>NW_028237953.1:631897-1263795 GCF_034619465.1 Leptosomus discolor | reverse complement strand
ACTGAGAAACACAGACAAATAGCTTGGGGCTATGGGACAGAGAATGTGAAACGAAAAGGCAGAGAGAGGGAGCCAGACAGAGAGCAGGGGGAAAATCCAGACAGGCTACGGAGGGGCAGAAGAAGGAATTAAAATCTGGGGACAGAGAGCTGAACAGAGAGGGATGGCGACAGCAGGGAATAGCAGCGGGTGCAGGAGTAAGAGGGAGAAAATAATCGATAGGGACAGGGAGCTGGATACAGAGGGTCAGAGAAAGGTGAAAATAGGGGTAGGGTAGAGGGCAGAGAGTAAGAATTAAAAAATGGGGGCACTGAGACACAGAGATGGAGAAAAGAAAAAAGCAACAGGCTACACAGCAAAGGAGGAGGAATTAAAAAACACGGACAGGAAGTGCGAAAGTGAGAAGGGGCTGGGGGGGGGGGGGGGGGCCGGGGACTCCAGGACACACGACTCCTGACAGGCAACAGGACAGAGAGGGAGGAATTAAAAGGGAGGGACTGGGAGCTGGGAGAGGGGGAGAAAGAAAAAGAATCACGGCACACTACAGGGCTGAGAAGGAAGAAACTGAACAACAGGGACAGGGAAACGGCCAAAGAGAGCCCAACGAAAGAAAATGTGCCGATGGGCTACAGGACAGAGAGGGAGGAGTGAAACAACAGGGAGCCAGAGCCAGGCACAGAGAGATCGAGACAGAAAAAACAGCCAGGAGCAACGAGGCGGGGCAGGGGTGGGGGGAAGCTGCGAGGATCTGGAGCCAGACAGAGCAACAGCAAAAGAAAATGACAGCGACAAGCTCCAGGGAGGAGCGGGAGGAATGAAAAGACAGAGATGAGGGGCCGGACCCAGTGTGACACACGCAGGAAGCACAGCAACAGCTGGAGGGCAGAGAGGGAAGAATTAAAACACAGGTACAGGGCGCCAGAGGTGGAGTGGGGAGACAGATAAAGGGGGAGAGGGCAGACAGAAAGACAGGCTACAGGGAGAAGCAGGAGGAATTAAAGAAATGGGATCCACAGCCGGACAGAGAGAAGGAGAAAGCAGCTCAATCACCACAGGCTACAGGGCCCAGAAGGAAGAAACTGAAAAACAGGGAAGCGGGAGCCGTCCAGAGAGAGATATGAAGAAAGGGAAGATAGCGGGGAGCCACCACACGGCAGCAAGGGAAGGATTAAAAAGATGGGGCAGGGAGCCGGACAGGGAGCGATGGAAAAAGAAACAAAGCCCCTTGATGGGCTACAGGACAGAGAGGGAGCAACTGAAGACTCAGGGAAAAGGAGCAGGACAGAGAACGGAAAACCAGTGACAGGCCACAGGGCAGAGGGAGGAACCACATATGTGGGGAGAGGCAACTGGCCAGAGAGAGATGAGGACAGACAGATAACAGCAGTGGGCTACAGGGCTGAGAGAGAGAAACTGAAAAACGGGGACCGAGAGCCGGGAACAGGAGACACGCAGAAACACCAAATCGCAACAGGCCACAGGACAGAGAGGGAAGAAATAAACATCTGGGACCAGGAGCAACCTACAGAGAGACGTCGGGAAACGGAAGTTTCAAGAACAATGCATACGAGGCAGAGAGGAAGGCATTTTTAGAAGTGGGTCAAGACAGGGACAGGGAGCCCAACAGAGACAGAGAGAACAAGAAAGCAACAACGGGCTGCGAGACAGACAGGGAGGAATTGAAAAATCCCAGCAGGGAGAGACGGTAAAAGGAATGAAATCGCAACACGAACTTCGAAAGCGACAGGCTGCAGGGCAGAGAGGGAGGAATTTTAAAAAATCCGGATCTTGTGCTGGACCAAGAGAGACCGAGCAAATAAAAATGGTGAGGCCTAAAAGGGCACACAGGAAGGAATTAAACAACAGGGACAGAGAGCCAGACAGAGAAAAGTCCTGACAGGCTTCCAGAGAGAGAGGGGAATTTAAAATTAGAGACCAGGAGCTGGACAGAGAGAGACTGAGAAAGGGGAGGGGAAAAAAAAAAAAAAAAAAAAAAAAAAAAAAAGACGGGGGCGGGCAAGGGGGAAATCACAGCACCATGTGAAAGACAGGGGGCCAGGGGAGGGGGATAGGGAGGGCCTGGGACACACAAGTGGGGCGATGGGGCCCCGAGGGCCCAGGACTCACCGCATCCCTTGTTCTCAGTGCTGCCAGGAGAATTTGCCCGTTCAGACGCTTCCTTCTCTTCCTCTCCTCCCTTCCTCTTCTGCAGCTCCGGTCACATGGTGGTTCTCCACCTAAAAGATTACATGGCTGTCTCAACTCTTGCGAGACAAGGCTTCCTAGACACGTAGCCTCGCTCGTTCATGCGTCACACGGCCGTACCATGCCATGGGTTACGCACATGGACTCTCCGCTTGCCTGCGGCGGGAGGCAGCTGCCGGCCGGCCGGCCTCTGATTCCTTCTTCTTTACCTTTCTCTGGCCTCTCCAGCTTCAGCCGCAGCAGCTCCTGTCCACTGCCCACAGCCAGCAAGCGCTCCGCCCGCCCCTTTTTGCCCCCACGCCGCGATGAGAGCGAGGTCAGGCAGAGACAACCCAGGCAAGACCGAGGCGGGTGCAGACAACAGCATCCTCAGGGGAGGAAGGGACACCTGTGCCCTCAGTGCAGCCTCTGGGAGACAAGGAGAATCAGTGACCATTATGACCGTAGATCATCCCCGGCCAAATCGCCTCCTTCCACAGCAGCTTCTGGAGATGCCACTTTTTCCCTGCACTGCAGCTAATGGCATCCACGTTAAGGCAGAATCAAGTGCATCCGAGGGCCAGCTTGCTGCTATCACAACAGGATGACCTGGGGAGACAGGCTGCAGGGGAGGTGCTGGAGCTGGGGGCAGCTGCGCGGGGCTAGCGGGGCCGGGGAAGGCTCAAGGGGAGCTCTGGCGAGTTGGGAAGGCACCCGGCGCCTGGAGGGGCGTCCGCCTCCTTCCCCTCTTCCCTCCCACCAGCTCCCGGGAGCTCCCCGGGGCTGCCCGCCGCAGCACGGGCCTTGAGGCTTCCCGTCCCGCCACCCCCGGCGGCCAGCGGCCAGCAGAGACTCCCGCACCAGCCGAAGGAGCGAGCTCGCCTCACCGCCAGCCTCGCCCCTCACCCGCCGCCATGCTGCTCTCGCGCACCGCGCATGCGCGAGCCGCCGCCGGCGCGCCGGAAGAGCCACGCCCGGCGCGCGACCGCCGCGCGGCGGGACCGCGCTTTGGCCGCGCGGCAGCAGCGCCCGCCGGGCGGCGCGTGCCCGGAGCGGCCCCGACGCTGCAGCCCCGCGCGTTGCGCGCCGAGCGCCCGCCGGCCCCGCGCCCCTGGGGCGGGAGGACACGCCCCCGGCGGGGCGGGAGCGGGGAAGGGGCGGGTCTGAGCTTGGGCTGGGGGCGAGGGGCAAGTCGGGGGGTGCAGGCGGCACCCGAGGGGCGGTGGGAGGGCTGTGCCGAGCATGGTGGGGCGGAGGGGGCACAAGGTCGGAGGGCAGGGGGTTCGGGGGCACGTCCCGCAAAAACCTCGCATGGGGCAACATCTCCATGGGAATCACTTGGGGGGGGGGGGGACAGGGGGACAGATGACAGGGATGGGGGGGGGGGGGGGGGGGGGCGGGCAGAACAGCGGGGAGGAGACCCTCTGGGCCCCGGACTCTCCCCACCGGACAGCCCCGGCTGCAGCACCCGCGGGTCCCCGCTGGAGACAGAGCCAGGAGCCTCCGGCCGCAGGGCTGGCGCCGCCAGGCGAGCACGCTGAACGGCCGGCAGGCAAACCTGGGCAGGGGGAGCTGCCGAGCAGCACCAGACACAACACGGCAGCTCAAGAACAAAAATCCCAAGTTATGTCTCAGCATATGAGAAAAGTAACACAGGAGAAAGCAGAAGAATTCAGTGAGCATGAGGGATAGGATAGCAGTTGAGCTAAAGGAGGTCAGCTCAAACTACAACACATCTGTTCAAAGCCAGAGCCATCGGTACGCTTAAAAAAAAATTTAAAAAAAAAAATCAATACTAAGACTCATCAATACAATTTTGAAAGCATTCTCAGCATAAAAGCAAACACCCTTGATAGTGCTGGAAAACGTCTCGTCCCTTTCTCACAGCACCCCTGGGGGGAGATACACACCCCACCCCCCCCGCCCGTGAGACCGCAGGAAGACCTCGTACCATCCTCGGACTCACCACAACAGCTACAGCCCTTGCGCCGCCGCCGCTGCTGCTGCACGTCTCGCTTGCTCAGTCAATAAATCTGCAGAGTGAAGTGTAAAACTCTAAATAAACATAACAAAGTCATGTTTAAAACGTTCTTTAAAGAAAAAACAAATCTCAGTCGTTCACTTTATACCGAAAAAGCACGTGGATGTTCATGTACATCCAACAAAAATGCTTACACTACCAAAGTATTTGATTTGATGTTTGCGTTAACTGCACTCACCCAGCTGCAAGCAGATACCATTAAATCACCTGTCTCCAAAATACACCGTTCCCATCCGACTGGGGGGTTTCTTGTGCATTACACCATTAGGAGGGACATCTGGGCAGCTGCACCGCCCAGGAGAGATGCCACCAAATGGCCAGGGAAATGCACCACCGAAAGCCAGACAGAAATAAAGTACTTTGGAGTGCTCCCTCCAAATATGGGGAAAACCACCCATAACATTCAGCAGCCTCTCTTTTTAAACACATAGAAGAAATACCGAATTTCTTAAACACCCTCTTCAATCGTACCCTGAAGCTCGCGGGCGGTTACAGTTTAAACAAGGCAAGTCCATTTGTATATTACACAACATGAACTGTTTGGGGTTTTTTCCTATCAGAAATGAAACTTATAAAAAATTAGTAAGATAAGAGATCCCCATACTATTTTACTTTGGGGACACACACACACACACGACACACACACAGATGGGACCATGACGGACAGGGATGACGACACAATGCAGAAATCAACCACCCAGTTCTGCAATGCTTAAGGCTACCAAACAGGACTGGAAGATTTGCCAGAGAGAGGTGGGGGGAAAAAACCCACCAAACAAGCAAAAAAACCCCAAACAACAAAACAAAACAACACAACACAAAAAAAACCCCAACCCACGACCTTGATTGCTCTTAGTACAGATGTCAGTATCTCAGTCAGGTTTTCACGTACCCCTATGAGATATTTTAAACACTTAAGGACTGAAAAAGGAGAAAGCTTTTATCTGGAACACAGTCCATTTCTTCAGAACATCCAAACTCTGACGCACAGTTTCTTTCCCCTTTCAGCACCATACGATTCTCACAGAATCGTTTCTCAGCAAGCACACAAAACAGAAAGCTACGCACGCTCTCAGGAAGAGCAAATAAACGGAGGGGAGTACACTTCACACAGGCACAACGTGCTCCAGAACAGACCTTATTTTGAGTGTTTCTGCTGAAGCACTTCCTATCAAAACTAGAGAAGGAGAGCTGGCACGTTCTTCACGTTCACTTTAAAGTCCGTACTACAAGTACCTGGGGAAAAACGCAGACGCACGGGGCAGACGTACCTTGTCCTTGTAGGCCACTCGGGATCCTCTGGGCCAGTCTTGTACCTCCAGGGCAGAAGAAAGGGTCACCATGGTGAAATGATGCCAGTTGATAGTCTGCTGAGAGAGGAAAAAAAAAAAAAAACAAGCCACCTTTTAGCACAAAGCGGGCTAGGAATCGAAAGCTTCCTATTTCGGCGAAGGTTTGCAATGACTACAACCGAGTGGAGGAAAAAGCATTTTGCATCATCTTTGGTACAGCTGTTGAGACAGGCCACTAGAGATTTTGGTTTTCATAGAAAACTGGGTGCTTTCTGTCTTTTTTTTTTTTTCTTTTTTTTCTCCTTCTGACTCATTGGCAGCTTCAGTCTCACCAGAACTCCCTTCCTTAGATCGACACAGATAACTACGCACCTTTTCTCAAGCCTACATAGAGCCAGGGTTTCCTCACCCTAGACATCCCAAATCGAATACTATCCTTAAAATGTACAGCGACCCACCTGCCCTTGTCAACTGCCTCCTTGCAGAAACTGCCCCTTCACAGCTCGTCCCCGTCTCAGCGGATTGTCCTGCTGGAGGATGAAGTGCAGAAGATGCGTATCCCCACAGCATTTGTCTGTGAGGGTACATGTTCAGAAATACTCTGAATCTGTAAGACAGACAGGTGTAATTTCTGCGATTTCAATCATCAGAACTCAATTGTGAGGAAACAAACTAATGTTTAAATGAAGGGTCTGTACGCTACAGTCCTAGGAGAGGGGCAGGGGGGAGAAAGGCATTACAAATTGGAAA
The DNA here is from genome assembly GCF_034619465.1 of Leptosomus discolor. Taxonomy (NCBI): domain Eukaryota; kingdom Metazoa; phylum Chordata; class Aves; order Leptosomiformes; family Leptosomidae; genus Leptosomus; species Leptosomus discolor. Next base: position 1,257,528 of record NW_028237953.1, on the reverse strand, counting down.
AAAAAAAAAAAGGGCATGATTCGGAGCTCCCAATCATGACGGAGCGGTGGGGACAGTAACAAAAGCAAAGACAAACAGCAGCAACGTTAAGTGAAATCCAGCTTTAATTCTGATCACGTCTTTAAGAGACTCCCCAAGTCTATACCTCAGTCCTACGAAGGACTAGTCCTTTTTTTTGAAGGACAAGTTGTTTTTTTTTTTTTAACACATAAAAGTCCCAGACTGAGGGCTCCACGGAATAGCATGTGGACTGAACCACAGGACAAGCAGTCATCAACACTCTAATGAAAAAACCAAATCGACTATAAACCAAGTTTAAACATCACTGTCCATCCTGTTTCTTTGATTACATTTCTACCGGCATCTAGGTGCTCAAGAGTTCACTGTCCTCACACCACAGGTTACTGACAATGTACTCGGGCATCTAAAAATAAAAAGCCATCTCCACCCCACCCATAAAATCAGGGTGAACCACGAGAAGAGAAACTCTCAAGGCGGCAACAGGCAGCTCTGCACTTACCACGGAGGAAAGTCTGTTCCTCGGCCCGGAAAAAAAAACACTCTCGACTCCCAAGGGACCTCCCGGGGAACGAACCGTGCTCCATTAACGGCGTTTTGTCCCCAGCTTCTCTGCCCCGGGCTTGGGTGGGGAGGGGCGGCGGGGCCCTTCCACTCGCCCTGGCCCCTCCGCGCTCCCCCAGCCCCACGTGGGCCATCGCCCAAGCACCGACCGCATCCGCCCGCGCGGGATCTCCCTCGTGGGACGCGGAACGCGACGCCGGGAAGAGGCGGCGGAACAGGAACCTCTTGGTCAGGTCGCCCGGCCAGCGGCGAGAAGACCGAGCCAGGTTCTGCCCGAGGGGCCGGGCAGGGCCCCCTGGAGCCCCAGCCGGCCCGTTTCCGTCCCCTTTGCCCGGCACTGAGCAGGCCCCGCCGCCCCGCCCCAGACACCGGCGAGCACCGCCCGGCCCGCTCCGGCGCACCGGCAGGGCAGCCCAGCAGCGCCGCGCCCCGGGACCGCCGCTCCCGCCGTGCCGCGAGAGGCGCCTGCCCGGCTTCAGGCCCTGCGGGGACACCGCCCTCCCCACCCTCCCCCCCACGGCGCGGCTCCCCCCCGCTTCTTCCCACACGGCGCGGCTCCGCCCGCAGCCCCCCCCGCCCCGCTCCGCGCCTCCGACACGGGCCCCGCCGGCCTGGCCGCCCGCCTCACGGCTTTCCCCGGGACCCACCGGTCGATCGCCCGCTCCCCACTCACCCGCTCCCCCGGCGGAGCCCGAGCCAGAAGAGCCCCAGCCGCAGCCCCAGCCCCGCAACGTTCGGTGACCGCGCCGCTCCTGCCGCGACTCGCACTGCCGGGCGGTGCACCGGAGAGTGCAGGAAGCCACGCGCCCCGGAGGGGCGGGGAGAGAGGCGGAAGTGACGCTTCCGGCGGCGCGACAGGATGCAGGAACACGCGCCCACCAGAACGGGGGATGCGGCAAAGCGCGCCCCCTGCCGGGCGGGGGGAGCATGGAAGACACACCCCTGGGCGGGCGGGAGCACCGCTGGGCAGCGCCAAAGCACGCGCACCAGGGGCGGGAGGAGGGAGCGGGACGGCACCTCCGGGCGGCCGGCGACCAGGAGACCCCGCGCACCCGCCGAAAGGGATGACTCGCTCGCCTCACCGGTGGCCTCGGCCCTCCCCCGGCGCGCCGCCGTGCTGCTGCCGGGCACGCGTTTGCCCGGCACGCGCTTGCCCCGCCCACCACCGACGCGCCGGAGGGGCCGGAGCCGGCGCGCGAACGGGCAGAGGGCGAGGGGCGGAGCGGCAGCGGGGCTGCCTTACCGGGAGGCAGCAGACGGCGCCAGGCAGCCCCCGCGGTGTCGCATGGCCGCTGCGGGCGAACGGCAGCGTGGAAACAGCGAACGACACCGCGGGTCGGGGCTGCAGTACCTGCCCTTGGCCGCATGGTGGCAGCAGAGCGCCGCAAAGCGAACTGAAACGCGCAGAAAGCCCATTTAAGAAGCGCGGGCTCTGAGGAAATCCGGGGGCGATGGACAGAAAAGGCAGCGAACGTGCCCCTCCAGCCCGTATCCGGGGCTACACTGCAACAGCTGCCCTGTCCCCCGATGACCCCTCACTAGCCAGGGAGGGGCGTCGAGAAAAGGGGAGGAGACCTGCGGGTCGAAGTGAAATCGGGTTTAACGAGACAGCACCACTACCAACAGAGGCATGCAAAGTTAGACTGGGCCAAATGAACGTGCAGCAGCCACGATCGACAGGAGAGGGGTCCTCGGGAGCAAGGAGAAGCAGGGAAAGGAGAGAGCCCTGCAGGAGCCCCGCGGGAGATCCCCTTCCTCAGCAAACCTTCCCCCTTTATACTGAGCATGACACAGTGGTCTGGGCTACACCTGTAGCTGACTCAAACTGCTAACAGCCTGCTGAGCATTGCTGGGCTGTGATTCTGGACCAGCCAAACCGTGACGGCAAAACACAGACAAGCAAGGCTGTAGACAGAAACTTTTAAAAGCGATGGGGATTAAGGAAATAAGGGAAAAAAATAAAAATAGTAATGGAGAAGTAGAAAGAAAAATCTGTAAAGCAAAGGCACTGAAGAAAAAGAAAAAGTTAAAACTTAAGATATCAAAAAGCAAAGAGTAGATGTAGAAAATACAGTGTAAGCAATAGGGATTAGGGAAATAAAGGGGAAAGATATAAAAATACAGAAAGTGACAGCCAACAAAAATGGAGACAGAGAAAGAAAAATTTAAAAGGATGGTGGTGAGGAAAGATAAGGCATAATTAAAAAATAAAGACAGGATGTGGGATAAAAGTAGATAGAAATCTTTAAGAGCAACAGGGTACAAGAAACAGAAATAATTTAAAAATAGGGTCGGGGAGGTGGATAGAAGAAAATTGAGGAAGAATTTTTTTTTTTTTTTTTAAGTGAGAGCATACAGGACAGAGAGAGGAATTAAAAAGGAGGGACAGGGTGCCAGAGGGAGGGAAAATGAGAAAGAGAAATTGCAATGCAGTGAGGCACAAGAAACACGGGAAAGCATTAAGAAATTGGGAGAGGGAGCCAGAAAATGGGACACCATGAACAAGAGAGGGCTGGAGAGGGGGACAAGGGTGTAGAGAGGAGAGCTGAGAGATTGCACCAGAAAATAGGGACCGAGAGACAAATGGGAGAGATGGGGAGTGAGGCAGAAGGGACTGACGAGACAGAGGCAAAACAAGGGCCGGGGACAAATTCTAAAGCAACAGGGAAAAAGAAACATAGGCAAGAAATTAAAAATAGAAACAGGGAGCCAAATAGAAACACATGTAGAACAAATATTTCAAAAAGCGATGGAGTACGGGAAACACAGGCAAGAAATAACACATGGGGGCAGGGTGACAGATGGAAGAAGCAAAACTGAAGAAGTGGTTGGGTAGAGGACACAGAGGGAAGAATTAAGAACTAGAGACAGGGAGATGGACAGAGGGAAAAGCAGAAAGAATATTTTAAATGTGAAAGGGTACAAGAATTAAAAGAATAGGTATATGGACCTGCGTAAAGGGATGCAGGCAAAAATGTGAAAAACAACAAGATACGAGAAACAGGCAAGAAATTAAAATTAGGTCAGGGAGGGGGAGAGCAAGAGAGAGGTTGCAAGAAAATTTAAAAAGCGACTGGGTTCAAGAGACTTAAGTGAGAAGTTAAAAGACAGGAACGGAGAGGTAGAAACTTTCAAAAGCAATGGGGTACAAGAAACATGCAAGGAGGAAAAAACAGGAACAGAGAGCCCAGTAGAAGCAAACTGCCATGGGTTGACCTTGGCTGGCTGTTGAGTGCCCACCAAGGTGCTCCATCACTTCCTTTCCTCAACCAGAGGAAGAAAATACAACAAAAGCGCTAGTGGAAACCCACCACACTTCCCACAATCAACAGGGACCTGGATAAATGGAGGCAGGGAGAGAGGGAGACCTAGAAATGCCCTTTTCACAAGCAATAGGGCAGAATGAGAACAGAGCTCGTGGGGTGCCAGGAAGGAAAAGACAGAGAAAGGAAAGGTAGAAGGTGACACTTTACAGGGCAATGCTAGCAGAAGAGCAAAAAGCTTTGGCAAACTAGACAGCCTGAAAGGCAGACAGAGGCAGCGACAGGCAAGGAGGCAGGCAGAGATCTGGAGAACCAGGACAGGGATGGGACTGGACACACGTGAGGGGACACATGGCTCCTGGTGCCAACGGCAGACCTCCACCACCCTGAGGCTTTTCTCTGTCTCTGCCCCTTCCCCCTCCACTGCCTCACCTTAGGAGTAGGTGGTGGGTGACTCAATACACCTCTCCCATGAGGTTTCCTGGACATGCAGCAGCTCACATGTGTGCAGCCAACAGAGACGGCAAGGTCCCAGTGTCATGTGCCGGTGGGGCGCTCTGTTGGGGATGGCTGGGAGGGATCCTTCCTTGCCACAGGGACCAGCTGGAGACAGCTGCCTGTGGAAGCCCCTTGGTTTGACTCCTCAGGCAGGCGTGTCCAGGCAGTCCCCTTCATAGCCCAAAGCAGGGCCAGCCCCATCATTAGCCTCACTGGCCACACCTGCCCCAGCTGGAGCCCGTCAGGAACAGGGGCCTGGCCAAAGCCCCACAGCACATGGCCCCCTCCCTGGCACCTGCCCACAACCAGGAGCTCTGCACCCAGGGGCTTGAAAACCATCCAGGGGCACAGAGGAGGCAGGAAAAGTTTACTCACTCCTGCCCAGAACGACTCCTGGCACTGAGCTGGCTACAAGGCTCGGTGCCCAAATGCAGCAGGACAGCAGGAGAGCAGGAAAGAGAAAAGTAGGAGGAAGGTAGAGAAGAGATGGGGGACAGGCAGCCAGCAAACGGGATGCTGCAAACAGGAGAGGGACAACAGTATAGAGAGAGGAGAGCTGGGGGGTGGATGGGAAAAGATGGAGGAATATGTAAGAGACAGGGAGCAGGAGAGAGGTGGAAGTAACCGAGGTCTAAAGTGATAGGGGAAAAGAAACAAAGGTAAGAACTAGCACATAGGGTCAGGGAGATAGAAAGAGGGAGACATACAAAGAAAACTTAAGAAGTGACATCATTTTTCTGCCCTCCCACCACCTCTTGACTCCCACATTTTCCCTGACTTCGCACCCCATCTCAGCCTCCACTTTTTTTCCAGCTATGTCACACACATACACACACACACCCCAGCTTGAGAAAAGCCTGGCAGAAGCCCTGGTGCCCTTGGGAAGACGGCAGCGTGCCCAGCAGGATCCCACAGCAAAGGTGCCAGGATAAAAAACTATCGCTGGCCCTCATGGTGTCTGGGCAGCCCTTTCACAGGCAGCAGAGTGGGAAGGAGCGACAGGCAGGGTGGCAGAGATGGATGGGGGCACACACAGGAGAATGCGCAACTCACTGCAGCTGCTCACATGGGCTCAGACCTTCAATGCCCCTCCACGGCCAGGGACTCGCATGTGCGGGTGATGCAGGCACAGATTTCCTGACATAGTGTGCCAGTCATCTGCTAGGGGATCCTTCCTTGCTGCAGGGACCAGCCCTTCCGTGCTAGAGGCACCATACTCCCTCCTCAGCCAGTTCCCCTTTACTAGCTCCCTCAGGCAGAGCATTTATAGCCCACAGAAGGGCCAGTCCTGTCTTCAGCCCCACTGGCAACACCTGGAGCCCATCAGGAACAGGGGCAAGAACAAACACTCAGGGACAGGGAGATTGGAAGAGGGAGATACAGGGAGAAAATGTAAAAAGTGATGCTGCTTTTCCACCCTCCCATCCCTTGGCTTTGGGAAAGCCCTACGGAAGCCACAGGGCTTCAGGGTGGATTGTCCATGATGGGATTTTGGGCCGAAGGAGTTACCAGAGCAAAGTTCACAGTGCAAACAGTTTATTGGTGGTGTGCATTTTGAGCAGCAGTAGTTAGGGAGATGGGGACAAGGCAGGTGCATGGGGCAGGCACAAGCACGGGACAGGATCAAGCAGGGGGCAGGCACAAGGCACACCCACAGGCAAAACCTCACTTAGGGAAAAACCATGCAGGAAGAGGAAGGGGCATATACAGATCCAGAGGTGATGCGCATCCTAACACCTGCTACATAATCTCACCTTCAGTCCTATTCAGAGAATTGGTGTCAGCAAAACTAGTAACAAAAACAAGGATCCAATCTGCATAAAGTCCAGAGTTCATAGTCACAGTTGAGACCAAGTGCAATAGGGCCACACAGTGCGACGCACTACCATGGGCGATACAGAGCTCTACAATACAACACATGCTTAGGCCACAGTCGAGACCAAGCGCGATACAGAGCCATGCAGGACAATGCCGTCTTACATCACAGTGCAGGGCCACATGAATACAGAACCTTGCAGTGCTGCAATGCAGGACAAATACAACACCCTTCCATACAGTGTCATACAGAACACCACACTGCAACACCATGTCAGGTGGCTGTCACTGTAAATACTGAGCAATGCAATGCAAAACCAGAACAGCAGATGCATGACAAGTTGGACTCTAAAACCTAAACCCATATGAACGCAGCCATGCAATCCTGTCTGGGATCTAAATGGAAATATATTTTTCAAGAGCAGATCGTTCCAGCACAGATGCCTCCACAAAGGTAACCCTCCAGAAACATCTGCAATGCAAAATAGACTTTTGGCTCCCATGACAAGATGGTAAGCGCTTGACATGCTCTGTATTGAAAAGGAGAGGCACTCAAGACATTACCATTGCATGTACCAAGTGCAGAGGGCCCATGGGGTGAACCATAGAGAGATCTGTAGAAGGCACTGTATAGGAAGTGTAGCACAGACTACGCAAATGACACTAGGCCACGGACGCAGGCTAGAACGGCCCTGCTTGGCCCCCGTTCGCATCCTGAGGAATGGACCCTGGGTGCTCTAGCAACCACCGGGAATAACAGACCCCAAAGGGCCATCTCTATAACTCCAAATTTAAATTCCCTGCTGGCCCCAGTCAGCCCACTTTTGCCTCTTGACTTACAGTTCAGAGGGCAGGGTCCAGAATCTGGAGCACATGAACTAATGGGGATGCTCCTGCATTCAGCAGGTTGCTCTTCATGACCTGCAAGACAGAACTCCACCCATCACAGCCGCAGGGGCCAGCATTCACCTCTAAAGCAATGACACCTGCCTCAGAAGCACTACTCCCAGAAAGTGAGATGGGATGTCCAGCATCGCCAAAAAAAAACCAGAGGAAAAAGCATATGCTAAGATACAGGCCAAACCCGCAGCTCTTCCTCTCTCCCCCTCTTTTACCTTGGCCGCTCGACCGCCTGGAGTTACATTCTTCCATCTGCCCACCACCTTTCCAACTCAAACAACAGGGTATGATTATAGCTACATCAATAATATGACATCCCAAAAACTGCTACTTCAGCACACCGGTCATCACTCACCTTGCCAGAATCCACACCATTGTGGATCTCTCACTTCAGACATTGATTCACACCTAGAAAACAATGCCAAAACAGTGTAAGCTACTCCGAGCCACCAACAGTAATGCCAATTCTCTGACCTTGCACACCGGCCCACCATCATTCGGCACTCAGCTCACCTCTTCTGTTGCACTTTGGCACGGGTTTGTCCCTCCGCATCTGAAAAACAGCCCAAACAAACCCCATGAAGCAAGTCGGCTGGCTGCTGACCGATAGCTTGACAAGATGCAAGGTCCATCTTCTCTTGGCACGTTCTTTCTAACTACAGCTAAAAAAACATCACCTATCAAGCCTCACATGTATTGACTACCACACAAACTGCTGTTCCCAGAAGACCAGAGTCCAACCTCACACAACTCCAAAACACTATGAAAATAACTGTGGCAGCTGGCTACAGCTAATTGGCCAGAGATGGACTGTATGGTCATTGCCAAAAGAATCTGAGCAGATCAACATATCACCCCACAACAATAAAGCTGTGCTACCCCTGTCTTTAAAATTGCTACACCCCTGGGCAAGGCAGCTCCAACCCTGGCACGAAGACCAACAATACACGCAGACAACACGATAAATGTGACATGAGACCCAGTAAGACCACAAGCAAGAATGACACCAGAAGAAGATGCTGCCAGAATAAAAGCCCTGTGGTGCCACGATGGCAAAGACACTCTAGAGCGGCCCCAGAATAGAGTCCAATGTAATGGCCCGTTACAAGAAGTTGCTGTCAAATCTGAGATGACAGATGCTCAGAAAGCCCAGCTTAAAGACCTACGAACGGAAGGATGCAGGGAAGAAGTTCCAGTCCGTGAAAATGGACAGCTAGCAGGTAGAGCCACCAACACAGCACAGAAGGACGCCGCAAACGAGGACTGTCCAGAAACTTCTGAGACATGCTACCAATCCATGATTTAAGCTTGTTAACGCAAGAAAAGAAGCCCTGGACTGGCGATATGCTGGTAAGTACAGGCATTCGAGAGACTAGGGATGGCACCCGAGATACGTGCCGTGCTCGTCAAGCGCAAAGAGCAAGGAAGGCACCGAGACCCGAGAAGGTTTAAGGCACAGAAGACATTTGAAAGTTGAACTGCATAGTGCTTCCTGAGCAAGCCTGCCTGTGTGTTTCACTTTGAGGCCAGAAAGAAGTGATTTGCCCAGTGTGGCTGAGATGGCCTTTGTCAAAGCTAAGTTAGCATTTGGCCATAGCTGACTTTTGGCCTGCAGGCAGTGCCAGTACCCTGGCTCAGTTTGTACATATTTGCAGAGTGTAACACAGAATATCCACTTCTGTCCTTCTGCATCCAAAGTAAGGGAGTGAGAATATGACAAACAACCAAGAGCACTTTGTAGATTTATGGTCCTAGGGGAGTTTTACTGATGCTATCGGTGGTTTCAAAGAGTTGTTTTGAGAGATTCAGAACATGTGATGAAGTCATAATGGCTGCATGTGTTTGAGGCCAGAGTCACACAGTACTGTTTTAGCTGCATTTCTGAGCTTCTTTCTTCAGCATGCATTGTAGGTAACGATTATAGTTATTTCGTGAGTGGTAGGTCTAGATTAAGAGGCTCTGGGCGGCCTTAGGAGGCATTAATGTCCTGTCCGTAGTTCTGTGGGGGTGTGTAAAGTGATTGAATTGTAAAACAAAACACCTGGGGAGGAGGGTTTCTTTTAAAACCAAATAACTCTCTGATTATGCTCTAGCTGGCAGCCCCACACAGCTGCTGTGGCTATAGTAACATTTGCTTCGAGGGGACAGAAGTCAGCAAAAGGAGGTGGTGCTGGTGTGGAATTGGCCTTAGGAGCCACTGCTGAAGGAAGTACTGCTCATTCAGATCCTCTCAGCCTGACACGTCCTGCTTGACTTCCCTCTGTGCTGTGTTTTGACTGAGGACAGAGTCCATGGAATCTAGGTTCAGTAGTATTTACCTTGCTCTGTCTCTTGGACACTGGAAGTGTTTTGCAGACTCTTGCTTGCTGTCTGTTTAGCTGTCACTGGCCTTTCTTGGTAAGGGACAGCCACAATGGGGCTGTTAAACCCAGCTTTTCTAAGAGCTGTTTCACTGTAGCTTCCTCTGTCTTGACTGCCAGATTCATGCAAAAGACATGCCTGCTCTACTTTATTGCATGGGCAATTGCGTGGGATCTTTCCCACAGAGGCTTTTCTGCATTGCACATTCACTTAGCCAGTCTCCTCTCTGGAGAGAAGGCAGGACTTCCTGACTGTTAGTAACCTTCATTTGGAGCCGGTCGTTGCCTTTTTTAGGGAAGTTGTGACATGGACGAAGGCTGAGCCTAGCCTTAGAAACACAGTGTGACTGACAAGGCGATCTGTGGAGCATGTGCTATGTCCAGAGAGGATTCAGTGACAGTTACTTGGGTTGTAGGAAGACGGCTGGTGACAGCTGGCAAGGTTATTCTTTTACCATTGTGGCTGTCAATGCTGCTGTTCTTCCCTTCATTCCATTTCCATGCATGTCAGTGCTGCAGCTGTGCTGATTAAGTGCAGAGAATTAATTAACTCACTCGTTATTTTAGCCTCTTAGAGATCCAGATCCCATTAAGGGGTCTACATAGCAGAGATAAGAGAGGTTGTTTGGGGCTTTTTTTTTATCCTTTTTTTTTTTTTTTTTCCCTCACCCTTTTGGAAGTTGATTGATAAGAGGTAATTGTACAACTCGGTTTTCACTCCTGCTGAAGCTATAGTATCATGCTTAGCAGGGAAAACTGCAAGTGAATCAATGTGCGTTGCATTCAGCTCTCAGGATTAGTTTCCCATCTGTCCATCTGTATCGTGGCACAAAATTAGAAAGCAGTCCTTCCAGCATGCAACTCTGCCCTGCATTTCCCCCGACCGAGTTATTCAATCCCCAAATTGTCAATTTTGTCATCTTCTCAACTCTTCTTCCCAGCCAATGACATACATGTGAAAAGGAACTGCCTGCAGGCTGTAAAAGTATAACTGCAAGTACTGAATGAAAACTGAGCTGAGCTTCCTGGTCTTTTCACTGCTTACTTCTCAAACTCTTTGACCTCACTGGCTCTCAGTTCTCTATGGGAGAAGAAGCCTATAAAAGCTGCATGGAAACATTAGCTGGCAAGGGCAGAGTAGCCTTCCTTTCCCTCAGCTGCAGGTTTTGTTACCCCCTCTTTGGCATCCACAGTGGTGTACTGAGATCCTGTTTTTCCTGCAGTCGTATGTCCTGGTCCTTTGCAGCCTGAAATGATATGTAGCCCAGTCAGCCTCTGTGTTAAGCGCTGTAGCTGGCCTGTGATTTTCACAGTTCTCTGCTGATAAAGTATTTTGGTTGCATTAACCCATGTATTTCAGCCACTTAACGTCTTAGAGTTGTTCTGATGAAGCACAGACCTTTTAGAGGTCAGCTCACCCGTGGCTTCCTCATCACCCGTGCCGACACTGACTGACTCACTCATGGTATCATCAACACCATAGTGAAGTATGCAAATTATTCCTGTCCAATGGTACCTACTGACCCAATTGGGAACGTAATCAGAGTAACGATGAAAATGCAAGCCAAACCAAGCCAAGCCAATGTGAAAAATGCAAGCCAAACTCAAAGCCAATGTGAAAAATGCAAGCAGCGATTAATCTGGTATCATCAGAGGTTCTTATGCTGTACACCTCATCATACTGGGTGCCTTCCAGTGGTGCACCGAGTGAGATGGCTAACATCTGTCACTTTTTTTTTAAAACTGCTCACTTTCCCTGAGGGAGAAGAGTGTGCCATGGAAGTTCTGCTTTGGTAGAATGTTTTGGCTCTGGACTTTTTCTTGGGAAGATTTGGGGTTATTTATTTTGGTGTGTTTTTTTCTTTTTCTACAGCTCTAGGTTAGGGGAGATGCATTCAAAAGGATGCAACTTGTTCTTGGAAGGGCAGGAGAAGAGATGAGTGGTCGTCCTAGTTTCTGGAGTGGGATTGAGAGCATTGGGAAGGCTCATTTCATAGACTTGAATCAGCGTGTAAAAAGGCCATTTTTCAAAGCAAGAAAATGGTCTGCTGGTCATTTTTACTGGTGATTCAGATTACTCAGAAAATTTAATGCCTCAGATGTGGCAAACGCTAAGTGCTACGCAGCCTCTGGAGTGGACTGGAAGATTAAAATTAATGACAACTTTGAACAGGTGGGTTGGGAGTTTTGAGGAGTGACAGAGAGAGATGTCCGTTTGGTCAGGCAACTTGAAAGTTGAGCTGCATAGTGTCCATCTGATCCCCCTAGATTGCAGTAAGAAAGACAGTGAGTACAATATAAACCTTGAAAAATATTTAATGAGGAGCTTTTCAGCACATGCATGACAGTGGGTGTGGATGCAGTCAGTATCTACCTTCCTAGTCTTTGCGTGGTCCTCTCGATGTAGCTGTAAGTGGCAGTATTCATCTTTTAGACTTGGGTTTATCATTTAAAGTCTATGTCTCCCTAGGTCTCTCTGTCTTGTTGATGGAATGAGAGTTTCCTTCAGAGAGCCATTCAAAGTACCTAGATTTACACCAACTTTAGCCATCTTAAATGCCTTTGTAGGTGCTGCGTAACTACAATTCACAGGCCTTTGGCTTTCTTTTTATCTTATTCTGTTATTGAAGCTACCCCTTCTGCATTCAGGTTTCTCATGGGTTCTCTGGGTTTAAATGTTTAGAAAGCATTTCATTCAGCCATCTGCTCAAGGCAGTATCCTGCAACTTAGAAAGTTGTTCATGCTTGGGATTTTGTTTGTTCCATTGAAATGGAGAACATGAGGTACCAATTCCTTTCAGCGGACATGGATGGAGCAGGTTCAGAATTCTGGGAAACTGTTTCAGGGTCGAATTTGTTTTGGTAGGATTCTACTGAAGGTGCTAAAGGTGACCTAAATTGCTAGGGATGATCATAGGTGCAGGTTTGAAGGGACGGTAACTTCTAGCAGGGAAAAGATGGAGCAGTAGATGAGCAGGAACACGTTCATTGGGAGTTTGAATGACTTGACCGAGGTCATGCACCAAACCCACAGCAGAGTCAGAACAAGACTCAAAGCTACAAATTTCTTCTGCAACATCTTCATCTTGGGACATTCAGCCATTCATTTCAACAGGGAGGTGCTATGCAGCTCAGAAGTGGGGGTTAAGAGACTCGATTAATTACTTGTTTACCAAAATCTCTTTGCTTAGGCACATCCATTCAAAGCGAACCCTTCTAATCACTGGCCTTGTGATCTCAAGTGTTTCTTACTGATCATTGTCAAATGCTTGCACAGTGATGCTGTGGTTCTAAGTCGCAGTGGGCATCTTGTTACCAAGCTTGCTGCTTTGTAAAGATGCGGAATCATCGTGCCAGTAATAGCATCCTCTGTCCATTTCCCACCCTGCTCCCCACCCCCTACTTGGCTGTTTACTTGTATGTTTGTATTTGGCGAAAAAAAATATCCCTTTGCCATAAAGAGCGCAATGTCCAAGCTGCGACTCGCATTAGTGCATTTTATTTGCTCTTGCTGTCACATGGTCCCTGCGGGTCATAATTCACTGTGGTTGTCATCACAGAACAACCTTGCTGGCCCTGTTATTGTTATTGGGTCCAGAAAGACGAGTTGCGGACCTTTTCCAAGTGCTATTTCTGTCGACCGCTAAAAACCTTCAGAACAAAGTTGCCTGTTTTTTAGTGGTGTGAGCCAGACTCTTTATCTGCCTGCAAGCTTTCTGAATCTTAGCACATTGTGAAGATAGCTCCAGGTATTGCAGAGGAGAGCCTAGTTTACTCTTGAATATACTCTGAGCAAGGGTAAGCTTCAGGCCCTGACTGCTGGTATTAAGTACTACTGCTTAAATCACTTTTGCTTAGCTTCTGGTTTGCTTGTAACAGAAGAGTGAGCTCACCTCTGCTTTCAAGCTCCCATGTAAAAGGCGTGCTGCTGACCACCACATAGACTGCCTAATGTTGGTGTGGGCAGCCCAGTGCTGGTCTATGCTGTAAGGAGCTCATTAGGAATACAGTAGCAGGACTGGAAAAAGGCATTGTATATTCCACTGGCTTCAGGATAACAGTTGTCAAATGCCTGCTATTCTGCTCTGCATTTCAACTCTTTTGGGTATTACTTGCAATGCTAATTTGGAGTAAACCTTCCAAGCTGTATGAAGCTGTACAGTATATAGGTAAAGAAACGGCCAGTTCCATAATCCTGCAGATTATGGAAGAAAACACTTTCTAAATACATCGTGGGTGTTGGGAGGGTGGGATTTCTGGAAAGATTTGATGTTGATGTTCATGGGAAAGTTTAAAACCAGAAGCGTAGGAAAGGTCCCCGTATTTTCTCTTATTTTAGGGCGAAGGATGAGGAAGTTGTATCAGTTTAATTCCGATGGGGAAGTCTTAAGTATTTCTTTGCTGAGGGACATATCTTAAGGCAGCAAGAAAGAGACAAATGGATAGGTGCACTCCCACGGCTTCCTCCTTTCACAGCTGTTAGGGCACATGCTGAAGCAGCACAGAGGGAAAGCTCAGGCCTAATGCGGAATGGGAACTGTACAAAGCTGAGTTCTCATCCGGCAGCTTAACGACTGGTGCTGTAGGCAGATCACTTCAGAAAATGCCTCCATTTCTGTCCTGTCTGTAAAACGGGGATTAAAATCTTGGCTTTCTTAAAGGATTTAGTAATCTACTCACAGGAAGAAGTATATGTATCTAAGGAATCAGGGATTAGTTTGGTTCTGTATAAAATTAGTTGAAGCAAGGTCATTGCTCTGATGTTAATGCCTCACCAGGGTCCAGCTAGACTGTCCAGTGGTTCTAGACTAGTGCCTTTCAGACGCTTGCACTAGCACAGTTGAGATCAAAGGTTTTTGATGAAGCAAAACACAAACAAGAAGAGAGTGATTTTCTCTGCCTCTTTTTGTGTATGTTCTTGTAAGCCTAGATAAAGAACACCTTCCTTTGTTACTCATTTATTGGCCCATAGGAGAGGATAACAATCCTTTATTATAGAATTGTTTGGGGGATTTTTTTTCAGTCCCGTGTAAGGCTCGTGACAATGCTGAAGGTCACGAGTTGCAACCACCTTCATGACCCGTGGCGGGGGCTGTTAAGCTTAGGCAAAACAGGATTATTCACTAGTGTGAAATGCTCAGATAAGCTGTTCAAATAGTTGACAAAAACATGGGAACTGTTATTCAGGTAGTTGCCTGAGGAAGAGAGTATCTAGCTGCTTCCATTTTTCAGTGTTGAATTCTATGCATTCCCAGGTAAATCAGCATCCAGTGTTGCATAAGCCGCAGCTTTTGAATGCCAGCCATCGTGGAGGCTCAAATTCTGTATGTGCCCAGCCAGGTAACTCAGGATACAATAATGGGTATGTGGAGGCCATGGCCTATTTTCTTTCTGTCTGTACAAATGCACACTCCTGCCACCCCCAAAAATAACTTCCCACATAGTTGGTCTGTTGGTTAACCAGCCAGCATTCCCAGTAGCTGGATAAACGCCATCTGGCGATTGCCTCTCCGTATTCCAGATCATGATCTGTGAAGTGTCCAGTGTTTATGGTACTGTGACCAAAGTACTGACGTAGAGTTATCCGTGTCCTTATATCATCAGCATGCTATATGCTGTTATACTACAGATGCCTGGGGGAGCGACTCTGGACTGAATCATAGAATCATTCAGGTTGGAAAAGACCTTTGAGATCATCAAGTCCAACCATCAACCCTACTCTACCAAGTACACCCCTAAACCATATCTCCAAGCACCACATCTAAGCGACCTTTAGACACATTAAGGGATGGTGACACAACCACCTCCCTGTGGGCAGCCTATTCCAATGCCTGACAACCCTTTCAGTGAAAAAATTTTTCCAAATGTCAAGCCTAGACCTACCCTGGTGCAGCTTGAGCCCGTTCCCTCTTGTTCTATCATTAATTGCCTGTGAGAAGAGACCAGTACCTACCTCTCTACAATGTCCTCTCAGGTAGTTGCAGAGAGCAATAAGGTCTCCCCTCAGCCTCCTTTTCTTAAGACTAAGTAGCCCCAGTTCCCTCAGTCTCTCTTCATAAGACTCATTCTCTGGGCCTTTCACCAGCTTTGTTGCCCTTCTCTGCACTCTCTCCAGCACCTCGATGTCTTTCTTGTATTGAGGTGCCCAAAACTGAACATAGTACTCGAGGTGTGGCCTCACCAATGCTGAGTACGGGGGGACGATCACCTCCCTACTCCTGCTGGCCGCACTACTCCTAATACAAACCAGGTTGCCATTGGCTTTTTTGGCCGCCTGGGCACACTGCTGACTCATATTCAGCCGCTTGTCAATCAGTACCCCCAGGTCCTTTCCTGCCAGACAGCTTTCCAGCCACTCTTCCCCAATCCTGTAGCATTGTATGGGGTCGTTGTGGCCCAAGTGCAGGAGCTGGCACTTGGCCTTGTTGGAGCTCGTACAGTTGGCCTCGGCCCCGTGATCCAGCCTGTCCAAGCCCCTCTGTTAGAGCCTCCCTACCCTCAAGCAGATCAACACTCCCACCTAACTTGGTGCTGTCTGCAAACTTACTAAGGGTGCATTCTATCCCTTGGTCAAGATCATTGATAAATACGTTAACAGAAGTGGCCCTGGTACTGACCCCTGCGGAACACCACTTGTGACTGGCCACCAGCTGGATGTAACTCCATTGTTCACCACTCTCCGGACCCGGCCGTCCAGCCAGTGTTTTACCCAGCAGAGCATATGCTCATCCAAGCTATGAGCAGCCAGTTTCTTCACTAGAATTCCGTGGGAAACAGTGTCGAAGGCTTTATGGAGGTCGAGGTGAACAATGTCCACAACCTTTCCCTCATCCGTCAGGCGGGTCATCTTGTCATAGAAGGAGATCAAGTTCCTTAAGCAAGACCTGCCTTTCATAAACCCATGCTGACTGTGTGCGATCACCTGGTTTTTCTGTAAAGGACTCGTGATGGCACTCGAGATGATCTGCTCCATGACCTTCCCTGGCACCAAGGTCAGTCCGCCAGGTCTGTAGTTTCCCAGATCCTCCTTTCGGCCTTTCTTGTAGATGGGTGTCACATTTGCTATTCTCCAGTCCACTGGGACCTCCCCAGTTATCCAGGACTTCTGGTAGATGATGGAAAGAGGCTTGGTGAGCACATCCGCCAGCTCTTTCACTGCTCTTGCATGTAACCCATCTGGCCCCATAGACTTGTGTGCATCTAGGTGGTGTAGTGGGTCACTGACCACTTCCTCTTTAAATGTGAAGGACACATTCTGCCCCCCCTCCCTGTCTTCAAGCTCAAGGAGCCAGGTGTCTAGGGAACAACTAGTTCTACTACTAAAGACTGAGGCAAAGAAGGCATTGAGCACCTCAGCATTTTCCTCATCCTTTGTCACTGTGTTTCCCCCTCTATCTAGTAAAGGAGAAAGATTCTACGTAGCCCTCATTTCATTGTTAATGTATTTATAGAAACATTTTCCCTTGTCCTTAACAGTTGTAGCTGGTTTAAGTTCTAATTGGGTTTTGGCTCTCCTAATTTTCTCCGTGCATAGCCTCACTACTTCTTTATAGTCCTCACAAGAGACCTGCCCCCTCTTCCAAAGGTCATAAATTCTCCTTTTGTTCCTGAGGTCATGCCAATGGTCCCCATCCAGCCAGGCAGGTCTTCTTACCCGCCGACACGTTTTTCGGCACATGGGGACAGCCTTCTCCTGTGCCTTTAAGACCTCCTTCTTGAAGTATGTCCAGCCTTCTTGGACACCTTTACCCTTAAGGGCTGCCTCCCAAGGGATTTTGTCAATCAGTCTCCTGAACAGGCCAAAGTGTGCCCTCTGGAAGTCCAAGACAGCAGTTTTATTGACCCCCTGTAAATGTAAATATTTTACATTTTAGTAACTTCAGATGGTATAGGACAGTGGTG
This sequence comes from Leptosomus discolor, assembly GCF_034619465.1. NCBI lineage: Eukaryota > Metazoa > Chordata > Aves > Leptosomiformes > Leptosomidae > Leptosomus > Leptosomus discolor. Next base: position 1,240,208 of record NW_028237953.1, on the reverse strand, counting down.
CTGGCTAGAGATTAGCTCCCGCTTCTTTATGTATGCTTGAACTACACTAAAGTCAAGGTCTCAACGATTCATTCAAATACCATCATCATTGTCATCAATGGGAGTCAGTCCTTTATTTTGTCTGTATTTAAACAATGCAGTTAAGTGGAGGAATGGAGTTCAATATTGGAGAACAGAACTTTGTGAAGGGTCTGGACATAATTGTTGCACGTGAGAGGTGAAACAAGCAATGCTAGTTTGTTTCAGTGCATTCAGACTGCCTTAAGTAACAGGAAACTCAGGCTTGTTCTTATAGCAGGTTTGCATTAAATAGATACGTGTATTGTCAGAAGAAGTCTTAGCACTGTTTTACTTTACTGGTGATACAGTTTAAGAATTTAAGAGAGAGTAATCACCTTGAGATTGTACCTCAAAACTGCCCTCCTTTTATTGTTTGAATGGCTGGTTTCTGGGAATATACTGAAGTGGCCTTTAAGTTTAATATCTGCCATAAGGTTTTGCATGTTTTCAGGGCCAAAGTTTATATGTCCAAATGATGCTCTGGTATCCTTGTTATTATAGTGGCTTGCTATAGCTGAAACATAGTCTCCAGAGCTGGATGCAGTATCCCAGGTGGGGTCTCACGAGGGCAATACTGCCTGAATTACTCTTCAAGTTACATTTTTTAAAATGTGACTTACCCTCCAGGAACCCCACAGTTGTAAATTAAAGGGATTCAGAGCTCCTGTGTGGCCATGTCTTTTTTTTTTTTTAATTATTATTATTTTTCTTTTCTGTTTTTTTCTTAAAAGTGTTTAAGTGTTGTTCTACTTAGTGCTTTGTCACAAAGCATTTGTGACTTGGCCAGCTGTGTCTCATTTGTAAAAGTACCTTAGACTCTTCTATACTTAAGTGCTGTTGTTTGTCAATAAAACTCTGACTTTTACTTAAATTGCTTTTGACTCATTCAGGTGCTCTTGAGGTTGTGGGAGGTTTGGAGTAGGCAACAGTTGGACTTTTATGCTGATTCCTGGCACTGCAGAGAGTTATTTTTTTTCTTTAACCACATACTTTTCATGTTTCGTTTCTCCAGTGCCACTGACAGCTGCTGTGATGTGACCCCCAGCTCTCGCTCGTCTCCTCCCACTGTACATCGCCGAGTTGAAAGGAGGAGAGAACTGGTGCGGTCTCAGACACTCCCACGGACTACAGGAACACAGGCCAGGAAAGCACTTTTTGAGAAATTTGAACAGGATGGTGGAAAGTATGTCACACACCTTGTCTCCAGAATGGGTTGGCTAATGGGAAACTAATTTGTCAATTATTACCAGCAGAGGACAGCTGGGTGGGAGGACTCTCTCAGTGTAGGATTTTGAGCTAAGAGAAAATATGTGGTCATGTGTGGATAGCTTCACTGACTTCACAGGCTGAGCCCTGGAAATTCACAGCTACAGATTCCTCTGGCTTTGGAGTTCTTCAGCTGAAGAAGCAGGTATGTTTTATCAGGAAAGAGTGCTGTGAAAGCTGCCTTCTCCGTTATTATAAAAGACTGGGAATATAGCGACTTTCTGTTGCCACTTATTAAGGAACAAAAGCATGGGCTATTCCTTATGCACAACGATGGGGGTATGATTTAAATAGAAGAGGGCTTGGAATACTGGCTTTAGTGAAATGAAAATGAGTTTTTCTTGGAGGACCAGCAAGTTGAAGTTTCAGCAATGTGTTTCTCAAGGATCACCTGGACAGGTGCTGACTTGGGCAAGGTTGCATAGATGTTGCTGACAAATAAGTTTAAGTTTTTCCAGAATTTAATTTAATCTCATCTCTGTTAATTTTCCAGAGGAAAAGGAGAATCCAGAGCTAAGCTGAAGAGGTTGCATGAGTTTTGGGGTTGCCAGCGCTAGCAGCATTAAACAAATTCTATTAGACTGGTGTCGCTCAAAAACCATAGGATACAAGGTGAAGACGTGTTAGCATTTTCAGTGTGCTTTTTTTGGGAGAATTTTCCAAAAAAATATACTCAAAGTGAATGTAAAACATGCTAGACAATGAGCTAACTTCCTCAAGATCATCAAGTTCTGTGTGGGTAACACAAACATCATGGTTTGTATGGGCAGCACTTCAAGACAGTCAGTGATTGCATGAATGAGATTCTGTATGTCTGTCAAAGCAATGCATTAGTGTTTGTCTGAAAGCCTACATTTTTGTGCTTATGGATGTAGACTTCAGTATAAGCTCACATTTTTTTTTCTTAGTTTCAGGCTATTATTTTTGCATTCTTATTATATAGGGCAAGATCTGAATAACATTTTGCCAGTACAAGGAGACTATGGCCCTTTTTCTACACAGCAGACCAAAATACTCTCTACTGGTATTAGACAAGGGAATTTGTAGTAAATGGTTGAGGTTGAATCCCATGGTGTTAATGACCTAATTTCTATGAGGTAACATCAGTGTAGCTAAAAGAATTCAGCAGTTGAGATTTTTGTAATTTTACCTGGCCTTAAACTGCAGGTGCCAAAGCAATTTCCAGGAGAAAGAAAATAGTACAGGCTTTTTTTCTGTAATATGTTTCACAACATTATTTTAAAATGTGCATTATTATTGCTAAACTCTAAATTATAGTATTCACAAGCAGAACTAGTGAAAATTACTGTTAGTTGCTTACCAGAAAAGCTGGGGCTTGAATTTTATATGACGGAAAAGCAGCGTGAGACAAAAGCCCGAGTACGTTTCTTTTGAATGTGGTGGTAGAAAGTAACAATAAGCGTTTGTTCTAAGAATCTGATTTTACAGTAGGCGTTAATTCTTCCTGTATTTCTACTGGTCTGTGTAAACAGGCATTGAATTGGGCCTTACTGAAAAGCAAAGCAAGCAAACGTAGTCCTTATCTAGTGTTATTCACAGCCACAAAATGAACCATTCTTCCATTATAAATACCTCACAGGGATAAGCGGTGTCCTTGGTTTCTGCAGATACTGGTGCTTTGGGCCTGCTCCAGAGCTCACTGACATCGACAAGATTCTTCCCAGTATTTTCTTCCTGGGCTTTGGATCAGGGTCCTTGACTGTAGGTCTGCTTTGCATCTGGTCATTTCAGGCAAAAAGGCTTTCATTGCTGAGTGTGCTGTTTTTTTTTTTTTTTTTTCTCAGAATACAAATAATATAATGGATCTACAAAGAGGGGAAGAGAAACAAAACCTGTGCTCTGTTGCTTTGGTTAGTGGGATAGAAGGACAGAAAACTGCAGTGAGCAAAACCAGCTCTTCCCTGTTCCCCCATGCTGCATTAACATGCATATTTTTTTCATCATGACAGCACATTGATCTCCAAAACTTCTCCTCAAGCTGGAATGATGGGATGGCATTCTGTGCTCTTGTGCATTCTTTCTTTCCTGAAACTTTTGATTATAATAAGCTTGACCCAGCTAATCGCAAGCAGAACTTTGAGCTGGCCTTCACCATGGCTGAGTGAGTATCACATTAGATCTCTGTGAAGTACTTCCAGTTCAAGTCTAATGTGGCTGGGCAGCAGTAAAAAGTTTCATTATTCTTCTTGTAGATCCTGTATCACCAGCTTACACGTGTCATGCCAAAAAAAAGATAATAAAACTCTGCATAGAGAAGGCATAGAACAGGTGACTCGGCAGTCTAAAATCAGAGGTGGTTTTATGAGGCACAGGATAGTTCATGGAGTCCTGTGTTCAGGTCATTCATCGTCTTCAGGCAGTACTTGAATTCTGCTTTCTCACCTCTGTGATTCTCACTAGTCTTAGCACTGACACTTGAGAAATTGGCCTCATGAGTTATACTTGGACAGAAGAGGAAAAAATGCTACTTCTTTCTGGTTTTTGTTTTGTTTTTTTAATTATTTTATTCAAGTAATGAATGATTCTTAATGATTTTGCCAATATTAATTGTTAAAAAAGACGTTTGAGTTCGTAGAGCACAAGGCATCCAATGTTTACTAACCAACAGTCCATAGAAACCGGATATACAACTGGTATTTTCTTAGCCAATCCCACCTGCTTGATACCAAATTTCAACTTGAGGCATGTTAATATATCCATCCAGTCTCTCTGGAAAAACTGTGACGCCCTGAACGGCAGGGAGCAAGTAGATTAACTTTTGGAATTGGGTTTTGTGGCAGGGTTCACATCTCTCTCTCCGTTTCTTTGGTTAAACAAGAATAAAGGTTGAATTCAGTGTAAGTAGAGTTAGATCAAGGCTGAGAGCTGCTCAACCTGGTAACTGCATTTTTGTAAAACAGAGCTAATACCCTCAGTCACACTGACCTGATCCTTTCTGATGCAGTATACCAGGCAATTAAATGGTAACTTGTTTATTAAATTCATCATGAGTGTGAACTTGTCAACTAGAAATAGTAACTTTCTGAACCCAGTATCAACATGATTCTTACTTACTGTTTTATTTGACTTGTGTAACAGTAAACACTCCATGTGGTATGCAGCTGGGTTTGGTACACTTTCCAAATACTAACAAGATGTGGGAATACATGGCTAGTTTCCTGCAGCTTCTCATACAGCTTCAAATATTGGTACCACCACACTGAAGCTCTGGGGTTCATTCAGAGTGGTTTTTTTCTTTTTTTCAAGTAATAACTTACAGAACTGGATTTGCCATTTGCCATTCCAAAGAAAAGCTTTGAAAATTCTTAGCGTAATGTTGGCTCTCCTTATTACAGCCCCTAGCAAAGGAATTCATTTGGGAATTACAAGGTGTTAATACACACATATCTATACGTATATATAAAAAAATTTTGTTGCTTGTCAGTGAGTTGAAAGAGATTCTATGACACTTTTAGGTGGTTGATCTCTAAAGTAAAACTATCCAAACTCTCAAAGGAAAGTTGCAGTGTTTTTCTATCTCAGTAAGTATAGGGGAGAACAAAAGACAGCATGCGCACAAGAGTAAGAAACATTAGGTAAGAGTATCTACAGAAATTACTACTTCATAGGTGTGATTGCCTTTAAACTAACTGTTCTCTTCTAGTGCCAGAAAAGGCTTTTCTCTGTTATTGCTGTTCACCTCAGTATGAGCTCTGCTGATCAAATTGCTTCCTGCTCTTGTGATTTTTCATCTTGGGCCTCAGCAGATCTGTTCCTTTCTGTTGGGCCAGATCTCAGTCAGGCTTCTGCTCTCCAACCTGATCATCTGAGACTGTTGTCCAAGTCACACACACCTTGAAGATATGGAGTGGTGGAGAAGAAACAGCCCACAGCCACGTGGGCCTTCATTGGCACATATCATCTCTTCTCATGTTTTGCCATTCTTTTGGAGCTTCCTGTGTAATAACCAGAAAAACTCGTGATTTGCAAACTCGCATGACCTTGCTTACTGAGACTTGGACAGGGGAATGTGAGATTGGGCTACATGCTACAGATATCAGGGATGTGAATGGGAGTCATTAGATGAAAAAAAACCAATGACCTACAGGGCTTTGGATCAGATCCCAGTATAGAGGAAGGAGGGGAAAGAATAGGAATATTCCATGGTCACAAAAATAATCTCCAACCTGAGCCTGACCATTTCATTGTGAAATGAAATCTTGCTGCTAAACCTCAGGATTTCTCTAATGCCTCAGTGATGCTCAGCGTGATCAGAGCGGCAAATGAGTCTTGGAAGTAGTTACAGGCCTTAGATTTAACTCTTGTCTGTTTTATTATTGCTACAGGAAAATGGCTCACTGCGATCGTCTGATAGAAGTGGATGACATGATGGTGATGGGTCATAAGCCGGATCCCATGTGTGTCTTCACCTATGTCCAGTCTTTATACAATCATCTGCGACGCTTTGAATAAAATCATTGACACCTCTCCAGCCAGAAGGGTCAAGTACAGTGTGCTAGTGGGAAGAGTGACATTTTGCAAATGGAACGCGGTGTTATTTCTTGCTTTTTACTGTCCCTTTGCTTACATTCAACTGCATGGCTGGCTGACTGAAGTGTTGCTGAGCAGCGCCCAAAGTGTTGATCACATCAGCATGTCAGTAAGACAGAAATATGTTTGGAAAAAAAGACAAAAACATAGGGAAAGGTAAACGCTGTCATTTTGGTGCTAGTAGTAGGTTGGACTTTTAATATTACTGTGTTTAAAGATCCCAGGAACCTAATTTGCTGCTCGTATAACTGTTAGGCTGGGGACACAGTTTTATGCAGTGACAGGCAACTCTGCTATGAAGGTGTTCCCTTTTAAAATGCAGGTAAAACTCCAGAAGGTAGCACCTTCAATTCCACTTGTCCATTGAGCATAGCACAAAAGAAATGGCATATGGACAAGGAAATTTCCATTTCACAAATAATAACCTGAAGTACTCAACCACTAGGGCAATACTGCCTCTCCTCCAACCCTGCACCCCACTCCACCGTATATGCACACACACACATGCCTCAAACAGGCATTGTTCTGTTCTTTTAAAGCAGAAAGAGAACACAGGCTCTTAATGTGCAGACTGGGGGGACAGATAACTACCATGTTACATAACATTGTTCATCTGTAATGATTAAATCTGAAGTGATTTGCTTAGAGGCTTGCTAAAGCCTCTACTGGCAGTACTGGATTAATTTCTTGATCACAAAGGATAGCAACAGGTGGGGCTGTTCTGTCTATGACATTGTGTGTTTGCACGATTGAAGATTACAGGAGAGGGGGGCAGCTAGCAAGGTACAAAATCCTTTTAACAGTTGCATAGAAGCAAGACTGTAGCATGCTTTCATCCAGACTCTGGGTGACAGCAACTCTCCAGTGTGGACAGGAATGAAGCCTTTATGATTTGCTGGGTCCTCATGCTGGCACTGAGGTGGACAGGCAATATGCTAAAAAAAGTATGGAAGATGGGGTTTTGAAATGCTTTGGACTAGCTTCTGTTTTCAGTTAAATTAGCATTAAACCCACAGTACAGTGGGATTATTCCAGATTTACTGGACAAAAATGTCATGTGTCACCCTTTCTGGTTTTCTCTTGGATAAATCAACAGAGCTTTGTTTTCACATTGAAGGTTAAATACAAAACCACTAAAAAAGCATACTTGAAAAAAAAAAAAAAAGCCTATTAAAATTATTTCTTTCCTAAGAACAGGCTCATAGAAAGTAAAAAAAAAAAAAAAAAAAAAAAAGGCGCCACAAGCCCTCTGCTCACTCTAGAGAATGTTTTTTAACCTGCTGTCTTGGTTTGAAAAGACAGGTGTCTGTGGAGGAAGGCAGGAGCCTCCCTTGAAATGGAGAGTGCAACCCCCTTCCCTCCAAACTATTATAATTTTGAAATTAACGGGCCTTCAGGCAAAGATATGGGGAATAGGAATAACAGTTCTTTACTAATATATATATATATAACACAAGGCAGGGAAAAACAAACAACCCACTGGTTTACACTGACAGAGTCAGGAATACAACCTGACACCCTGTTAGGGTGGCAGTAGCAGTCCGATAAGATGCTGGCTGCAGTCCTCCTGAAGTGATGGATATAGTTCTGTGGAAGCAGCAATCAGGTAAAAGAGTCTGGTCTTCCTCCGAAGGTCCAGTGGTCGGCAGGTAGCTCTTGTCCTCTGGAACTCCAGTGGGGGAAAAAGCTCCTCTGGGAATCCAGTGGAAGAAAAGGCTGCTAGGGTGTTCAAAATCTCCGTTTTTATTTGGCATGGACTACTTGGCTCCTTCCCCCCCCTCCCCGGGCGGAGCATCTCACAATAGGATGGGGAGTCGTGAGGCAGTTCCTTGATGGGCCATTAACAGGAGATAGCCCAGGAGGGAGTTACCGATGGGTCAGGCGATAAGGCATTGTTGTGCCCATTGACAGGAGATAGTCCAGAGGGGGGAGGCAGGGAGCACCGCCCCACCTGGTCTCAACAGCTCCTGAAGATGGTAATAGAATATTTTTCCTTTTGGCACATTTTACACTGTAACCCAGGACACCTGCATTTGTGCTTTTTGTAGCTATTTATAAAGATTACTTTGGTTCTGTATTCATGACCATTTATAATAAAATATGTCAAATGCTCTTCAGATTTACTGCTTCTCCTTAGAGTGAAGTGACAAATAACAAAGTAAAATCAGTGAAAAGAACCCAGAGCTTTTGCTTAGAAGATTTTTGTTCTAGTCGTGATGCTGTGTGCTCTGAATTCAGTTTTAAAACCTATAGATGTTCAGTGGCATTTGGAATAGGATTTTAGTTCAGCCACCCTTTCTAGTGAAGTTTACTTAAGAAACCATGAATGAAGCAACCACTTTGTTAGCAGTCTCAGAAAAACAAATGAACGAACACCGAAAGTGTACAAAGGTGAAGTATAAGTTAACTGCTGAAGGTCTGGATCATGAAGTTCTGTTTGAAGTGTAGCTAGGCTGTTGCTCTGACACTATGGAAACAGTTTGAAAGACTTTTAAATATACATCTTAATAGAAGTAGCCAAAAGATACTTGGTCAAACTAGCAGGATCCTTGATATTGCTAATCTCACAGCTTTAATGCAAGTGGACAGAGGTTGGGTGGATTGTTCATATTTGTCATATGACTGCCATTGTATTCAGTTTTTGACTTTGTCTTGGATGACCATAATTCTGAGTAGTAAATGCGTGCCTGTTGCTCTACCAAATGCTCTGTAAGGATAAACACACTGTACTTGTGTTTTGGAGAAGCGATTAGAGTAAGCATGATGAGAAATCTGTCCACAACTGGCACACACGATACACATATTTACATTCTCAGAGCAGAATACCTCTCATTGACTAGCAGAGCGAAGTTCCATCCTAACTACAAGAAGAGGGACAATATGGCTTTATATTCACATTCCTTCACAGTCCCAGGTCATGGATGATATTCCTGTGTGATGTGAGTGCTAAAGACAGAGGTAAGTGCTTGGCCAGTTTAGGCCTAGTAGCAAATAATTATGTAAAAGAAGTTGTAGACTGCAAGATTACTGCCAAGTCACCAGAGGGGGGTTTACATCTTTTCTAATTTAGCTTGTTTTCACAGCTACCCAGAAGCTATTTGTACAGGTTTTCTAAAGTCTTCCCACTTCAGAGAGGTGAAGGTAAAGATAACTGGTACTTGCCAGCAAACTGATTGCAGGGGAATGGAAGACTGTAAGCTGATTTCAGCTTCTGGTGGTTTGCGTGTAAGTAGATGAGGGAGATGGTGCTATGACACAATTTTAGAAAAAAAAAACAAACTACAGCTTTGTGCATTAAGAGAATATGAATAACCTTGACTATTAGATTGTATGATTAAATTAAAGTATGTAATCTATGCCCCCTGCTGGTTTTTTTAGTATTTTTAATTTAAAAAAAGCTCAGAGTTTGTGTATATATGATAGAAAATGTGTTAGCATGAGTGAGAACAATATATTAAGTTGCCATAGTGTGTATTTTACACAGATGGACTGTTGCCAGCTTTTCCAATGTTTCTGCACTGTGTCTAAAATTCAGTGCTGTCAAAGGTGGTTTACTGGCAACTTGATCCTACTTGTAAAGGCTAGATTAATTTGTTCTGTGCAAGATTTTCCAAATAATCTCAGCAGAGACATCACCTAGTTTTTAAAATTATGTTTGCATATAGCTTCCCACAGCAGGGAAGTCCTCCTCCTTGAAAGTACAGTAATTGGGTGGATGACTTTCATCGCTTCTCCCTTTGTGTGACATTTCCAATAAAGTGTTTAATCTAAACATATGCTCAAACCAGTGCAAACTCTTGGATACACGTCATTAGGTATAAAATCAGCCTACATGGTTCAACATGTGTCACTAACTTAAACCTGGCCTGGCTTACACAGATAGTTTTAAAGTGTCTAGAACAAAAATTGGCATTGCTTTAGGTAAGGTGCGCCTAAAAGGCACTTTTGGTTATGCTAAAATAGCTCTATGTCTAGATAAAGCCTCAGTGGAGTTAGTAATGCAGAATCAGAAGAGTTTGGGCTGGAAGGGACCTTTAAAGACCATCTAGCCCAACAACCCCCACCAGGAGCAGGGACATCTTTAGCTGGATCAGGCTGCTCAGAGCCCCGTCTGCCTTGGCCTTGAATGTTCCCAGGACTGGGGCATCAACCACCTCTCCGGGCAGCCTGTGCCAGTGTCTCACCACCCTCACCCTAAATTTTCTTCCCACTATCTAGTCTAAACCTACCCTCTTTCAGTTTGCAACCCTTACCCCTTGTCCTATCACCACCCTCCCCGATCAAGAGTCCCTCCCCACCTTTCCTGCAGGCCCCCTTTAAGCACTGGGAGGCCGCTATAAGGTCTACCCCGGCGCCTTCTCCAGGCTGAACAACCCCAACCCTCTCAGCCTGTCCTCAGAGGGGAGTATTCTGGGCACTAGTGGAACACCAGAATTCAGACCTCTTACGTTAGCCTGCTTTGCAATTTCAGCAACATTGAAAGCAAGCAGTTGATGCTGCAGCATCAGCTCAGCCTAGAGACTTTCCCCACTTGGATGCTGCCACAGCAGTTTGGGTGACAGTCTAATCCTCTGAAGACTGAGACTATCTGTGTTATTTTGAAGGCATCTAATAAGGAACACGGCAACATATTTAATTTAGATCTAGTCTCGTGAATGCTGGTTATTTAGACTCGTCCACAGAAAACCTATTTTTCCACACTGAAGACTTGGGCCACTTTATAAATAACGAACCTGGTTTCTATATCCAGACACAAATTGCCAAGGTGAAGACCTGCTCCTTTGCAAAAATCCTTTGTAAAAGCGCCAGTACGGGCTGTGGGAGGTTAGCCGTATTTCGGCAGCGCCGAGGCTGGCGGTCGCTCACCAGCACTTCCCGCCGAGGAGGGGTCGCTTTCCCGCCCCTGTGCCCGCTGCCCGCGCGCAGGTCGCAGCGCGAAGCGTCTCCCAGCGCCGCGCTCGGCCCTGCCCGCGGGCCCGCCCCCGCCGCGTGCGCCGGCCTGTGGCCGTTGGCGGGAAGCGCGGCTGCGGGGACAGCGGTTGGCTGCGGGCAGGGGGGGCCGGGGGCGGAGGAGGGAGCTGAGGGGGCAGGGGGCGGGAGCTGGGTGGGCTGTTGCAGGCGTTGTGCTGCCCGCGAGGGACCTGGGCCGGCGCGGCGCGCGGCGGAGCCCCATCTGCCGCGGGGTCGTTTTCTCCCTTATAAACCGCTAGAGGTTCTCAGGAATTAACAAACCTATTCGTTTTCATTCTTTTCCAACCTGTCCTCACTGCTAAGTTGGTTTTACCTGTGTTATTTGAAGAATAGCACACTGTTGTCAGCCTCGGAAGTCTACAATGATTTAACCCCTGAAAACCATCTAAGGTAAAAATAAAAATTTCTTATGTCATATAGTTCATATTGAAGGATCAGTTGTAAGTTTCGTATTAACAGATTAAAAGGAAATAACCTTTTTATGGTAAGTTAACCATGAGGAACAGATTCAGGGTGGGTAACTACAAATTAAATACTTTATGATGGTGTTGCTCACAAGTTGGGTCAGGACAGCACCAGATACTGGGTTTTCAGAATGAAACTGCATGGAGTCCCATGGGTCTCACAACAATGTCTTGGAGGACCGTCATTCAGGGATTCCTCACCTTTCAAAGTGTCATGGATTAGGGTTGGGCTGGCCACAAACGAATGGCAGATGCTCTCTATTACGTGACTGAGCACATTTTCAGAAACCTAACACATTAATTGTTCTCAACCACCATTCAGCTATCTCAGCATTTCAGTTTATTAGAAACCATTTTGTCACCGCTCTTTAATTTGGTCAGATTTCTAAAAGCCTTGGAATGTTACTGAGAGTACAGATAATAAAATGTTGTGGAACATGACTAATATGCAGCCTGATAACTTATTCTGTGGCTTGCACTGGTCAAAGTAAACAAAGTTCAAACTAGTTTTTGAGTTCAGATCTACCTAAGTCATTGGAAAACTTTCAGTTGTTATGGAAATGGCTCCAGTTCCTGCTCCAGCTGTTCATGTGACAAAAATTACTGCTTTCAACTAGCTCTTTTTAGCATGTTATGTTAAGAAGCTGTTAAAAAGTACTCATTAGAGGGGGAAAAAAAAAAAAAAGTACATCTGGTCCAAAGGGGGCCAGAATGTAGAAATCAAGGGTCAGCCCACAGGAGCATTGCTCTCTTGTACAAATAGTTGCAGACTTCATGTGTGCAGTACCATATAAATGGATTTACGGGTCTGCCCCAGTAGTGGTCTCTGTAATTGATACTAATCAGTGTTCAGCCTAGTCATAGTTTTGCTTTGCCTCATGAATTGGGAGCATGCTGAGTGTCTGTGATCACAGCTTTCCATCCTCCTGCGTCAGTTAGCATGAATCATTCACTTTCCTTGCTTGCCTTGCGCCCCATTCTTTGCTGCTTCTTGAGTCTCTAGGTCCTTCTCTGAGGCTAATGGCATCAGTAATGTCAACCCTGTTTTCTGAAGCTTGTATTTTTCTTTGTCTAACTCTGAAATAGCTGCATTTTTCTTTAAGACGGTGTTTCTTCATCTGCAACCCCTTTTTTGCTCCTCTGGAGTACATGCAGATTTCTTTTTGCACAGCAGCTGGCATGACAGGCACTGTAGTTACCAGTTTTAATGATCACTGACAGAATTTAGGTACCGTTTGAAATTAAAGATCATCATTAACAGCTTTCTAACTTTCACTGTGCTGTATTTGCAGCAATTGCAGTTGCTTCCCACTTTTTTGTCTTGGATCAGCTGAAGTTCTTTTGACCAATGCTACTTGCTGCTTTATCACGTTGATAGCTCTTTGAAGCTTGTTGGGAACTCTGAGCAACCCTGCTCTGATCTAAACTGGTAGGAGGGGGCACAACTGTACCATCTGGCGTGCTACTCTTTTTGTCTCCCTCATTTCTTCTGCCTGGCTCCTAATCTCTTTTGTCCCAGGAAAGCCACAAAGGTGGAGCATACTGCCAAGGATATTTTATGGCTGACATTTTGGATAGCTAGGTGTACTTAACACACCTTTCATTTGCTTTCGCTATCTTTACGCATTTCTGCAATAAATCGATCAAAAATTACTGCCCGAAGCTGTGGGAACTATCTCAATTAATGTACAAAGAATACGTTTTTGTTTCCAGGCAGATCTTAACCGGGAACGGCTGGAAGGAAGCGCCGTGGCTGCGCGGGCGTGCTGCCCGCCGCCGGTGCCGCGGCAGGAGGCTGCCGGAGGCGGCGCTGCCCTTCCCGCCGCAGCCGGTCTGCGTTCCCGTGGGAGCCGGTCTGTTGGCCTTCCGCGCTGTCCTGAGCCCCTTCCGGAACACTTCGTCGCACATTTAGAAAGAAATGATGTGCTGCTGCTGTGGAGATTGAAGCTGGGACACGGCTGGGAGCAACGCCCCTCCCTGAAGGGGAACGGAGGACGTGGCCATTAGCCAGAGTTAGGCCTTGGGAGCAGCATCAGCGAGAGGTGTGTGAGGGAGAAGGGGGATGGTTTTAAGGGTACCTGTGCTGGAGTGTGGACAGAGCTGTGTGTTGCTGAGGACCAGCTGTGTGCATTTGGGGTGAGGATTTGTCTCAGAAGACTGCATGAGCGTGGTGTGAGAATAGGAAAATTGACAACCAAACTGCTGTGACTTTGCACATATTTTGGGCATTGGTTTCACCCTACATTAAACCATTATCCCGAGTGTGCTTTGTTCTTTGTTCTGCTTCAGTCCTTCCTAGGCTTTTCCATTTCCTCATTTACCTGCTGTATTTCCTCCTTCAGCTTTTCAGGTGCTGTTTTCTCTCTCTTTTTTATTTTTCTAATGACCATTACATTTCTTTTTTACAACCTAGAGTTCATCCACCTCTCCAGCCATATTTTTAAAAGGTGTTTACTTCTCCAACCTATGGGAGAATATTTATATTTCATATTTGTTCACTTCTCATTTTTCTGTGACTGTCCATTTAGTAATTCCATCCTTCCTCACAGGTCTCCTTTTCTTTCTCATCTCCCTCCTGTTGCAGACAGCCCATCTTTTCCTCTCAGTTCCACTTTCAAGCCTCTTACCCTCTCTCCTCCTAGCTTCCATTCCCAAATTCTTCTGTTTCTTCCTTCTCCCACTTCAAACTCTCCCCCTCACACCTTAGCAAACTCTTGGGAAGCCTTGAACAAGAAGTCTTTTCATACCTGTGTCATTTTGCAGGTAAAAGGGGCAAGAATTTTTCTCACCCTCATGGACCTGTCTTCTCCCCTTCTTGCTTCTGCAGCCAAATACAATACTATTCCCATTTTTAGGTTTTACATTCCAAGAACTGACCTGCATTATATCCAGAAACTTTCCAAAAAACAATGGCCAGACTGTTGCAAGCTGTAGAGACGTCGGAACATCTGTTGGGCTTTATGACGGGACGTCTCTTGGTCTCTACGTCTGGTTTTAGCTCATTTGCGGCTATACGTCAGGACGTCTTCTGAGCTCTACAACGGGACGTGTGTTGGGCGCTACGTTGGAATGTACGTTGGTGTCTACGTCTGGCTTGAGGTTAATTTCGGCTCTACGTCGGGACGTCTCTCGGGCTATACGTCGGGACGTCTTTTGGGCTCTACGTCTGGCTGTAGCTCACTTTCGGCTCTACGTCGGAACGTCTGTTGGGCTCTGCGTCGGGACGTCTGTTGAGCTCTACTTCGGGACGTCTCTCGGGCTCTACGTTTGGCTTTTACTCACTTTCAGCTCTACGTCGGAACATCTGTTGGGCTCTACGTCGGGATGTCTCTTGGGCTCTACGTCTGGCTTTAGCTCATTTGCGGCTATACGTCAGGACGTCTTCTGAGCTCAACAATAGGACGTGTGTTGGGCGCTACGTCGGAACGTACGTTGGTTTCTACGTCTGGCTTGAGGTTAATTTCATCTCTACGTCGGAATGTCTCTCAGGCTATACGTCGGGACGTGTGTTGGGCGCAACGTCTGGCTGTAGCTCACTTTCTGCTCTACGTCGAAACATCTGTTGGTCTCTACGTCGGGACGTCTGTTGGTCTCTACTTCGATATGTCTGGCTTGAGCTCGCTTTCGGCTCTACGTCGGGACGTCTGTTGGGCTCTGTCAGGACGTCTTTAGAGCTCTAAGTCGGGACGTCTCTTGGGATGTACGTCTGGCTTGAGCTCGCTTTCGGCTCTACATCGGGACATCTGTTGGGCTCTACGTCGGAACGTCTGTTGGGCTCTACGTCAGGACGTACGTTGGTTTCTACGTCTGGCTTGAGGTTAATTTCGGCTCTACGTCCGAACACCTGTTGGGCTCTACGTCGGGACGTTTCTCGGGCTCTACGTCGGGATGTCTTTTGGGCTCTACAACGGGACGTGTGTTGGGCTCTACGTCGGGACGTCTGTTGGGCTTTACGTCGGGACATCTGTTGGGCTCTAGGTCGGGACGTCTCTTGCGCTCTACGTCTGGACTTCTCTTGGGCTCTATGTTTGGCTTTTGCTCACTTTCGGCTCTACGTCGGAACATCTGTTGGGCAAAATGTCGGGACGTTTCTTGGGCTCTACGTCTGGCTTTAGCTCATTTGCGGCTATATGTCGGGACGTCTTCTGAGCTCTACAACGGGACGTGTGTTGGGCGCTACGTCGGAATGTACGTTGGTGTCTACGTCTGGCTTGAGGTTAATTTCGGCTCTACGTCCGAACACCTGTTGGGCTCTACGTCGGGATGTTTCTCGGGCTCTACGTTGGGACGTCTTTTGGGCTCTACGTCTGGCTGTAGCTCACTTTCGTCTCTACGTTGGAACGTCTGTTGGGCCCTACGTCGGGATGTATGTTCGGCTCTACAACGGGACGTGTGTTGGGCTCTACGTCGGGACGTCTGTTGGGCTTTACGTCGGGACGTCTGTTGGGCTTTACGTCGGGACGTCTGTTGGGCTCTATGTCCGGACGTCTCTTGGGCTCTAAGTCAGGACCTCTTTAGAGCTCTACGTCAGGACGTCTCTTGGGCTCTACGTCTGGCTTTAGCTCATTTGCTGCTATACGTCGGGACGTCTTCTGAGCTCTACATCGGGACATCTGTTGGTCTCTACTTCGATATGTCTGGCTTGAGCTTGCTTTCGGTTCTACGTCGGGACGTCTGTTGGGCTTTATCTCGGGACATCTGTTGATCTCTACGTCGGGATGTGTATTGGGCTCTACGTCAGTAGTTAGCTAACTTTCAGCTCTACATCGGAACATCTGTTGGGCTCTACGTCGGGACATCTGTTGGGCTCTACGTCGGGACGTCTGTTGGGCTCTACATCGGGATGTCTGTTGGGCTCTACGTCGGGATGTCTGGCTTGAGCTCACTTTCGGCTCTACTTCGGAACATCTGTTGTGCTTTACTTCGGGACATCTGTTCGGCTCTACGTCAGGACGTCTGTTGGGCTCTAAGTCTGTTGTTAGCTCACATTCACCTCTACGTCGGAACGTAGGTTGGGCTCTACGTCGGGACCTCTCTTGGGCTCTACGTCTGGCTTTAGCTCATTTGCGGCTATACGTCGGGACGTCTTCTGAGCTCAACAACGGGACATGTGTTGGGTGCTACGTCGGAAAGTACGTTGGTGTCTACATCTTGCTTGAGGTTAATTTTGGCTCTACGTCGGGAGGTCTTCTGAGCTCAACAACGGGACCTGTGTTGGGCGCTACGTCGGAACGTACGTTGGTGTCTACGTCTGGCTTGAGGTTAATTTCGGCTCTACGTCAGGACATCTGTTGGGCTCTACGTCGGGACGTCTTTTGGGATCTATGTCTGTGTCTTGGTTTGAAAAGACAGGTGTCTGTGGAGGAAGGCAGGAGCCTCCCTTGAAATGGAAAGTGCAACCACCTTCCCTCCAAATTATTATTATAATTTTGAAATTAATGGGCCTTCAGGCAAAGATATGGGGAATAGGAATAACAGTTCTTTACTAATATATATATATATAACACAAGGCAGGGAAAAACAAACAACCCGCTGGTTTACACTGACAGAGTCAGGAATACAACCTGACACCCTGTTAGGGTGGCAGTAGCAGTCCGATAAGATGCTGGCTGCAGTCCTCCTGAAGTGATGGATGTAGTTCTGTGGAAGCAGCAATCAGGTAAAAGAGTCTGGTCTTCCTCTGAAGGTCCAGTGGTAGGTAGGTAGCTCTTGTCCTCTGGAACTCCAGTGGGGGGAAAAGCTCCTCTGGGAATCCAGTGGAAGAAAGGCTGCTAGGGTGTTCAAAATCTCCGTTTTTATTTGGCATGGACTACTTGGCTCCTTCCCCCCCCTCCCCGGGCGGAGCATCTCACAATGGGATGGGGAGTCGTGAGGCAGTTCCTTGATGGGCCATTAACAGGAGATAGCCCAGGAGCGAGTTATCGATGGGTCAGGCGATAAGGCATTGTTGTGCCCATTGACAGGAGATAGTCCAGAGGGGGGAGGCAGGGAGCACCGCCCCACCTGGTCTCAACAGCTCCTGAAGATGGTAATAGAATATTTTTTTTTTCCTTTTGGCACATTTTACACTGTAACCCAGGACAGTCTGGCTGTAGCTCACTTTTGGCTCTACGTTGGAACGTCTGTTGGGCTCTACGTCGGGACGTATGTTGGGCTCTACAATGGGACATGTGTTGGGCTCTACGTCGGTACGTCTGTTGGGCTCTAATTCGGGACGTCTCTTGGGCTCTACGTCTGGCTTGAGCTCACTTTCTGCTCTACTTTGGGATGTCTGTTGGTCTCAACGTCGGGACGTCTGTTGGGCTCTACGTAGGGACGTGTCTTGGGTTCTACTTTAAGTAGCCTGGCTTGAGCACGCTTTCGGCTCTATGTTGAGACATCTGTTGGGCTCTACGTCGGGACGTCCGTTGCGCTCTAAGTCGGGACTTGTCTTGGGCTCTAGTTTGTATAGTGTGTCTTGAGCTCGCTTTCGGATCTACGTCGGGACGACTGTTGGGCTATACGTCTGGCTTGAGCTCGCTTTAGGCTCTACGTCGGGACGTCTGTTGGGCTCTACGTCGGGACGTCTGTTGGGCTGTATGTCGGGACGTACGTTGGTTTCTATGTCTGGCTTGAGGTTAATTTCGGCTCTACGTCGGGACGTGTGTTGGGCTCTACGTCGGGACGTCTTTTGGGCTCTATGTCTGGCTGTAGCTCACTTTCGTCTCTACGTCGGGACGTATGTTGGGCTCTAAGTCGGGACGTACCTTGGGCTCTAAGTCGGGACGTATCTTGGGCTCTACGTCTGGCTTGAGGTCGCTTTCTGTTCTACGTTGGGATGTCTGATGGTCTCAACGTTGGGACGTCTGTAGGGCTCTAAGTCGGGACGTGTCTTGGGCTCTAGTTTGGGAAGTGTGTCTTGAGCTCGCTTTCGGATCTATATCGGGACGACTGTTGGGCTCAACGTCGGGACGTGTGTTGGGCTCTACGTCGGGATGTCTGGCTTGAGCTCGCTTTCGGCTCTACTTCGGAACATCTGTTGTGCTTTACTTCGGGACATCTGTTCGGCTCTACATCGGGACGTCTGTTGGGCTCTACGTTGGGATGTCTTTTGGTCTCTGCGTCGGGACGTCTGTCTTGAGCTCGCTTTTGGCTCTCCGTCGAGACGTCTCTTTGGCTTTACGTCGGGACGTGTGTTGGGCTCTAAGTCTGTAGTTAGCTAAATTTCAGCTCTACATCGGAACATCTGTTGGGCTCTACGTCGGGACGTCTGTTGGGCTCTAGGTTGGGATGTCTTTTGGTCTCTGCGTCGGGACGTCTGTCTTGAGCTCGCTTTTGGCTCTCCGTCGAGACGTCTCTTTGGCTTTACGTCGGGACGTGTGTTCGGCTCTACGTCGGGACTTGTGTTGGGCTCTAAGTCTGTAGTTAGCTAAATTTCAGCTCTACATCGGAACATCTGTTGGGCTCTACGTCGAGATGTCTGTTACGCTCTACATCTGGATTTAGCTTGCTTTCAGCTCTACGTCAGAACGTCTGTTGGACTCGACGTTGGGATGACTTTTGGGCTCTGCGTCGGGACATCTGTCTTGAGCTTGCTTTCGGCTCTCCGTTGAGACGTGTGTTTGGCTCTACGTCGGGACGTGTGATGGGCTCTACGTCGGGACGTGTGATGGGCTCTATATCGGGACGTGTGTTGGGCTCTACGTCGGGACGTGAGTTGGGCTCTACGTCGGGACGTGTGTTGGGCTTTACGTCGGGACGTCCGTTGGGCTCTCGGCGTCGGGACGTGAGTCGGGCCATCGTCGTCGGGACGTCCGTCGGGCTCTCGGCGTCGGGACGTCCGTCGGGCTCTCGGAGTCTGTATTTAGGTAACTTTCAGCTCTACGTCGGGACGTCCGTCGGGCCATCGTCGTCGGGACGTCCGTCGGGCTCTCGGCGTTGGGACATCCGTCGGGCTCTCGGCGTCTGTATTTAGGCAACTTTCAACTCTACGTCGGGACGTCCGTCGGGCCCTCGGCGTCGGGACGTCCGTCGGGCCCTCGGCGTCGGGACGTCCGTAGGGCCATCGGCGTCGGGACGTCCGTCGGGCCCTCGGCGTCGGGACGTCCGTAGGGCCATCGGCGTCGGGACGTCCGTCGGGCTCTCGGCGTCCGGACGTCCGTCGGGCCCTCGGCGTCGGGACGTCCGTCGGGCCCTCGGCGTCGGGACGTCCGTCGGGCCATCGTCGTCGGGACGTCCGTCGGGCTCTCGGCGTCGGGACGTCCGTCGGGCTCTCGGCGTCTGTATTTAGGTAACTTACAGCTCTACGTCGGGACGTCCGTCGGGCCCTCGGCGTCGGGACATCCGTCGGGCTCTCGGCGTCTGTATTTAGGTAACTTACAGCTCTACGTCGGGACGTCCGTCGGGCCCTCGGCGTCGGGACGTCCGTCTGGCTCTCGGCGTCTGTATTTAGGTAACTTTCAGCTCTACGTCGGGACGTCCGTCGGGCCCTCAGGCGTCCGGATGTCTGTCGGACTCTCGGCGTCGGGACGTCCGTCGGGCCCTCGGCGTCGGGACGTCCGTCGGGCCCTCGGCGTCGGGACGTCCGTCGGGCTCTCGGCGTCGGGACGTCCGTCGGGCTCTCGGCGTCTGTATTTAGGTAACTTTCAGCTCTACGTCGGGACGTCCGTCGGGCTCTCGGCGTCGGGACGTCCGTCGGGCTCTCGGCGTCGGGACGTCCGTCGGGCCATCGGCGTCGGGACGTCCGTCGAGCCCTCGGCGTCGGGACGTCCGTCGGGCCCTCGGCGTCTGTATTTAGGTAACTTTCAGCTCTACGTCGGGACGTCCGTCGGGCCCTCGGCGTCGGGACGTCCGTCGGGCCATCGTTGTCGGGACGTCCGTCGGGCTCTCGGCGTCCGGACGTCCGTCGGGCTCTCGGCGTCGGGACGTCTGTTGGGCTCTCGGCGTCTGTATTTAGGTAACTTTCAGCTCTACGTCGGGACGTCCGTCGGGCCCTCGGCGTCGGGACGTGCGTCGGGCCATCGTCGTCGGGACGTCCGTCGGGCTATCGGCTTCGGGACGTCCGTCGGGCTCTCGGCGTCTGTATTTGGGTAACTTTCAGCTCTACGTCGGGACGTCCGTCGGGCTCTTGGCGTTGGGACGTCCGTCGGGCTCTCGGCGTCTGTATTTAGGTAACTTTCAGCTCTACGTTGGGACGTCGGTCGGGCTCTCGGCGTCCGGATGTTGGTCAGGCTCTCGGCGTCCGGACGTCCGTCGGGCTCTTGGCGTCGGGACGTCCGTCGGGCTCTCGGCGTCTGTGTTTAGGTAACTTTCAGCTCTACGTTGGGACGTCGGTCGGGCTCTCGGCGTCCGGATGTCGGTCAGGCTCTCGGCGTCCGGACGTCCGTCGGGCCATCGGCGTCGGGACGTCCGTCGGGCCCTCGGCGTCGGGACGTCCGTCGGGCTCTCGGCGTCCGGACGTCCGTCGGGCTCTCGGCGTCCGGACGTCCGTCGGGCCATCGGCGTCGGGACGTCCGTCGGGCCCTCGGCGTCGGGACGTCCGTCGGGCCCTCGGCGTCGGGACGTCCGTCGGGCTCTCGGCGTCGGGACGTCCGTCGGGCCATCGGCGTCGGGACGTCCGTCGGGCGCTCGGCGTCGGGACGTCCGTCGGGCTCTCGGCGTCCGGACGTCCGTCGGGCCCTCGGCGTCGGGACGTCCGTCGGGCTCTCGGCGTCGGGACGTCCGTCGGGCTCTCGGCGTCGGGACGTCCGTCGGGCTCTCGGCATCTGTATTTAGGTAACTTTCAGCTCTACGTCGGGACGTCTGTCGGACCATCGGCGTCGGGACGTCCGTCGGGGTCTCGGCGTCGGGACGTCCGTCGGGCTCTCGGCGTCGGGACGTCCGTCGGGCCATCGGCGACGGGACGTCCGTCGGGCTCTCGGCGTCGGGACGTGTGTTGGGTTCTCGGCGTCTGTATTTAGGTAACTTTCAGCTCTACGTCAGGACGTCCGTCGGGCTCTCGGCGTCCGGACGTCCGGCGGGCCATCGGCGTCGGGACGTCCGACGGGCCATCGGCGTCGGGACGTCCGTCGGGCCATCGTCGTCGGGACGTCCGTCGGGATCTCGGCGTCGGGACGTCCGTCGGGCCCTCAGCGTCGGGACGTCCGTCGGCCTGTCGGCGTCTGTATTTAGGTAACTTTCAGCTCTATGTCGGGACGTCCGTCGGGCTCTCGGCATCGGGACGTCCGTCGCGCCATCGGCGTCGGGACGTCCGTCGGGCTCTCGGCGTCGGGACGTCTGTTGGGCTCTCGGCGTCTGTATTTAGGTAACTTTCAGCTCTACGTCAGGACGTCCGTCGGGCTCTCGGCGTCGGGATGTCCGTCGGGCCATCGGCGTCGGGACGTCCGTCGGGCCATCGGCGTTGGGACGTCCGTCGGGCTCTCGGCGTCGGGACGTCCATCGGGCTCTCGGCGTCTGTATTTAGGTAACTTTCAGCTCTACGTCGGGACGTCCGTGGGGCTGTCGGCGTCGGGACGTCCGTCGGGCCCTCGGTGTCCGGACGTCCGTCGGGCCATCGGCGTCGGGACGTCCGTCGGGCCATCGGCGTCCGGACGTCCGTCGGCCTGTCGGCGTCTGTATTTAGGTAACTTTCAGCTCTATGTCGGGACGTCCGTCGGGCTCTCGGCGTCGGGACGTCCGTCGGGATCTCGGCGTCGGGACGTCCGTCGGGATCTCGGCGTCGGGACGTCCGTCGGGCCCTCGGCGTCGGGACGTCCGTCGGGATCTCGGCGTCGGGACGTCCGTCGGGATCTCGGCGTCGGGACGTCCGTCGGGCCCTCGGCGTCGGGACGTCCGTCGGGATCTCGGCGTCGGGACGTCCGTCGGGATCTCGGCGTCGGGACGTCCGTCGGGCCCTCGGCGTCGGGACGTCCGTCGAGCCATCGGTGTCGGGACGTCCATCGGGCCCTCGGCGTCGGGACGTCCTTCGGGCTCTCGGCGTCCGGACGTCCGTCGGGCCATCGGCGACGGGATGTCCGTCGGGCTCTCGGCGTCGGGACGTCTGTTGGGCTCTCGGCGTCTGTATTTAGGTAACTTTCAGCTCTACGTCAAGACGTCCGTCGGGCTCTCGGCGTCGGGACGTCCGTCGGGCCATCGGCGTCGGGACGTCCGTCGGGCCATCGGCGTCGGGACGTCCGTCGGGCCATCGGCGTCCGGACGTCCGTCGGGCTCTTGGCGTCGGGACGTCCGTCGGGCTCTCGGCGTCTGTGTTTAGGTAACTTTCAGCTCTACATTGGGACGTCGATCGGGCTCTCGGCGTCCGGATGTCGGTCAGGCTCTCGGCGTCCGGACGTCCGTCGGGCCATCGGCGTCGGGACGTCCGTCGGGCCCTCGGCGTCGGGACGTCCGTCGGGCCCTCGGCGTAGGGACGTCCGTCGGGATCTCGGCGTCGGGACGTCCGTCGGGCCCTCAGCGTCGGGACGTCCGTCGGCCTGTCGGCGTCTGTATTTAGGTAACTTTCAGCTCTATGTCGGGACGTCCGTCGGGCTCTCGGCATCGGGACGTCCGTCGGGATCTCGGCGTCGGGACGTCCGTCGGGATCTCGGCATCGGGACGTCCGTCGGGCCCTCGGCGTCGGGACGTCCGTCGGGCCCTCGGCGTCGGGACGTCCGTCGGGCTCTCGGCGTCCGGACGTCCGTCGGGCCATCGGCGTCGGGACGTCCGTCGGGCCCTCGGCGTCGGGACGTCCGTCGGGCCCTCGGCGTCGGGACGTCCGTCGGGCTCTCGGCGTCGGGACGTCCGTCGGGCCATCGGCGTCGGGACGTCCGTCGGGCGCTCGGCGTCGGGACGTCCGTCGGGCTCTCGGCGTCCGGACGTCCGTCGGGCCCTCGGCGTCGGGACGTCCGTCGGGCTCTCGGCGTCGGGACGTCCGTCGGGCTCTCGGCGTCGGGACGTCCGTCGGGCTCTCGGCATCTGTATTTAGGTAACTTTCAGCTCTACGTCGGGACGTCTGTCGGACCATCGGCGTCGCGACGTCCGTCGGGGTCTCGGCGTCGGGACGTCCGTCGGGCTCTCGGCGTCGGGACGTCCGTCGGGCCATCGGCGACGGGACGTCCGTCGGGCTCTCGGCGTCGGGACGTGTGTTGGGTTCTCGGCGTCTGTATTTAGGTAACTTTCAGCTCTACGTCAGGACGTCCGTCGGGCTCTCGGCGTCCGGACGTCCGGCGGGCCATCGGCGTCGGGACGTCCGACGGGCCATCGGCGTCGGGACGTCCGTCGGGCCATCGTCGTCGGGACGTCCGTCGGGATCTCGGCGTCGGGACGTCCGTCGGGACCTCAGCGTCGGGACGTCCGTCGGCCTGTCGGCGTCTGTATTTAGGTAACTTTCAGCTCTATGTCGGGACGTCCGTCGGGCTCTCGGCATCGGGACGTCCGTCGCGCCATCGGCGTCGGGACGTCCGTCGGGCTCTCGGCGTCGGGACGTCTGTTGGGCTCTCGGCGTCTGTATTTAGGTAACTTTCAGCTCTACGTCAGGACGTCCGTCGGGCTCTCGGCGTCGGGATGTCCGTCGGGCCATCGGCGTCGGGACGTCCGTCGGGCCATCGGCGTTGGGACGTCCGTCGGGCTCTCGGCGTCGGGACGTCCATCGGGCTCTCGGCGTCTGTATTTAGGTAACTTTCAGCTCTACGTCGGGACGTCCGTGGGGCTGTCGGCGTCGGGACGTCCGTCGGGCCCTCGGTGTCCGGACGTCCGTCGGGCCATCGGCGTCGGGACGTCCGTCGGGCCATCGGCGTCCGGACGTCCGTCGGCCTGTCGGCGTCTGTATTTAGGTAACTTTCAGCTCTATGTCGGGACGTCCGTCGGGCTCTCGGCGTCGGGACGTCCGTCGGGATCTCGGCGTCGGGACGTCCGTCGGGATCTCGGCGTCGGGACGTCCGTCGGGCCCTCGGCGTCGGGACGTCCGTCGGGATCTCGGCGTCGGGACGTCCGTCGGGATCTCGGCGTCGGGACGTCCGTCGGGCCCTCGGCGTCGGGACGTCCGTCGAGCCATCGGTGTCGGGACGTCCATCGGGCCCTCGGCGTCGGGACGTCCTTCGGGCTCTCGGCGTCCGGACGTCCGCCGGGCCATCGGCGACGGGATGTCCGTCGGGCTCTCGGCGTCGGGACGTCTGTTGGGCTCTCGGCGTCTGTATTTAGGTAACTTTCAGCTCTACGTCAAGACGTCCGTCGGGCTCTCGGCGTCGGGACGTCCGTCGGGCCATCGGCGTCGGGACGTCCGTCGGGCCATCGGCGTCGGGACGTCCGTCGGGCCATCGGCGTCCGGACGTCCGTCGGGCTCTTGGCGTCGGGACGTCCGTCGGGCTCTCGGCGTCTGTGTTTAGGTAACTTTCAGCTCTACATTGGGACGTCGATCGGGCTCTCGGCGTCCGGATGTCGGTCAGGCTCTCGGCGTCCGGACGTCCGTCGGGCCCTCGGCGTCGGGACGTCCGTCGGGCCCTCGGCGTAGGGACGTCCGTCGGGATCTCGGCGTCGGGACGTCCGTCGGGCCCTCAGCGTCGGGACGTCCGTCGGCCTGTCGGCGTCTGTATTTAGGTAACTTTCAGCTCTATGTCGGGACGTCCGTCGGGCTCTCGGCATCGGGACGTCCGTCGGGCCATCGGCGTCGGGACGTCCGTCGGGCTCTCGGCGTCGGGACGTCTGTTGGGCTCTCGGCGTCTGTAGTTAGGTAACTTTCAGCTCTACGTCAGGACGTCCGTCGGGCTCTCGGCGTCGGGATGTCCGTCGGGCCATCGGCGTCGGGACGTCCGTCGGGCCATCGGCGTTGGGACGTCCGTCGGGCTCTCGGCGTCGGGACGTCCATCGGGCTCTCGGCGTCTGTATTTAGGTAACTTTCAGCTCTACGTCGGGACGTCCGTGGGGCTGTCGGCGTCGGGACGTCCGTCGGGGCCTCGGTGTCCGGACGTCCGTCGGGCTCTCGGCGTCGGGACGTCCGTCGGGCTCTCGGCGTCGGGACGTCCGTCGGGCCATCGGCGTCGGGACGTCCGTCGGGCCATTGGCGTCGGGACGTCCGTCGGGCCATCGGCGTCCGGACGTCCGTCGGCCTGTCGGCGTCTGTATTTAGGTAACTTTCAGCTCTATGTCGGGACGTCCGTCGGGCCCTCGGCGTCGGGACGTCCGTCGGGCTCTCGGCGTCTGTATTTGGGTAACTTTCAGCTCTACGTCGGGACGTCCGTCGGGCTCTTGGCGTCGGGACGTCCGTCGGGCTCTCGGCGTCTGTATTTAGGTAACTTTCAGCTCTACGTTGGGACGTCGGTCGGGCTCTCGGCGTCCGGATGTTGGTCAGGCTCTCGGCGTCCGGACGTCCGTCGGGCTCTTGGCGTCGGGACGTCCGTCGGGCTCTCGGCGTCTGTGTTTAGGTAACTTTCAGCTCTACGTTGGGACGTCGGTCGGGCTCTCGGCGTCCGGATGTCGGTCAGGCTCTCGGCGTCCGGACGTCCGTCGGGCCATCGGCGTCGGGACGTCCGTCGGGCCCTCGGCGTAGGGACGTCCGTCGGGCTCTCGGCGTCGGGACGTCCGTCGGGCCATCGGCGTCGGGACGTCCGTCGGGCCCTCGGCGTCGGGACGTCCGTCGGGCTCTCGGCGTCCGGACGTCC
Organism: Leptosomus discolor; assembly: GCF_034619465.1. Lineage (NCBI taxonomy): Eukaryota > Metazoa > Chordata > Aves > Leptosomiformes > Leptosomidae > Leptosomus > Leptosomus discolor. The sequence goes on along the minus strand of NW_028237953.1, from coordinate 1,214,287 downwards.
GTCGGGCTCTCGGCGTCCGGACGTCCGTCGGGCCATCGGCGTCGGGACGTCCGTCGGGCCCTCGGCGTCGGGACGTCCGTCGGGCCCTCGGCGTCGGGACGTCCGTCGGGCCCTCGGCGTCGGGACGTCCGTCGGGCCATCGGCGTCGGGACGTCCGTCGGGCGCTCGGCGTCGGGACGTCCGTCGGGCTCTCGGCGTCCGGACGTCCGTCGGGCCCTCGGCGTCGGGACGTCCGTCGGGCTCTCGGCGTCGGGACGTCCGTCGGGCTCTCGGCGTCGGGACGTCCGTCGGGCTCTCGGCATCTGTATTTAGGTAACTTTCAGCTCTACGTCGGGACGTCTGTCGGACCATCGGCGTCGGGACGTCCGTCGGGGTCTCGGCGTCGGGACGTCCGTCGGGCTCTCGGCGTCGGGACGTCCGTCGGGCCATCGGCGACGGGACGTCCGTCGGGCTCTCGGCGTCGGGACGTGTGTTGGGTTCTCGGCGTCTGTATTTAGGTAACTTTCAGCTCTACGTCAGGACGTCCGTCGGGCTCTCGGCGTCCGGACGTCCGGCGGGCCATCGGCGTCGGGACGTCCGACGGGCCATCGGCGTCGGGACGTCCGTCGGGCCATCGTCGTCGGGACGTCCGTCGGGATCTCGGCGTCGGGACGTCCGTCGGGACCTCAGCGTCGGGACGTCCGTCGGCCTGTCGGCGTCTGTATTTAGGTAACTTTCAGCTCTATGTCGGGACGTCCGTCGGGCTCTCGGCATCGGGACGTCCGTCGCGCCATCGGCGTCGGGACGTCCGTCGGGCTCTCGGCGTCGGGACGTCTGTTGGGCTCTCGGCGTCTGTATTTAGGTAACTTTCAGCTCTACGTCAGGACGTCCGTCGGGCTCTCGGCGTCGGGATGTCCGTCGGGCCATCGGCGTCGGGACGTCCGTCGGGCCATCGGCGTTGGGACGTCCGTCGGGCTCTCGGCGTCGGGACGTCCATCGGGCTCTCGGCGTCTGTATTTAGGTAACTTTCAGCTCTACGTCGGGACGTCCGTGGGGCTGTCGGCGTCGGGACGTCCGTCGGGCCCTCGGTGTCCGGACGTCCGTCGGGCCATCGGCGTCGGGACGTCCGTCGGGCCATCGGCGTCCGGACGTCCGTCGGCCTGTCGGCGTCTGTATTTAGGTAACTTTCAGCTCTATGTCGGGACGTCCGTCGGGCTCTCGGCGTCGGGACGTCCGTCGGGATCTCGGCGTCGGGACGTCCGTCGGGATCTCGGCGTCGGGACGTCCGTCGGGCCCTCGGCGTCGGGACGTCCGTCGGGATCTCGGCGTCGGGACGTCCGTCGGGATCTCGGCGTCGGGACGTCCGTCGGGCCCTCGGCGTCGGGACGTCCGTCGAGCCATCGGTGTCGGGACGTCCATCGGGCCCTCGGCGTCGGGACGTCCTTCGGGCTCTCGGCGTCCGGACGTCCGTCGGGCCATCGGCGACGGGATGTCCGTCGGGCTCTCGGCGTCGGGACGTCTGTTGGGCTCTCGGCTTCTGTATTTAGGTAACTTTCAGCTCTACGTCAAGACGTCCGTCGGGCTCTCGGCGTCGGGACGTCCGTCGGGCCATCGGCGTCGGGACGTCCGTCGGGACATCGGCGTCGGGACGTCCGTCGGGCCATCGGCGTCCGGACGTCCGTCGGGCTCTTGGCGTCGGGACGTCCGTCGGGCTCTCGGCGTCTGTGTTTAGGTAACTTTCAGCTCTACATTGGGACGTCGATCGGGCTCTCGGCGTCCGGATGTCGGTCAGGCTCTCGGCGTCCGGACGTCCGTCGGGCCATCGGCGTCGGGACGTCCGTCGGGCCCTCGGCGTCGGGACGTCCGTCGGGCCCTCGGCGTAGGGACGTCCATCGGGATCTCGGCGTCGGGACGTCCGTCGGGCCCTCAGCGTCGGGACGTCCGTCGGCCTGTCGGCGTCTGTATTTAGGTAACTTTCAGCTCTATGTCGGGACGTCCGTCGGGCTCTCGGCATCGGGACGTCCGTCGGGCCATCGGCGTCGGGACGTCCGTCGGGCTCTCGGCGTCGGGACGTCTGTTGGGCTCTCGGCGTCTGTAGTTAGGTAACTTTCAGCTCTACGTCAGGACGTCCGTCGGGCTCTCGGCGTCGGGATGTCCGTCGGGCCATCGGCGTCGGGACGTCCGTCGGGCCATCGGCGTTGGGACGTCCGTCGGGCTCTCGGCGTCGGGACGTCCATCGGGCTCTCGGCGTCTGTATTTAGGTAACTTTCAGCTCTACGTCGGGACGTCCGTGGGGCTGTCGGCGTCGGGACGTCCGTCGGGGCCTCGGTGTCCGGACGTCCGTCGGGCTCTCGGCGTCGGGACGTCCGTCGGGCCATCGGCGTCGGGACGTCCGTCGGGCCATTGGCGTCGGGACGTCCGTCGGGCCATCGGCGTCCGGACGTCCGTCGGCCTGTCGGCGTCTGTATTTAGGTAACTTTCAGCTCTATGTCGGGACGTCCGTCGGGCTCTCGGCGTCGGGACGTCCGTCGGGATCTCGGCGTCGGGACGTCTGTCGGGATGTCGGCATCGGGACGTCCGTCGGGCCCTCGGCGTCGGGACGTCCGTCGGGCCATCGGCGTCGGGACGTCCGTCGGGCCATCGGCGTCGGGACGTCCGTCGGGCTCTCGGTTTCGGGACGTCCATCGGGCTCTCGGCGTCCGGACTTCCGTCGGGCTCTCGGCGTCTGTATTTAGGTAACTTTCAGCTCTACGTCGGGACGTCCCTCGAGCTCTCGGCGTCCGCACGTCTGTCGGACCATCGGCGTCCGGACGTCCGTCGGGGTCTCGGCGTCCGGACGACCGTCGGGGTCTCGGCGTCCGGACGTCCGTCGGGGTCTCGGCGTCCGGACGTCCGTCCGGGTCTCGGCGTCCGGACGTCCGTCCGGGTCTCGGCGTCCGGACGTCCGTCCGTCCATCGGCGTCGCGACGTCCGTCGGGGTCTCGGCGCCGCGACGTCCGTCCGTCCATCGGCGTCGCGACGTCCGTCGGGGTCTCGGCGCCGCGACGTCCGTCGGGCCCTCGGCATCGGGACGACCGTCGGGCCCTCGGCGTCGGGACGTCCGTCGGGCCCTCGGCGTCCGGACGTCCGTCGGGCCCTCGGCGTCGGGACGTCCGTCGGGCCCTCGGCGTCCGGACGTCCGTCGGGCCATCGGAATCCGGACGTCCGTCGGGCTCTCGGCGTCTGTATTTAGGTAACTTTCAGCTCTACGTCGGGACATCCGTCGGGCTCTCGGCGTCCGCACGTCCGTCGGGCTCTCGGCGTCCGGACGTCCGTCGGGCTCCCGGCGTCTGTATTTAGGTTACTTTCAGCTCTACGTCGGGACGTCCGTCGTGGTCTCGGCGTCCGCACGTCCGTCGGGCCCTCGGCGTCGGGACGTCCGTCGGGCCCTCGGCGTCTGTATTTAGGTAACTTTCAGCTCTACGTCGGGACGTCCGTCGGGCTCTCGGCGTCCGTACGTCCGTCGGGCCCTCGGCGTCGGGACGTCCGTCGGGCCCTCGGCGTCGGGACGTCCGTCGGGCCCTCGGCGTCTGTATTTAGGTAACTATCAGCTCTACGTCGGGACGTCCGTCGGGCTCTCGGCGTCGGGACGTCCGTCGGGCTCTCGGCGTCTGTATTTAGGTAACTATCAGCTCTACGTCGGGACGTCCGTCGGGCCCTCGGCGTCCGGACGTCCGTCGGGCTCTCGGCGTCTGTATTTAGGTAACATTCAGCTCTACGTCGGGACGTCCGTCGGGGTCTCGGCGTCCGGACGTCCTTCGGGCTCTCGGCGTCGGGACGACCGTCGGGCTCTCGGCGTCGGGACGTCCGTCGGGCTCTCGGCGTCCGGACGTCCGTCGGGCTCTCGGCGTCGGGACGTCCGTCGGGCTCTCGGCGTCGGGACGTCCGTCGGGCCATCGGCGTCTGTATTTAGGTAACATTCAGCTCTACGTCGGGACGTCCGTCGGGGTCTCGGCGTCCGGAAGTCCGTCGGGGTCTCGGCGTGAGGACGTCCGTCGGGGTCTCGGCGTCCGGACGTCCGTCGGGGTCTCGGCGTCCGGACGTCCGTTGGGCCATCAGCGTCGGGACGTCCGTCGGGCTCTCGGCGTCCGGACGTCCGTCGGGCTCTCGGCGTCCGGACGTCCGTCGGGCTCTCGGCGTCGGGACGTCTGTTGGGCTCTCGGCGTCTGTATTTAGGTAACTTTCAGCTCTACGTCGGGACGTCCGTCGGGCCCTCGGCGTCGGGACGTGCATCGGGCCATCGTTGTCGGGACGTCCGTCGGGCTCTCGGATTCGGGACGTCCATCGGGCTCTCGGCGTCTGTATTTGGGTAACTTTCAGCTCTACGTCGGGACGTCCGTCGGGCTCTCGGCGTCCGTACGTCCGTCGGGCCCTCGGCGTCTGTATTTAGGTAACTTACAGCTCTACGTCGGGACGTCTGTCGGGCTCTCGGCATCGGGACGTCCGTCGCGCCATCGTCGTCGGGACGTCCGTCGGGCTCTCGGCGTCGGGACGTCCGTCGGGCTCTCGGCGTCTGTATTTAGGTAACTTACAGCTCTACGTCGGGACGTCCGTCGGGCCCTCGGCGTCGGGACATCCGTCGGGCTCTCGGCGTCTGTATTTAGGTAACTTACAGCTCTACGTCGGGACGTCCGTCGGGCCCTCGGCGTCGGGACGTCCGTCTGGCTCTCGGCGTCTGTATTTAGGTAACTTTCAGCTCTACGTCGGGACGTCCGTCGGGCCCTCAGGCGTCCGGATGTCTGTCGGACTCTCGGCGTCGGGACGTCCGTCGGGCCCTCGGCGTCGGGACGTCCGTCGGGCCCTCGGCGTCGGGACGTCCGTCGGGCTCTCGGCGTCGGGACGTCCGTCGGGCTCTCGGCGTCTGTATTTAGGTAACTTTCAGCTCTACGTCGGGACGTCCGTCGGGCTCTCGGCGTCGGGACGTCCGTCGGGCTCTCGGCGTCGGGACGTCCGTCGGGCCATCGGCGTCGGGACGTCCGTCGGGCCCTCGGCGTCGGGACGTCCGTCGGGCCCTCGGCGTCTGTATTTAGGTAACTTTCAGCTCTACGTCGGGACGTCCGTCGGGCCCTCGGCGTCGGGACGTCCGTCGGGCCATCGTTGTCGGGACGTCCGTCGGGCTCTCGGCGTCCGGACGTCCGTCGGGCTCTCGGCGTCGGGACGTCTGTTCGGCTCTCGGCGTCTGTATTTAGGTAACTTTCAGCTCTACGTCGGGACGTCCGTCGGGCCCTCGGCGTCGGGACGTGCGTCGGGCCATCGTCGTCGGGACGTCCGTCGGGCTCTCGGCTTCGGGACGTCCGTCGGGCTCTCGGCGTCTGTATTTGGGTAACTTTCAGCTCTACGTCGGGACGTCCGTCGGGCTCTTGGCGTCGGGACGTCCGTCGGGCTCTCGGCGTCTGTATTTAGGTAACTTTCAGCTCTACGTTGGGACGTCGGTCGGGCTCTCGGCGTCCGGATGTTGGTCAGGCTCTCGGCGTCCGGACGTCCGTCGGGCTCTTGGCGTCGGGACGTCCGTCGGGCTCTCGGCGTCTGTGTTTAGGTAAATTTCAGCTCTACGTTGGGACGTCGGTCGGGCTCTCGGCGTCCGGATGTCGGTCAGGCTCTCGGCGTCCGGACGTCCGTCGGGCCATCGGCGTCGGGACGTCCGTCGGGCCCTCGGCGTAGGGACGTCCGTCGGGCTCTCGGCGTCGGGACGTCCGTCGGGCCATCGGCGTCGGGACGTCCGTCGGGCCCTCGGCGTCGGGACGTCCGTCGGGCTCTCGGCGTCCGGACGTCCGTCGGGCCCTCGGCGTCCGGACGTCCGTCGGGCCCTCGGCGTCGGGACGTCCGTCGGGCCCTCGGCGTCGGGACGTCCGTCGGGCCCTCGGCGTCGGGACGTCCGTCGGGCTCTCGGCGTCGGGACGTCCGTCGGGCCATCGGCGTCGGGACGTCCGTCGGGCGCTCGGCGTCGGGACGTCCGTCGGGCTCTCGGCGTCCGGACGTCCGTCGGGCCCTCGGCGTCGGGACGTCTGTCGGGCTCTCGGCGTCGGGACGTCCGTCGGGCTCTCGGCGTCGGGACGTCCGTTGGGCTCTCGGCATCTGTATTTAGGTAACTTTCAGCTCTACGTCGGGACGTCTGTCGGGCCATCGGCGTCGGGACGTCCGTCGGGCCCTCGGCGTCGGGACGTCCGTCGGGCTCTCGGCGTCCGGACGTCCGTCGGGCCATCGGCGTCGGGACGTCCGTCGGGCCCTCGGCGTCGGGACGTCCGTCGGGCTCTCGGCGTCGGGACGTCCGTCGGGCCATCGGCGTCGGGACGTCCGTCGGGCCATCGGCGTCGGGACGTCCGTCGGGCTCTCGGCGTCCGGACGTCCGTCGGGCCCTCGGCGTCGGGACGTCCGTCGGGCTCTCGGCGTCGGGACGTCCGTCGGGCTCTCGGCGTCGGGACGTCCGTCGGGCTCTCGGCATCTGTATTTAGGTAACTTTCAGCTCTACGTCGGGACGTCTGTCGGACCATCGGCGTCGGGACGTCCGTCGGGCTCTCGGCGTCGGGACGTCCGTCGGGCTCTCGGCATCTGTATTTAGGTAACTTTCAGCTCTACGTCGGGACGTCTGTCGGACCATCGGCGTCGGGACGTCCGTCGGGGTCTCGGCGTCGGGACGTCCGTCGGGCTCTCGGCGTCGGGACGTCCGTCGGGCCATCGGCGACGGGACGTCCGTCGGGCTCTCGGCGTCGGGACGTGTGTTGGGTTCTCGGCGTCCGTATTTAGGTAACTTTCAGCTCTACGTCAGGACGTCCGTCGGGCTCTCGGCGTCCGGACGTCCGGCGGGCCATCGGCGTCGGGACGTCCGACGGGCCATCGGCGTCGGGACGTCCGTCGGGCCATCGTCGTCGGGACGTCCGTCGGGATCTCGGCGTCGGGACGTCCGTCGGGCCCTCAGCGTCGGGACGTCCGTCGGCCTGTCGGCGTCTGTATTTAGGTAACTTTCAGCTCTATGTCGGGACGTCCGTCGGGCTCTCGGCATCGGGACGTCCGTCGCGCCATCGGCGTCGGGACGTCCGTCGGGCTCTCGGCGTCGGGACGTCTGTTGGGCTCTCGGCGTCTGTATTTAGGTAACTTTCAGCTCTACGTCAGGACGTCCGTCGGGCCATCGGCGTCGGGACGTCCGTCGGGCCATCGGCGTTGGGACGTCCGTCGGGCTCTCGGCGTCGGGACGTCCATCGGGCTCTCGGCGTCTGTATTTAGGTAACTTTTAGCTCTACGTCGGGACGTCCGTGGGGCTGTCGGCGTCGGGACGTCCGTCGGGCCCTCGGTGTCCGGACGTCCGTCGGGCCATCGGCGTCGGGACGTCCGTCGGGCCATCGGCGTCGGGACGTCCGTCGGGCCATCGGCGTCCGGACGTCCGTCGGCCTGTCGGCGTCTGTATTTAGGTAACTTTCAGCTCTATGTCGGGACGTCCGTCGGGCTCTCGGCGTCGGGACGTCCGTCGGGATCTCGGCGTCGGGACGTCCGTCGGGCCCTCGGCGTCGGGACGTCCGTCGGTATCTCGGCGTCGGGACGTCCGTCGGGATCTCGGCGTCGGGACGTCCGTCGGGCCCTCGGCGTCGGGACGTCCGTCGAGCCATCGGTGTCGGGACGTCCATCGGGCCCTCGGCGTCGGGACGTCCTTCGGGCTCTCGGCGTCCGGACGTCCGTCGGGCCATCGGCGACGGGATGTCCGTCGGGCTCTCGGCGTCGGGACGTCTGTTGGGCTCTCGGCGTCTGTATTTAGGTAACTTTCAGCTCTACGTCAAGACGTCCGTCGGGCTCTCGGCGTCGGGACGTCCGTCGGGCCATCGGCGTCGGGACGTCCGTCGGGCCATTGGCGTCGGGACGTCCGTCGGGCCATCGGCGTCCGGACGTCCGTCGGCCTGTCGGCGTCTGTATTTAGGTAACTTTCAGCTCTATGTCGGGACGTCCGTCGGGCTCTCGGCGTCGGGACGTCCGTCGGGATCTCGGCGTCGGGACGTCTGTCGGGATGTCGGCGTCGGGACGTCCGTCGGGCCCTCGGCGTCGGGACGTCCGTCGGGCCATCGGCGTCGGGACGTCCGTCGGGCCATCGGCGTCGGGACGTCCGTCGGGCTCTCGGTTTCGGGACGTCCATCGGGCTCTCGGCGTCCGGACTTCCGTCGGGCTCTCGGCGTCTGTATTTAGGTAACTTTCAGCTCTACGTCGGGACGTCCCTCGAGCTCTCGGCGTCCGCACGTCTGTCGGACCATCGGCGTCCGGACGTCCGTCGGGGTCTCGGCGTCCGGACGACCGTCGGGGTCTCGGCGTCCGGACGTCCGTCGGGGTCTCGGCGTCCGGACGTCCGTCCGGGTCTCGGCGTCCGGACGTCCGTCCGTCCATCGGCGTCGCGACGTCCGTCGGGGTCTCGGCGTCTGGACGTCCGTCCGTCCATCGGCGTCGCGACGTCCGTCGGGGTCTCGGCGCCGCGACGTCCGTCGGGCCCTCGGCATCGGGACGACCGTCGGGCCCTCGGCGTCGGGACGTCCGTCGGGCCCTCGGCGTCCGGACGTCCGTCGGGCCCTCGGCGTCCGGACGTCCGTCGGGCCATCGGAATCCGGACGTCCGTCGGGCTCTCGGCGTCTGTATTTAGGTAACTTTCAGCTCTACGTCGGGACATCCGTCGGGCTCTCGGCGTCCGCACGTCCGTCGGGCTCTCGGCGTCCGGACGTCCGTCGGGCTCCCGGCGTCTGTATTTAGGTTACTTTCAGCTCTACGTCGGGACGTCCGTCGTGGTCTCGGCGTCCGCACGTCCGTCGGGCCCTCGGCGTCCGCACGTCCGTCGGGCCCTCGGCGTCGGGACGTCCGTCGGGCCCTCGGCGTCTGTATTTAGGTAACTTTCAGCTCTACGTCAGGACGTCCGTCGGGCTCTCGGCGTCCGTACGTCCGTCGGGCCCTCGGCGTCGGGACGTCCGTCGGGCCCTCGGCGTCGGGACGTCCGTCGGGCCCTCGGCGTCTGTATTTAGGTAACTATCAGCTCTACGTCGGGACGTCCGTCGGGCTCTCGGCGTCGGGACGTCCGTCGGGCTCTCGGCGTCTGTATTTAGGTAACTATCAGCTCTACGTCGGGACGTCCGTCGGGCCCTCGGCGTCCGGACGTCCGTCGGGCTCTCGGCGTCTGTATTTAGGTAACATTCAGCTCTACGTCGGGACGTCCGTCGGGGTCTCGGCGTCCGGACGTCCTTCGGGCTCTCGGCGTCGGGACGACCGTCGGGCTCTCGGCGTCGGGACGTCCGTCGGGCTCTCGGCGTCCGGACGTCCGTCGGGCTCTCGGCGTCGGGACGTCCGTCGGGCTCTCGGCGTCGGGACGTCCGTCGGGCCATCGGCGTCTGTATTTAGGTAACATTCAGCTCTACGTCGGGACGTCCGTCGGGGTCTCGGCGTCCGGAAGTCCGTCGGGGTCTCGGCGTGAGGACGTCCGTCGGGGTCTCGGCGTCCGGACGTCCGTCGGGGTCTCGGCGTCCGGACGTCCGTTGGGCCATCAGCGTCGGGACGTCCGTCGGGCTCTCGGCGTCCGGACGTCCGTCGGGCTCTCGGCGTCCGGACGTCCGTCGGGCTCTCGGCGTCCGGACGTCTGTTGGGCTCTCGGCGTCTGTATTTAGGTAACTTTCAGCTCTACGTCGGGACGTCCGTCGGGCCCTCGGCGTCGGGACGTGCATCGGGCCATCGTTGTCGGGACGTCCGTCGGGCTCTCGGATTCGGGACGTCCATCGGGCTCTCGGCGTCTGTATTTGGGTAACTTTCAGCTCTACGTCGGGACGTCCGTCGGGCTCTTGGCGTCGGGACGTCCGTCGGGCTCTCGGCGTCTGTATTTAGGTAACTTTCAGCTCTACGTTGGGACGTCAGTCGGGCTCTCGGCGTCCGGATGTTGGTCAGGCTCTCGGCGTCCGGACGTCCGTCGGGCCATCGGAATCCGGACGTCCGTCGGGCTCTCGGCGTCTGTATTTAGGTAACTTTCAGCTCTACGTCGGGACATCCGTCGGGCTCTCGGCGTCCGCACGTCCGTCGGGCTCTCGGCGTCCGGACGTCCGTCGGGCTCCCGGCGTCTGTATTTAGGTTACTTTCAGCTCTACGTCGGGACGTCCGTCGTGGTCTCGGCGTCCGCATGTCCGTCGGGCCCTCGGCGTCCGCACGTCCGTCGGGCCCTCGGCGTCGGGACGTCCGTCGGGCCCTCGGCGTCTGTATTTAGGTAACTTTCAGCTCTACGTCGGGACGTCCGTCGGGCTCTCGGCGTCCGTACGTCCGTCGGGCCCTCGGCGTCTGTATTTAGGTAACTTACAGCTCTACGTCGGGACGTCTGTCGGGCTCTCGGCATCGGGACGTCCGTCGCGCCATCGTCGTCGGGACGTCCGTCGGGCTCTCGGCGTCGGGACGTCCGTCGGGCTCTCGGCGTCTGTATTTAGGTAACTTACAGCTCTACGTCGGGACGTCCGTCGGGCCCTCGGCGTCGGGACATCCGTCGGGCTCTCGGCGTCTGTATTTAGGTAACTTACAGCTCTACGTCGGGACGTCCGTCGGGCCCTCGGCGTCGGGACGTCCGTCTGGCTCTCGGCGTCTGTATTTAGGTAACTTTCAGCTCTACGTCGGGACGTCCGTCGGGCCCTCGGCGTCGGGACATCCGTCGGGCTCTCGTCGTCGGGACGTCCGTTGGGCCATCGTCGTCGGGACGTCCGTCGGGCTCTCGGCGTCTGTATTTAGGTAACTTTCAGCTCTACGTCGGGACGTCCGTCGGGCCCTCGGCGTCGGGACGTCCGTCGGGCCCTCGGCGTCCGGACGTCCGTCGGGCTCTCGGCGTCCGGACGTCCGTCGGGCCCTCGGCGTCGGGACGTCTGTCGGGCTCTCGGCGTCGGGACGTCCGTCGGGCTCTCGGCGTCTGTATTTAGGTAACTTTCAGCTCTACGTCGGGACATCCGTCAGGCTCTCGGCGTCGGGACGTCCGTCGGGCCCTCGGCGTCGGGACGTCCGTCGGGCTCTCGGCGTCTGTATTTAGGTAACTTTCAGCTCTACGTCGGGACATCCGTCGGGCTCTCGGCGTCGGGACGTCCGTCGGGCCCTCGGCGTCGGGACGTCCGTCGGGCACTCGGCGTCGGGACGTCCGTCGGGCTCTCGTCGTCGGGACGTCCGTCGGGCCCTCGGCGTCGGGACGTCCGTCGGGCTCTCGGCGTCGGGACGTCCGTCGGGCTCTCAGCGTCTGTATTTGGGTAACTTTGAGCTCTACGTCGGGATGTCCGTCGGGCTCTCGGCGTCGGGACGTCCGTCGGGCTCTCGGCGTCCGTATTTAGGTAACTTTCAGCTCTACGTCGGGATGTCCGTCGGGCTCTCGGCGTACGGACGTCGGTCGGGCTCTCGGCGTCCGGACGTCCGTCGGGCCATCGTCGTCGGGACGTACGTCGGGCCCTCGGCGTCGGCACGTCCGTCAGGCTCTCGGCGTCCGGACGTCCGTCGGGCCATCGTCGTCGGGACGTCCGTCGGGCCCTCGGCGTCGGGACGTCCGTCGGGCCCTCGGCGTCGGGACGTCCGTCAGGCTCTCAGCGTCGGGATGTCCGTCGGGCCATCGGCGTCGGGACGTCCGTGGGGCTCTCGGCGTTGGGACGTCCGTCGGGCTCTCGGCGTCGGGACGTCTGTTGGTCTCTCGGCATCTGTATTTAGGTAACTTTCAGATCTATGTCGGGACGTCCGTCGGGCTCTCGGCGTCCGGACGTCTGTCGGGCCATCGGCGTCGGGAAGTCCGTGGGGCTCTCGGCGTTGGGACGTCCGTCGAGCTCTCGGCGTCGGGACGTCTGTTGGGCTCTCGGCATCTGTATTTAGGTAACTTTCAGATCTATGTCGGGACGTCCGTCGGGCTCTCGGCGTCCGGACGTCTGTCGGGCCATCGGCGTCGGGAAGTCCGTGGGGCTCTCGGCGTTGGGACGTCCGTCGGGCTCTCGGCGTCGGGACGTCTGTTGGGCTCTCGGCATCTGTATTTAGGTAACTTTCAGATCTATGTCGGGACGTCCGTCGGGCTCTCGGCGTCCGGACGTCTGTCGGGCCATCGGCGTCGGGAAGTCCGTCGGGCCCTCGGCGTCGGGACTTCCGTCGGGCTCTAGGCGTCCGGACGTCCGTCGGGCTCTGGGCGTCGGAGATCCGTCAGGCTCTCGGCGTCGGGACGTCTGTTGGGCTCTCGGCATCTGTATTTAGGTAACTTTCAGCTCTATGTCGGGACGTCCGTCGGGCTCTCAGCGTCCGGACGTCCGTCGGGCCATCGGCGTCGGGACGTCCGTCGGGCCATCGGCGTCGGGACGTCCGTCGGGCTCTCGGCGTCCGGACTTCCGTCGGGCTCTCGGCGTCTGTATTTAGGTAACTTTCAGCTCTACGTCGGGACGTCCCTCGAGCTCTCGGCGTCCGCACGTCTGTCGGACCATCGGCGTCCGGACGTCCGTCGGGGTCTCGGCGTCCGGACGACCGTCGGGGTCTCGGCGTCCGGACGTCCGTCGGGGTCTCGGCGTCCGGACGTCCGTCCGGGTCTCGGCGTCCGGACGTCCGTCCGTCCATCGGCGTCGCGACGTCCGTCGGGGTCTCGGCGTCTGGACGTCCGTCCGTCCATCGGCGTCGCGACGTCCGTCGGGGTCTCGGCGTCTGGACGTCCGTCCGTCCATCGGCGTCGCGACGTCCGTCGGGGTCTCGGCGCCGCGACGTCCGTCGGGCCCTCGGCATCGGGACGACCGTCGGGCCCTCGGCGTCGGGACGTCCGTCGGGCCCTCGGCGTCCGGACGTCCGTCGGGCCCTCGGCGTCCGGACGTCCGTCGGGCCCTCGGCGTCCGGACGTCCGTCGGGCCATCGGAATCCGGACGTCCGTCGGGCTCTCGGCGTCTGTATTTAGGTAACTTTCAGCTCTACGTCGGGACATCCGTCGGGCTCTCGGCGTCCGCACGTCCGTCGGGCTCTCGGCGTCCGGACGTCCGTCGGGCTCCCGGCGTCTGTATTTAGGTTACTTTCAGCTCTACGTCGGGACGTCCGTCGTGGTCTCGGCGTCCGCACGTCCGTCGGGCCCTCGGCGTCCGCACGTCCGTCGGGCCCTCGGCGTCGGGACGTCCGTCGGGCCCTCGGCGTCTGTATTTAGGTAACTTTCAGCTCTACGTCGGGACGTCCGTCGGGCTCTCGGCGTCCGTACGTCCGTCGGGCCCTCGGCGTCGGGACGTCCGTCGGGCCCTCGGCGTCGGGACGTCCGTCGGGCCCTCGGCGTCTGTATTTAGGTAACTATCAGCTCTACGTCGGGACGTCCGTCGGGCTCTCGGCGTCGGGACGTCCGTCGGGCTCTCGGCGTCTGTATTTAGGTAACTATCAGCTCTACGTCGGGACGTCCGTCGGGCCCTCGGCGTCCGGACGTCCGTCGGGCTCTCGGCGTCTGTATTTAGGTAACATTCAGCTCTACGTCGGGACGTCCGTCGGGGTCTCGGCGTCCGGACGTCCTTCGGGCTCTCGGCGTCGGGACGACCGTCGGGCTCTCGGCGTCGGGACGTCCGTCGGGCTCTCGGCGTCCGGACGTCCGTCGGGCTCTCGGCGTCGGGACGTCCGTCGGGCTCTCGGCGTCGGGACGTCCGTCGGGCCATCGGCGTCTGTATTTAGGTAACATTCAGCTCTACGTCGGGACGTCCGTCGGGGTCTCGGCGTCCGGAAGTCCGTCGGGGTCTCGGCGTGAGGACGTCCGTCGGGGTCTCGGCGTCCGGACGTCCGTCGGGGTCTCGGCGTCCGGACGTCCGTTGGGCCATCAGCGTCGGGACGTCCGTCGGGCTCTCGGCGTCCGGACGTCCGTCGGGCTCTCGGCGTCCGGACGTCCGTCGGGCTCTCGGCGTCGGGACGTCTGTTGGGCTCTCGGCGTCTGTATTTAGGTAACTTTCAGCTCTACGTCGGGACGTCCGTCGGGCCCTCGGCGTCGGGACGTGCATCGGGCCATCGTTGTCGGGACGTCCGTCGGGCTCTCGGATTCGGGACGTACATCGGGCTCTCGGCGTCTGTATTTGGGTAACTTTCAGCTCTACGTCGGGACGTCCGTCGGGCTCTTGGCGTCGGGACGTCCGTCGGGCTCTCGGCGTCTGTATTTAGGTAACTTTCAGCTCTACGTTGGGACGTCGGTCGGGCTCTCGGCGTCCGGATGTTGGTCAGGCTCTCGGCGTCCGGACGTCCGTCGGGCCATCGGAATCCGGACGTCCGTCGGGCTCTCGGCGTCTGTATTTAGGTAACTTTCAGCTCTACGTCGGGACATCCGTCGGGCTCTCGGCGTCCGCACGTCCGTCGGGCTCTCGGCGTCCGGACGTCCGTCGGGCTCCCGGCGTCTGTATTTAGGTTACTTTCAGCTCTACGTCGGGACGTCCGTCGTGGTCTCGGCGTCCGCACGTCCGTCGGGCCCTCGGCGTCCGCACGTCCGTCGGGCCCTCGGCGTCGGGACGTCCGTCGGGCCCTCGGCGTCTGTATTTAGGTAACTTTCAGCTCTACGTCGGGACGTCCGTCGGGCTCTCGGCGTCCGTACGTCCGTCGGGCCCTCGGCGTCTGTATTTAGGTAACTTACAGCTCTACGTCGGGACGTCCGTCGGGCTCTCGGCATCGGGACGTCCGTCGCGCCATCGTCGTCGGGACGTCCGTCGGGCTCTCAGCGTCGGGACGTCCGTTGGGCCATCGTCGTCGGGACGTCCGTCGGGCTCTCAGCGTCGGGACGTCCGTCGGGCTCTCAGCGTCGGGACGTCCGTCGGGCTCTCGGCGTCTGTATTTAGGTAACTTTCAGCTCTACGTCGGGACGTCCGTCGGGCCCTCGGCGTCGGGACGTCCGTCGGGCCCTCGGCGTCCGGACGTCCGTCGGGCTCTCGGCGTCCGGACGTCCGTCGGGCCCTCGGCGTCGGGACGTCTGTCGGGCTCTCGGCGTCGGGACGTCCATCGGGCTCTCGGCGTCTGTATTTAGGTAACTTTCAGCTCTACGTCGGGACATCCGTCGGGCTCTCGGCGTCGGGACGTCGGTCGGGCCCTCGGCGTCGGGACGTCCGTCGGGCTCTCGGCGTCTGTATTTAGGTAACTTTCAGCTCTACGTCGGGACATCCGTCGGGCTCTCGGCGTCGGGACGTCCGTCGGGCCCTCGGCGTCGGGACGTCCGTCGGGCACTCGGCGTCGGGACGTCCGTCGGGCTCTCGTCGTCGGGACGTCCGTCGGGCCCTCGGCGTCGGGACGTCCGTCGGGCTCTCGGCGTCGGGACGTCCGTCGGGCTCTCAGCGTCTGTATTTGGGTAACTTTCAGCTCTACGTCGGGATGTCCGTCGGGCTCTCGGCGTCGGGACGTCCGTCGGGCTCTCGGCGTCCGTATTTAGGTAACTTTCAGCTCTACGTCGGGATGTCCGTCGGGCTCTCGGCGTACGGACGTCGGTCGGGCTCTCGGCGTCCGGACGTCCGTCGGGCCATCGTCGTCGGGACGTACGTCGGGCCCTCGGCGTCGGCACGTCCGTCAGGCTCTCGGCGTCCGGACGTCCGTCGGGCCATCGTCGTCGGGACGTCCGTCGGGCCCTCGGCGTCGGGACGTCCGTCGGGCCCTCGGCGTCGGGACGTCCGTCAGGCTCTCAGCGTCGGGATGTCCGTCGGGCCATCGGCGTCGGGACGTCTGTGGGGCTCTCGGCGTTGGGACGTCCGTCGGGCTCTCGGCGTCGGGACGTCTGTTGGTCTCTCGGCATCTGTATTTAGGTAACTTTCAGATCTATGTCGGGACGTCCGTCGGGCTCTCGGCGTCCGGACGTCTGTCGGGCCATCGGCGTCGGGAAGTCCGTGGGGCTCTCGGCGTTGGGACGTCCGTCGGGCTCTCGGCGTCGGGACGTCTGTTGGGCTCTCGGCATCTGTATTTAGGTAACTTTCAGATCTATGTCGGGACGTCCGTCGGGCTCTCGGCGTCCGGACGTCTGTCGGGCCATCGGCGTCGGGAAGTCCGTGGGGCTCTCGGCGTTGGGACGTCCGTCGGGCTCTCGGCGTCGGGACGTCTGTTGGGCTCTCGGCATCTGTATTTAGGTAACTTTCAGATCTATGTCGGGACGTCCGTCGGGCTCTCGGCGTCCGGACGTCTGTCGGGCCATCGGCGTCGGGAAGTCCGTCGGGCCCTCGGCGTCGGGACTTCCGTTGGGCTCTAGGCGTCCGGACGTCCGTCGGGCTCTGGGCGTCGGAGATCCGTCAGGCTCTCGGCGTCGGGACGTCTGTTGGGCTCTCGGCATCTGTATTTAGGTAACTTTCAGCTCTATGTCGGGACGTCCGTCGGGCTCTCAGCGTCCGGACGTCTGTCGGGCCATCGGCGTCGGGAAGTCCGTCGGGCCCTCGGCGTCGGGACGTCCGTCGGGCTCTCGGTGTCCGGATGTCCGTCGGGCTCTTGGTGTCCGGACGTCCGTCGGGCTCTCGGCGTCGGGACGTCCGTCGGGCCCTCGGCGTCGGGACGTCCGTCGGGCCATCGGCGTCGGGACGTCCGTCGGGCCCTCGGCGTCGGGACGTCCGTCGGGCCATCGGCGTCGGGACGTCCGTCGGGCCCTCGGCGTCGGGACGTCCGTCGGGCCATCGGCGTCGGGACGTCCGTCGGGCTCTCGGCGTCGGGACGTCCGTCGGGCTCTCGGCGTCTGTATTTAGGTAACTTTCAGCTCTACGTTGGTATGTCCGTCGGGCTCTCGGCGTCCGGACGTCGGTCGGGCTCTCGGCGTCGGGACGTCCGTCGGGCCCTCGGCGTCTGTATTTAGGTAACTTTCAGCTCTACGTCGGGACGTCCGTCGGGCCCTCGGCGTCGGGACGTCCGTCGGGCCATCGTTGTCGGGACGTCCGTCGGGCTCTCGGCGTCCGGACGTCCGTCGGGCTCTCGGCGTCGGGACGTCTGTTGGGCTCTCGGCGTCTGTATTTAGGTAACTTTCAGCTCTACGTCGGGACGTCCGTCGGGCCCTCGGCGTCGGGACGTGCGTCGGGCCATCGTCGTCGGGACGTCCGTCGGGCTCTCGGCTTCGGGACGTCCGTCGGGCTCTCGGCGTCTGTATTTGGGTAACTTTCAGCTCTACGTCGGGACGTCCGTCGGGCTCTTGGCGTTGGGACGTCCGTCGGGCTCTCGGCGTGTGTATTTAGGTAACTTTCAGCTCTACGTTGGGACGTCGGTCGGGCTCTCGGCGTCCGGATGTTGGTCAGGCTCTCGGCGTCCGGACGTCCGTCGGGCTCTTGGCGTCGGGACGTCCGTCGGGCTCTCGGCGTCTGTGTTTAGGTAACTTTCAGCTCTACGTTGGGACGTCGGTCGGGCTCTCGGCGTCCGGATGTCGGTCAGGCTCTCGGCGTCCGGACGTCCGTCGGGCCATCGGCGTCGGGACGTCCGTCGGGCCCTCGGCGTAGGGACGTCCGTCGGGCCCTCGGCGTCGGGACGTCCGTCGGGCCCTCGGCGTCGGGACGTCCGTCGGGCTCTCGGCGTCCGGACGTCCGTCGGGCTCTCGGCGTCCGGACGTCCGTCGGGCCCTCGGCGTCGGGACGTCCGTCGGGCCCTCGGCGTCGGGACGTCCGTCGGGCCCTCGGCGTCCGGACGTCCGTCGGGCCCTCGGCGTCGGGACGTCCGTCGGGCCCTCGGCGTCGGGACGTCCGTCGGGCCATCGGCGTCGGGACGTCCGTCGGGCCCTCGGCGTCGGGACGTCCGTCGGGCTCTCGGCGTCTGTATTTGGGTAACTTTCAGCTCTACGTCGGGACGTCCGTCGGGCTCTTGGCGTTGGGACGTCCGTCGGGCTCTCGGCGTGTGTATTTAGGTAACTTTCAGCTCTACGTTGGGACGTCGGTCGGGCTCTCGGCGTCCGGATGTTGGTCAGGCTCTCGGCGTCCGGACGTCCGTCGGGCTCTTGGCGTCGGGACGTCCGTCGGGCTCTCGGCGTCTGTGTTTAGGTAACTTTCAGCTCTACGTTGGGACGTCGGTCGGGCTCTCGGCGTCCGGATGTCGGTCAGGCTCTCGGCGTCCGGACGTCCGTCGGGCCATCGGCGTCGGGACGTCCGTCGGGCCCTCGGCGTAGGGACGTCCGTCGGGCCCTCGGCGTCGGGACGTCCGTCGGGCCCTCGGCGTCGGGACGTCCGTCGGGCTCTCGGCGTCCGGACGTCCGTCGGGCCCTCGGCGTCCGGACGTCCGTCGGGCCCTCGGCGTCGGGACGTCCGTCGGGCCCTCGGCGTCGGGACGTCCGTCGGGCCCTCGGCGTCCGGACGTCCGTCGGGCCCTCGGCGTCGGGACGTCCGTCGGGCCATCGGCGTCGGGACGTCCGTCGGGCCCTCGGCGTCGGGACGTCCGTCGGGCCCTCGGCGTCGGGACGTCCGTCGGGCCATCGGCGTCGGGACGTCCGTCGGGCCCTCGGCGTCGGGACGTCCGTCGGGCTCTCGGCGTCCGGACGTCCGTCGGGCCATCGGCGTCGGGACGTCCGTCGGGCTCTCGGCGTCCGGACGTCCGTCGGGCTCTCGGCGTCGGGACGTCCGTCGGGCTCTCGGCGTCGGGACGTCCGTCGGGCTCTCGGCGTCAGGACGTCTGTTGGGCTCTCGGCATCTGTATTTAGGTAACTTTCAGCTCTACGTCGGGACGTCTGTCGGGCCATCGGCGTCGGGACGTCCGTCGGGCTCTCGGCGTCGGGACGTCCGTCGGGCCATCGGCGACGGGACGTCCGTCGGGCTCTCGGCGTCGGGACGTCTGTTGGGCTCTCGGCGTCTGTATTTAGGTAACTTTCAGATCTACGTCGGGACGTCCGTCGGGCCCTCGGCGTCGGGACGTCCGTCGGGCCCTCGGCGTCGGGACGTCTGTCGGGCTCTCGGCGTCGGGACGTCCGTCGGGCTCTCGGCGTCTGTATTTAGGTAACTTTCATCTCTACGTCGGGACATCCGTCGGGCTCTCGGCGTCGGGACGTCCGTCGGGCCCTCGGCGTCGGGACGTCCGTCGGGCTCTCGGCGTCTGTATTTAGGTAACTTTCAGCTCTACGTCGGGACATCCGTCGGGCTCTCGGCGTCGGGACGTCCGTCGGGCCCTCGGCGTCGGGACATCCGTCGGGCACTCGGCGTCGGGACGTCCGTCGGGCTCTCGGCGTCGGGACGTCCGTCGGGCTCTCGGCGTCGGGACGTCCGTCGGGCCCTCGGCGTCGGGACGTCTGTCGGGCTCTCGGCGTCGGGACGTCCGTCGGGCTCTCAGCGTCTGTATTTGGGTAACTTTCAGCTCTATGTCGGGATGTCCGTCGGGCTCTCGGCGTCGGGACGTCCGTCGGGCTCTCGGCGTCCGTATTTAGGTAACTTTCAGCTCTACGTCGGGATGTCCGTCGGGCTCTCGGCGTACGGACGTCGGTCGGGCTCTCGGCGTCCGGACGTCCGTCGGGCCATCGTCGTCGGGACGTACGTCGGGCCCTCGGCGTCGGCACGTCCGTCAGGCTCTCGGCGTCCGGACGTCCGTCGGGCCATCGTCGTCGGGACGTCCGTCGGGCCCTCGGCGTCGGGACGTCCGTCGGGCCCTCGGCGTCGGGACGTCCGTCAGGCTCTCAGCGTCGGGATGTCCGTCGGGCCATCGGCGTCGGGACGTCCGTGGGGCTCTCGGCGTTGGGACGTCCGTCGGGCTCTCGGCGTCGGGACGTCTGTTGGTCTCTCGGCATCTGTATTTAGGTAACTTTCAGATCTATGTCGGGACGTCCGTCGGGCTCTCGGCGTCCGGACGTCTGTCGGGCCATCGGCGTCGGGAAGTCCGTGGGGCTCTCGGCGTTGGGACGTCCGTCGGGCTCTCGGCGTCGGGACGTCTGTTGGGCTCTCGGCATCTGTATTTAGGTAACTTTCAGATCTATGTCGGGACGTCCGTCGGGCTCTCGGCGTCCGGACGTCTGTCGGGCCATCGGCGTCGGGAAGTCCGTGGGGCTCTCGGCGTTGGGACGTCCGTCGGGCTCTCGGCGTCGGGACGTCTGTTGGGCTCTCGGCATCTGTATTTAGGTAACTTTCAGATCTATGTCGGGACGTCCGTCGGGCTCTCGGCGTCCGGACGTCTGTCGGGCCATCGGCGTCGGGAAGTCCGTCGGGCCCTCGGCGTCGGGACTTCCGTCGGGCTCTAGGCGTCCGGACGTCCGTCGGGCTCTGGGCGTCGGAGATCCGTCAGGCTCTCGGCGTCGGGACGTCTGTTGGGCTCTCGCCATCTGTATTTAGGTAACTTTCAGCTCTATGTCGGGACGTCCGTCGGGCTCTCAGCGTCCGGACGTCTGTCGGGCCATCGGCGTCTGGAAGTCCGTCGGGCCCTCGGCGTCGGGACGTCCGTCGGGCTCTCGGTGTCCGGATGTCCGTCGGGCTCTTGGTGTCCGGACGTCCGTCGGGCTCTCGGCGTCGGGACGTCCGTCGGGCCCTCGGCGTCGGGACGTCCGTCGGGCCATCGGCGTCGGGACGTCCGTCGGGCCCTCGGCGTCGGGACGTCCGTCGGGCCATCGGCGTCGGGACGTCCGTCGGGCCCTCGGCGTCGGGACGTCCGTCGGGCCATCGGCGTCGGGACGTCCGTCGGGCTCTCGGCGTCGGGACGTCCGTCGGGCTCTCGGCGTCTGTATTTAGGTAACTTTCAGCTCTACGTTGGTATGTCCGTCGGGCTCTCGGCGTCCGGACCTCGGTCGGGCTCTCGGCGTCCGGACGTCCGTCGGGCTCTCGGCATCGGGACGTCCGTCGGGCCCTCGGCGTCCGGACGTCCGTCGGGCTCTCGGCATCGGGACGTCCGTCGGGCCCTCGGCGTCGGGACGTCCGTCGGGCTCTCGGCGTCCGGACATCCGTCGGGCCATCGGCGTCGGGACGTCTGTCGGGCTCTCGGCGTCGGGACGTCCGTCGGGCTCTCGGCGTCGGGACGTCTGTTGGGCTCTCGGCATCTGTATTTAGGTAACTTTCAGCGCTATGTCGGGACGTCCGTCGGGCTCTTGGCGTCCTAACGTCCGTCGGGCCATCGGCGTCGGGAAGTCCGTCGGGCCCTCGGCGTCGGGACGTCCGTCGGGCTCTCGGCGTCGGGACGTCTGTTGGGCTCTCGGCGTCTGTATTTAGGTAACTTTCAGCTCTACGTCGGGCCGTCCGTCGGGCCCTCGGCGTCGGGACGTCCGTCGGGCCCTCGGCGTCCGGACGTCCGTCGGGCTATCGGCGTCGGGACGTCCGTCGGGCCATCGTCGTCGGGACGTCCGTCGGGCTCTCGGCGTTGGGACGTCCGTCGGGCTCTCGGCGTCTGTATTTAGGTAACTTTCAGCTCTACGTCGGGACGTCCGTCGGGCTCTCGGCGTCGGGACGTCCGTCGTGCTCTCGGCGTCGGGACGTCCGTCGGGCCGTCGGCGTCGGGACGTCCGTCGGGCTCTCGGCGTCGGGACGTCCGTCGGGCTCTCGGCGTCGGGACGTCCGTCGGGCCGTCGGCGTCGGGACGTCCGTCGGGCCGTCGGCGTCGGGACGTCCGTCGTGCTCTCGGCGTCGGGACGTACGTCGGGCCGTCGGCGTCGGGACGTCCGTCGGGCCGTCGGAGTCCGGACGTCCGTCGGGCCCTCGGCAGCTGTATTTAGGTAACTTTCAGCTCTACGTCGGGACGTCCGTCGGGCCCTCGGCGTCGGGACGTCCGTCGGGCCCTCGGCGTCGGGACGTCCGTCGGGTTCTCGGCGTTGGGACATCGGTCGGGACATTCGCGTCCGGACGTCCGTCGGGTTCTCGGCGTCGGGACGTCCGTCGGGTTCTCGGCGTCGGGACGTCCGTCGGGTTCTCGGCGTTGGGACATCGGTCGGGACATTCGCGTCCAGACGTCCGTCGGGCTCTCGGCGTCGGGACGTCCGTCGGGCCGTCGGCGTCGGGACGTCCGTCGGGCTCTCGGCGTCTGTATTTAGGTAACTTTCAGCTCTACGTCGGGACGTCCGTCGGGCCCTCGGCGTCGGGACGTCCGTCGGGCTCTCGGCGTCGGGACGTCCGTCGGGCTCTCGGCGTTGGGACGTCCGTCAGGCTCTCGGCGTCTGTATTTAAGTAACTTTCAGCTCTACGTCGGGACGTCCGTCGGGCACTTGGCATCGGGACGTCCGTCGGGCCCTCGGCGTCGGGACGTCCGTCGGGCCCTCGGCGTCGGGACGTCCGTCGGGCCCTCGGCGTCGGGATGTCCGTCAGGCTCTCGGCGTCTGTATTTAGGTAACTTTCAGCTCTACGTCGGGACGTCCGTCGGGCACTTGGCATCGGGACGTCCGTCGGGCCCTCGGCGTCGGGACGTCCGTCGGGCCCTCGGCGTCGGGACGTCCGTCGGGCCCTCGGCGTCGGGATGTCCGTCGGGCCCTCGGCGTCGGAACTTCCGTCGGGCTCTCGGCGTCTGTATTTAGGTAACTTTCAGCTCGGCGTCCGGACGTCCGTCGGGCCATCGGCGTCGGGACGTCTGTCGGGCTCTCGGCGTCGGGACGTCCGTCGGGCTCTCGGTGTCTGTATTTAGGTAACTTTGAGCTCTACGTCGGGAGGTCCGTCGGGCTCTCGGCGTCGAGACGTCCGTCGGGCTCTCGGCGTCCGGACGTCCGTCGGGCTCTCGGCGTCTGTATTTAGGTAACTTTCAGCTCTATGTCGGGACGTCCGTCGGGCTCTCGGCGTCCGGACGTCCGTCGGGCTCTCGGCGTCTGTATTTAGGTAACTTTCAGCTCTATGTCGGGACGTCCGTCGGGCCTTCGGAGTCCGGACGTCCGTCAGGCCCTCGGCTTCGGGACGTCCGTCGGGCCATCGGCGTCGGGACGTCCGTCGGGCCCTCGACGTCCGGACGTCCGTCAGGCCATCGGAGTCGTGACGTCCGTCGGGCTCTAGGTGTCGGGACGTCCGTCGGGCCCTCGGCGTCGAGACGTCCGTCGGGCTCTCGGCGTCCGGACGTCCGTCGGGCTCTCGGCGTCTGTATTTAGGTAACTTTCAGCTCTATGTCGGGACGTCCGTCGGGCTCTCGGCGTCCGGACGTCCGTCGGGCTCTCGGTGTCTGTATTTAGGTAACTTTCAGCTCTATGTCGGGACGTCCGTCGGGCCATCGGAGTCCGGACGTCCGTCAGGCCCTCGGCTTCGGGACGTCCGTCGGGCCATCGGCGTCGGGACGTCCGTCGGGCCCTCGACGTCCGGACATCCGTCGGGCCATTGGCGTCGGGACGTCCGTCGGGATCTCGGCGTCGGGACGTCCGTCGGGACGTCCGTCGGGCCATCGGCGTCGGGACGTCCATCGGGCCCTCGGCGTCGGGACGTCCGTCGGGCTCTCGGCGTCGGGACGTCCGTCGGGCCATCGGCGACGGGACGTCCGTCGGGCTCTCGGCGTCGGGACGTCTGTTGGGCTCTCGGCGTCTGTATTTAGGTAACTTTCAGATCTACGTCGGGACGTCCGTCGGGCCCTCGGCGTCGGGACGTCCGTCGGGCCCTCGGCGTAAGGACGTCCGTCGGGCCCTCGGCGTCGGGACATCCGTCGGGCTCTCGTCGTCGGGACGTCCGTTGGGCCATCGTCGTCGGGACGTCCGTCGGGCTCTCAGCGTCGGGACGTCCGTCGGGCTCTCGGCGTCTGTATTTAGGTAACTTTCAGCTCTACGTCGGGACGTCCGTCGGGCCCTCGGCGTCGGGACGTCCGTCGGGCCCTCGGCGTCCGGACGTCCGTCGGGCTCTCGGCGTCCGGACGTCCGTCGGGCCCTCGGCGTCGGGACGTCTGTCGGGCTCTCGGCGTCGGGACGTCCGTCGGGCTCTCGGCGTCTGTATTTAGGTAACTTTCAGCTCTACGTCGGGACATCCGTCGGGCTCTCGGCGTCGGGACGTCCGTCGGGCCCTCGGCGTCGGGACGTCCGTCGGGCTCTCGGCGTCTGTATTTAGGTAACTTTCAGCTCTACGTCGGGACATCCGTCGGGCTCTCGGCGTCGGGACGTCCGTCGGGCCCTCGGCGTCGGGACGTCCGTCGGGCACTCGGCGTCGGGACGTCCGTCGGGCTCTCGTCGTCGGGACGTCCGTCGGGCCCTCGGCGTCGGGACGTCCGTCGGGCTCTCGGCGTCCGTATTTAGGTAACTTTCAGCTCTACGTCGGGATGTCCGTCGGGCTCTCGGCGTTGGGACGTCCGTCGGGCTCTCGGCGTCCGTATTTAGGTAACTTTCAGCTCTACGTCGGGATGTCCGTCGGGCTCTCGGCGTACGGACGTCGGTCGGGCTCTCGGCGTCCGGACGTCCGTCGGGCCATCGTCGTCGGGACGTACGTCGGGCCCTCGGCGTCGGCACGTCCGTCAGGCTCTCGGCGTCCGGACGTCCGTCGGGCCATCGTCGTCGGGACGTCCGTCGGGCCCTCGGCGTTCGGGACGTCCGTCGGGCCCTCGGCGTCGGGACGTCCGTCAGGCTCTCAGCGTCGGGATGTCCGTCGGGCCATCGGCGTCGGGACGTCCGTGGGGCTCTCGGCGTTGGGACGTCCGTCGGGCTCTCGGCGTCGGGACGTCTGTTGGTCTCTCGGCATCTGTATTTAGGTAACTTTCAGATCTATGTCGGGACGTCCGTCGGGCTCTCGGCGTCCGGACGTCTGTCGGGCCATCGGCGTCGGGAAGTCCGTGGGGCTCTCGGCGTTGGGACGTCCGTCGGGCTCTCGGCGTCGGGACGTCTGTTGGGCTCTCGGCATCTGTATTTAGGTAACTTTCAGATCTATGTCGGGACGTCCGTCGGGCTCTCGGCGTCCGGACGTCTGTCGGGCCATCGGCGTCGGGAAGTCCGTGGGGCTCTCGGCGTTGGGACGTCCGTCGGGCTCTCGGCGTCGGGACGTCTGTTGGGCTCTCGGCATCTGTATTTAGGTAACTTTCAGATCTATGTCGGGACGTCCGTCGGGCTCTCGGCGTCCGGACGTCTGTCGGGCCATCGGCGTCGGGAAGTCCGTCGGGCCCTCGGCGTCGGGACTTCCGTCGGGCTCTAGGCGTCCGGACGTCCGTCGGGCTCTGGGCGTCGGAGATCCGTCAGGCTCTCGGCGTCGGGACGTCTGTTGGGCTCTCGGCATCTGTATTTAGGTAACTTTCAGCTCTATGTCGGGACGTCCGTCGGGCTCTCAGCGTCCGGACGTCTGTCGGGCCATCGGCGTCGGGAAGTCCGTCGGGCCCTCGGCGTTGGGACGTCCGTCGGGCTCTCGGTGTCCGGATGTCCGTCGGGCTCTTGGTGTCCGGACGTCCGTCGGGCTCTCAGCGTCGGGACGTCCGTCGGGCCCTCGGCGTCGGGACGTCCGTCGGGCCATCGGCGTCGGGACGTCCGTCGGGCCCTCGGCGTCGGGACGTCCGTCGGGCCATCGGCGTCGGGACGTCCGTCGGGCTCTCGGCGTCGGGACGTCCGTCGGGCTCTCGGCGTCGGGACGTCCGTCGGGCTCTCGGCGTCTGTATTTAGGTAACTTTCAGCTCTACGTTGGTATGTCCGTCGGGCTCTCGGCGTCCGGACGTCGGTCGGGCTCTCGGCGTCCGGACGTCCGTCGGGCCATCGGCGTCGGGACGTCCGTCGGGCCCTCGGCGTCCGGACGTCCGTCGGGCTCTCGGCATCGGGACGTCCGTCGGGCCCTCGGCGTCGGGACGTCCGTCGGGCTCTCGGCGTCCGGACATCCGTCGGGCCATCGGCGTCGGGACGTCTGTCGGGCTCTCGGCGTCGGGACGTCCGTCGGGCTCTCGGCGTCGGGACGTCTGTTGGGCTCTCGGCATCTGTATTTAGGTAACTTTCAGCGCTATGTCGGGACGTCCGTCGGGCTCTTGGCGTCCTAACGTCCGTCGGGCCATCGGCGTCGGGAAGTCCGTCGGGCCCTCGGCGTCGGGACGTCCGTCGGGCTCTCGGCGTCGGGACGTCTGTTGGGCTCTCGGCGTCTGTATTTAGGTAACTTTCAGCTCTACGTCGGGCCGTCCGTCGGGCCCTCGGCGTCGGGACGTCCGTCGGGCCCTCGGCGTCCGGACGTCCGTCGGGCTATCGGCGTCGGGACGTCCGTCGGGCCATCGTCGTCGGGACGTCCGTCGGGCTCTCGGCGTTGGGACGTCCGTCGGGCTCTCGGCGTCTGTATTTAGGTAACTTTCAGCTCTACGTCAGGACGTCCGTCGGGCTCTCGGCGTCGGGACGTCCGTCGTGCTCTCGGCGTCGGGACGTCCGTCGTGCTCTCGGCGTCGGGACGTCCGTCGGGCCGTCGGCGTCGGGACGTCCGTCGGGCCCTCGGCGTCGGGACGTCCGTCGGGCCGTCGGCGTCGGGACGTCCGTCGGGCCGTCGGCGTCGGGACGTCCGTCGTGCTCTCGGCGTCGGGACGTACGTCGGGCCGTCGGCGTCGGGACGTCCGTCGGGCCGTCGGAGTCCGGACGTCCGTCGGGCCCTCGGCAGCTGTATTTAGGTAACTTTCAGCTCTACGTCGGGACGTCCGTCGGGCCCTCGGCGTCGGGACGTCCGTCGGGCCCTCGGCGTCGGGACGTCCGTCGGGTTCTCAGCGTTGGGACATCGGTCGGGACATTCGCGTCCGGACGTCCGTTGGGCTCTCGGCGTCGGGACGTCCGTCGGGTTCTCGGCGTTGGGACATCGGTCGGGACATTCGCGTCCGGACGTCCGTCGGGCTCTCGGCGTCGGGACGTCCGTCGGGCCGTCGGCGTCGGGACGTCCGTCGGGCTCTCGGCGTCTGTATTTAGGTAACTTTCAGCTCTACGTCGGGACGTCCGTCGGGCTCTCGGCGTCGGGACGTCCGTCGGGCTCTCGGCGTCGGGACGTCCGTCGGGCTCTCGGCGTTGGGACGTCCGTCAGGCTCTCGGCGTCTGTATTTAGGTAACTTTCAGCTCTACGTCGGGACGTCCGTCGGGCACTTGGCATCGGGACGTCCGTCGGGCCCTCGGCGTCGGGACGTCCGTCGGGCCCTCGGCGTCGGGATGTCCGTCAGGCTCTCGGCGTCTGTATTTAGGTAACTTTCAGCTCTACGTCGGGACGTCCGTCGGGCACTTGGCATCGGGACGTCAGTCGGGCCCTCGGCGTCGGGACGTCCGTCGGGCCCTCGGCGTCGGGACGTCCGTCGGGCCCTCGGCATCGGGATGTCCGTCGGGCCCTCGGCGTCGGAACTTCCGTCGGGCTCTCGGCGTCTGTATTTAGGTAACTTTCAGCTCGGCGTCCGGACGTCCGTCGGGCCATCGGCGTCGGGACGTCTGTCGGGCTCTCGGCGTCGGGACGTCCGTCGGGCTCTCGGTGTCTGTATTTAGGTAACTTTCAGCTCTACGTCGGGAGGTCCGTCGGGCTCTCGGCGTCGAGACGTCCGTCGGGCTCTCGGCGTCCGGACGTCCGTCGGGCTCTCGGCGTCTGTATTTAGGTAACTTTCAGCTCTATGTCGGGACGTCCGTCGGGCTCTCGGCGTCCGGACGTCCGTCGGGCTCTCGGCGTCTGTATTTAGGTAACTTTCAGCTCTATGTCGGGACGTCCGTCGGGCCTTCGGAGTCCGGACGTCCGTCAGGCCCTCGGCTTCGGGACGTCCGTCGGGCCATCGGCGTCGGGACGTCCGTCGGGCCCTCGACGTCCGGACGTCCGTCAGGCCCTCGGCTTCGGGACGTCCGTCGGGCCATCGGCGTCGGGACGTCCGTCGGGCCCTCGACGTCCGGACGTCCGTCAGGCCATCGGAGTCGTGACGTCCGTCGGGCTCTAGGTGTCGGGACGTCCGTCGGGCCCTCGGCGTCGAGACGTCCGTCGGGCTCTCGGCGTCCGGACGTCCGTCGGGCTCTCGGCGTCTGTATTTAGGTAACTTTCAGCTCTATGTCGGGACGTCCGTCGGGCTCTCGGCGTCCGGACGTCCGTCGGGCTCTCGGTGTCTGTATTTAGGTAACTTTCAGCTCTATGTCGGGATGTCCGTCGGGCCATCGGAGTCCGGACGTCCGTCAGGCCCTCGGCTTCGGGACGTCCGTCGGGCCATCGGCGTCGGGACGTCCGTCGGGCCCTCGACGTCCGGACGTCCGTCGGGCCATTGGCGTCGGGACGTCCGTCGGGATCTCGGCGTCGGGACGTCCGTCGGGACGTCCGTCGGGCCATCGGCGTCGGGACGTCCATCGGGCCCTCGGCGTCGGGACGTCCTTCGGGCTCTCGGCGTCCGGACGTCCGTCGGGCTCCCGGCGTCTGTATTTAGGTAACTTTCAGCTATAAGTCGGGACGTCCGTCGGGCTCTCGGCGTCCGGAAGTCCGTCGGGCTCTCGGCGTCTGTATTTAGGTAACTTTCAGCTCTACGTCGGGACGTCCGTCGGTCACTCGGCGTCGGGATGTCCGTCGGGCTCTCGGCGTCGGGACGTCCGTCGGGCCATCGGCGTCGGGACATCCGTCGGGCACTCGGCGTCGGGACGTCCGTCGGGCCATCGGCATCGGGACGTCCGTCGGGCTCTTGGCGTCTGTATTTAGGTAACTTTCAGCTCTACGTCGGGACGTCCGTCGGGCCCTCGGCGTCGGGACGTCCGTCGGGCCCTCGGCGTCCGGACGTCCGTTGGGCTCTCGGCGTCGGGACGTCCGTCGGGCCATCGGCGTCGGGACGTCCGTCGGGCCATCGGCGTCCGGACGTCCGTCGGGCCATCGGCGTCCGGACGTCCGTCGGCCTGTCGGCGTCTGTATTTAGGTAACTTTCAGCTCTATGTCGGGACGTCCGTCGGGCTCTCGGCGTCGGGACGTCCGTCAGGCCATCGGCGTCGGGACGTCCGTCGGGATCTCGGCGTTGGGACGTCCGTCGGGCCCTCGGCGTCAGGACGTCCGTCGGGCCATCGGCGTCGGGACGTCCGTCGGGCCCTCGGCGTCGGGACGTCTTTGGGCTCTCGGCGCCCGGACGTCCTTTGGGCTCTCGGCGCCCGGACGTCCGTCGGGCTCTCGGCGTCTGTATTTAGGTAACTTTCAGCTTAAAGTCGGGACGTCCGTCGGGGTCTCGGCGTCTGTATTTAGGTAACTTTCAGCTCTAAGTCGGGACGTCCGTCGGGGTCTCGGCGTCTGTATTTAGGTAACTTTCAGCTCTAAGTCGGGACGTCCGTCGGGCTCTCGGCGTCTGTATTTAGGTAACTTTCAGCTCTAAGTCGGGACGTCCGTCGGGCTCTCGGCGTCCGGAAGTCCGTCGGGCTCTCGGCGTCTGTATTTAGGTAACTTTCAGCTCTACGTCGGGACGTCCGTCGGTCACTTGGCGTCGGGATGTCCGTCGGGCTCTCGGCGTCGGGACGTCCGTCGGTCACTTGGCGTCGGGATGTCCGTCGGGCTCTCGGCGTCGGGACGTCCGTCGGGCCTTCGGCGTCGGGACATCCGTCGGGCACTCGGCATCGGGACGTCCGTCGGGTCATCGGCGTCGGGACGTCCGTCGGGCCGTCGGCGTCGGGACGTCCGTCGGGCTCTCGGCGTCGGGACGTCCGTCGGGCTCTCGGCGTCGGGACGTACGTCGGGCCGTCGGCGTCGGGACGTCCGTCGGGCCGTCGGCGTCGGGACGTCCGTCGGGCCGTCGGAGTCCGGACGTCCGTCGGGCCCTCGGCAGCTGTATTTAGGTAACTTTCAGCTCTACGTCGGGACGTCCGTCGGGCCCTCGGCGTCGGGACGTCCGTCGGGCCCTCGGCGTCGGGACGTCCGTCGGGTTCTCGGCGTTGGGACATCGGTCGGGACATTCGCGTCCGGACGTCCGTCGGGCTCTCGGCGTCGGGACGTCCGTCGGGCTCTCGGCGTCGGGACGTCCGTCGGGTTCTCGGCGTTGGGACATCGGTCGGGACATTCGCGTCCGGACGTCCGTCGGGCTCTCGGCGTCGGGACGTCCGTCGGGCCGTCGGCGTCGGGACGTCCGTCGGGCTCTCGGCGTCTGTATTTAGGTAACTTTCAGCTCTACGTCGGGACGTCCGTCGGGCTCTCGGCGTCGGGACGTCCGTCGGGCTCTCGGCGTCGGGACGTCCGTCGGGCTCTCGGCGTTGGGACGTCCGTCAGGCTCTCGGCGTCTGTATTTAGGTAACTTTCAGCTCTACGTCGGGACGTCCGTCGGGCACTTGGCATCGGGACGTCCGTCGGGCCCTCGGCGTCGGGACGTCCGTCGGGCCCTCGGCGTCGGGACGTCCGTCGGGCCCTCGGCGTCGGGATGTCCGTCAGGCTCTCGGCGTCTGTATTTAGGTAACTTTCAGCTCTACGTCGGGACGTCCGTCGGGCACTTGGCATCGGGACGTCCGTCGGGCCCTCGGCGTCGGGACGTCCGTCGGGCCCTCGGCGTCGGGACGTCCGTCGGGCCCTCGGCGTCGGGATGTCCGTCGGGCCCTCGGCGTCGGAACTTCCGTCGGGCTCTCGGCGTCTGTATTTAGGTAACTTTCAGCTCGGCGTCCGGACGTCCGTCGGGCCATCGGCGTCGGGACGTCTGTCGGGCTCTCGGCGTCGGGACGTCCGTCGGGCTCTCGGTGTCTGTATTTAGGTAACTTTCAGCTCTACGTCGGGAGGTCCGTCGGGCTCTCGGCGTCGAGACGTCCGTCGGGCTCTCGGCGTCCGGACGTCCGTCGGGCTCTCGGCGTCTGTATTTAGGTAACTTTCAGCTCTATGTCGGGACGTCCGTCGGGCTCTCGGCGTCCGGACGTCCGTCGGGCTCTCGGCGTCTGTATTTAGGTAACTTTCAGCTCTATGTCGGGACGTCCGTCGGGCCTTCGGAGTCCGGACGTCCGTCAGGCCCTCGGCTTCGGGACGTCCGTCGGGCCATCGGCGTCGGGACGTCCGTCGGGCCCTCGACGTCCGGACGTCCGTCAGGCCATCGGAGTCGTGACGTCCGTCGGGCTCTAGGTGTCGGGACGTCCGTCGGGCCCTCGGCGTCGAGACGTCCGTCGGGCTCTCGGCGTCCGGACGTCCGTCGGGCTCTCGGCGTCTGTATTTAGGTAACTTTCAGCTCTATGTCGGGACGTCCGTCGGGCTCTCGGCGTCCGGACGTCCGTCGGGCTCTCGGTGTCTGTATTTAGGTAACTTTCAGCTCTATGTCGGGATGTCCGTCGGGCCATCGGAGTCCGGACGTCCGTCAGGCCCTCGGCTTCGGGACGTCCGTCGGGCCATCGGCGTCGGGACGTCCGTCGGGCCCTCGACGTCCGGACGTCCGTCGGGCCATTGGCGTCGGGACGTCCGTCGGGATCTCGGCGTCGGGACGTCCGTCGGGACGTCCGTCGGGCCATCGGCGTCGGGACGTCCATCGGGCCCTCGGCGTCGGGACGTCCTTCGGGCTCTCGGCGTCCGGACGTCCGTCGGGCTCTCGGCGTCTGTATTTAGGTAACTTTCAGCTATAAGTCGGGACGTCCGTCGGGCTCTCGGCGTCCGGAAGTCCGTCGGGCTCTCGGCGTCTGTATTTAGGTAACTTTCAGCTCTACGTCGGGACGTCCGTCGGTCACTCGGCGTCGGGATGTCCGTCGGGCTCTCGGCGTCGGGACGTCCGTCGGGCCATCGGCGTCGGGACATCCGTCGGGCACTCGGCGTCGGGACGTCCGTCGGGCCATCGGCATCGGGACGTCCGTCGGGCTCTTGGCGTCTGTATTTAGGTAACTTTCAGCTCTACGTCGGGACGTCCGTCGGGCCCTCGGCGTCGGGACGTCCGTCGGGCCCTCGGCGTCCGGACGTCCGTTGGGCTCTCGGCGTCGGGACGTCCGTCGGGCTCTCGGCGTCGGGACGTCCGTCGGGCCATCGGCGTCGGGACGTCCGTCGGGCCATCGGCGTCCGGACGTCCGTCGGGCTCTCGGCGTCTGTATTTAGGTAACTTTCAGCTCTATGTCGGGACGTCCGTCGGGCTCTCGGCGTCGGGACGTCCGTCAGGCCATCGGCGTCGGGACGTCCGTCGGGATCTCGGCGTTGGGACGTCCGTCGGGCCCTCGGCGTCGGGACGTCCGTCGGGCCATCGGCGTCGGGACGTCCGTCGGGCCCTCGGCGTCGGGACGTCTTTGGGCTCTCGGCGCCCGGACGTCCTTTGGGCTCTCGGCGCCCGGACGTCCGTCGGGCTCTCGGCGTCTGTATTTAGGTAACTTTCAGCTTAAAGTCGGGACGTCCGTCGGGGTCTCGGCGTCTGTATTTAGGTAACTTTCAGCTCTAAGTCGGGACGTCCGTCGGGGTCTCGGCGTCTGTATTTAGGTAACTTTCAGCTCTAAGTCGGGACGTCCGTCGGGCTCTCGGCGTCTGTATTTAGGTAACTTTCAGCTCTAAGTCGGGACGTCCGTCGGGCTCTCGGCGTCCGGAAGTCCGTCGGGCTCTCGGCGTCTGTATTTAGGTAACTTTCAGCTCTACGTCGGGACGTCCGTCGGTCACTTGGCGTCGGGATGTCCGTCGGGCTCTCGGCGTCGGGACGTCCGTCGGGCCTTCGGCGTCGGGACATCCGTCGGGCACTCGGCATCGGGACGTCCGTCGGGTCATCGGCGTCGGGACGTCCGTCGGGCCATCGTTGTCGGGACGTCCGTCGGGCTTTCGGCGTCGGGACGTCCGTCGGGCTCTCGGCGTCTGTATTTAGGTAACTTTCAGCTCTACGTCGGGATGTCAGTTGGGCTCTCGGCGTCGGGACGTCCGTCGGACTCTCGGCGTCTGTATTTAGGTAACTTTCAGCTCTACGTCGGGACGTCCGTAGGGCTCTCGGCGTCTGTATTTAGGTAACTTTCAGCTCTATGTCGGGACGTCCGTCGGACTCTCGGCGTCTGTATTTAGGTAACTTTCAGCTCTACGTCGGGACGTCCGTCGGTCACTTGGCGTCGGGATGTCCGTCGGGCTCTCGGCGTCGGGACGTCCGTCGGGCCTTCGGCGTCGGGACGTCCGTCGGGCCCTCGGCGTCGGGACGTCCGTCGGGCCCTCGGCGTCGGGACGTCCGTCGGGCTCTCGGCGTCCGGACGTCCGTCGGGCCATCGGCGTCGGGACGTCTGTTGGGCTCTCGGCATCTGTATTTAGGTAACTTTCAGCTCTACGTCGGGACGTCCGTCGGGCCATCGGCGTCGGGACGTCCGTCGGGCTCTCGGCGTCGGGACGTCCGTCGGGCCCTCGGCGTAGGGACGTCCGACGGGCTCTCGGCGTCGGGACGTCCGTCGGGCCCTCGGCGTCGGGACGTCCGTCGGGCCCTCGGCGTCGGGACGTCCGTCGGGCCATCGGCGTCGGGACGTCCGTCGGGCCCTCGGCGTCGGGACGTCCGTCGGGCTCTCGGCGTCGGGACGTCCGTCGGGCTCTCGGCATCTGTATTTAGGTAACTTTCAGCTCTACGTCGGGACGTCCGTCGGGCCATCGGCGTCGGGACGTCCGTCGGGCTCTCGGCGTCGGGACGTCCGTCGGGCTCTCGGCGTCGGGACGTCCATCGGGCTCTCGGCGTCTGTATTTAGGTAACTTTCAGCTCTACGTCGGGACGTCCGTCGGGCCGTCGGCGTCGGGACGTCCGTCGGGCCCTCGGCGTCGGGACGTCCGTCGGGCCCTCGGCTTCGGGACGTCCGTCGGGCCCTCGGCGTCCGGACGTCCGTCGGGCTCTCGGCGTCGGGACGTCCGTCGGGCCATCGGCGTCGGGACGTCCGTCGGGCCATCGGCGTCCGGACGTCCGTCGGCCTGTCGGCGTCTGTATTTAGGTAACTTTCAGCTCTATGTCGGGACGTCCGTCGGGCTCTCGGCGTCGGGACGTCTGTCAGGCCATCGGCGTTGGGACGTCCGTCGGGATCTCGGCGTCGGGACGTCCGTCGGGCCCTCGGCGTCGGGACGTCCGTCGGGCCATCGGCGTCGGGACGTCCGTCGGGCCCTCGGCGTCGGGACGTCCTTTGGGCTCTCGGCGCCCGGACGTCCGTCGGGCTCTCGGCGTCTGTATTTAGGTAACTTTCAGCTCTAAGTCGGGACGTCCGTCGGGCTCTCGGTGTCCGGAAGTCCGTCGGGCTCTCGGCGTCTGTATTTAGGTAACTTTCAGCTCTAAGTCGGGACGTCCGTCGGGCTCTCGGCGTCCGGAAGTCCGTCGGGCTCTCGGCGTCTGTATTTAGGTAACTTTCAGCTCTAAGTCGGGACGTCCGTCGGGCTCTCGGCGTCCGGAAGTCCGTCGGGCTCTCGGCGTCTGTATTTAGGTAACTTTCAGCTCTACGTCGGGACGTCCGTCGGTCACTTGGCGTCGGGATGTCCGTCGGGCTCTCGGCGTCGGGACGTCCGTCGGGCCTTCGGCGTCGGGACATCCGTCGGGCACTCGGCATCGGGACGTCCGTCGGGTCATCGGCGTCGGGACGTCCGTCGGGCCCTCGACGTCCGGACGTCCGTCGGGCCCTCGGCGTCGAAACGTCCGTCGGGCTCTCGGCGTCCGGACGTCCGTCGGGCTCTCGGCGTCTGTATTTAGGTAACTTTCAGCTCTATGTCGGGACGTCCGTCGGGCTCTCGGCGTCCGGACGTCCGTCGGGCTCTCGGCGTCCGGACGTCCGTCGGGCTCTCGGCGTCTGTATTTAGGTAACTTTCAGCTCTATGTCGGGACGTCCGTCGGGCCATCGGAGTCCGGACGTCCGTCAGGCCCTCGGCTTCGGGACGTCCTTCGGGCCATCGGCGTCGCGACGTCCGTCGGGCCCTCGACGTCCGGACGTCCGTCAGGCCATCGGAGTCGTGACGTCCGTCGGGCTCTAGGTGTCGGGACGTCCGTCGGGCCCTCGGCGTCGGGACGTCCGTCGGGCCCTCGGCGTCGGGACGTCCGTCGGGCCCTCGGCGTCGGGACGTCCGTCGGATCATCGGCGTCGGGACGTCCGTCGGGCCCTCGGCGTCGGGACGTCCGTCGGGCACTCGGCATGGGGACGTCCGTCGGGCACTCGGCGTCGGGACGTCCGTCGGGCTCTCGGCGTCGGGACCTCCGTCGGGACATCGTCGTCGGGACGTCCGTCGGGCCCTCGGCGTTGGGACGTTTGTCGGGCTCTCGGCGTCTGTATTTAGGTAACTTTCAGCTCTACGTCGGGACTTCCGTCGGACCCTCAGCGTCGGGACGTCCGTCGGGTTCTCGGCGTCTGTATTTAGGTAACTTTCAGCTCTACGTCGGGACGTCCGTCGGGCTCTCGGCGTCTGTATTTAGGTAACTTTCAGCTCTACGTCGGGACGTCCGTCGGGCTCTCGGCGTCCGGACGTCCGGCGGGCCATCGGCGTCGGGACGTCCGTCGGGCCATCGGCGTCGGGACGTCCGTCGGGCCATCGGCGTCGGGACGTCCGTCGGGCTCTCGGCGTCGGGACGTCCGTCGGGCTCTCGGCGTCTGTATTTAGGTAACTTTCAGCTCTATGTCGGGACGTCCGTCGGGCTCTCGGCGTCGGGACGTCCGTCGGGCCGTCGGCGTCGGGACGTCCGTCGGGCCCTCGGCGTCGGGACGTCCGTCGGGCCCTCGGCGTCGGGACGACCGTCGGGCCCTCGGCGTCCGGACGTCCGTCGGGCTCTCGGCGTCGGGACGTCCGTCGGGATCTCGGCGTCGGGACGTCCGTCGGGCCCTCGGCGTCGGGACGTCCGTCGGGCCCTCGGCGTCGGGACGTCCTTTGGGCTCTCGGCGCCCGGACGTCCGTCGGGCTCTCGGCGTCTGTATTTAGGTAACTTTCAGCTCTACGTCGGGACGTCCGTCGGGCTCTCGGCGTCCGGAAGTCCGTCGGGCTCTCGGCGTCTGTATTTAGGTAACTTTCAGCTCTACGTCGGGACGTCCGTCGGTCACTTGGCGTCGGGATGTCCGTTGGGCTCTCGGCGTCGGGACTTCCGTCGGGCCATCGGCGTCGGGACATCCGTCGGGCACTCGGCATCGGGACGTCCGTCGGGTCATCGGCGTCAGGACGTCCGTCGGGCCATCGTTGTCGGGACGTCCGTCGGGCTCTCGGCGTCCGGACGTCCGTCGGGCTCTCGGCGTCTGTATTTAGGTAACTTTCAGCTCTACGTCGGGATGTCAGTCGGGCTCTCGGCGTCTGTATTTAGGTAACTTTCAGCTCTACGTCGGGATGTCAGTCGGGCTCTCGGCGTCGGGACGTCCGTCGGGCTCTCGGCGTCTGTATTTAGGTAACTTTCAGCTCTACGTCGGGACGTCCGTAGGGCTCTCGGCGTCGGGACATCCGTCGGGCCCTCGGCGTAGGGACGTCCGACGGGCTCTCGGCGTCGGGACGTCCGTCGGGCCCTCGGCGTCGGGACGTCCGTCGGGCCCTCGGCGTCGGGACGTCCGTCGGGCTCTCGGCGTCCGGACGTCCGTCGGGCCATCGGCGTCGGGACGTCCGTCGGGCCCTCGGCGTCGGGACGTCCGTCGGGCCCTCGGCGTCGGGACGTCCGTCGGGCCCTCGGCGTCCGGACGTCCGTCGGGCCATCGGCGTCGGGACGTCTGTCGGGCTCTCGGCGTCGGGACGTCCGTCGGGCTCTCGGCGTCGGGACGTCTGTTGGGCTCTCGGCATCTGTATTTAGGTAACTTTCAGCTCTACGTCGGGACGTCTGTCGGGCCATCGGCGTCGGGACGTCCGTCGGGCTCTCGGCGTCGGGACGTCCGTCGGGCTCTCGGCGTCTGTATTTAGGTAACTTTCAGCTCTACGTCGGGACGTCCGTCGGGCCCTCGGCGTCGGGACGTCCGTCGGGCCCTCGGCGTCGGGACGTCCGTCGGGCCCTCGGCGTCCGGACGTCCGTCGGGCCCTCGGCGTCCGGACGTCCGTCGGGCTCTCGGCGTCGGGACGTCCGTCGGGCCGTCGGCGTCGGGACGTCCGTCGGGCCATCGGCGTCCGGACGTCCGTCGGCCTGTCGGCGTCTGTATTTAGGTAACTTTCAGCTCTATGTCGGGACGTCCGTCGGGCTCTCGGCGTCGGGACGTCCGTCAGGCCATCGGCGTCGGGACGTCCGTCGGGATCTCGGCGTCGGGACGTCCGTCGGGCCCTCGGCGTGGGGACGTCCGTCGGGCCATCGGCGTCGGGACGTCCGTCGGGCCCTCGGCGTCGGGACGTCCTTTGGACTCTCGGCGCCCGGACGTCCGTCGGGCTCTCGGCGTCTGTATTTAGGTAACTTTCAGCTCTAAGTCGGGACGTCCGTCGGGCTCTCGGCGTCCGGAAGTCCGTCGGGCTCTCGGCGTCTGTATTTAGGTAACTTTCAGCTCTACGTCGGGACGTCCGTCGGTCACTTGGCGTCGGGATGTCCGTCGGGCTCTCGGCGTCGGGACGTCCGTCGGGCCATCGGCGTCGGGACATCCGTCGGGCACTCGGCATCGGGACGTCCGTCGGGTCATCGGCGTCGGGACGTCCGTCGGGCCATCGTTGTCGGGACGTCCGTCGGGTCATCGGCGTCGGGACGTCCGTCGGGCCATCGTTGTCGGGACGTCCGTCGGGCTCTCGGCGTCCGGACGTCCGTCGGGCTCTCGGCGTCTGTATTTAGGTAACTTTCCGCTCTACGTCGGGATGTCAGTCGGGCCATCGGCGTCGGGACGTCCGTCGGACTCTCGGCGTCTGTATTTAGGTAACTTTCAGCTCTACGTCGGGACGTCCGTAGGGCTCTCGGCGTCGGGACGTCCGTCGGGCCCTCGGCGTCGGGACGTCCGACGGGCCCTCGGCGTCGGGACGTCCGTCGGGCCCTCGGCGTCGGGACGTCCGTCGGGCCCTCGGCGTCGGGACGTCCGTCGGGCTCTCGGCGTCTGTATTTAGGTAACTTTCAGCTCTACGTCGGGACGTCCGTCGGGCTCTCGGCGTCGGGACGTCTGTTGGGCTCTCGGCGTCTGTATTTAGGTAACTTTCAGATCTACGTCGGGACGTCCGTCGGGCCCTCGGCGTCGGGACGTCCGTCGGGCCCTCGGCGTAAGGACGTCCGTCGGGCCCTCGGCGTCGGGACATCCGTCGGGCTCTCGTCGTCGGGACGTCCGTTGGGCCATCGTCGTCGGGACGTCCGTCGGGCTCTCGGCGTCGGGACGTCCGTCGGGCTCTTGGCGTCGGGACGTCCGTCGTGCTCTCGGCGTCTGTATTTAGGTAACTTTTAGCTCTACGTCGGGACGTCCGTCCGGCTCTCGGCGTCGGGACGTCCGTCGGGCCCTCGGCGTCGGGACGTCCATCGGGCCCTCGGCGTCGGGACGTCCGTCGGGCCATCGGCGTCGGGACGTCCGTCGGGCCTTCGGCGTCGGGACGTCCGTCGGGCTCTCGGCGTCTGTATTTAGGTAACTTTCAGCTCTACGTCGGGACGTCCGTCGGGCCGTCGGCGTCGGGACGTCCGTCGGGCCCTCGGCGTCCGGACGTCTGTCGGGCTCTCGGCGTCGGGACGTCTGTTGGGCTCTCGGCGTCTGTATTTAGGTAACTTTCAGATCTACGTCGGGACGTCCGTCGGGCCCTCGGCGTCGGGACGTCCGTCGGGCCCTCGGCGTAAGGACCTCCGTCGGACCCTCGGCGTCGGGACGTCCGTCGGGCTCTCGTCGTCGGGACGTCCGTCGGGCTCTCGGCGTCGGGACGTCCGTCCGGCTCTCGGCGTCGGGACGTCCGTCGGGCCCTCGGCGTCTGTATTTAGGTAACTTTTAGCTCTACGTCGGGACGTCCGTCGGGCCCTCGGCGTCGGGACGTCCGTCGGGCTCTCGGCGTCTGTATTTAGGTAACTTTCAGCTCTACGTCGGGACGTCCGTCGGGCCCTCGGCGTCGGGACGTCCGTCGGGCCCTCGGCGTCGGGACGTCCGTCGGGCCCTCGGCGTCGGGACGTCCGTCGGGCTCTCGGCGTCCGGACGTCCGTCGGGCCATCGGCGTCGGGACGTCTGTCGGGCTCTCGGCGTCGGGACGTCTGTTGGGCTCTCGGCATCTGTATTTAGGTAACTTTCAGGTCTATGTCGGGACGTCCGTCGGGCTCTCGGCGTCCGGACGTCCGTCGGGCTCTCGGCGTCGGGACGTCCGTCGGGCTCTCGGCGTCGGGACGTCTGTTGGGCTCTCGGCATCTGTATTTAGGTAACTTTCAGGTCTATGTCGGGACGTCCGTCGGGCTCTCAGCGTCCGGACGTCTGTCGGGCCATCGGCGTCGGGAAGTCCGTCGGGCCCTCGGCGTCGGGACGTCCGTCGGGCTCTCGGTGTCCGGACGTCCGTCGGGCTCTCGGTGTCCGGACGTCCGTCGGGCTCTCGGCGTCGGGACGTCCGTCGGGCTCTCGGCGTCGGGACGTCCGTCGGGCTCTCGGCGTCGGGACGTCCGTCGGGCCCTCGGTGTCCGGACGTCCGTTGGGCTCTCTGCGTCGGGACGTCCGTCGGGCCATCGGCGTCGGGACGTCCGTCGGGCCATCGGCGTCCGGACGTCCGTCGGCCTGTCGGCGTCTGTATTTAGGTAACTTTCAGCTCTATGTCGGGACGTCCGTCGGGCTCTCGGCGTCGGGACGTCCGTCAGGCCATCGGCGTCGGGACGTCCGTCGGGATCTCGGCGTTGGGACGTCCGTCGGGCCCTCGGCGTCGGGACGTCCGTCGGGCCATCGGCGTCGGGACGTCCGTCGGGCCCTCGGCGTCGGGACGTCTTTGGGCTCTCGGCGCCCGGACGTCCTTTGGGCTCTCGGCGCCCGGACGTCCGTCGGGCTCTCGGCGTCTGTATTTAGGTAACTTTCAGCTCTAAGTCGGGACGTCCGTCGGGGTCTCGGCGTCTGTATTTAGGTAACTTTCAGCTCTAAGTCGGGACGTCCGTCGGGGTCTCGGCGTCTGTATTTAGGTAACTTTCAGCTCTAAGTCGGGACGTCCGTCGGGCTCTCGGCGTCTGTATTTAGGTAACTTTCAGCTCTAAGTCGGGACGTCCGTCGGGCTCTCGGCGTCCGGAAGTCCGTCGGGCTCTCGGCGTCTGTATTTAGGTAACTTTCAGCTCTACGTCGGGACGTCCGTCGGTCACTTGGCGTCGGGATGTCCGTCGGGCTCTCGGCGTCGGGACGTCCGTCGGTCACTTGGCGTCGGGATGTCCGTCGGGCTCTCGGCGTCGGGACGTCCGTCGGGCCTTCGGCGTCGGGACATCCGTCGGGCACTCGGCATCGGGACGTCCGTCGGGTCATCGGCGTCGGGACGTCCGTCGGGCCATCGTTGTCGGGACGTCCGTCGGGCTCTCGGCGTCGGGACGTCCGTCGGGCTCTCGGCGTCTGTATTTAGGTAACTTTCAGCTCTACGTCGGGATGTCAGTTGGGCTCTCGGCGTCGGGACGTCCGTCGGACTCTCGGCGTCTGTATTTAGGTAACTTTCAGCTCTACGTCGGGACGTCCGTAGGGCTCTCGGCGTCTGTATTTAGGTAACTTTCAGCTCTATGTCGGGACGTCCGTAGGGCTCTCGGCGTCTGTATTTAGGTAACTTTCAGCTCTATGTCGGGACGTCCGTCGGACTCTCGGCATCTGTATTTAGGTAACTTTCAGCTCTACGTCGGGACGTCCGTCGGTCACTTGGCGTCGGGATGTCCGTCGGGCTCTCGGCGTCGGGACGTCCGTCGGGCCTTCGGCGTCGGGACGTCCGTCGGGCCCTCGGCGTCGGGACGTCCGTCGGGCCCTCGGCGTCGGGACGTCCGTCGGGCTCTCGGCGTCCGGACGTCCGTCGGGCCATCGGCGTCGGGACGTCTGTTGGGCTCTCGGCATCTGTATTTAGGTAACTTTCAGCTCTACGTCGGGACGTCTGTCGGGCCATCGGCGTCGGGACGTCCGTCGGGCTCTCGGCGTCGGGACGTCCGTCGGGCCCTCGGCGTAGGGACGTCCGACGGGCTCTCGGCGTCGGGAC
Source organism: Leptosomus discolor (assembly GCF_034619465.1). Taxonomy (NCBI): domain Eukaryota; kingdom Metazoa; phylum Chordata; class Aves; order Leptosomiformes; family Leptosomidae; genus Leptosomus; species Leptosomus discolor. The sequence goes on along the minus strand of NW_028237953.1, from coordinate 1,173,689 downwards.
GTCCGTCGGGCCCTCGGCGTCGGGACGTCCGTCGGGCCCTCGGCGTCGGGACGTCCGTCGGGCCATCGGCGTCGGGACGTCCGTCGGGCCCTCGGCGTCGGGACGTCCGTCGGGCTCTCGGCGTCGGGACGTCCGTTGGGCTCTCGGCATCTGTATTTAGGTAACTTTCAGCTCTACGTCGGGACGTCTGTCGGGCCATCGGCGTCGGGACGTCCGTCGGGCTCTCGGCGTCGGGACGTCCGTCGGGCTCTCGGCGTCGGGACGTCCATCGGGCTCTCGGCGTCTGTATTTAGGTAACTTTCAGCTCTACGTCGGGACGTCCGTCGGGCCGTCGGCGTCGGGACGTCCGTCGGGCCCTCGGCGTCGGGACGTCCGTCGGGCCCTCGGCGTCGGGACGTCCGTCGGGCCCTCGGCTTCGGGACGTCCGTCGGGCCCTCGGCGTCCGGACGTCCGTTGGGCTCTCGGCGTCGGGACGTCCGTCGGGCCATCGGCGTCGGGACGTCCGTCGGGCCATCGGCGTCCGGACGTCCGTCGGCCTGTCGGCGTCTGTATTTAGGTAACTTTCAGCTCTATGTCGGGACGTCCGTCGGGCTCTCGGCGTCGGGACGTCCGTCAGGCCATCGGCGTCGGGACGTCCGTCGGGATCTCGGCGTCGGGACGTCCGTCGGGCCCTCGGCGTCGGGACGTCCGTCGGGCCCTCGGCGTCGGGACGTCCGTCGGGCAATCGTTGTCGGGACGTCCGTCGGGCCCTCGGCGTCGGGACGTCCTTTGGGCTCTCGGCGCCCGGACGTCCGTCGGGCTCTCGGCGTCTGTATTTAGGTAACTTTCAGCTCTAAGTCGGGACGTCCGTCGGGCTCTCGGCGTCCGGAAGTCCGTCGGGCTCTCGGCGTCTGTATTTAGGTAACTTTCAGCTCTAAGTCGGGACGTCCGTCGGGCTCTCGGCGTCCGGAAGTCCGTCGGGCTCTCGGCGTCTGTATTTAGGTAACTTTCAGCTCTACGTCGGGACGTCCGTCGGTCACTTGGCGTCGGGATGTCCGTCGGGCTCTCGGCGTCGGGACGTCCGTCGGGCCTTCGGCGTCGGGACATCCGTCGGGCACTCGGCATCGGGACGTCCGTCGGGTCATCGGCGTCGGGACGTCCGTCGGGCCCTCGACGTCCGGACGTCCGTCGGGCCCTCGGCGTCGAAACGTCCGTCGGGCTCTCGGCGTCCGGACGTCCGTCGGGCTCTCGGCGTCTGTATTTAGGTAACTTTCAGCTCTATGTCGGGACGTCCGTCGGGCTCTCGGCGTCCGGACGTCCGTCGGGCTCTCGGCGTCTGTATTTAGGTAACTTTCAGCTCTATGTCGGGACGTCCGTCGGGCCATCGGAGTCCGGACGTCCGTCAGGCCCTCGGCTTCGGGACGTCCGTCGGGCCATCGGCGTCGCGACGTCCGTCGGGCCCTCGACGTCCGGACGTCCGTCAGGCCATCGGAGTCGTGACGTCCGTCGGGCTCTAGGTGTCGGGACGTCCGTCGGGCCCTCGGCGTCGGGACGTCCGTCGGGCCCTCGGCGTCGGGACGTCCGTCGGATCATCGGCGTCGGGACGTCCGTCGGGCCCTCGGCGTCGGGACGTCCGTCGGGCACTCGGCATGGGGACGTCCGTCGGGCACTCGGCGTCGGGACGTCCGTCGGGCTCTCGGCGTCGGGACGTCCGTCGGGACATCGTCGTCGGGACGTCCGTCGGGCCCTCGGCGTTGGGACGTTTGTCGGGCTCTCGGCGTCTGTATTTAGGTAACTTTCAGCTCTACGTCGGGACGTCCGTCGGACCCTCAGCGTCGGGACGTCCGTCGGGTTCTCGGCGTCTGTATTTAGGTAACTTTCAGCTCTACGTCGGGACGTCCGTCGGGCTCTCGGCGTCTGTATTTAGGTAACTTTCAGCTCTACGTCGGGACGTCCGTCGGGCTCTCGGCGTCCGGACGTCCGGCGGGCCATCGGCGTCGGGACGTCCGTCGGGCCATCGGCGTCGGGACGTCCGTCGGGCTCTCGGCGTCGGGACGTCCGTCGGGCTCTCGGCGTCTGTATTTAGGTAACTTTCAGCTCTATGTCGGGACGTCCGTCGGGCTCTCGGCGTCGGGACGTCCGTCGGGCCGTCGGCGTCGGGACGTCCGTCGGGCCCTCGGCGTCGGGACGTCCGTCGGGCCCTCGGCGTCGGGACGACCGTCGGGCCCTCGGCGTCCGGACGTCCGTCGGGCTCTCGGCGTCGGGACGTCCGTCGGGATCTCGGCGTCGGGACGTCCGTCGGGCCCTCGGCGTCGGGACGTCCGTCGGGCCCTCGGCGTCGGGACGTCCTTTGGGCCCTCGGCGCCCGGACGTCCGTCGGGCTCTCGGCGTCTGTATTTAGGTAACTTTCAGCTCTACGTCGGGACGTCCGTCGGGCTCTCGGCGTCTGTATTTAGGTAACTTTCAGCTCTACGTCGGGACGTCCGTCGGGCTCTCGGCGTCCGGAAGTCCGTCGGGCTCTCGGCGTCTGTATTTAGGTAACTTTCAGCTCTACGTCGGGACGTCCGTCGGTCACTTGGCGTCGGGATGTCTGTTGGGCTCTCGGCGTCGGGACTTCCGTCGGGCCATCGGCGTCGGGACATCCGTCGGGCACTCGGCATCGGGACGTCCGTCGGGTCATCGGCGTCAGGACGTCCGTCGGGCCATCGTTGTCGGGACGTCCGTCGGGCTCTCGGCGTCCGGACGTCCGTCGGGCTCTCGGCGTCTGTATTTAGGTAACATTCAGCTCTACGTCGGGATGTCAGTCGGGCTCTCGGCGTCTGTATTTAGGTAACTTTCAGCTCTACGTCGGGATGTCAGTCGGGCTCTCGGCGTCGGGACGTCCGTTGGGCTCTCGGCGTCTGTATTTAGGTAACTTTCAGCTCTACGTCGGGACGTCCGTAGGGCTCTCGGCGTCGGGACGTCCGTCGGGCCCTCGGCGTAGGGACGTCCGACGGGCTCTCGGCGTCGGGACGTCCGTCGGGCCCTCGGCGTCGGGACGTCCGTCGGGCTCTCGGCGTCCGGACGTCCGTCGGGCCATCGGCGTCGGGACGTCCGTCGGGCCCTCGGCGTCGGGACGTCCGTCGGGCCCTCGGCGTCGGGACGTCCGTCGGGCCCTCGGCGTCCGGACGTCCGTCGGGCCATCGGCGTCGGGACGTCTGTCGGGCTCTCGGCGTCGGGACGTCCGTCGGGCTCTCGGCGTCGGGACGTCTGTTGGGCTCTCGGCATCTGTATTTAGGTAACTTTCAGCTCTACGTCGGGACGTCTGTCGGGCCATCGGCGTCGGGACGTCCGTCGGGCTCTCGGCGTCGGGACGTCCGTCGGGCTCTCGGCGTCTGTATTTAGGTAACTTTCAGCTCTACGTCGGGACGTCCGTCGGGCCGTCGGCGTCGGGACGTCCGTCGGGCCCTCGGCGTCGGGACGTCCGTCGGGCCCTCGGCGTCCGGACGTCCGTCGGGCCCTCGGCGTCCGGACGTCCGTCGGGCCCTCGGCGTCGGGACGTCCGTCGGGCCGTCGGCGTCGGGACGTCCGTCGGGCCGTCGGCGTCGGGACGTCCGTCGGGCCATCGGCGTCCGGACGTCCGTCGGCCTGTCGGCGTCTGTATTTAGGTAACTTTCAGCTCTATGTCGGGACGTCCGTCGGGCTCTCGGCGTCGGGACGTCCGTCAGGCCATCGGCGTCGGGACGTCCGTCGGGATCTCGGCGTCGGGACGTCCGTCGGGCCCTCGGCGTGGGGACGTCCGTCGGGCCATCGGCGTCGGGACGTCCGTCGGGCCCTCGGCGTCGGGACGTCCTTTGGGCTCTCGGCGCCCGGACGTCCGTCGGGCTCTCGGCGTCTGTATTTAGGTAACTTTCAGCTCTAAGTCGGGACGTCCGTCGGGCTCTCGGCGTCCGGAAGTCCGTCGGGCTCTCGGCGTCTGTATTTAGGTAACTTTCAGCTCTACGTCGGGACGTCCGTCGGTCACTTGGCGTCGGGATGTCCGTCGGGCTCTCGGCGTCGGGACGTCCGTCGGGCCATCGGCGTCGGGACGTCCGTCGGGAACTCGGCATCGGGACGTCCGTCGGGTCATCGGCGTCGGGACGTCCGTCGGGCCATCGTTGTCGGGACGTCCGTCGGGCTCTCGGCGTCCGGACGTCCGTCGGGCTCTCGGCGTCTGTATTTAGGTAACTTTCAGCTCTACGTCGGGATGTCAGTCGGGCCATCGGCGTCGGGACGTCCGTCGGACTCTCGGCGTCTGTATTTAGGTAACTTTCAGCTCTACGTCGGGACGTCCGTAGGGCTCTCGGCGTCGGGACGTCCGTCGGGCCCTCGGCGTCGGGACGTCCGACGGGCCCTCGGCGTCGGGACGTCCGTCGGGCTCTCGGCGTCTGTATTTAGGTAACTTTCAGCTCTACGTCGGGACGTCCGTCGGGCTCTCGGCGTCGGGACGTCTGTTGGGCTCTCGGCGTCTGTATTTAGGTAACTTTCAGATCTACGTCGGGACGTCCGTCGGGCCCTCGGCGTCGGGACGTCCGTCGGGCCCTCGGCGTAAGGACGTCCGTCGGGCCCTCGGCGTCGGGACATCCGTCGGGCTCTCGTCGTCGGGACGTCCGTTGGGCCATCGTCGTCGGGACGTCCGTCGGGCTCTCGGCGTCGGGACGTCCGTCGGGCTCTTGGCGTCGGGACGTCCGTCGTGCTCTCGGCGTCTGTATTTAGGTAACTTTTAGCTCTACGTCGGGACGTCCGTCCGGCTCTCGGCGTCGGGACGTCCGTCGGGCCATCGGCGTCGGGACGTCCGTCGGGCCTTCGGCGTCGGGACGTCCGTCGGGCTCTCGGCGTCTGTATTTAGGTAACTTTCAGCTCTACGTCGGGACATCCGTCGGGCCCTCGGCGTCGGGACGTCCGTCGGGCCCTCGGCGTCCGGACGTCCGTCGGGCTCTCGGCGTCGGGACGTCTGTTGGGCTCTCGGCGTCTGTATTTAGGTAACTTTCAGATCTACGTCGGGACGTCCGTCGGGCCCTCGGCGTCGGGACGTCCGTCGGGCCCTCGGCGTCGGGACGTCCGTCGGTCCCTCGGCGTAAGGACCTCCGTCGGACCCTCGGCGTCGGGACGTCCGTCGGGCTCTCGTCGTCGGGACGTCCGTCGGGCTCTCGGCGTCGGGACGTCCGTCCGGCTCTCGGCGTCGGGACGTCCGTCGGGCCCTCGGCGTCTGTATTTAGGTAACTTTTAGCTCTACGTCGGGACGTCCGTCGGGCCCTCGGCGTCGGGACGTCCGTCGGGCTCTCGGCGTCTGTATTTAGGTAACTTTCAGCTCTACGTCGGGACGTCCGTCGGGCCCTCGGCGTCGGGACGTCCGTCGGGCCCTCGGCGTCGGGACGTCCGTCGGGCCATCGGCGTCGGGACGTCCGTCGGGCCCTCGGCGTCGGGACGTCCGTCGGGCTCTCGGCGTCCGGACGTCCGTCGGGCCATCGGCGTCGGGACGTCTGTCGGGCTCTCGGCGTCGGGACGTCTGTTGGGCTCTCGGCATCTGTATTTAGGTAACTTTCAGGTCTATGTCGGGACGTCCGTCGGGCTCTCGGCGTCCGGACGTCCGTCGGGCTCTCGGCGTCGGGACGTCCGTCGGGCTCTCGGCGTCGGGACGTCTGTTGGGCTCTCGGCATCTGTATTTAGGTAACTTTCAGGTCTATGTCGGGACGTCCGTCGGGCTCTCAGCGTCCGGACGTCTGTCGGGCCATCGGCGTCGGGAAGTCCGTCGGGCCCTCGGCGTCGGGACATCCGTCGGGCTCTCGGTGTCCGGACGTCCGTCGGGCTCTCGGTGTCCGGACGTCCGTCGGGCTCTCGGCGTCGGGACGTCCGTCGGGCTCTCGGCGTCGGGACGTCCGTCGGGCTCTCGGCGTCGGGACGTCCGTCGGGCTCTCGGCGTCTGTATTTAGGTAACTTTCAGCTCTACGTCGGGACGTCCGTCGGGCCGTCGGCGTCGGGACGTCCGTCGGGCCCTCGGCGTCGGGACGTCCGTCGGGCCCTCGGCGTCCGGACGTCCGTCGGGCCCTCGGCGTCCGGACGTCCGTCGGGCTCTCGGCGTCGGGACGTCCGTCGGGCCGTCGGCGTCGGGACGTCCGTCGGGCCATCGGCGTCCGGACGTCCGTCGGCCTGTCGGCGTCTGTATTTAGGTAACTTTCAGCTCTATGTCGGGACGTCCGTCGGGCTCTCGGCGTCGGGACGTCCGTCAGGCCATCGGCGTCGGGACGTCCGTCGGGATCTCGGCGTCGGGACGTCCGTCGGGCCCTCGGCGTGGGGACGTCCGTCGGGCCATCGGCGTCGGGACGTCCGTCGGGCCCTCGGCGTCGGGACGTCCTTTGGGCTCTCGGCGCCCGGACGTCCGTCGGGCTCTCGGCGTCTCTATTTAGGTAACTTTCAGCTCTAAGTCGGGACGTCCGTCGGGCTCTCGGCGTCCGGAAGTCCGTCGGGCTCTCGGCGTCTGTATTTAGGTAACTTTCAGCTCTACGTCGGGACGTCCGTCGGTCACTTGGCGTCGGGATGTCCGTCGGGCTCTCGGCGTCGGGACGTCCGTCGGGCCATCGGCGTCGGGACGTCCGTCGGGCACTCGGCATCGGGACGTCCGTCGGGTCATCGGCGTCGGGACGTCCGTCGGGCCATCGTTGTCGGGACGTCCGTCGGGCTCTCGGCGTCCGGACGTCCGTCGGGCTCTCGGCGTCTGTATTTAGGTAACTTTCAGCTCTACGTCGGGATGTCAGTCGGGCCATCGGCGTCGGGACGTCCGTCGGACTCTCGGCGTCTGTATTTAGGTAACTTTCAGCTCTACGTCGGGACGTCCGTAGGGCTCTCGGCGTCGGGACGTCCGTCGGGCCCTCGGCGTCGGGACGTCCGACGGGCCCTCGGCGTCGGGACGTCCGACGGGCCCTCGGCGTCGGGACGTCCGTCGGGCTCTCGGCGTCTGTATTTAGGTAACTTTCAGCTCTACGTCGGGACGTCAGTCGGGCTCTCGGCGTCGGGACGTCTGTTGGGCTCTCGGCGTCTGTATTTAGGTAACTTTCAGATCTACGTCGGGACGTCCGTCGGGCCCTCGGCGTCGGGACGTCCGTCGGGCCCTCGGCGTAAGGACGTCCGTCGGGCCCTCGGCGTCGGGACATCCGTCGGGCTCTCGTCGTCGGGACGTCCGTTGGGCCATCGTCGTCGGGACGTCCGTCGGGCTCTCGGCGTCGGGACGTCCGTCGGGCTCTTGGCGTCGGGACGTCCGTCGTGCTCTCGGCGTCTGTATTTAGGTAACTTTTAGCTCTACGTCGGGACGTCCGTCCGGCTCTCGGCGTCGGGACGTCCGTCGGGCCCTCGGCGTCGGGACGTCCATCGGGCCCTCGGCGTCGGGACGTCCGTCGGGCCATCGGCGTCGGGACGTCCGTCGGGCCTTCGGCGTCGGGACGTCCGTCGGGCTCTCGGCGTCTGTATTTAGGTAACTTTCAGCTCTACGTCGGGACGTCCGTCGGGCCCTCGGCGTCCGGACGTCCGTCGGGCCCTCGGCGTCCGGACGTCCGTCGGGCTCTCGGCGTCGGGACGTCTGTTGGGCTCTCGGCGTCTGTATTTAGGTAACTTTCAGATCTACGTCGGGACGTCCGTCGGGCCCTCGGCGTCGGGACGTCCGTCGGGCCCTCGGCGTCGGGACGTCCGTCGGGCCCTCGGCGTAAGGACCTCCGTCGGACCCTCGGCGTCGGGACGTCCGTCGGGCTCTCGTCGTCGGGACGTCCGTCGGGCTCTCGGCGTCGGGACGTCCGTCCGGCTCTCGGCGTCGGGACGTCCGTCGGGCCCTCGGCGTCTGTATTTAGGTAACTTTTAGCTCTACGTCGGGACGTCCGTCGGGCCCTCGGCGTCGGGACGTCCGTCGGGCTCTCGGCGTCTGTATTTAGGTAACTTTCAGCTCTACGTCGGGACGTCCGTCGGGCCCTCGGCGTCGGGACGTCCGTCGGGCCCTCGGCGTCGGGACGTCCGTCGGGCCCTCGGCGTCGGGACGTCCGTCGGGCCATCGGCGTCGGGACGTCCGTCGGGCCCTCGGCGTCGGGACGTCCGTCGGGCCCTCGGCGTCGGGACGTCCGTCGGGCTCTCGGCGTCCGGACGTCCGTCGGGCCATCGGCGTCGGGACGTCTGTCGGGCTCTCGGCGTCGGGACGTCTGTTGGGCTCTCGGCATCTGTATTTAGGTAACTTTCAGGTCTATGTCGGGACGTCCGTCGGGCTCTCGGCGTCCGGACGTCCGTCGGGCTCTCGGCGTCGGGACGTCCGTCGGGCTCTCGGCGTCGGGACGTCTGTTCGGCTCTCGGCATCTTTATTTAGGTAACTTTCAGGTCTATGTCGGGACGTCCGTCGGGCTCTCAGCGTCCGGACGTCTGTCGGGCCATCGGCGTCGGGAAGTCCGTCGGGCCCTCGGCGTCGGGACATCCGTCGGGCTCTCGGTGTCCGGACGTCCGTCGGGCTCTCGGCGTCCGGACGTCCGTCGGGCCCTCGGCGTCGGGACGTCCGTCGGGCCATCGGCGTCGGGACGTCCGTCGGGCTCTCGGCGTCGGGACGTCCGTCGGGCCCTCGGCGTCGGGACGTCCGTCGGGCCCTCGGCGTCCGGACGTCCGTCGGGCCCTCGGCGTCGGGACGTCCGTCGGGCCATCGGCGTCGGGAAGTCCGTCGGGCCCTCGGCGTCGGGACATCCGTCGGGCTCTCGGAGTCCGGACGTCCGTCGGGCTCTCGGCGTCCGGACGTCCGTCGGGCTCTCGGCGTCGGGACGTCCGTCGGGCCATCGGCGTCGGGACGTCCGTCGGGCTCTCGGCGTCGGGACGTCCGTCGGGCCCTCGGCGTCGGGACGTCCGTCGGGCCCTCGGCGTCCGGACGTCCGTCGGGCCCTCGGCGTCGGGACGTCCGTCGGGCCCTCGGCGTCCGGACGTCCGTCGGGCCCTCGGCGTCGGGACGTCCGTCGGGCCCTCGGCGTCGGGACGTCCGTCGGGCCCTCGGCGTCCGGACGTCCGTCGGGCCCTCGGCGTCCGGACGTCCGTCGGGCCATCGGCGTCGGGACGTCCGTCGGGCCCTCGGCGTCGGGACGTCCGTCGGGCTCTCGGCGTCGGGACGTCCGTCGGGCTCTCGGCGTCTGTATTTAGGTAACTTTCAGCTCTACGTCGGGACGTCCGTCGGGCTCTCGGCGTCGGGACGTCTGTTGGGCTCTCGGCGTCTGTATTTAGGTAACTTTCAGATCTACGTCGGGACGTCCGTCGGGCCCTCGGCGTCGGGACGTCCGTCGGGCCCTCGGCGTAAGGACGTCCGTCGGGCCCTCGGTGTCGGGACATCCGTCGGGCTCTCGTCGTCGGGACGTCCGTTGGGCCATCGTCGTCGGGACGTCCGTCGGGCTCTCGGCGTCGGGACGTCCGTCGGGCTCTTGGCGTCGGGACGTCCGTCGTGCTCTCGGCGTCTGTATTTAGGTAACTTTTAGCTCTACGTCGGGACGTCCGTCCGGCTCTCGGCGTCGGGACGTCCGTCGGGCCCTCGGCGTCGGGACGTCCATCGGGCCCTCGGCGTCGGGACGTCCGTCGGGCCATCGGCGTCGGGACGTCCGTCGGGCCTTCGGCGTCGGGACGTCCGTCGGGCTCTCGGCGTCTGTATTTAGGTAACTTTCAGCTCTACGTCGGGACGTCCGTCGGGCCCTCGGCGTCGGGACGTCCGTCGGGCCCTCGGCGTCCGGACGTCCGTCGGGCTCTCGGCGTCGGGACGTCTGTTGGGCTCTCGGCGTCTGTATTTAGGTAACTTTCAGATCTACGTCGGGACGTCCGTCGGGCCCTCGGCGTCGGGACGTCCGTCGGGCCCTCGGCGTCGTGACGTCCGTCGGGCCCTCGGCGTAAGGACCTCCGTCGGACCCTCGGCGTCGGGACGTCCGTCGGGCTCTCGTCGTCGGGACGTCCGTCGGGCTCTCGGCGTCGGGACGTCCGTCCGGCTCTCGGCGTCGGGACGTCCGTCGGGCCCTCGGCGTCTGTATTTAGGTAACTTTTAGCTCTACGTCGGGACGTCCGTCGGGCCCTCGGCGTCGGGACGTCCGTCGGGCTCTCGGCGTCTGTATTTAGGTAACTTTCAGCTCTACGTCGGGACGTCCGTCGGGCCCTCGGCGTCGGGACGTCCGTCGGGCCCTCGGCGTCGGGACGTCCGTCGGGTCGTCGGCGTCAGGACGTCCGTCGGGCCATCGTTGTCGGGACGTCCGTCGGGCTCTCGGCGTCCGGACGTCCGTCGGGCTCTCGGCGTCTGTATTTAGGTAACTTTCAGCTCTACGTCGGGATGTCAGTCGGGCTCTCGGCGTCTGTATTTAGGTAACTTTCAGCTCTACGTCGGGATGTCAGTCGGGCTCTCGGCGTCGGGACGTCCGTCGGGCTCTCGGCGTCTGTATTTAGGTAACTTTCAGCTCTACGTCGGGACGTCCGTAGGGCTCTCGGCGTCGGGACGTCCGTCGGGCCCTCGGCGTAGGGACGTCCGACGGGCTCTCGGCGTCGGGACGTCCGTCGGGCCCTCGGCGTCGGGACGTCCGTCGGGCTCTCGGCGTCCGGACGTCCGTCGGGCCATCGGCGTCGGGACGTCCGTCGGGCCCTCGGCGTCAGGACGTCCGTCGGGCCCTCGGCGTCCGGACGTCCGTCGGGCCATCGGCGTCGGGACGTCTGTCGGGCTCTCGGCGTCGGGACGTCCGTCGGGCTCTCGGCGTCGGGACGTCTGTTGGGCTCTCGGCATCTGTATTTAGGTAACTTTCAGCTCTACGTCGGGACGTCTGTCGGGCCATCGGCGTCGGGACGTCCGTCGGGCTCTCGGCGTCGGGACGTCCGTCGGGCTCTCGGCGTCTGTATTTAGGTAACTTTCAGCTCTATGTCGGGACGTCCGTCGGGCCATCGGCGTCGGGACGTCCGTCGGGCTCTCGGCGTCGGGACGTCCGTCGGGCTCTCGGCGTCTGTATTTAGGTAACTTTCAGCTCTACGTCGGGACGTCCGTCGTGCCGTCGGCGTCGGGACGTCCGTCGGGCCCTCGGCGTCCGGACGTCCGTCGGGCCCTCGGCGTCCGGACGTCCGTCGGGCTCTCGGCGTCGGGACGTCCGTCGGGCCATCGGCGTCGGGACATCCGTCGGGCCATCGGCGTCCGGACGTCCGTCGGCCTGTCGGCGTCTGTATTTAGGTAACTTTCAGCTCTATGTCGGGACGTCCGTCGGGCTCTCGGCGTCGGGACGTCCGTCAGGCCATCGGCGTCGGGACGTCCGTCGGGATCTCGGCGTCGGGACGTCCGTCGGGATCTCGGCGTCGGGACGTCCGTCGGGCCCTCGGCGTGGGGACGTCCGTCGGGCCATCGGCGTCGGGACGTCCGTCGGGCCCTCGGCGTCGGGACGTCCTTTGGGCTCTCGGCGCCCGGACGTCCGTCGGGCTCTCGGCGTCTGTATTTAGGTAACTTTCAGCTCTAAGTCGGGACGTCCGTCGGGCTCTCGGCGTCTGTATTTAGGTAACTTTCAGCTCTACGTCGGGACGTCCGTCGGTCACTTGGCGTCGGGATGTCCGTCGGGCTCTCGGCGTCGGGACGTCCGTCGGGCCATCGGCGTCGGGACATCCGTCGGGCACTCGGCATCGGGACGTCCGTCGGGTCATCGGCGTCGGGACGTCCGTCGGGCCATCGTTGTCGGGACGTCCGTCGGGCTCTCGGCGTCCGGACGTCCGTCGGGCTCTCGGCGTCTGTATTTAGGTAACTTTCAGCTCTACGTCGGGATGTCAGTCGGGCCATCGGCGTCGGGACGTCCGTCGGACTCTCGGCGTCTGTATTTAGGTAACTTTCAGCTCTACGTCGGGACGTCCGTAGGGCCCTCGGCGTCGGGACGTCCGTCGGGCCCTCGGCGTCGGGACGTCCGTCGGGCCCTCGGCGTCGGGACGTCCGTCGGGCCCTCGGCGTCGGGACGTCCGTCGGGCCCTCGGCGTCGGGACGTCCGTCGGGCTCTCGGCGTCTGTATTTAGGTAACTTTCAGCTCTACGTCGGGACGTCCGTCGGGCTCTCGGCGTCGGGACGTCTGTTGGGCTCTCGGCGTCTGTATTTAGGTAACTTTCAGATCTACGTCGGGACGTCCGTCGGGCCCTCGGCGTCGGGACGTCCGTCGGGCCCTCGGCGTAAGGACGTCCGTCGGGCCCTCGGCGTCGGGACATCCGTCGGGCTCTCGTCGTCGGGACGTCCGTTGGGCCATCGTCGTCGGGACGTCCGTCGGGCTCTCGGCGTCGGGACGTCCGTCGGGCTCTCGGCGTCGGGACGTCCGTCGGGCTCTTGGCGTCGGGACGTCCGTCGTGCTCTCGGCGTCTGTATTTAGGTAACTTTTAGCTCTACGTCGGGACGTCCGTCCGGCTCTCGGCGTCGGGACGTCCGTCGGGCCCTCGGCGTCGGGACGTCCATCGGGCCCTCGGCGTCGGGACGTCCGTCGGGCCATCGGCGTCGGGACGTCCGTCGGGCCTTCGGCGTCGGGACGTCCGTCGGGCTCTCGGCGTCTGTATTTAGGTAACTTTCAGCTCTACGTCGGGACGTCCGTCGGGCCCTCGGCGTCGGGACGTCCGTCGGGCCCTCGGCGTCGGGACGTCTGTCGGGCCCTCGGCGTCCGGACGTCCGTCGGGCTCTCGGCGTCGGGACGTCTGTTGGGCTCTCGGCGTCTGTATTTAGGTAACTTTCAGATCTACGTCGGGACGTCCGTCGGGCCCTCGGCGTCGGGACGTCCGTCGGGCCCTCGGCGTCGGGACGTCCGTCGGGCCCTCGGCGTCGGGACGTCCGTCGGGCTCTCGGCGTCGGGACGTCCGTCCGGCTCTCGGCGTCGGGACGTCCGTCGGGCCCTCGGCGTCTGTATTTAGGTAACTTTTAGCTCTACGTCGGGACGTCCGTCGGGCCCTCGGCGTCGGGACGTCCGTCGGGCTCTCGGCGTCTGTATTTAGGTAACTTTCAGCTCTACGTCGGGACGTCCGTCGGGCCCTCGGCGTCGGGACATCCGTCGGGCCCTCGGCGTCGGGACGTCCGTCGGGCCCTCGGCGTCGGGACGTCCGTCGGGCCCTCGGCGTCCGGACGTCCGTCGAGCCATCGGCGTCGGGACGTCTGTCGGGCTCTCGGCGTCGGGACGTCTGTTGGGCTCTCGGCATCTGTATTTAGGTAACTTTCAGGTCTATGTCGGGACGTCCGTCGGGCTCTCGGCGTCCGGACGTCCGTCGGGCTCTCGGCGTCGGGACGTCCGTCGGGCTCTCGGCGTCGGGACGTCTGTTGGGCTCTCGGCATCTGTATTTAGGTAACTTTCAGGTCTATGTCGGGACGTCCGTCGGGCTCTCAGCGTCCGGACGTCTGTCGGGCCATCGGCGTCGGGAAGTCCGTCGGGCCCTCGGCGTCGGGACGTCCGTCGGGCTCTCGGCGTCCGGACGTCCGTCGGGCTCTCGGCGTCCGGACGTCCGTCGGGCCCTCGGCGTCGGGACGTCCGTCGGGCCCTCGGCGTCCGGACGTCCGTCGGGCCCTCGGCGTCGGGACGTCCGTCGGGCCCTCGGCGTCCGGACGTCCGTCGGGCCCTCGGCGTCCGGACGTCCGTCGGGCCCTCGGCGTCCGGACGTCCGTCGGGCCCTCGGCGTCGGGACGTCCGTCGGGCCCTCGGCGTCGGGACGTCCGTCGGGCCCTCGGCGTCGGGACGTCCGTCGGGCCCTCGGCGTCGGGACGTCCGTCGGGCTCTCGGCGTCGGGACGTCCGTCGGGCTCTCGGCGTCGGGACGTCCGTCGGGCTCTCGGCGTCTGTATTTTGGTAACTTTCAGCTCTACGTTGGTATGTCCGTCGGGCCCTCGGCGTCGGGACGTCCGTCGGGCTCTCGGCGTCCGGACATCCGTCGGGCCATCGGCGTCGGGACGTCTGTCGGGCTCTCGGCGTCGGGACGTCCGTCGGGCTCTCGGCGTCGGGACGTCATTGGGCACTCGGCATCTGTATTTAGGTAACTTTCAGCGCTATGTCGGGACGTCCGTCGGGCTCTCGGCGTCGGGACGTCTGTTGGGCACTCGGCATCTGTATTTAGGTAACTTTCAGCGCTATGTCGGGACGTCCGTCGGGTTCTCGGCGTCCTAACGTCCGTCGGGCCATCGGCGTCGGGAAGTCCGTCGGGCCCTCGGCGTCGGGACGTCCGTCGGGCCCTCGGCGTCGGGACGTCCGTCGGGCCCTCGGCGTCGGGACGTCCGTCGGGCCCTCGGCGTCGGGACGTCCGTCGGGCCATCGGCGTCGGGACGTCCGTCGGGCCCTCGGCGTCGGGACGTCCGTCGGGCCCTCGGCGTCGGGACGTCCGTCGGGCCATCGGCGTCGGGACGTCCGTCGGGCCATCGGCGTCGGGACGTCCGTCGGGCTATCGGCGTCGGGACGTCCGTCGGGCTCTCGGCGTCGGGACGTCTGTTGGGCTCTCGGCGTCTGTATTTAGGTAACTTTCAGCTCTACGTCGGGCCGTCCGTCGGGCCCTCGGCGTCGGGACGTCCGTCGGGCCGTCGGCGTCCGGACGTCCGTCGGGCCCTCGGCGTCCGGACGTCCGTCGGGCCATCGTCGTCGGGACGTCCGTCGGGCTCTCGGCGTCGGGACGTCCGTCGGGCTCTCGGCGTTTGTATTTAGGTAACTTTCAGCTCTACGTCGGGCCGTCCGTCGGGCCCTCGGCGTCGGGACGTCCGTCGGGCCCTCGGCGTCCGGACGTCCGTCGGGCTCTCGGCGTCCGGACGTCCGTCGGGCCCTCGGCGTCGGGACGTCCGTCGGGCTCTCGGCGTCGGGACGTCCGTCGGGCTCTCGGCGTCTGTATTTAGGTAACTTTCAGCTCTACGTCGGGACATCCGTCGGGCCCTCGGCGTCGGGACGTCCGTCGGGCTCTCGGCGTCTGTATTTAGGTAACTTTCAGCTCTACGTCGGGACATCCGTCGGGCCCTCGGCGTCGGGACGTCCGTCGGGCCCTCGGCGTCGGGACGTCCGTCGGGCCCTCGGCGTCGGAACGTTGTTCGGGCCCTCGGCGTCGGGACGTCCGTCGGGCCCTCGGCGTCGGGACGTCCGTCGGGCCCTCGGCGTCGGGACGTCCGTCGGGCCATCGGCGTCGGGACGTCTGTCGGGCTCTCGGCGTCGGGACGTCTGTTGGGCTCTCGGCATCTGTATTTAGGTAACTTTCAGGTCTATGTCGGGACGTCCGTCGGGCTCTCGGCGTCCGGACGTCCGTCGGGCTCTCGGCGTCGGGACGTCCGTCGGGCTCTCGGCGTCGGGACGTCCGTTGGGCTCTCGGCATCTGTATTTAGGTAACTTTCAGGTCTATGTCGGGACGTCCGTCGGGCTCTCAGCGTCCGGACGTCTGTCGGGCCATCGGCGTCGGGAAGTCCGTCGGGCCCTCGGCGTCGGGACGTCCGTCGGGCTCTCGGCGTCCGGACGTCCGTCGGGCTCTCGGCGTCCGGACGTCCGTCGGGCTCTCGGCGTCCGGACGTCCGTCGGGCTCTCGGCGTCGGGACGTCCGTCGGGCCCTCGGCGTCGGGACGTCCGTCGGGCCCTCGGCGTCCGGACGTCCTTCGGGCCCTCGGCGTCGGGACGTCCGTCGGGCCCTCGGCGTCGGGACGTCCGTCGGGCCCTCGGCGTCGGGACGTCCGTCGGGCCCTCGGCGTCCGGACGTCCGTCGGGCCCTCGGCGTCCGGACGTCCGTCGGGCCCTCGGCGTCGGGACGTCCGTCGGGCCCTCGGCGTCGGGACGTCCGTCGGGCTCTCGGCGTCGGGACGTCCGTCGGGCTCTCGGCGTCTGTATTTAGGTAACTTTCAGCTCTACGTTGGTATGTCCGTCGGGCCCTCGGCGTCGGGACGTCCGTCGGGCTCTCGGCGTCCGGACATCCGTCGGGCCATCGGCGTCGGGACGTCTGTCGGGCTCTCGGCGTCGGGACGTCCGTCGGGCTCTCGGCGTCGGGACGTCATTGGGCACTCGGCATCTGTATTTAGGTAACTTTCAGCGCTATGTCGGGACGTCCGTCGGGCTCTCGGCGTCGGGACGTCTGTTGGGCACTCGGCATCTGTATTTAGGTAACTTTCAGCGCTATGTCGGGACGTCCGTCGGGCCATCGGCGTCGGGAAGTCCGTCGGGCCCTCGGCGTCGGGACGTCCGTCGGGCTATCGGCGTCGGGACGTCCGTCGGGCCCTCGGCGTCGGGACGTCCGTCGGGCCCTCGGCGTCGGGACGTCCGTCGGGCCCTCGGCGTCGGGACGTCCGTCGGGCCCTCGGCGTCGGGACGTCCGTCGGGCTATCGGCGTCGGGACGTCCGTCGGGCTATCGGCGTCGGGACGTCCGTCGGGCTATCGGCGTCGGGACGTCCGTCGGGCTATCGGCGTCGGGACGTCCGTCGGGCTCTCGGCGTCGGGACGTCTGTTGGGCTCTCGGCGTCTGTATTTAGGTAACTTTCAGCTCTACGTCGGGACGTCCGTCGGGCCCTCGGCGTCCGGACGTCCGTCGGGCCCTCGGCGTCCGGACGTCCGTCGGGCCCTCGGCGTCCGGACGTCCGTCGGGCCCTCGGCGTCCTGACGTCCGTCGGGCCCTCGGCGTCCGGACGTCCGTCGGGCCCTCGGCGTCCGGACGTCCGTCGGGCCCTCGGCGTCCGGACGTCCGTCGGGCCATCGTCGTCGGGACGTCCGTCGGGCTCTCGGCGTCGGGACGTCCGTCGGGCTCTCGGCGTCTGTATTTAGGTAACTTTCAGCTCTACGTCGGGCCGTCCGTCGGGCCCTCGGCGTCGGGACGTCCGTCGGGCCCTCGGCGTCGGGACGTCCGTCGGGCTCTCGGCGTCCGGACGTCCGTCGGGCCCTCGGCGTCGGGACGTCCGTCGGGCTCTCGGCGTCGGGACGTCCGTCGGGCTCTCGGCGTCTGTATTTAGGTAACTTTCAGCTCTACGTCGGGACGTCCGTCGGGCCCTCGGCGTCGGGACGTCCGTCGGGCCCTCGGCGTCGGGACGTCCGTCGGGCCCTCGGCGTCGGAACGTTGTTCGGGCCCTCGGCGTCGGGACGTCCGTCGGGCCCTCGGCGTCGGGACGTCCGTCGGGCCCTCGGCGTCGGGACGTCCGTCGGGCTCTCAGCGTCTGTATTTGGGTAACTTTCAGCTCTACGTCGGGACGTCCGTCGGGCTGTCGGCGTCGGGACGTCCGTCGGGCTCTCGGCGTCCGTATTTAGGTAACTTTCAGCTCTACGTTGGGATGTCCGTCGGGCTCTCGGCGTACGGACGTCGGTCGGGCTCTCGGCGTCCGGACGTCCGTCGGGCCATCGTCATCGGGACGTCCGTCGGGCCCTCGGCGTCTGCACGTCCGTCAGGCTCTCGGCGTCCGGATGTCCGTCGGGCCATCGTCGTCGGGACGTCCGTCGGGCCCTCGGTGTCGGGACGTCCGTCGGGCCCTCGGCGTCCGGACGTCCGTCAGGCTCTCGGCGTCCGGACGTCCGTCGGGCCCTCGGCGTCGGGACGTCTGTGGGGCTCTCGGCGTTGGGACGTCCGTCGGGCTCTCGGCGTCGGGACGTCTGTTGGGCTCTCGGCATCGGGACGTCTGTTGGGCTCTCGGCATCTGTATTTAGGTAACTTTCAGATCTATGTTGGGACGTCCGTCGGGCTCTCGGCGTCCGGACGTCTGTCGGGCCATCGGCGTCGGGAAGTCCGTCGGGCCCTCGGCGTCGGGACGTCGGTCGGGCTCTCGGTGTCCGGACGTCCGTCGGGCCCTCGACGTCCGGACGTCCGTCAGGCCATCGGAGTCGTGACGTCCGTCGGGCTCTAGGTGTCGGGACGTCCGTCGGGCCCTCGGCGTCGGGACGTCCGTCGGGCCCTCGGCGTCGGGACGTCCGTCGGATCATCGGCGTCGGGACGTCCGTCGGGCCCTCGGCGTCGGGACGTCCGTCGGGACATCGTCGTCGGGACGTCCGTCGGGCACTCGGCGTCGGGACGTCCGTCGGGCTTTCGGCGTCGGGACGTTTGTCGGGCTCTCGGCGTCTGTATTTAGGTAACTTTCAGCTCTACGTCGGGACGTCCGTCGGGCTCTCGGCGTCCGGACGTCCGGCGGGCCATCGGCGTCGGGACGTCCGTCGGGCTCTCGGCGTCGGGACGTCCGTCGGGCTCTCGGCGTCTGTATTTAGGTAACTTTCAGCTCTACGTCGGGACGTCCGTCGGGCCCTCGGCGTCGGGACGTCCGTCGGGCCCTCGGCGTCCGGACGTCCGTCGGGCCCTCGGCGTCCGGACGTCCGTCGGGCCCTCGGCGTCCGGACGTCCGTCGGGCTCTCGGCGTCGGGACGTCCGTCAGGCCATCGGCGTCGGGACGTCCGTCGGGATCTCGGCGTCGGGACGTCCGTCGGGCCCTCGGCGTCGGGACGTCCGTCGGGATCTCGGCGTCGGGACGTCCGTCGGGCCCTCGGCGTCGGGACGTCCGTCGGGCCCTCGGCGTCGGGACGTCCGTCGGGCCCTCGGCGTCGGGACGTCCGTCGGGCCCTCGGCGTCGGGACGTCCGTCGGGCCATCGGCGTCGGGACGTCTGTCGGGCCCTCGGCGTCGGGACGTCCTTTGGGCTCTCGGCGCCCGGACGTCCGTCGGGCTCTCGGCGTCTGTATTTAGGTAACTTTCAGCTCTAAGTCGGGACGTCCGTCGGGCTCTCGGCGTCCGGAAGTCCGTCGGGCTCTCGGCGTCTGTATTTAGGTAACTTTCAGCTCTACGTCGGGACGTCCGTCGGGCCCTCGTCGTCGGGACGTCCGTCGGGCCCTCGGCGTCCGGACGTCCGTCGGGCCATCGGCGTCCGGACGTCCGTCGGGCCCTCGGCGTCTGTATTTAGGTAACTTTCAGCTCTACGTCGGGACGTCCGTCGGGCCCTCGGCGTCGGGACGTCCGTCGGGCCATCGGCGTCCGGACGTCCGTCGGGCCCTCGGCGTCCGGACGTCCGTCGGGCCCTCGGCGTCTGTATTTAGGTAACTTTCAGCTCTACGTCGGGACGTCCGTCGGGCCCTCGGCGTCGGGACGTCCGTCGGGCCATCGGCGTCGGGACGTCCGTCGGGCTCTCGGCGTCCGGATGTTTGTCGGGCTCTCGGCGTCGGGACGTCTGTTGGGCTCTCGGCGTCTGTATTTAGGTAACTTTCAGCTCTACGTCGGGACGTCCGTCGGGCCCTCGGCGTCGGGACGTCCGTCGGGCCCTCGGCATCGGGACGTCCGTCGGGCCCTCGGCGTCGGGACGTCCGTCGGGCCCTCGGCGTCGGGACGTCCGTCGGGCCCTCGGCGTCTGTATTCAGGTAACTTGCAGCTCTACGTCGGGACGTCCGTCGGGCTCTCGGCGTCGGGACGTCCGTCGGGCTCTCGGCGTCTGTATTTAGGTAACTATCAGCTCTACGTTGGGACGTCCGTCGGGCCCTCGGCGTCCGGAAGTCCGTCGGGCTCTCGGTGTCTGTATTTAGGTAACTTTCAGCTCTACGTCGCGACGTCCGTCGGGCCCTCGGCGCCGCGACGTCCGTCGGGCCCTCGGCGTCGGGACGTCCGTCGGGCTCTCGGCGTCGGGACGTCCGTCGGGCTCTCGGCGTCGGGACGTCCGTCGGGCCATCGGCGTCTGTATTTAGGTAACATTCAGCTCTACGTCGGGACGTCCGTCGGGGTCTCGGCGTCCGGACGTCCTTCGGGCTCTCGGCGTCGGGACGTCCGTCGGGCTCTCGGCGTCGGGACGTCCGTCGGGCTCTCGGCGTCGGGACGTCCGTCGGGCTCTCGGCGTCGGGACGTCCGTCGGGCTCTCGGCGTCGGGACGTCCGTCGGGCTCTCGGCGTCGGGACGTCCGTCGGGCCATCGGCGTCTGTATTTAGGTAACATTCAGCTCTACGTCGGGACGTCCGTCGGGGTCTCGGCGTCGGGACGTCCGTCGGGCTCTCGGCGTCGGGACGTCCGTCGGGGTCTCGGCGTCCGGACGTCCGTCGGGGTCTCGGCGTCCGGACGTCCGTCGGGGTCTCGGCGTCCGGACGTCCGTCGGGGTCTCGGCGTCCGGACGTCCGTCGGGCCATCGGCGTCGGGACGTCCGTCGGGCTCTCGGCGTCGGGACGTCCGTCGGGCTCTCGGCGTCGGGACGTCCGTCGGGCTCTCGGCGTCCGGACGTCCGTCGGGCTCTCGGCGTCCGGACGTCCGTCGGGCCATCGGCGTCCGCATTTAGGTAACTTTCAGCTCTACGTCGGGACGTCCGTCGGGCCCTCGGCGTCCGCACGTCCGTCGGGCCCTCGGCGTCTGTATTTAGGTAACTTTCAGCTCTACGTCGGGACGTCCGTCGGGCCCTCGGCGTCGCGACGTCCGTCGGGCTCTCGGCGTCTGTATTTAGGTAACTTTCAGCTCTCGGCGCCGCGACGTCCGTCGGGCCCTCGGCGCCGGGACGTCCGTCGGGCCCTCGGCGCCGGGACGTCCGTCGGGCCCTCGGCGCCGGGACGTCCGTCGGGCCATCGGCGTCTGTATTTAGGTAACATTCAGCTCTACGTCGGGACGTCCGTCGGGGTCTCGGCGTCCAGACGTCCGTCGGGCTCTCGGCGTCGGGACGTCCGTCCGGCTCCCGGCGTCGGGACGTCCGTCCGGCTCTCGGCGTCGGGACGTCCGTCCGGCCCTCGGCGTCTGTATTTAGGTAACATTCAGCTCTACGTCGGGACGTCCGTCGGCGTCTCGGCGTCCGGACGTCCGTCGGGGTCTCGGCGTCCGGACGTCCGTCGGGGTCTCGGCGTCGGGACGTCCGTCGGGGTCTCGGCGTCGGGACGTCCGTCGGGGTCTCGGCGTCCGGACGTCCGTCGGGGTCTCGGCGTCCGGACGTCCGTCGGGCTCTCGGCGTCCGGACGTCCGTCGGGCTCTCGGCGTCCGGACGTCCGTCGGGCTCTCGGCGTCCGGACGTCCGTCGGGCCATCGGCGTCCGCATTTAGGTAACTTTCAGCTCTACGTCGGGACGTCCGTCGGGCCCTCGGCGTCGGGACGTCCGTCGGGCCCTCGGCGTCGGGACGTCCGTCGGGCCCTCGGCGTCTGTATTTAGGTAACTTTCAGCTCTACGTCGGGACGTCCGTCGGGCCCTCGGCGTCTGTATTTAGGTAACTTTCAGCTCTACGTCGGGACGTCCGTCGGGCCCTCGGCGTCGCGACGTCCGTCGGGCCCTCGGCGTCGCGACGTCCGTCGGGCCCTCGGCGTCGCGACGTCCGTCGGGCCCTCGGCGTCTGTATTTAGGTAACTTTCAGCTCTACGTCGGGACGTCCGTCGGGCCCTCGGCGTCTGTATTTAGGTAACTTTCAGCTCTACGTCGGGACGTCCGTCGGGCCCTCGGCGTCTGTATTTAGGTAACTTTCAGCTCTACGTCGGGACGTCCGTCGGGCCCTCGGCGTCTGTATTTAGGTAACTTTCAGCTCTACGTCGGGACGTCCGTCGGGCCCTCGGCGTCTGTATTTAGGTAACTTTCAGCTCTACGTCGGGACGTCCGTCGGGCCCTCGGCGTCTGTATTTAGGTAACTTTCAGCTCTACGTCGGGACGTCCGTCGGGCCCTCGGCGTCTGTATTTAGGTAACTTTCAGCTCTACGTCGGGACGTCCGTCGGGCCCTCGGCGTCTGTATTTAGGTAACTTTCAGCTCTACGTCGGGACGTCCGTCGGGCCCTCGGCGTCTGTATTTAGGTAACTTTCAGCTCTACGTCGGGACGTCCGTCGGGCACTCGGCGTCGCGACGTCCGTCGGGCTCTCGGCGTCTGTATTTAGGTAACTTTCAGCTCTAAGTCCGGACGTGCGTCGGGCCCTCGGCATCGGGACGTCCGTCGGGCCCTCGGCGACGGACGTCCGTCGGGCTCTCGGCGTCTGTATTTAGGTAACTTTCAGCTCTCGGCGTCGGGACGTCCGTCGGGCCCTCGGCACGGGACGTCCGTCGGGCCCTCGGCGTCGGGACTTCCGTCGGGCCCTCGGCGTCTGTATTTAGGTAACTTTCAGCTCTACATCAACACGTCCGTCGGGCCCTCGGCGTCGCGACGTCCGTCGGGCTCTCGGCGTCTGTATTTAGGTAACTTTCAGCTCTACATCGACACGTCCGTCGGGCCCTCGGCGTCGCGACGTCCGTCGGGCTCTCGGCGTCTGTATTTAGGTAACTTTCAGCTCTAAGTCCGGACGTCCGTCGGGCCCTCGGCGTCGGGACGTCCGTCGGGCCCTCGGCGTCGGACGTCCATCGGGCTCTCTGCGTCGGACGTCCGTCGGGCTCTCTGCGTCGGACGTCCGTCGGGCTCTCGGCGTCCGTATTTAGGTAACTTTCAGCTCTCGGCGTCCGTATTTAGGTAACTTTCAGGTCTCGGCGTCCGCACGTCCGTCGGGCCATCGGCGTCCGCACGTCCGTCGGGCCATCGGCTTCCGCACGTCCGTCGGGCCATCGGCGTCTGTATTTAGGTAACTTTCAGCTCTACGTCGGGACGTCCGTCGGGCTCTCGGCGTCCGCACGTCCGTCGAGCTCTCGGCGTCTGTATTTATGTAACTTTCAGCTCTACGTCGGGACGTCCGTCGGGCCATCGGCGTCCGCACGTCCGTCGGGCCCTCGGTTTTGGGACGTCCGTCGGGCCATCGGCGTCTGTATTTATGTAACTTTCAGCTCTATGTCGGGACGTCCGTCGGGCCATCGGCGTCCGCACGTCCGTCGGGCCATCGGCGTCCGCACGTCCGTCGGGCCCTCGGCGTCTGTATTTAGGTAACTTTCAGCTCTATGTCGGGACGTCCGTCGGGCTCTCGACGTCTGTATTTAGGTAACTTTCAGCTCTATGTCGGGACGTCCGTCGGGCCCTCGACGTCCGGACGTCCGTCGGGCCATCGGCGTCCGGACGTCCGTCGGGCATTCGGCGTCCGGACGTCCGTCGGGCATTCGGCGTCCGGACGTCCGTCGGGCATTCGGCGTCCGGACGTCCGTCGGGCCCTCGGCGTCCGGACGTCCGTCGGGCCCTCGGCGACCGGACGTCCGTCGGGCCCTCGGCGTCCGGACGTCCGTCGGGCCCTCGGCGTCTGTATTTAGGTAACTTTCAGCTCTACGTCGAAAAGTCCGTCGGGCCCTCGGCGTCCGGACGTCCGTCGGGCCCTCGGCGTCTGTATTTAGGTAACTTTCAGCTCTACGTCGAAAAGTCCGTCGGGCCCTCGGCGTCCGGACGTCCGTCGGGCCCTCGGCGTCTGTATTTAGGTAACTTTCAGTTCTACATCGGGACGTCCGTCGGGCCCTCGGCGTCGCTACGTCCGTCGGGCCCTCGGCGTCTGTATTTAGGTAACTTTCAGCTCTAAGTCCGGACGTCCGTCGGGCCCTCGGCGTCGGGACGTCCGTCGGGCCCTCGGCGTCTGTATTTAGATAAATTCAAGCTCTACGTCGGGACGTCCGTCGGGCCCTCGGCGTCCGGACGCCCGTCGGGCCCTCGGCGTCCGGACGCCCGTCGGGCCCTCGGCGTCCGGACGCCCGTCGGGCCCTCGGCGTCCGGACGCCCGTCGGGCCCTCGGCGTCCGCACGTCCGTCGGGCCCTCGGCGTCTGTATTTAGGTAACTTTCAGCTCTACGTCCGGACGTCCGTCGGGCCCTCGGCGTCGGACGTCCGTCGGGCTCTCTGCGTCGGACGTCCGTCGGGCTCTCGGCGTCCGTATTTAGGTAACTTTCAGCTCTCGGCGTCCGTATTTAGGTAACTTTCAGGTCTCGGCGTCCGCACGTCCGTCGGGCCATCGGCGTCCGCACGTCCGTCGGGCCATCGGCTTCCGCACGTCCGTCGGGCCATCGGCGTCTGTATTTAGGTAACTTTCAGCTCTACGTCGGGACGTCCGTCGGGCTCTCGGCGTCCGCACGTCCGTCGAGCTCTCGGCGTCTGTATTTATGTAACTTTCAGCTCTACGTCGGGACGTCCGTCGGGCCATCGGCGTCCGCACGTCCGTCGGGCCCTCGGTTTTGGGACGTCCGTCGGGCCATCGGCGTCTGTATTTATGTAACTTTCAGCTCTATGTCGGGACGTCCGTCGGGCCATCGGCGTCCGCACGTCCGTCGGGCCCTCGGTTTTGGGACGTCCGTCGGGCCATCGGCGTCTGTATTTATGTAACTTTCAGCTCTATGTCGGGACGTCCGTCGGGCCATCGGCGTCCGCACGTCCGTCGGGCCCTCGGTTTTGGGACGTCCGTCGGGCCATCGGCGTCTGTATTTATGTAACTTTCAGCTCTATGTCGGGACGTCCGTCGGGCCATCGGCGTCCGCACGTCCGTCGGGCCATCGGCGTCCGCACGTCCGTCGGGCCCTCGGCGTCTGTATTTAGGTAACTTTCAGCTCTATGTCGGGACGTCCGTCGGGCTCTCGACGTCTGTATTTAGGTAACTTTCAGCTCTATGTCGGGACGTCCGTCGGGCCCTCGACGTCCGGACGTCCGTCGGGCCATCGGCGTCCGGACGTCCGTCGGGCATTCGGCGTCCGGACGTCCGTCGGGCATTCGGCGTCGGGACGTCCGTCGGGCATTCGGCGTCGGGACGTCCGTCGGGCATTCGGCGTCGGGACGTCCGTCGGGCATTCGGCGTCGGGACGTCCGTCGGGCTATCGGCGTCGGGACGTCCGTCGGGCTATCGGCGTCGGGACGTCCGTCGGGCTATCGGCGTCGGGACGTCCGTCGGGCTCTCGGCGTCGGGACGTCTGTTGGGCTCTCGGCGTCTGTATTTAGGTAACTTTCAGCTCTACGTCGGGACGTCCGTCGGGCCCTCGGCGTCCGGACGTCCGTCGGGCCCTCGGCGTCCGGACGTCCGTCGGGCCCTCGGCGTCCGGACGTCCGTCGGGCCCTCGGCGTCCTGACGTCCGTCGGGCCCTCGGCGTCCGGACGTCCGTCGGGCCCTCGGCGTCCGGACGTCCGTCGGGCCCTCGGCGTCCGGACGTCCGTCGGGCCATCGTCGTCGGGACGTCCGTCGGGCTCTCGGCGTCGGGACGTCCGTCGGGCTCTCGGCGTCTGTATTTAGGTAACTTTCAGCTCTACGTCGGGCCGTCCGTCGGGCCCTCGGCGTCGGGACGTCCGTCGGGCCCTCGGCGTCGGGACGTCCGTCGGGCTCTCGGCGTCCGGACGTCCGTCGGGCCCTCGGCGTCGGGACGTCCGTCGGGCTCTCGGCGTCGGGACGTCCGTCGGGCTCTCGGCGTCTGTATTTAGGTAACTTTCAGCTCTACGTCGGGACGTCCGTCGGGCCCTCGGCGTCGGGACGTCCGTCGGGCCCTCGGCGTCGGGACGTCCGTCGGGCCCTCGGCGTCGGAACGTTGTTCGGGCCCTCGGCGTCGGGACGTCCGTCGGGCCCTCGGCGTCGGGACGTCCGTCGGGCCCTCGGCGTCGGGACGTCCGTCGGGCCCTCGGCGTCGGGACGTCCGTCGGGCTCTCAGCGTCTGTATTTGGGTAACTTTCAGCTCTACGTCGGGACGTCCGTCGGGCTGTCGGCGTCGGGACGTCCGTCGGGCTCTCGGCGTCCGTATTTAGGTAACTTTCAGCTCTACGTTGGGATGTCCGTCGGGCTCTCGGCGTACGGACGTCGGTCGGGCTCTCGGCGTCCGGACGTCCGTCGGGCCATCGTCATCGGGACGTCCGTCGGGCCCTCGGCGTCTGCACGTCCGTCAGGCTCTCGGCGTCCGGATGTCCGTCGGGCCATCGTCGTCGGGACGTCCGTCGGGCCCTCGGTGTCGGGACGTCCGTCGGGCCCTCGGCGTCCGGACGTCCGTCAGGCTCTCGGCGTCCGGACGTCCGTCGGGCCCTCGGCGTCGGGACGTCTGTGGGGCTCTCGGCGTTGGGACGTCCGTCGGGCTCTCGGCGTCGGGACGTCTGTTGGGCTCTCGGCATCGGGACGTCTGTTGGGCTCTCGGCATCTGTATTTAGGTAACTTTCAGATCTATGTTGGGACGTCCGTCGGGCTCTCGGCGTCCGGACGTCTGTCGGGCCATCGGCGTCGGGAAGTCCGTCGGGCCCTCGGCGTCGGGACGTCGGTCGGGCTCTCGGTGTCCGGACGTCCGTCGGGCCCTCGACGTCCGGACGTCCGTCAGGCCATCGGAGTCGTGACGTCCGTCGGGCTCTAGGTGTCGGGACGTCCGTCGGGCCCTCGGCGTCGGGACGTCCGTCGGGCCCTCGGCGTCGGGACGTCCGTCGGATCATCGGCGTCGGGACGTCCGTCGGGCCCTCGGCGTCGGGACGTCCGTCGGGACATCGTCGTCGGGACGTCCGTCGGGCACTCGGCGTCGGGACGTCCGTCGGGCTTTCGGCGTCGGGACGTTTGTCGGGCTCTCGGCGTCTGTATTTAGGTAACTTTCAGCTCTACGTCGGGACGTCCGTCGGGCTCTCGGCGTCCGGACGTCCGGCGGGCCATCGGCGTCGGGACGTCCGTCGGGCTCTCGGCGTCGGGACGTCCGTCGGGCTCTCGGCGTCTGTATTTAGGTAACTTTCAGCTCTACGTCGGGACGTCCGTCGGGCCCTCGGCGTCGGGACGTCCGTCGGGCCCTCGGCGTCCGGACGTCCGTCGGGCCCTCGGCGTCCGGACGTCCGTCGGGCCCTCGGCGTCCGGACGTCCGTCGGGCTCTCGGCGTCGGGACGTCCGTCAGGCCATCGGCGTCGGGACGTCCGTCGGGATCTCGGCGTCGGGACGTCCGTCGGGCCCTCGGCGTCGGGACGTCCGTCGGGATCTCGGCGTCGGGACGTCCGTCGGGCCCTCGGCGTCGGGACGTCCGTCGGGCCCTCGGCGTCGGGACGTCCGTCGGGCCCTCGGCGTCGGGACGTCCGTCGGGCCCTCGGCGTCGGGACGTCCGTCGGGCCATCGGCGTCGGGACGTCTGTCGGGCCCTCGGCGTCGGGACGTCCTTTGGGCTCTCGGCGCCCGGACGTCCGTCGGGCTCTCGGCGTCTGTATTTAGGTAACTTTCAGCTCTAAGTCGGGACGTCCGTCGGGCTCTCGGCGTCCGGAAGTCCGTCGGGCTCTCGGCGTCTGTATTTAGGTAACTTTCAGCTCTACGTCGGGACGTCCGTCGGGCCCTCGTCGTCGGGACGTCCGTCGGGCCCTCGGCGTCCGGACGTCCGTCGGGCCATCGGCGTCCGGACGTCCGTCGGGCCCTCGGCGTCTGTATTTAGGTAACTTTCAGCTCTACGTCGGGACGTCCGTCGGGCCCTCGGCGTCGGGACGTCCGTCGGGCCATCGGCGTCCGGACGTCCGTCGGGCCCTCGGCGTCCGGACGTCCGTCGGGCCCTCGGCGTCTGTATTTAGGTAACTTTCAGCTCTACGTCGGGACGTCCGTCGGGCCCTCGGCGTCGGGACGTCCGTCGGGCCATCGGCGTCGGGACGTCCGTCGGGCTCTCGGCGTCCGGATGTTTGTCGGGCTCTCGGCGTCGGGACGTCTGTTGGGCTCTCGGCGTCTGTATTTAGGTAACTTTCAGCTCTACGTCGGGACGTCCGTCGGGCCCTCGGCGTCGGGACGTCCGTCGGGCCCTCGGCATCGGGACGTCCGTCGGGCCCTCGGCGTCGGGACGTCCGTCGGGCCCTCGGCGTCGGGACGTCCGTCGGGCCCTCGGCGTCTGTATTCAGGTAACTTGCAGCTCTACGTCGGGACGTCCGTCGGGCTCTCGGCGTCGGGACGTCCGTCGGGCTCTCGGCGTCTGTATTTAGGTAACTATCAGCTCTACGTTGGGACGTCCGTCGGGCCCTCGGCGTCCGGAAGTCCGTCGGGCTCTCGGTGTCTGTATTTAGGTAACTTTCAGCTCTACGTCGCGACGTCCGTCGGGCCCTCGGCGCCGCGACGTCCGTCGGGCCCTCGGCGTCGGGACGTCCGTCGGGCTCTCGGCGTCGGGACGTCCGTCGGGCTCTCGGCGTCGGGACGTCCGTCGGGCCATCGGCGTCTGTATTTAGGTAACATTCAGCTCTACGTCGGGACGTCCGTCGGGGTCTCGGCGTCCGGACGTCCTTCGGGCTCTCGGCGTCGGGACGTCCGTCGGGCTCTCGGCGTCGGGACGTCCGTCGGGCTCTCGGCGTCGGGACGTCCGTCGGGCTCTCGGCGTCGGGACGTCCGTCGGGCTCTCGGCGTCGGGACGTCCGTCGGGCTCTCGGCGTCGGGACGTCCGTCGGGCCATCGGCGTCTGTATTTAGGTAACATTCAGCTCTACGTCGGGACGTCCGTCGGGGTCTCGGCGTCGGGACGTCCGTCGGGCTCTCGGCGTCGGGACGTCCGTCGGGCTCTCGGCGTCGGGACGTCCGTCGGGGTCTCGGCGTCCGGACGTCCGTCGGGGTCTCGGCGTCCGGACGTCCGTCGGGGTCTCGGCGTCCGGACGTCCGTCGGGGTCTCGGCGTCCGGACGTCCGTCGGGCCATCGGCGTCGGGACGTCCGTCGGGCTCTCGGCGTCGGGACGTCCGTCGGGCTCTCGGCGTCGGGACGTCCGTCGGGCTCTCGGCGTCCGGACGTCCGTCGGGCTCTCGGCGTCCGGACGTCCGTCGGGCCATCGGCGTCCGCATTTAGGTAACTTTCAGCTCTACGTCGGGACGTCCGTCGGGCCCTCGGCGTCCGCACGTCCGTCGGGCCCTCGGCGTCTGTATTTAGGTAACTTTCAGCTCTACGTCGGGACGTCCGTCGGGCCCTCGGCGTCGCGACGTCCGTCGGGCTCTCGGCGTCTGTATTTAGGTAACTTTCAGCTCTCGGCGCCGCGACGTCCGTCGGGCCCTCGGCGCCGGGACGTCCGTCGGGCCCTCGGCGCCGGGACGTCCGTCGGGCCCTCGGCGCCGGGACGTCCGTCGGGCCATCGGCGTCTGTATTTAGGTAACATTCAGCTCTACGTCGGGACGTCCGTCGGGGTCTCGGCGTCCAGACGTCCGTCGGGCTCTCGGCGTCGGGACGTCCGTCCGGCTCCCGGCGTCGGGACGTCCGTCCGGCTCTCGGCGTCGGGACGTCCGTCCGGCCCTCGGCGTCTGTATTTAGGTAACATTCAGCTCTACGTCGGGACGTCCGTCGGCGTCTCGGCGTCCGGACGTCCGTCGGGGTCTCGGCGTCCGGACGTCCGTCGGGGTCTCGGCGTCGGGACGTCCGTCGGGGTCTCGGCGTCGGGACGTCCGTCGGGGTCTCGGCGTCCGGACGTCCGTCGGGGTCTCGGCGTCCGGACGTCCGTCGGGCTCTCGGCGTCCGGACGTCCGTCGGGCTCTCGGCGTCCGGACGTCCGTCGGGCTCTCGGCGTCCGGACGTCCGTCGGGCCATCGGCGTCCGCATTTAGGTAACTTTCAGCTCTACGTCGGGACGTCCGTCGGGCCCTCGGCGTCGGGACGTCCGTCGGGCCCTCGGCGTCGGGACGTCCGTCGGGCCCTCGGCGTCTGTATTTAGGTAACTTTCAGCTCTACGTCGGGACGTCCGTCGGGCCCTCGGCGTCTGTATTTAGGTAACTTTCAGCTCTACGTCGGGACGTCCGTCGGGCCCTCGGCGTCGCGACGTCCGTCGGGCCCTCGGCGTCGCGACGTCCGTCGGGCCCTCGGCGTCGCGACGTCCGTCGGGCCCTCGGCGTCTGTATTTAGGTAACTTTCAGCTCTACGTCGGGACGTCCGTCGGGCCCTCGGCGTCTGTATTTAGGTAACTTTCAGCTCTACGTCGGGACGTCCGTCGGGCCCTCGGCGTCTGTATTTAGGTAACTTTCAGCTCTACGTCGGGACGTCCGTCGGGCCCTCGGCGTCTGTATTTAGGTAACTTTCAGCTCTACGTCGGGACGTCCGTCGGGCCCTCGGCGTCTGTATTTAGGTAACTTTCAGCTCTACGTCGGGACGTCCGTCGGGCCCTCGGCGTCTGTATTTAGGTAACTTTCAGCTCTACGTCGGGACGTCCGTCGGGCCCTCGGCGTCTGTATTTAGGTAACTTTCAGCTCTACGTCGGGACGTCCGTCGGGCCCTCGGCGTCTGTATTTAGGTAACTTTCAGCTCTACGTCGGGACGTCCGTCGGGCCCTCGGCGTCTGTATTTAGGTAACTTTCAGCTCTACGTCGGGACGTCCGTCGGGCACTCGGCGTCGCGACGTCCGTCGGGCTCTCGGCGTCTGTATTTAGGTAACTTTCAGCTCTAAGTCCGGACGTGCGTCGGGCCCTCGGCATCGGGACGTCCGTCGGGCCCTCGGCGACGGACGTCCGTCGGGCTCTCGGCGTCTGTATTTAGGTAACTTTCAGCTCTCGGCGTCGGGACGTCCGTCGGGCCCTCGGCACGGGACGTCCGTCGGGCCCTCGGCGTCGGGACTTCCGTCGGGCCCTCGGCGTCTGTATTTAGGTAACTTTCAGCTCTACATCAACACGTCCGTCGGGCCCTCGGCGTCGCGACGTCCGTCGGGCTCTCGGCGTCTGTATTTAGGTAACTTTCAGCTCTACATCGACACGTCCGTCGGGCCCTCGGCGTCGCGACGTCCGTCGGGCTCTCGGCGTCTGTATTTAGGTAACTTTCAGCTCTAAGTCCGGACGTCCGTCGGGCCCTCGGCGTCGGGACGTCCGTCGGGCCCTCGGCGTCGGACGTCCATCGGGCTCTCTGCGTCGGACGTCCGTCGGGCTCTCTGCGTCGGACGTCCGTCGGGCTCTCGGCGTCCGTATTTAGGTAACTTTCAGCTCTCGGCGTCCGTATTTAGGTAACTTTCAGGTCTCGGCGTCCGCACGTCCGTCGGGCCATCGGCGTCCGCACGTCCGTCGGGCCATCGGCTTCCGCACGTCCGTCGGGCCATCGGCGTCTGTATTTAGGTAACTTTCAGCTCTACGTCGGGACGTCCGTCGGGCTCTCGGCGTCCGCACGTCCGTCGAGCTCTCGGCGTCTGTATTTATGTAACTTTCAGCTCTACGTCGGGACGTCCGTCGGGCCATCGGCGTCCGCACGTCCGTCGGGCCCTCGGTTTTGGGACGTCCGTCGGGCCATCGGCGTCTGTATTTATGTAACTTTCAGCTCTATGTCGGGACGTCCGTCGGGCCATCGGCGTCCGCACGTCCGTCGGGCCATCGGCGTCCGCACGTCCGTCGGGCCCTCGGCGTCTGTATTTAGGTAACTTTCAGCTCTATGTCGGGACGTCCGTCGGGCTCTCGACGTCTGTATTTAGGTAACTTTCAGCTCTATGTCGGGACGTCCGTCGGGCCCTCGACGTCCGGACGTCCGTCGGGCCATCGGCGTCCGGACGTCCGTCGGGCATTCGGCGTCCGGACGTCCGTCGGGCATTCGGCGTCCGGACGTCCGTCGGGCATTCGGCGTCCGGACGTCCGTCGGGCATTCGGCGTCCGGACGTCCGTCGGGCCCTCGGCGTCCGGACGTCCGTCGGGCCCTCGGCGACCGGACGTCCGTCGGGCCCTCGGCGTCCGGACGTCCGTCGGGCCCTCGGCGTCTGTATTTAGGTAACTTTCAGCTCTACGTCGAAAAGTCCGTCGGGCCCTCGGCGTCCGGACGTCCGTCGGGCCCTCGGCGTCTGTATTTAGGTAACTTTCAGCTCTACGTCGAAAAGTCCGTCGGGCCCTCGGCGTCCGGACGTCCGTCGGGCCCTCGGCGTCTGTATTTAGGTAACTTTCAGTTCTACATCGGGACGTCCGTCGGGCCCTCGGCGTCGCTACGTCCGTCGGGCCCTCGGCGTCTGTATTTAGGTAACTTTCAGCTCTAAGTCCGGACGTCCGTCGGGCCCTCGGCGTCGGGACGTCCGTCGGGCCCTCGGCGTCTGTATTTAGATAAATTCAAGCTCTACGTCGGGACGTCCGTCGGGCCCTCGGCGTCCGGACGCCCGTCGGGCCCTCGGCGTCCGGACGCCCGTCGGGCCCTCGGCGTCCGGACGCCCGTCGGGCCCTCGGCGTCCGGACGCCCGTCGGGCCCTCGGCGTCCGCACGTCCGTCGGGCCCTCGGCGTCTGTATTTAGGTAACTTTCAGCTCTACGTCCGGACGTCCGTCGGGCCCTCGGCGTCGGACGTCCGTCGGGCTCTCTGCGTCGGACGTCCGTCGGGCTCTCGGCGTCCGTATTTAGGTAACTTTCAGCTCTCGGCGTCCGTATTTAGGTAACTTTCAGGTCTCGGCGTCCGCACGTCCGTCGGGCCATCGGCGTCCGCACGTCCGTCGGGCCATCGGCTTCCGCACGTCCGTCGGGCCATCGGCGTCTGTATTTAGGTAACTTTCAGCTCTACGTCGGGACGTCCGTCGGGCTCTCGGCGTCCGCACGTCCGTCGAGCTCTCGGCGTCTGTATTTATGTAACTTTCAGCTCTACGTCGGGACGTCCGTCGGGCCATCGGCGTCCGCACGTCCGTCGGGCCCTCGGTTTTGGGACGTCCGTCGGGCCATCGGCGTCTGTATTTATGTAACTTTCAGCTCTATGTCGGGACGTCCGTCGGGCCATCGGCGTCCGCACGTCCGTCGGGCCCTCGGTTTTGGGACGTCCGTCGGGCCATCGGCGTCTGTATTTATGTAACTTTCAGCTCTATGTCGGGACGTCCGTCGGGCCATCGGCGTCCGCACGTCCGTCGGGCCCTCGGTTTTGGGACGTCCGTCGGGCCATCGGCGTCTGTATTTATGTAACTTTCAGCTCTATGTCGGGACGTCCGTCGGGCCATCGGCGTCCGCACGTCCGTCGGGCCATCGGCGTCCGCACGTCCGTCGGGCCCTCGGCGTCTGTATTTAGGTAACTTTCAGCTCTATGTCGGGACGTCCGTCGGGCTCTCGACGTCTGTATTTAGGTAACTTTCAGCTCTATGTCGGGACGTCCGTCGGGCCATCGGCGTCCGGACGTCCGTCGGGCATTCGGCGTCCGGACGTCCGTCGGGCATTCGGCGTCGGGACGTCCGTCGGGCATTCGGCGTCGGGACGTCCGTCGGGCATTCGGCGTCGGGACGTCCGTCGGGCATTCGGCGTCGGGACGTCCGTCGGGCATTCGGCGTCGGGACGTCCGTCGGGCATTCGGCGTCGGGACGTCCGTCGGGCATTCGGCGTCGGGACGTCCGTCGGGCATTCGGCGTCGGGACGTCCGTCGGGCATTCGGCGTCGGGACGTCCGTCGGGCATTCGGCGTCGGGACGTCCGTCGGGCATTCGGCGTCGGGACGTCCGTCGGGCATTCGGCGTCCGGACGTCCGTCGGGCATTCGGCGTCCGGACGTCCGTCGGGCCCTCGGCGTCCGGACGTCCGTCGGGCCCTCGGCGACCGGACGTCCGTCGGGCCCTCGGCGTCCGGACGTCCGTCGGGCCCTCGGCGTCTGTATTTAGGTAACTTTCAGCTCTACGTCGAAAAGTCCGTCGGGCCCTCGGCGTCCGGACGTCCGTCGGGCCCTCGGCGTCTGTATTTAGGTAACTTTCAGCTCTACGTCGAAAAGTCCGTCGGGCCCTCGGCGTCCGGACGTCCGTCGGGCCCTCGGCGTCTGTATTTAGGTAACTTTCAGTTCTACATCGGGACGTCCGTCGGGCCCTCGGCGTCGCTACGTCCGTCGGGCCCTCGGCGTCTGTATTTAGGTAACTTTCAGCTCTAAGTCCGGACGTCCGTCGGGCCCTCGGCGTCGGGACGTCCGTCGGGCCCTCGGCGTCTGTATTTAGATAAATTCAAGCTCTACGTCGGGACGCCCGTCGGGCCCTCGGCGTCGGGACGTCCGTCGGGCTCTCGGCGTCTGTTTTTCGATAAATTCAAGCTCTACGTCCGGACGCCCGTCGGGCCCTCGGCGTCCGGACGCCCGTCGGGCCCTCGGCGTCCGGACGCCCGTCGGGCCCTCGGCGTCCGGACGCCCGTCGGGCCCTCGGCGTCCGGACGCCCGTCGGGCCCTCGGCGTCCGGACGCCCGTCGGGCCCTCGGCGTCCGGACGCCCGTCGGGCCCTCGGCGTCCGGACGCCCGTCGGGCCCTCGGCGTCCGGACGCCCGTCGGGCCCTCGGCGTCCGGACGCCCGTCGGGCCCTCGGCGTCCGGACGCCCGTCGGGCCCTCGGCGTCTGTATTTAGGTAACTTTCAGCTCTACGTCCGGACGTCCGTCGGGCCCTCGGCGTCCGGACGTCCGTCGGGCCCTCGGCGTCCGGACGTCCGTCGGGCCCTCGGCGTCCGGACGTCCGTCGGGCCCTCGGCGTCCGGACGTCCGTCGGGCCCTCGGCGTCCGGACGTCCGTCGGGCCCTCGGCGTCCGGACGTCCGTCGGGCCCTCGGCGTCCGGACGTCCGTCGGGCCCTCGGCGTCCGGACGTCCGTCGGGCCCTCGGCGTCCGGACGTCCGTCGGGCCCTCGGCGTCCGGACGTCCGTCGGGCCCTCGGCGTCCGGACGTCCGTCGGGCCCTCGGCGTCCGGACGTCCGTCGGGCCCTCGGCGTCCGGACGTCCGTCGGGCCCTCGGCGTCCGGACGTCCGTCGGGCCCTCGGCGTCCGGACGTCCGTCGGGCCCTCGGCGTCCGGACGTCCGTCGGGCCCTCGGCGTCCGGACGTCCGTCGGGCCCTCGGCGTCCGGACGTCCGTCGGGCCCTCGGCGTCTGTATTTAGGTAACTTTCAGCTCTACGTCGAAAAGTCCGTCGGGCCCTCGGCGTCTGTATTTAGGTAACTTTCAGCTCTACGTCGAAAAGTCCGTCGGGCCCTCGGCGTCCGGACGTCCGTCGGGCCCTCGGCGTCTGTATTTAGGTAACTTTCAGTTCTACATCGCGACGTCCGTCGGGCCCTCGGCGTCGCGACGTCCGTCGGGCCCTCGGCGTCTGTATTTAGGTAACTTTCAGCTCTAAGTCGGGACGTCCGTCGGGCCCTCGGCGTCGGGACGTCCGTCGGGCCCTCGGCGTCGGGACGTCCGTCGGGCCCTCGGCGTCGGGACGTCCGTCGGGCCCTCGGCGTCGGGACGTCCGTCGGGCCCTCGGCGTCGGGACGTCCGTCGGGCCCTCGGCGTCGGGACGTCCGTCGGGCCCTCGGCGTCGGGACGTCCGTCGGGCCCTCGGCGTCGGGACGTCCGTCGGGCCCTCGGCGTCGGGACGTCCGTCGGGCCCTCGGCGTCGGGACGTCCGTCGGGCCCTCGGCGTCGGGACGTCCGTCGGGCCCTCGGCGTCGGGACGTCCGTCGGGCCCTCGGCGTCGGGACGTCCGTCGGGCCCTCGGCGTCGGGACGTCCGTCGGGCCCTCGGCGTCGGGACGTCCGTCGGGACGTCCGTCGGGCCCTCGGCGTCGGGACGTCCGTCGGGCCCTCGGCGTCGGGACGTCCGTCGGGCCCTCGGCGTCGGGACGTCCGTCGGGCCCTCGGCGTCGGGACGTCCGTCGGGCCCTCGGCGTCTGTATTTAGATAAATTCAAGCTCTACGTCGGGACGTCCGTCGGGCCCTCGGCGTCGGGACGTCCGTCTGGCTCTCGGCGTCTGTTTTTCGATAAATTCAAGCTCTACGTCCGGACGCCCGTCGGGCCCTCGGCGTCCGGACGCCCGTCGGGCCCTCGGCGTCTGTATTTAGGTAACTTTCAGCTCGACATCGGGACGCCCGTCTGGCTCTCGGCGTCGGGACGCCCGTCGGGCTCTCGGCGTCTGTATTTAGGTAACTTCAAGCTCGACGTCGGGACGCCCGTCGGGCGCTCGGCGTCTGTATTTAGGTAACTTCAAGCTCGACGTCGGGACGCCCGTCGGGCGCTCGGCGTCTGTATTTAGGTAACTTCAAGCTCGACGTCGGGACGCCCGTCGGGCGCTCGGCGTCTGTATTTAGGTAACTTCAAGCTCGACGTCGGGACGCCCGTCGGGCGCTCGGCGTCTGTATTTAGGTAACTTCAAGCTCGACGTCGGGACGCCCGTCGGGCGCTCGGCGTCTGTATTTAGGTAACTTCAAGCTCGACGTCGGGACGCCCGTCGGGCGCTCGGCGTCTGTATTTAGGTAACTTCAAGCTCGACGTCGGGACGCCCGTCGGGCGCTCGGCGTCTGTATTTAGGTAACTTCAAGCTCGACGTCGGGACGCCCGTCGGGCGCTCGGCGTCTGTATTTAGGTAACTTCAAGCTCGACGTCGGGACGCCCGTCGGGCTCTGGGCGTCGGGACGTCCGTGGGGCTCTGGGCGTCGGGATGTCCGTGGGGCTCTGGGCGTCGGGACGCCCGGCGGGCGCCCGGCGTCCGTATTTAGGTATCTTTCAGGTCGGCGTCGGGACGCCCGGCGGGCGCCCGGCGTCCGTATTTAGGTATCTTTCAGGTCGGCGTCGGGACGCCCGGCGGGCGCCCGGCGTCCGTATTTAGGTATCTTTCAGCTCGGCGTCGGGACGCCCGGCGGGCGCCCGGCGTCCGTATTTAGGTAACTTTCAGCTCGGCGTCGGGACGCCCGGCGGGCGCCCGGCGTCCGTATTTAGGTAACTTTCAGCTCGGCGTCGGGACGCCCTTCGCGCGCCCGGCGTCCGTATTTAGGTAACTTTCAGCTCGGCGTCGGGACGCCCGTCGGGCGCCCGGCGTCCGTATTTAGGTAACTTTCAGCTCGGCGTCGGGACGCCCGTCGGGCGCCCGGCGTCGGGGCGCCCGGCCTCGGGGCGCCCGGCCTCGGGGCGCCCGGCCTCGGGGCGCCCGGCCTCGGGGCGCCCGGCCTCGGGGCGCCCGGCCTCGGGGCGCCCGGCCTCGGGGCGCCCGGCGTCTGTATTAACTAACTTTCAGCCCGGCCTCGGGACGCCCGGCCTCGGGACGCCCGGCCTCGGGACGCCCGGCCTCGGGACGCCCGGCCTCGGGACGCCCGGCCTCGGGACGCCCGGCCTCGGGACGCCCGGCCTCGGGACGCCCGGCCTCGGGACGCCCGGCCTCGGGACGCCCGGCCTCGGGACGCCCGGCCTCGGGACGCCCGGCCTCGGGACGCCCGGCCTCGGGACGCCCGGCCTCGGGACGCCCCTCGGGCGCCCGGCGTCTGTATTAACTAACTTTCAGCCCGGCGTCGGGGCGCCCGGCGGCGGGACTCCAGTTTATCTCTACGTCGGGACATGTGTTGGGCTCTAAGTGTGTAGTTAGCTCACATTTAGCTCTACGACGGAACAGAGCTCGGGCGCAGCGCCCGCTACAAGGGGCGCAGCGCCCGCTACAAGGGGCGCAGCGCCCGCTACAAGGGGCGCAGCGCCCGCTACAAGGGGCGCAGCGCCCGCTACAAGGGGCGCAGCGCCCGCTACAAGGGGCGCAGCGCCCGCTACAAGGGGCGCAGCGCCCGCTACAAGGGGCGCAGCGCCCGCTACAAGGGGCGCAGCGCCCGCTACAAGGGGCGCAGCGCCCGCTACAAGGGGCGCAGCGCCCGCTACAAGGGGCGCAGCGCCCGCTACAAGGGGCGCAGCGCCCGCAGCAGGCACAAAGCATACAGAGCTCAGGCACAGAGCCCACAGCCGGCACAAAGTGTACACAACGATGTCGTGCCCAGAGCATGCTGAAGACACAAAGCTTACAGATTTAAACTACACAGCAGAAACAGCACAGATTTCAATGACAGAGCACCAAGCTTACAGTTTACACACTCAAGGGCACAGCTTTACAACTTTGAGTACAAACTGTACCCACCGTCTTTTCCATTGGACGCTCTCACATACACAGGGCTCGCATCCCTCGCTTGGCGTCTGTCCCTTTTCCTCTTTAGAGTGACTGCTTCTCCAAAACTACGATGCCCAGGCAAAGAGCCGGCTGGCTCTGCTCCTCCTGACAGGACCTGGCCTTTGGCACCTGCATGCAAACAAACAATTGTTAACAATACCATTACAGCAAAAAACACACAGCCACAGTTAAAAGCCTAGCTATTTAAAATACAGCAAGGCCCGCTTCACAACCCTGCCTTCCTCAAAACAGACTATCTAGTCCCTCTCACTGTACCTTCTTCTTGCAGGATCGTCAATTGTCTTCCTTAGACACTCACCTAAACATAGCACTCTGCAGTAACCCAGAAATAGCCACATTCCAGACCGGCTCTCCTCAGGAACAGCGTTCCCGGAGGCCTCCAAAATCACCCTGCCTGAGAAAACCCCAGCCCTAGGCCCTCCTCCGCCCAAACTTCGGCGATGATTGTCGCCATGCGGACTGACCGGGACCGGGGGGGAAAAAAAACCCAGCTGGGGGGAAAAAAAAAAATCCCCTGACTGGTTTTTTTTTTATTCTAAGTTGTGGTTGGTTGATTTATTTATTTTTATTTTTTAAATATAATGCCTGGAAAAGAAAAAAAAATCTCAACTCCATATACAACACACTAACAACTATTACATACTAACACACAGCCATACAAACCCACACACATGCACAGCACTCACTCACCTACCCGACAAACCAACCCTCCCTCTCTCTGGTGCCTGCCGACCTGTCTCTGTGGCTCTCCTCGGGAACGGGGTTCCCGGAGGCCTCCAAAATCGCCCTGCCTGCGAAAACCCCAGCCCTAGGCCCTCCGCCACCCAAACTTTGGCGATGATTGTCGCCGTGCGGACCAACCGGGACCGGGGAAAAAAAAACCCAGCCGGGGGAAAGAAAAAAAAACCCGACTGGGTTTTTTTTTATTCCAAGTTGTGGTTCGTTGAATTTTTTTTTTTTTTTTAATACAATGCCTGGAAAAGAAAAAATCTCACCTCCATATGCAACATGCTAACAACTATTACATACTAACACACAACAATACAAAGCCATGCACAAGCACAACACTCGCTCACCTACCTGACAAACCAACCCTCCCCTCTCTGCTAATCCCTTCGCCCAGCACCACGGGCCATCACCCCGTCTCTGCAGCTCACTGAGAATGGCGTTGCCGGGAAACTACAAAATGGCCTTTTGTGTGAAAACCCTGGCCCTAGACCCTTCACCACCCAAACTTTGGCAACTGATGGCACCCCACAGAGCAATGAGGACCAGGGAAAAAAAAAAACAAACACCCAGCCAGGGAAAGAAAAACAAAACAAAAAAGCCCCAGCTGGTTTGGTTTTTATGTTCCGGTAATCTCAAATCAATACCTTACTGTCAACATCATATCCTACCTGAAATTAAAAAAAAAAAAAAAAAAAGAAAGAAACCACAAACAACAAACCACATTCACACACACATAAGTTTAGTCACAATAACTCCCATCCATCCATCCATCCATTCAACTCCCATCCATCCATCCATCCATTCAACTCCCATCCATCCATCCATCCATTCAACTCCCATCCATCCATCCATCCATTCAACTCCCATCCATCCATCCATCCATTCAACTCCCATCCATCCATCCATCCATTCAACTCCCATCCATCCATCCATCCATTCAACTCCCATCCATCCATCCATCCATTCAACTCCCATTCATTGCTCCCCTCCTCCAAACATCTCTGCTTCACCAGTGATGTGCTAGAATAGCATATTTTCCCCCAATTCCAGAAACAGCCCACGAATTGAGTCACTAGGATCCTCCAAACAACATCACCGCTCCACTCGAGGCCAAAATGTCAGCCTTCATAATGGGAAGCACAGGAAAACTCACATCACGCTCGAGACCCGGGGCAATGCGGAGCCATATCGTGTGACACAGTCTCACATCATGCTTGAGACCTGGGGCAATGCGGAGCCATACAGTGCGACGCAAGACCCAATGCAATACAGAGCCGTAGAATACTAGGCAGTCATAGATCACAGTTGAGACCAAGCATAATACAGACCCATATAGTGCGACACCATACCCAGCACAATACAGAGCTATACGGTGCGACGCAGTCTCACATCACACTCCAGACCCAGAGCAATATGGAGCAATACAGTGTGACGCAAGACCCAACACAATAAGGAGCCAAACAGGGCGAGCAGTCTTGAATCACAGTCAAGACACAGGGCAATACGGAGCCATAGAATACTACGCAGTCTTACATCACAGTCAAGACCCAGCACAATATGAAGCTGTATGGTGCAACACAAGACCTAGCACAATGCGGACCCATATGGTGTGACGCAGTCTCACACCACGCTCGAGACCCGGGGCAATGCGGAGCCATATCGTGTGACACAGTCTCACACCACGCTCGAGACCCGGGGCAATGCGGAGCCATATCGTGTGACACAGTCTCACACCACGCTCGAGACCCGGGGCAATGCGG
Source organism: Leptosomus discolor (assembly GCF_034619465.1). NCBI lineage: Eukaryota > Metazoa > Chordata > Aves > Leptosomiformes > Leptosomidae > Leptosomus > Leptosomus discolor. Next base: position 1,133,718 of record NW_028237953.1, on the reverse strand, counting down.
AGCCATATCGTGTGACACAGTCTCACATCATGCTCGAGACCTGGGGCAATGCGGAGCCATACAGTGCGACGCAAGACCCAATGCAATACAGAGCCGTAGAATACTAGGCAGTCATAGATCACAGTTGAGACCAAGCATAATACAGACCCATATAGTGCGACACCATACCCAGCACAATACAGAGCTATACGGTGCGACGCAGTCTCACATCACACTCCAGACCCAGAGCAATATGGAGCAACACAGTGCTATGCAAGACCCAGCGCAATACAGAGCTATATGGTGCAACGCAGTCTCACATCACACTCCAGACCCAGAGCAATATGGAGCAATACAGTGTGACGCAAGACCCAACACAATAAGGAGCCAAACAGGGCGAGCAGTCTTGAATCACAGTCAAGACACAGGGCAATACGGAGCCATAGAATACTACGCAGTCTTACATCACAGTCAAGACCCAGCACAATATGAAGCTGTATGGTGCAACACAAGACCTAGCACAATGCGGACCCATATGGTGTGACGCAGTCTCACACCACGCTTGAGACCCGGGCAACGCGGAGCCATAGAGTGCGACGCAGTCTCACACCACAGTCGAGACCCGGCGCAATATGGAGCAATACAGTGTGACGCAAGACTCGACGCAATACAGAACCAAACATCACGACACAGTCTTGAATCACAGTCAAGACAGCGTGATACAGAGCCATAGAATGCTACACAATCTTAGATCACAGTTGAGACTCGTTCCTTTGCCCGGCCAAGCAGAACTGACCCTGGACAGCCCTCTCCCCTAAGATAACTTTAAAATCACCTCCCCAAAATTCCCAAATTTATCTCCCCCCCAGTCCCACCCCCCTCCCTTCAAATACACATCCCAAAACTCAGCTTGCAGAGGGCCGGGGGGCGCAAATCCATCCTCAGCAAAAGAAACACAATGGCCAAACGGGATCCTCCCACTGTCTCCAAACTCCTCTTTGTTGTCTGTCAAATCCAAAGAAAACAACAAAATATTGCTGGCAGACAGCACCGCAGCGCTCAGTTCCAACCTCTGCCACAACACACGCACCCAACCACCCCCAAGAAGGGCCGAGGCTTTCCACTCCTCACCTGCCCTGTACCGATTCCAGAGTTGGGTGCTGTGGCCCTCATTGCTCGCCGCACCTGAGATACCAAGAAACAAAAATCACTGTTGCGCTTGTGACAAGTCACCGGCTCCGTGATCCTCCTCCTCCTCCTGCCCCCCGGCTCACCTCAAACTTTCATCCTATTCCAGAAGCAGCCTGCACGTCACCTGCAAAAGAAAAGGTAAGTGCTTAAACAAGCTGCCAGGTAACACTTGGCTCATAGCCACCGAGGCAGCCCACAACAGCCTCACCTTCTCCAATTGCTCATCAACATGAGGCTTCGTCACTCCCAGCCCGTGTGTGGCACCTGTGAAAAACAAAGCAGAAGACACATTTTGAGTTACACCCCAAAACCAATGCCTGCCCGCAGCGATGCGTACATCCCGCCTCCTATACCTTGCCTGCTCCCCTGTCCAGCCTCTGTCATTTTAGGCTGCTGCAATGAGGCTTGCGTACCACCTGTAAAACACAAACAAGAAGGCATGCTTAAAACTTCACCGACAATACGACAACTGTAAAATAACCGCTACTTCAGCCCACTAGCCATGGCTCACCTTGCCAGAGTCAGCACCGGCACCAACATCCCGCTTTGCACAACACTGGGCATCTTCAAATCAGAAAAAAAAACCCCACACAACCCATGATGTAGTCACATCACCACCGGTCACAACTTCCCTCCGACACCCTGCACTGACTCACCTTCTTACAAGGCTCTGATCAGCTGCTCACTATGGTCTGCTCACCTCCTCTGTTACTCTTCAAAGCGCATATTGTCCCTCTGCATCTGGAAAAACAAAAACCCCAACCAAAACTTGTTACATGGGGCACCCAGGTGCTGATCAATAGCTTCACAATTCCAGAGCTCTCGCCTCCATTGCAGAGTAGCACCTAGAGGCAAAGGGCAGCCTGCCATTCAAAACAACACACCAAGCCTCGTGGCCCACAGACACAATCCTTTACACCTTTGAGATGCAATCTGCTTCACTCCCGCTCAATAGCCCCTCCCCAGAAGGCTCCCATCCTCTCCATGAAACACTCTCAAAATGACTGGCCGCATAGCCTGCCAACAGCTACTCAACCAGAGATGACTGTACAAACGTTGCCTAAACAGTCTATGCATATCATCATCAAGACATTAACCAGAGATGCTTATCACTATAACACCTACCCCTGACTCTACAGCCCTGGGCAGAGCAGCTCCAAGCCCCACACACACACACACACACACACACACACACACACACACACACACACACACACATTCTCAGAGAGCAACGCTACACAACTCTGCAACCAAGAGAGTTTGGGCAAACAAGGCAACTCAAAGAAGAGGGAAAATTCTCAGCAAGAAGAATGACTCCCGATTGAGTTGCGCTGTCGGGCAAGATGACATACAGAGCCGTAATGCAAGGCGAGGGGTTCTATGGCAGGCCCAGAAAAAAAAATGGCACGAACCTAATGACCCGTTCTGAGAAGTTACGGTCAAAACAGAGATGACTGATGCGCAGGAAGCCTGCCTTCAAGACCTATGAACACAAGGATGCAGGGAAGAATTTTCAGTATATTGAAAACGGACAGCTAGCAAGCAGAGCTGCTGGTGCAGCCCAGAACCATACCACAAACAAGGACGGCCCGGAAACTTCTGAGATGCAAGACTGATTCACGCTAGAAGCTCGTCACGCAAAGAAAAAAGAAATGCCCGCGTGGCACTACACCAACCAGTACAGGCATTCGAGACCACAGGGATGGCACCCGAGATGTCTGGCTTGCCCTCGAGCGCAAAGAGGAATGACGACATTGAGACCTCAGAAATCTGTGAGACACTGAACGGACTAGACAAACTACAGAACACCACAGAGACAGGCTGGAACTGCCCTGCCCGTGCTACTCCGGTGCCAAAAAGTAACCCGCTCCTTTATCCACCCGAGTACAACTGACCCTGGACAGCCCTCTCCCCTAAGCTAACTTTAAAATCCCCTCCCCAAAATTCCCACATTTCTCTCCCCCTCAGTCCCACCCCCCTCCCTTCAAACACACATCCCAAAACTTAGCTTACAGAGGGCCAGGGGTGCAAATCCATCCTCAGCAAAAGAAACACGATGGCCAAACAGGACGCTCCCATGGTCTCCAAATTCCTCTTACTCGTCTGTAAAATCTAAAGAAAAACCCAAATATTACTGGCAGACAGCACCGCACCGCTCAATTCCAACCTCTGCCGCAACATCCCCACCCCCACCAAACCACTCCAACCCCCAAGAAGGGCCGTGCCATTCCACTCCTCACCTGCCCTGCACCGGTTCAAAAGCTGGGCACTGCAGCCATCATCGCTCACCACACCTGAGATACCAAGAAACAAAGTTACTATTACGCTTGTGAGAAGTCACAGGCTCCGTGATCCTCCTCACTAACACCCAGCTCACCTCAAACTTTCATCCTATTCCAGAAGTAGCCTGCATGTCACCTGCGAAACAAAAAGGTAAGTGCTTAACCAAGCTGCTATTTAATACTTGATGCTTAGCCACTGACCCAACACTCAGCTTCACCTTTTCGGACGCCTCATCAGCGTGCAGCTTTTTTCATCCAAGCCTGTGTGTGGTACTTGCAAAGAACAAGGCAAAAAACGCGTGCTGAGATACTGTCCAAAACCAAAGACTGCTTGCACCGATGTCTACACCCCACTTCTTTACCTTGCCCGCTGCCCAGTGCGGCCTCTGTCATCTTGGGCTGCCGCAATGAGGCTCAGGTACCACTGGTAAAACACAAAAAAGAAGGGATGCTTAAAACTTCACCGACAATATGACAACTGAAAAAATAACTGCTACTTCAGCCCACTAGCCATGGCTCACCTTGCCAGAGTCAGCACCGGCACCAACATCCCACTTTGCACATTGCTGAGACCCTTGAAATTAAAAAAAGAAAACAAGCCATGATGTAGTCATGTAGCCACCGGTCACGACTTCCCTCCAACACCCTGCACCGTCTCACCTTCTTACAGGGCTCCACCCGCCTCCTCTATTGCTCTTCAAAGCACATCTTGTCCCTCTGCATCTGAAAAAAATTCTCAGCACCTGGGTGACTTGCTTAAGTAGCTTCACAATTCCAGAGATGTCGTCCCCATTTCACAGTACAACCTAGAGGCCAAGGGCAGCCTGCCATTCAAAACAACACACCGAGCTTTGCAGCTCAAACACACATCCCTTAAGACCGTTGAGATTCATTCTGCTTCACTACTGCTGAACAGCTCCTCCCAGAAGTCTCCCAGCCTCTCCATGAAACACTCCCAAAATGACTGGCTGCACAGCCTCCCAACTGCTACTCAACCAGAGACAACTGCACAGTCATTGCCTAAACAGTCTATGCATATCATCAAGACATTAACCAGAGATGCTTATTGCTATACCACCTACCCCTGACTCTACAGCCCCAGGCAGAGCAGCTCCAAGCCACACATACGCACTCAGAGAGCAACGCTACACATAACTGTGCAAACAAGGTGACTCAAAAAGGAGAGAAAACTCTCGACGAGAAGGATGACACCCGAACGACACAAGGTGTTGGGCTAAAAGACCTACAGAGCCGCAACACAAAGCGAAGAGGTTCTAGGGCAGCCCCACAAAAAAAGCCTCGAACGTAACAACCATTTCAAGAAGTTACGGTCAAAACCGAGATGACTAACGCGCAACAAGGCTGGCCTCAAGAGCTATGAACATAAGGATGCAGGGAAGAAGTCTCAGTCCCTGAAAATGGACAGCTAGCAAGCAGAGCTGCTGACACAGCACGGAGTGACGCCACCAATGAGTAATGGCCAGAACTTGCAAGATGCGAGACCAATCCACGCTTTAAGCTCCTCACGCAGAAAGAAGAAATGCCCCACTGGCACTACGCCAACCAGTACGGGCATTTGAGACCGCAGGCATGGCGCCCGAGACATCTGGCTTGCTCTCGAGTGCAAAGAGGAATGAGGACATCAAGACCTCAGAAATCCGCAATACACAGTAAACAGACTAGATAGACTACATAACACCACAGAGACAGGCTGGAACTGCCCTGCCCGTGCTACTCTGGTGCCAAAAAGTAACCCGCTCCTTTACCCGCCCAAGGAAAACTGACCCTGGATATCCCTCTCCCCTAAGCTAAATTTAATATTCCCTCCCCGACATTCCCAAAGTTATCTCCCCCTAGTCCCTACCCCCTCCCTCCAAACACACGTCCCAAAACTTAGCTTGCAGAGGGCCGGGGGGCGCAAATCCATCCTCAGCAATAAAAACACGTAGGCCAAACGGGATGCTCCCACTGTCTCCAAATACCTCTTTGTTGTCTGTCAAATCCAAAGAAAATAACAAAATATTGCTGGCAGACAGCACCGCACCACTCAGTTCCAACCTCTGACACAACACATGCACCCAACCACCCCCAAGAAGGGCCGAGGCATTCCACTCCTCACCTGCCCTGCACCGGTTCCAGAGTTGGGTGCTATGGCCCTCATTGCTCGCCGCACCTGAGATACCAAGAAACAAAAATCACTGTTGTGCTTGTGACAAGTCACCGGCTCCATGATCCTCCTGCCCCCCCGGCTCACCTCAAACTTTCATCCTATTCCAGAAGCAGCCTGCACATCACCTGCAAAAGAAAAGGTAAGTGCTTAAATAAGCTGCCAGGTAACACTTGGCTCATAGCCACCGAGGCAGCCCACAACAGCCTCACCTTCTCCAATTGCTCATCAACATGAGGCTTCATCACTCCCAGCCCGTGTCTGGCACCTATGAAAAACAAGGCAAAAGACACATGTTGAGTTACTGCCCAAAACCAATGCCTCCCCGCAGCGATGCCTAGTTCTCGCTCCTATACCTTGCCCACTCCCCGGTGTGGCCTCTGTCATTTTGGGCTGCCACAATGAGGCTCACATACCACCTGTAAAACACAAATAAGAAGGGATGTTTAAAACTTCATTGGCAATACAAGGACTGAAAAATAGCCACTACTTCAGCCCACTAGCCATGGCTCACCTTGCCAGATTCAGCACCGGCACCACCATCCCCCTTTGCGCATCACTGGGCGCCTTCAAATTCGAAAAAAGAAAACAAGCCACGACGTAGTCACGTCACCACCGGTCACAACTTCCCTCCGACACCCTGCACTGACTCACCTTCTTACAGGGCTCCACTTGCCTCCTTTGTCACTCTTCAAAGTGCCTCTTGTCCCCCTGCTTCTCAGAAAAAAAAAAAAAATTGTTATCAGCACCTGGGCGACTTATTTAACTAGCTTCACAGTTCCAGAGAGGTTGTCCCCATTTCAGGGTGCAACCTAGAGGCCAAGGGCAGCCTGCCATTCAAAACAACACACCGAGCTTTGCAGCTCAAACATACAACCCATAAAACCTTTGAGATGCGCTCTGCTTCACTACTGCTGAACAGCCCCTCTCAGAAGGCTCCCATCCTCTCCATGAAACACTCCCAAAATGACTGGCCACACAGCCTGCCAATGGCTACTCAACCAGAGATGACTGGAAAACCATTGCCTAAACAGTCTAGGCATATCATCAACACATTAACCAGAAATGCTTATCGCTATACCACCTACCCCTGACTCTACAGCCCTGGGCAGAGCAGCTCCAAGCCACACACACACACACTGAGAGCAACGCTACACAGAACTCTGCAAACAAGACGACTCAAAGTGGAGATAAAACTCTCGTCAAGAAGGATGACACCCGAATGACATAAGGTGTCGGGCAAGACAACCTACAGAGCCGTAACGCAAGGCGAGGAGGTTCTAGGGAAGCCCCACAAAAAAAGCCTCGAATGTAATGGCCCATTTCAAGAAATTATGGTCAAAACCGAGACGACTGATGCACAAGAAAGCAGACCTCAAGACCTATGAACGTACAGATGCAGGGAAGAAGACTCAGTCTGTGGAAATGAACAGCTAGTGAGCAGAGCCGCCAACGCGGCCCGGAGTGACGCCGCAAATGAGGACTGCCTGGGAACTTCCGAGATGCAAGATAGATCCACGCTTGAAGCTTGGCATGCAAGACAAAGAAATGCCCGACTGGCACTATGCCAACCAGTACAGGCATTCAATACCACAGGAATGGTGCCCGAGATGTCTGGCTTGCTCTCAAGCGCAAAGAGGAATGAGGACATCGAGACCTGAGAAATCTCCAACACACAGTAAACAGACTAGACAGACTACATAACACCACAGAGACAGGCTGGAACTGCCCTGCCCGTGCTAAACTGGTGCCAAGAAGTAACCCGCTCCTTTACCCGCCCAACGAGAACTGACCCTGGACAGCCCTTGCCCCTAAGCTAACTTTAAAATCCTCTTCCCGAAATTTTCAAAGTTATCTTCCCCCAGTCTCACCCCCCTCCCTCCAACACCTGTCACACAACTTAGCTTGCAGGGGGCCGGGGGAACAAATTCATCCTCAGCAAAAGAAACACGTCGGCCAAATGGGATGCTCCCACAGACTCCTAATTCCTCTTCCCCGTCTGCAAAATCTGAACAAGAAAACAGTGTTGGTAGACAGCACCGCACCAGTCAATGCCAGCTTCTGCCACAACACACGCACAGCCCCGAAAGGGCCGTGTCATTCTACTCCTCGTCTGCTCCTCATCGGTTCCAAAGCCAGGAGCTACGGCCATCATCGCTCACCCCACCTGAGATACCAAGAAACAAAATTACTGTTCCGCTTGTGAGAGGTCACCGGCCCCAGGATCTTCCTCGCGAATCCCCAGCTCACCTCAAATGCTCGTCCGACTCCAAAGGCAGCCGGCACGGCACCTGCAAAAACAAAGGTAAGCGCTTAACCAAGTTGCCGTGGAATACTTGGCTCTTAGACGCTGACCCGGCACGCTAACACCTCACCTTCTCGGACGGCTCGTCAGCATGAGGCTTCGTTCCTCCAAGCCTGTGTGGGGCACCTGCCAAACACAAGGCAAAAGACACGTGCTGAGATACTGCCTGAGACCAACTCGTGCCCACAGCAATGCCTAGCTCCTTCTGCTTTACCTTACCCGCTCCCCTGTCCTGCGTCTGTCATTTCAGATACCTGAGTCTCAATGCAGCTACCACGTGTAAAACAAACAAGGGGTGCTTAAAACTTCACTGGCAATACAACACCTTGCCCGAGTCACGACTGGTGCCTGTATCCCGCTTTGCTCATCGCATCGTACCTTTAAAATACAAAAAATGACCAAAAGATAATGTAGTCAAACAGCCACTGGTCACAACTTCCCTCCCAAACCAAGCACCGACTCACCTTCTTATAGTGCTTCGCTCGCCTCCTCTGTCGCTCTTCAAAGCGCACCTTGTCCCTCTGCATCTGAAAAAAAAAATAGTAACAAGAGTCACCCAGGTGCTGATTGATAGCTTTACAATTCCAGAGCTCTTGTCTCCATTTCAGAATACCACCTAGAGGCCTTAACACCCATGAGATGCACTCTGCTTCACTACTGCTGAACAGCCCCTCCCAGAAGGCTCCCAGCCTCTCCATGAAACACTCCCAAAACGACTGGCCGCACAGCCTGCCAATGGCTACTCAACCCGAGAAGACTGTACAACCGTTGCCTAAATGGTCTAGGCATATCCTCAACACATTAACCAGAGATGCTTATCACTATACCACCTACCCCTGACTCTACAGCCGCGGGCAGAGCAGCTCCAAGCCACACGCACACACCCAGCGAGCAACGCTACACAGAACACTGCGAACAAGACGACTCAAAGAGGAGAGAAAACTCCCGGCGAGAAGGATGACACCCGAATGAGACAAGCTGTCGGGCAAGAAGACCTACGGAGTCGCAACGCAAGGCGAGGAGGTTCTACGGCAGCCCCACAAAAAAAGCTTGAAGGTAACGGCCTGTTTCAAGAAGTTACGGTCAAAACTGAGACGACTGATGGGCAAGAAGGCTGGCTTCAAGATTTATGAACATAAGGATACAAGGAAGAAGTCTCAGTCCCTGAAAACGGACAGCTAGCGAGCAGAGCCGCCGATGCGGCCCGGAGGGACGCCGCAAATGAGTAAACGCCCGGAACTTTTGGGATGCAAGATGGATCCACGCTTCAAGCTCGTCATGCAAGACAACAAAACACCTGACCGGCGCTACGCCAACTGGTACAGGTATTCGAGACCACAGGGATGGCGTCCGAGATGTCTGGCTTGCTCTTCGAGCGCAAAATGGAACGAGGACATGGAGACCCGAGAAATCTGCAACACACAGTGAACAGACTAGACAGACTACATAACACCACAGAGACAGGCTGAAACTGCCCTGCCCGTGCTGCTCTGGAGACCTATTCCTGGACAGCCCTCTCCCCACTATGCTATTTTTTAAAACCTCTCCCTACAACTCCCAACCTTGTCCCCACCTCCCAGAACACCCTCCCAAACACCCATCGCTCCGCTTAGCTTTTAGACGGCCAAGGCTCTGAATCCGTCCTCGACAAAATACCGCATCAGCTAGCCAGGATGTTCCTGCAGCTGCCAGGCTCATCTTCATCTGCATAAAACCAGTACCAGCAGTAAGCATCGACACACACCTCTTCTACTACACCCTCCTACTCAAATAGAATTCGGCCTTCTGCTCACCTGCAGCAATTCCAGCATTGGATGCCAGAGACATCGTTGCTTACGACACCTAAAATACCGAAAGACAAGAGATTGCTGTTGCGCTTGTGAGAAATCATGTAATTCAGTATCTCGTCACTGCGTGCCATATATTTGCCCTAGTCCCTGCTAGTTAACCTCACCATCGGTCCTATTTAGGGAAATAGTAACAATTAACTCAGTATACACTAAAACTAGTTCCATTTCAATAGCTAGGAGTTCCGAACAAACACAATAGACATAGATCAAAAGAAAAAGCATGCTACTTTTACTGGCCCAGAACAAAATTGTTGACCTAAAAAAAGAAAATTTGTATATAAGCATACTTTGTAAGATAAATGCAGCTGAACTTCAACCAGTCCAGAAGCTCCTACCTCAAAGAGAGCCCTCTGTTTCTTTAAGTGTCAAAGCATATCTGCCAAAAATAGCTTAGGCAGTTCAAAAACTGCTAATAACTGAAGGCTTGGCAGAACACTGATACCAAAGAAGCCCCAGAGCAGAATGAGCTCCCTGAGCAGAGCCCGAGGCTCATATACTCCAGGACCCGCCCACCACCCTTCCCACAATCCCCTGGGAAAGAGGCAGGGTCTACCACCACAACACATAAAGGCACCCAGAGGAGCAGCAGGGACTTTTCTCATCTGCTTTCAGTTTACAGGATACAAAGCACTGAATAGAGAAAGCCACCTGGACTAGAAGTTACTATTCCAGCTCTTTTACTGTGGCTACATCCGTTACATCGGCAACGTGACCAGGTAGGGAATTCAACTTCATTTTCCTGGGGTGTAGGTAGAAAAACATAGATGCCTTACTAAGCTATGGAGAAAAGTCACTCGTTGATTATAACAGCAATATTATTATCAAAAAGCATGTGCTTTTACTTTACCAGTTAAAAAAAATCCACAATGGTAACAAAGGGAAACCAAAATAGGTAGATAAGAAGGAAATGTTAAAAAGGAAGGAGGGAAATAGGGTCAGCAAACTACATCAATGAAGATATTAAAACAAAATGTAAAAGGTGATGAAGATGAGGATAGGCAGGAAGACAAAAAAAACCCAGCAGGGACTTGGATAAATAGAGACACTAAAAGAAAATTTAGACAGAGACCTAGAAATGCTGTTTTCACATGCAACAAGGAAGAATGAAATAAGAGCCGGTGGGCAGATAGAAAAGGAAAGACATAGAAAGAAAAGGTAGAAGGTGACAGTTGACAGGGCAATGTTAGCAGAAGAGGAAAAAGCTTTGGGGAAACAGACAGCCTGAAAAGGAGATGAAGGCAAGGACAGGCAAGGAGGCAGGCAGAGATCTAGAGAACTGCGGTGGGGATGGACCCCGGCTAGAGCCCGTAGGGAACAGAACACCCTGGGCCCACGGCACATCACCCCCTCCTCTGTGGCCCAGCGGCCGGAAACGCATCTGGGATTGCAAAGAAGGTGGCGACGGTTTGTGCCTTCGTGCCCTTCGGAAGTCCCGGCGGTGAGTTCGCTACGAGGATTGATGCCTGCCGGCAGCAGGCAAAGAAAAATAAGGAAAGCAGGAAGCAGGCCAGAGGAAAGGTAGAGGTGTGGGACGGGGAGCTGGGAAATGGGATACCGGGAACGAGACAGGGACGGGGAACCGCACGAGGGTGTCGAGGGAGAAACGGAGCTCGGCAAGGAGGAGGATGGAGAGGTGCGATAGAGAGGAACGGAGAGAGCAAGGTGCTCGCAGCCAGGAGAAGAAGAGAGTGGATGGGGGTTTGTGGATTTTACTACAATAGGGAACCAGATAGAGGGAGATGCAGAGAAAACTGTAAAAGAGGAAGAAAGCAGAAAGAATTTTTTTTAAAAAAGACAGCTGGATATCGGCATAGACAAATTGAAAAGCGACAAACCTGGCAAAGAATTCAAAACTAGAGAACGTAAGATGACTGGAGTAACAAACAGAAAGGGAGCAGAATGGGGGCAGAGCGGCGATGAAGGAGACTCCAACTTCGTAGCCTTTTTCTAGTTATATTCTGTAATTGGCACGGGCATGCGGCATAGCAAAGGAAGCTCTCTCGCTTCTCTTTTTCAAGCAATTACATAGAGGTCTCTCATGCCCGAACTATAAAGCCAAGCAGGATGTTTTACATTCTTCTCTGGCACACCCACGCTCGTGACTCTTTTCAGCCATGTCTTTTCTCATGCACGATCCCGGGGGGTTTTCCAGCCTGACCTTTTCATGCGCTCAAGTCTCGTTCTCCTGTGTGGAGAGTTATTGAGAACACCTGGTCTTTTGTGTTTATTCTTACGTATTGAGTATTAGCCTCGTGCTTCTCTTTTAGTCTTGGTCGTTCGTCCGTATGGCACCGCTCTCACATCTCCCCCTCTTTGTTTTGGAACATCGGGTTCACGGCAAGAGCGGCAAGGAACCTCGACTTCCGTTCTTCTGGGATCTTGTATGGTTCCCCAGATGATTCTGAGCGCTACAAGTATAAAAAGGACACAAGTGTGGCCGAGACCAATAATTGCCCAAATTCGTAAATTTAATCTGGTAAACCGATTTTTCTGGGGGGCTTCGGCCGCGTCATGCTATCAGAGATGTCATCCGTTATGCTTTTATGTGCTAAATCTTGTAAGCGCTGCCACTTGTCCTTGCAAAGCGTGGGTCAAATCTTGAACTGTGCCATCTATGTTAGTCGAAAAAGCATCTTGAATGTGCTGTTTAATATGATCCCACGTATACACGCTATCGTTCCATACTAATGGAGTAACGCATAATTTTTTTCTTTACATTCCCAGTCGCATTTGTAATTTCATTCGATTAGCCGTTGCATTTCGCCTATCGCCTAACTGTATCACTGCCGCTTTCGATGCGTCTAAGCGCGTTAAAATTTGCCAATCGATATTTGCTTGCGTAGTTAATTCTTGGCTTATGTTACTCAATGTTCCCGCTACTTTGCGTGCGGTGTGCACAGACTCTGCTAATGCTGTAGCGGTAATAGCTGTGGTAGCTAAGATATTGATTACAAGTATTATAAAAGCGATGACCCGTCCTATACAGAGTTTTCTTCGTTGTTGAGGTTGTTTAAGTGCCTTTGCTAACCGACTTAGGCCAGAATCCCCTACCCGTTGTCGAGTCGCATTTATGAGAAGACGTATCTCGGCTTCTCGTCTCATTGGTATTGTGGCGGATATATTTAATTTAGAGATTTTTGTGTGTGTAATGCAACTGAAGTGATATGAGTTCTGTAAGGTGAGTTCAAAGGTATGACTTGTTTTTGGAAATATTAATCTGAGATGCAGCCACAAAAGCGTAAGGATGTGAGGTACAAATAATAAGAGTCATTATGAAAATTGGTCAACTGTAAAGAATATTAATTATTATTTTTTGAATAGACTCCACGTGCTACGTGTCTGAGTCTAAACGGCGAGGCCGATCGGCAAAGCTTTGCAAAATTTGAACTAAAACTCTCCTTAAACTGAGCCTGTAGCACGGATCCTGAAAGACCTCCTTCTGACCGCTTCGACTCATTAGTTAGTGCAGAACAATTTACGTCCTTCGAGGAATTAGTTATGAGGTGTCCGTGGGGACCCAGGTCCCAAAATATTAAATTGGTTGTGTTTTGTAGCACAGGTTTTTGGTAGGCTATGAGGTGTCCGATTAAGATTTGTTACATCCTTTGTCATATCTCTGGGGATCTTACATAAAGGTAAGTTAACAGGGGGAATCGTGGTTGCGTTTTGACTGACGACCGCGTCGGCTATTCCGGGAGCAGAGATGAATGTTAAATGGCTAGTTGCTCCTTGTCTATTTTCCCATGTTGAAAGATGAAATTTTTCTCCCGTATTAAGGCAATTCTGTATTGGCTCGTTTGACGTGCAAATGGGTGATAACCCGGTATGATACTGATGGGTGTCATTACTTCGTACCCCATCTCTGCCTTCCATTAAAGGCCCTGAAGGGGGAATCCGGGTTCCCTCCGTCCATTTTGAATCGTTATCTGAAATAGGAATTTCCGGATCCCACCAGGTATTTCATTTAAATGGCGGTGAGGGGTCCGAGACATGTGCCCGATACAAATGTCGAGCGCGACTAGGATGACTTATCGTGTAAAGAATAAGTATACGTCCTTACCGTACTGTTCCTGGCGATGACGGCTAAGTACGCCAAAAAGGTGTTTGCTGGCGTAGGCGATGCACCCGCAGATGCTGTCGTTGTACTTGTGCTATGTTGTAGCTGTTTCAGTTTTCCCCGGGCGACAGGATCATCTTTTGTTGTTCTCTCTCATTTCCGTGGTCTCTTATTTTCATTTGGGTTCAACTTCTCCATCTGAGGCGCTGGATTCCAGGTCACATCTTTGCAGCTCACGATAAGGCTTGATATATCGTGCCGGAAACCGTTGCGGTCCTGACGGAAGAAGAACGTGCGCGTACCCCTCTCCCCCACGTGATCGATTCGGTGGGACGGTTCTGTCGGTCGTTTGCACTGGGGCCCCTGTATGTAACCTCTGGACGATGCGATTGTTTCTCTGAAATTGAAAAATGCCTTTCTGCGGCGGTCATGTTTCTGCCAGCAATATTCTTGCGCTCATAAAGGCAGATAAAGGATTTCGGGATCGTATCCTGTCTGTGTCCGAATACAATGACGCCCTTTCGTAATTAACCATATGACAAGTTCTAAATAAGGGGTTATGATTTTGTTAAGCTCATTTGGTAAAAAACAACTGTTCTAGGTCAAAAAACTCGCTTATTGTCTACCGACAACTGACCCACTGACCCGATGGGTTGACGTTCGGTTCTGAGGATGAAAAGACCCACGGGTAATTCTGGTCAAATTCTGTCTGCTTGAACCTCAGATAATTTTTGTGCTACAGGGTCCAATTCTTTCTTTGCTTCTGCTGACAAGCAGCATCCTGAGGTAAAGTTGCTATCCCCATTCAAAGGTGCAAATGAATGACACTTCCCGATTAGAAATACCCGGCCGAGGGCGTAACCAATTGGTGTCTCCTCAAAACTTCTGTAAGTCGTTCAAGGTCTACTTTGTCTTGTAAGTTTTAGTACGTTGTTCTGATAAAATACACACCGGCTATTTCCACGGTGGCAGAGTTTGTACTTTTTCATCAGCGATTTGCAATCCGTGAGACTTTAATTCATCTGACATATGCTGCAGGATGTTTTTCAAGTATCCTTCGTTTTTTTGCACAGACAAGATTGTCATCGGGGTAACGATATATCGTACCGGACGGGAAATTTTGTCTCGTCGATTGCGGAGCGATCGCATTCCGACACACGGTCAAGCTGTTCGTTGTGCCTTGCCGTGTAATAAAGAATGGCTAACTGACTTTTAGAAAAGTGCTGCTGACCAGCCTTTAGAGATAGGGAGGGAGGCCGATTTGTACTAATCGTTATGCATATATCCATTGCGGACTAATTAACAAACAATCTAAAGATAAGAACAAAGCAGAATCTGCCAAGTGAAGGACACCAGGTGGAATCCTCCAATCAGACTGTGGGGCTCAAGGAACACAGAAGACTAAGCAGGAGAGATAGGGAGAGCAGCTAGCAAGAGCTGGTCCTGCAGTTCGGAAGAGACCCATGATGGTACAGGGCATGCGCCACAGGACAAGTTCAAAAGTTCAACCGTGAGGAAGACTCGGACCTTCGTCCCCAATGACCACCAACGACCCCTGAGGGGGGGGGCGTAAATTGGGCGGACTGAGGTGGGACTATGGGAGGAACTTATGTTAATGAATTCCTGGAAATAATTAGAATAACCCAACCTTTTCTTAGAAATGTAATGAATAAACATGAACGCTGTAAATATAAGGCAAGAATCCTAACGCTTGAGCGTGCACGTACAGAAGCAGCTATCCCCCTGTAGATAGTTAGGGTCTGGCGGCCGGAAGATATCGTGCTGTACGGAAACATAGGGCCCCCCCCTCCCGACAGCCAATAGTGCCTAGTTTATGATGTAAGCGGACGGAAATGAGGTCGTAAACCTAAGCTATATAACGCCGCATCACCCAGCAATAAACACCATTTGCCGTCCACCACATTGGTGTCAGTGAGCTAATGGCCCGAGCGGCCCCGGGAAGGCCGCCGTGCCGTTCCTGAGCCAGGTCGCCACGCCATCAAAGGCAACACCCCCGTGCTGCCTGGCGCCACAATAAAGAATACCTGCTTAATAACACTTGGTTGTTATTGAGTTTTCTTGGCTTCAGTGTTAATACTGTCTGGCAATATCTTTTTGTGGGTTTTATCAAATTTTTACTCTTGCGCATCTGCCACTTTTCAGGACGCTCCTTGCTTGTATGTCCTTGTTTACCACAATTAAAACATTTAACAGTGTTCCGATAACTATGCAATTGAGATAATGCGGCGGCAAGAACCGATGCTCTGTAAGTCTCGGTTTCGATGTTTTGACGTACTTTAATATATTCCCCTACGTCCATTGCCTTTCCTTTCAATAGTAGTAGCGCTGATTGACAGTCACTGTTAGCGTTTTCAAAAGCCAACTGGAATAACAAAGCTTTAGCGGCTTCAGGGTTATCTACTTGCCTTTGCCCCCTGCAGTATATCTTCAAGTGTCACAGAGGGCTCCTGAGAACCTCGTCTTATTGTCATAAAATATCCCGTATGACACCCCGACTTGTGGCGGACGAAGGGCATGGACTCCGATTGGGGATGAAGCGAAGACTTTTATTGTTTCGTACACCATCATTATATACTTTTCTCTATTAGCGCATGCACCACTACGTAAGCTATGATTGGTGTACAGGCATGGTTTACACGCCACTACTGCTAACTCCCTTGTCTGCTCTCCTGCAGGCTTGTGCTTCTCTCATACCTGATGGTCTGCACATGTTTACTTCCCTGTTATCTTTCTTTACTCTTGTTCAAGGCTCAGGGCAGGACATGCCTGAATCCTGTTAACTCTTTCCATCCCTTCTCTCCTTGTTCCTTCTCACTGACCCAGCCGGACTTGTTCAAAAGCCCATCTATCCAGGGCTATTTGTGCCTGTACGCAGACCCTGATGAATTGGTATTCCTGCACCCAAATTATCCATCGCCTGCTCTGTTACTAAGTCGTAATATTCTAATTGCCAAACCTCACGGCGTGCCGAAAATAATGTTGTTTTTGTTAACATTTTCCAATCCCGTGGTGTCATTACAGATGCCACCTGCACTGCCTCTATTAATGCTACGGTGAACGTATTTTGTAATCCATTTTCTGTAATAGTTTTTTTTTTAAGCTCTTTAGAAACCTGGTAAGGCAAACCCTCATTAGTTGGGGACCGGTTTAATTTCTTTTTAACAGGGAAGGCAAAAGTAAAATTAGCCCATTTTATAGCTGCTTCTTTACATTTCTGCGCTGCCGACTCGATCTTGGATAACTCCTTCAGAAAGGGATTAGCAGGTGCCGTAGACAATATAGAACGTAACAGCGGTGGAGGTGAAAATTACAGCGGGGGGGGGGGGGCAGTGTCTCTAATGGCTGAGGAGGTAATGGTAATAGAGGGTATAAATCTGGTTCCCCCTCTGCACTAAGCAGCCTAGGGTCAAAAGGGTCTTCAGTCTCAGAATTATTTGGGACAGCTTTAGCTCGATCATATATATTTTGGCCCTTTGGCCCCCGTTTCTATCTTTTTTCTTTTTTTTTTTTTTCCCTTTTTCTAACAATAGCCTCTAAAGGTTTGAGCTGCTCCAACATGGAGTATAAGAACTGCCGTGTCACAATAACAGCATCAGGAATCTCAAAACCTAGCCCTTTAGGTGTCTGTAAGCATTCCCCTACACCCTCCCGCATAGCGCTATCAAGTGCGCCATCTACTGGGAACCAATTACGATGTTCTTTTACCAACAGCAGCGATCACATTAGATGGGTTTTAGTTACACGGTAACCAGCAGCACACAATACCTGTTGTGGTGCTTTTTAATGTAATTTAGCTCTTGCAAAGCCATCTGTCCCATTACAACGATCCTGTAGTTTTCCTATTCAACGGGTGCAGGTGTTCCTATTTAAGGAATGTAGCCACAAAAACCTTAGTAGAACTATAAAAAGCAAACTTGCCCGGAGGTTTTCCTCACACAGGGCACCTATCTGCAGGGATGAAGAAGAAACAGACTTCGTAGCCTTTTTCTAGGTATATTCTTTAATCGGCATGGATGTGCGGCATAGCAAAGGAAGCTCTCTTGCTTCTCTCTTTCAAGCAATTATACAGAGCGCGCTCATTCCTGAACTAAAAAGCCAAGGGGGATGTTTTAACATTCTTCTCTGGCGTGCCCGCGCTCGTGACTGTTTGTGGTTACGTCCTCTCTCATGCATCCTCCCAGGCGGTTTCCAGCCTGGCTTTTTTGTATGCTCAACCTTCATTTTGCCATGTGGCTTGTTTGGAACACCTGGTCTTTTATCATGTTTATTCTTACATGTTGAACATTAGCTTCATGCTTCTATTTTAGTCTCAATCAATCTTCCGTAGTATTGGCACTGCTCCCACAAGGTAGCAAATTCAAAAACTTGTTAGGGGGAGATTCAAAGCGGAACATAAAAAGCCATGGGCTAAAGTTTCTAGGACAGGAAATTCAGTAAATGATAACAGAAACAAAATTTTTAAAGCAATATGGTACAGGACAGGAAAAAACTAAAACAAGGGAAAGGGAACTAGATAAATGGAGACATTAAAAGAAAATTTAAATAGCCAGAGAGCAAGGAAAATGGAAAAAGAAATAGGGAGCGCAAACTGAATAAGGGACAAAAGAGTCAAATGTGACGGGGCATGTGATAGACAAGAAAGGATTAAAACTCAGGGATAGTCAGCTGAACAAAAGGAGACAGAAGGAAATCTGAAAATGCAAAAAGCTACGGTATGGTCATCAGACAACTGAAAATAAGAGACAGCAAACTAAATTACCTGTACAGGTGTAGAAACGCTTTTTAAAGCCAAGAGATTGAGAGGAAAAAAATTCAAAAACAGAGACAGCAATCTAAATTAATAGAGTTGTGGGGGAAAAAAAAATCATAAAAGAAGCACAGGCTGCAGGACTCACGGGAAGGAAATAACAAATAAACGTGTTAGCTGGGATAAAATTAAGCACAGAAGCCACATGAGGCAAGACAAGCAAACCTAAAAAATAAAGGCTGAAAAAGAGACGCACATCAAAAGTAAATTCAAAAAGTGACCGGGTACTCAAGAAACTGGAAACTATTAAAAAGAAGGGTAGAGAGCTGGGTCAAAGGAGAGGAAAAAAAAAAAGTGACTAGGTAGAGGACAAACAAAAAAACTTAAAAACACCACCAGCAAACTAGATAAAAGCAGACACAGAAACAAAATTTTTAAAGCCAAGAGACTAAGACAGGAAAGAATGGAACAATAGCCAAAATAACAAGAGAGGAAAGAACAAAGAGCCACAGCAAAAGAAAATGCCAAGGTAGAAAGAATATCTAAATAGTCAGGGCGTAGAGGAATGCACAAAATAATTTGAAAATATGTCAAAATTAAGACAGCAAACGGGATCTAAGGAGACAAAGTTTTAAAAGGAAATAAGACAAAAAATTTAAACACAGTGATGGAGAACAAAAATGGATTCAAAAAAAGTAAATGAAAGAGCACTAAGGAAAGAAAGGAAATAATAAAAGTAGGCATAAAAAAAAAATAAAAGATATGGTTACTAGGGAAATGAAAAAATTATTAAATAGGGACAGCAAACCAACAACAAGTAGAAAGAAAATGTGAATAACATCAGCACTAAGGAAAACTAAGAAATAATTAAAAAACCAGCAAAGGGTATAATCACTGCTACTCTCCATTTCTTTCTCCTCATTTGCCCCAGTTCTCCCTAGTTTCCCCATCTTTGCCTCCGTTGCCCCCGGTCCCCCTCCCTTCTCCTTTTTATCTCTGTTTTCCCCCCATTTCCCCCCTGTCCAGTGGATGTGATGCTGAACCTGGGCCTTTCTCACAGCTCTTGCCTGGAACAGACGATTCCGGTTCTCTCTGTGACTAAAGCCCAATGCCCGCACATCCAGCCAGCTGCGGAGCTGCCACCACCAGCACCAGTGGAGCACCCACCCCAGAGCAGAATGAGCTCCCTGTTGACTTACCAAGAGCGCCACAGCATCCATTGGTCTTTCCTTAACCCCGCCGTCACCCTTGCTCCATTCCCAAGCGCACTACGACTTCTGCCGGACTATCCCAAAGCACACCGAGCTCCCTACTAAATCGCCGAGAGTACTGGGTCTTTTCCAGGCTTCTCAAAAGCCCGCCAAGTACCCTGCTGCCTTCCACCATCCAAACTTTGGCAGTTATCTCTGTGCAGACCAATTAGGACCCAATTAGGTTAAAAAAAAAAAAAGTGGAAAAAAAAATATCCCCTGACTGGGTTTTTTTTCTTATTAGAATATCTTGGGTTTGGGTGGTGTGTTTGTTTTGGGGTTGTGGTTTGTTGCTTTTTTTATACAAGGCCTGGAAAAGAAAAATACCTCGACTCCAGCTACAACATGTTAACAACGCTTACATACTACCACACAACCAAAGCCACACACATGCACAACGCTCACTTCACCTACCCTATAAACCACCCCTCCCTCTCCGCTCTGCCCTTCGCCCACTGCTTGCCACCACAGGTCTGCGGCTCTCCTCAGGAACAGGGTTCCCGCTGGCCTCCAAAATCGCCCTGCCTTTGAAAACCCCAGCCCGAGGCCCTCCGCAGTCCAAACATTTACAATTAACAGTGCCACACAGAGCGATAGGGACTGGGGGAAAAAAACCCCACACAGACAGGGCAAAAGAAAAAAAAAAGACCCGGCACCGTACGGTGCAATGCAGTCTTAGATCACAGTCAAGACCCAGCGCAACACAAAGCTGTACGGTGCGACACAAGACCCAGCACGACACAGAACCATACGGTGTGACCCAGTCTTAGACAACAGTCAAGACCCCGTGCGATACAAAGCCGTACAGTGTGACACAAGAACCCCGTGCGACATGGAGCCGTACGGCGTGACGCAGTCTTATGTCACAGTCAAGACCTGGCGTGACACATAGCCATAGTGTGTGATACAAGACCCAGTGCCATAAGGAGCTGTACGGCGCGACACAGAGCCATAGAGTGTGATGCAAGACCCAGTGCAATATGGAGCCATAGAGTGTGATGAAATACGCAGCCGTACGGTGCAACACAATCTTAGACCACGGTCAAGACCCAGCATGACACAGATCCGTATGGTGTGATGCAGTCTTAGATCACAGTCAAGACCCAGCACAACGTGGAGCCGTACAGTGACACGCAATAGCAGGTGTGACATAGCCCTATGGTACGACAGAGCGCCGTACAGTGCAATGCAGTCTTAGACCAAAGTCAAGGCATGGTGCAATACAGAGCCGTAGAGCGCGACGCAAGACACAGCACAATACGGAGCCATACGGTGCGACGCGATCTCAGTCCACACAAGCATGATGCTGCAATGCAAGATGAATACAACGCCATGCCATACAGTGTCCTACAAAAACAGAACGCTACAGTGCAATACCGTATTAGGTGACCATCAGTACAGATACAGAGCAATACAATACAAAACCAGAACAATGGACATGTGAGAAGCTGGGCTTTAAGACTTAAGCCCATAAGGGCACCAGGATGAAAAGCTGTAGGGCAGCTTTATGGAAGTGGATTTTTCAAGAGCAGATCGTACCCGCCCACATTGCCTCTACAAGGGCGACCCTCCAGGAACATTCACAATGTCAGGCATGCTTTTGGCTCCGATGAAAATAAATGCTCAAGGGGCTTGATAGCAAAGCGGCAAATCACCTGAAACCCTACTGACACACGTACCAAGCGTAGAGAGCCCAGGGGGCGAAACAGAGACCTGTGGAAGGCATCGTCTAAGAGACGGAATGCAGATGACACAAATGACGCTAAGCCACGGACACGGGCTGGAACGGCCCTGCTCCACACACGTTCGCATCCCGTGTAACAGACCCCGGGCCCTCTAACCGCTCTCAGACTTAAGCCACCCCTAACAGCCTTGTCCACAACTCCAAATTTAAATGCCCTGCTAGCCCCAGCCACCCACTGCTTTTTGCCCCTTGACTTACCTTTCAGAGGGCAGGGTCCAGAATCCCTCCTCATCAGAAGCACACGATCTGAGTGGGATGCTCCTGCATTCACCAGGTTCTTCATCGCTTGCAAGACAGAACGCCACCCGTCACAGACATGCCACACCGCATTCATCTCTACCCAATGACACCCACCTTCTAAGTGCTGCGCCCAAGAAATCAGATATCATGTCCAGCATCTCCCACGGAAACCAGAAAACTGATGAAATATATCACCTGTTACACTCAGAAGTTACCATCCGCTCCGCAGTTCCTAGCCTGCCGCTCCTCTCTCATCCACCGACTCGCCTCAAACCCTCAGCCCTTTGAGGAGAGCCCACGGGGCACCCGCAAAGCCCAAGACAAATGCTTAACAGAGTCACCACGTGATCCTCAGCAATTCAAGCTTAACTATGCCGCTTATCGAGTCTCTCGCCTTTTCTCAACGCGCTCTTCGTCGTGCGACTTCTCCCACCCCAGAAGGAATGCGGCGCCTGCCAAAGAAACAGAGGAAAGCGTACGCTAAGATACCGCCCAAAGCCTTGGCTCGCTTGAGGCTCTTTCCCTCTGTCTCGGTCGCTTGACCGGCCAGAGTCAGATTCTTTAGTCTGCCTGCCCCCTGTCAAACTCAAACAACAGGGTATTATTCTGGCTACATCAATAATATGACATATCAAACTGCTACCATAGCACAGTGGTCACCGCGCACGTTGCCAGAATTTGCTCTAGCGTGGATCTCTCACTTGACATTTTGATCCGCACCTAGAAAATAAAAACAAATCAGCGTAATCTAGTCAGAACCACTGACAGTCACGTCGCATCTCTGATATCAGACACCTGCCCACCTTTGTCCGGCGCTCGACTTTACTCTTCTCTCGCCCTTTGGCGTGGCGTTCGTCGCTCCGCGTCTGAAAAAGCGACCCAAACAAACCCTTTAAAGCAGTCGCCTGCATGCTGACCGGTACCTCGATGAGACCCGAGGCCTATCTTATTTTCGCACGTGCCTTCTAACTACAGCTTAAAAACCACCAATTATTGACCCCCACTTGTGCGGACTACCACAAACTGCTGCTCCCAGAAGGTGAGACTCCAACCTGAGACACCCGCAAAACTCTGCATGTCACTGTGGCAGCTGTCTACAGCTACTTGCCTGGAGATGGACTGTACAGTCTTCACCAAAATAATCCGGGCGGATCAAGTTATCACCACACGACAATAGAGTTATGCTACCCTACCTTTAATATCGCTACATCCCCAGGCAAGGCAGATCCAACCCTGACATGAAGGCCAACAATACACACCAACACCGTGAGAAACACGATCGTGAGACGCAATAAGACCACAATCGGATGTGACTCCAGTGAGGAAGATGCTGCAGGCAGAAAAGCCCTATGGAGCCTCAAGGGAGGAAATGCTTTGCAGTCATCGCAGAAGAGAGTCGTACGTAGCAGTCCGTTACATGAAGTTATGGTCAAAACAGAGAAGACCGATGCACGAGAATCCTGACTTTGAGACCTACAAACCTAAGGGTGCAAGGAAGACGTCTCAGTCCACAGACAGAGCTGCCGACACAGCCCGGAAGGACGCTGCAAATGAGGAATGCCCAGAAACTCAAGAGATAGGAGACCGATCCACGCCTCACGCTTGTTATGCAAGAAAAGAAGTGCCCGACTGACCCTATGCCGATGAGGCTGGGCATTCGAGATGCCAAGGATGGCACCAGAGATGCCCAGCTTGCTCCTTGAGCACAAAGAGCAATGAGAACCTCGAAACCAAAAAACATCCAGGACACAGAAGATTGACTAGACAAACCACACAAGAACACAGAGACAGGCTGGAACTACCTTGCCCGGCACACACCACTTGTGTGGAAAAGTAACCCAGCTCCCTTTAACTGTCCAAAAGCAACTGCTCCTGGACAGCCCTCTCCCCTATACTAACTCTAAAATTCCCTCCCCCAAAATCCTAACCTTATCGCCCCACAACCCACCCCCACCAACCCCAGGACCTGTCCCACAACTTAGCATTTGAAGGGCCAGGGTCCAAATCCATTCTCAAAAGGAAACACATCAGATCAATGGGACACTCCCCTGGTATCCATTTCTTCTTTATCATCTGCAAAATCCAAACAAAACAAAAAAAAACCAGTCCTGGCAGACAGCATCGCAGCAGTCACAAACAACCTTTCCCACAACACACACACCGCCAAAAAGCACGGTGTCATTCCACTTCTCAACTGCTCCTCACCTGTTCCAAAGCCGGACGCTGCAGCCATCGTCACTCATGGCACCTGGGATACCAGGAAACAAAATTACTGTTGTGCTTACGAGACATCACCAGCCCCGTGATCCTCCTCGCTAATAGCCAGCTCAACTCAAATGCTTGGCCGAGTCCAGAGGCGGCCCACACAGTGCCTGAAAAAACAAAGGTAAGCGCTTAACCAAGTTGCCATGTAATATTTGGCTCTTGGATGCTGACCCAGCACACAGCCTCAGCTTCTCGGATGGTTCATTGGCGTGCAGCTTCGTCCTTCCGAGCCCATGTGTGGCACCTGGGAAAAACGAGGCAAAAAACGTGTTCGGAGCTACTGCCCGAAACAGACGCTTGCCCACAGCAACACCTAGCTACTGCTCCTTTACCTCGCCCCCTCCCTGGTCCGGTCTCCGTCATTTTGGGTGGCCGCATTGAGGCTCACGTACCACCTGTAAAACACAAACAACAAGGGACGCCTAAAACTTCACGGACAATATGAAAACTGAAAAATAACCGCTACTTCACCCACTAGCCACAGCTCACCTTGCCAGAGTCAGCACCGGCACCAGCATCCCGCTTTGCACATCGCTGCGCACGTTCACATTAAAAAAAAGAAAAACATAATGTGGCCACATAGCCACCGGTCACAACTTCCCTCCAACACCCTGCACCAACTCACCTTCTTACAGGGCTCTGCTCACTGCCTCTGTTGCTCTTCAAAGAGCTACTTATCCCTCTGCATCTAAAAAACCCAAATTGTTACACAGCTTACCCAGGTGTCAATCAAGAGCTTCACAATTCCAGAGCTCTCATCTCTGCTTCAGAGTACCACCTAGAGGCCAGGGGCAGCCTGCCATTCAAAACAACACACCCAGCTTAGAGGCAGGCACACACAAGTCTTAACACCTTTGAGATGCAATCTGCTTCGCTCCCACTCAACAGCCCCTCCCAGAAGGCTCCCATCCTCTCTGTAGAACACTCCCGAAATGACTGGCCGCCCAGCCTGCCACCAGCTACTCAACCCAATATGACTGTACAACCGTTGCCTAAACGGTTTATGGATATCAAAATGTTAACCAGAGACACTTATCGCTATACCACCTACACCTGACTCTACAGCCCCAGGCAGAGCAGCTCCAAGCCACACATGCACACAGACAAAGTGAGACCAATGCTACACAGAACTCTACAAACGAGGTGACGCAAAGATGAGAGAAAGCTATCAGCAAGAAGGATGACTCCCGAATGAGTTGCGCTGTCGGGCAAGACGACCTACAGAGCCGTAATGCAAGGTGAGGAGTTTCTATGGCAGCCCCAGAAAAAAAAAAAAAGGCAGGAACCTAATGGCCCATTCCGAGAAGTTACGGTCAAAACCGAGACGACTGATGTGCAAGAAGCCTGTCTTCGAGACCTAAGAATGTAAGGATGCAGGGAAGAGGTCTCAGTCCGCAGAAACGGACAGCTAGCGATCAGAGTTGCCAGCACAGCCCAGAATCACGCCGCAAATGAGGATGGCCTGGAAACGTCCTAGACGCAAGACAGATCCACGCTTGAAACTCCTCACGCAAAAAAAGAAAAAAAGAAATGCCCAGCTGGCACTGCATCACCCAGTACAGGCATTTGAGACCACAGGGATGACGCCCGAGACGTCTGGCTTGCTCTTCAAGTGCAAAGCAGAATGAGGACATTGAGACCCGAGAAATTTCCTAGACACAGTGAATGGACTAGACAAACTACACAACACCACAGAGACAAGCTGGAACTGCCCTGCCCGTGCTCATCTGGTGCCAAAACGTAACCCATTCCTTTCCCTGCCCAAGGAGACCTGTTCCTGGACAGCCCTCTCCCCTGCGTTAACTTTAAAATCCCTTCCGCGAAATTCCCAAACTTATCTCCCGCCTACTCCACCGTCCCCCACCTCCAGCACCTGTCCTGCAACTTAGCTTGCAGAGGGCCAGGGATCCAAATCCATCCTCAGCAAAAGAAACACGCGAGCCAAATGGGACTCTCCCACAGACTCCAAATTCCTCTTACTCGTCTGTAAAATCCAAACGAAAAACCAAGATATTTCTGCCAGACAGCATTGGACCAGTCAATGCCAACCTCTGACAAAACACACCCCCCACACCCCCCCAAGAAGGGCCATGTCATTCCACTCCTCACCTGCTCCGCACCAGTTCGAAAGCTAGGCGCTGCAGCCTTTGTCGATCGTGGCACTTGAGATACCAAGAAATAAAACTACTGTTGTGCTTGTGAGAAGTCACTGGTCCTGCAACTCTCCTCACTAATAGCCAGCTCACCTCAAACACGCATCCTATTCTAGAAGTGACCTGCACATCACCTGCAAAAGAAAAGGTAAGTGTTTAACCAAGCTGCCACGTAAGACTTGGCTCTTAGATGCCGACCTAGCACACAACAGCCTCAGCTGCTCGGACGGCTCATCGGCATGCGGCTTCATCCCTCCGAGGCCATGTGTGGCACCTGCGAAAAACGAGGCAAAAACCAAGGCAAAAAATGAGTGCCGAGCTACTGCCCAAAACCGATGCCTGTCCGCAGTGATGCCTAGCTCCCGCTCCTTTACCTCACCCTCTCCCCGGTCCAGCCTCTGTCATTTCAGGCGGCTGCGTTGAGGCTCGGGTACCACCTGTAAAACACAAACAACAAGGGATGCCTAAAACTTCACTGACAATACAAAAACTGAAAAATAACCGCTACTTCACCCACTAGCCACAGCTCACCTTGCCAGAGTCAGCACTGGCACCAACATCCCGCTTTGCACATTGCTGCACACCTTGAAAGAAAAAACACCAAACCATAATGTGGCCACATAGCCACAACTTCCCTCCGACACCCTGCACCGACTCACCTTCTTACAGGGCTCCACTCCCCTCCTCTGTTGCTTTTTAAAGAGCTACTCATCCCTCTGCATCTGAAAAAAACCCCAAATTGTTACACAGCTTACCCAGGTGCAGATCAAGAGCTTCACAGTTCCAGAGCTCTCATCTCTGCTTCAGAGTACCACCTAGAGGCTAAAGGCAGCCCGCCTTTAAAAACAACACACCCAGCTTAGAGGCACACACCCACGAGCCTTAACACCTTTGAGATGCAATCTGCTTCGCTCCCACTCAACCGCCCCTCCCAGAAGGCTCCCATCCTCTCTGTAGAACACCCCCAAAATGACTGGCTGTGCAGTCTGCCACCAGCTACTCAACCCGAGACGACTGTACAACCGTTGCCTAAATGATCTAGGCATATCAATGCGTTAACCAGAGATATAGCACCTACCCATGACTCTACAGCCCCAGGCAGAGCAGCTCTAAGACACACACACACACACACACACACACACACACACGCACACAAAGACAAAGGGAAACTAACACTACACAGAACTCTACAAAAAAGGCGACAAAGATGAAAGAAACCTCTTGGCAAGAAGGATGACTCCCAAATGAGTTGCACTGTCAGGCAAGACCTACAGAGCCATGAGGTAAGGAGGTTCTATGGCAGCCTCTAGAAAAAGATTTGAACATAATGGCCTGTTATAAGAGGTAAAGGTCAAAACACAGATGATGCGTGAGCGAGAAACGTGGCCTCAAGACCTATGAGCATAACGATGCAGGGAAGAATTCTCAGTTCGCAAAAACCAACAGCTAGCGAGCAGAGCTGCCGATGCATTCTTGAGCGACGTCGCAGATGAGGACCGCCCAGTAACTTCCGAGATGCGAGACCCATCCACGCTTTAAGCTTGTTATGCAAGAGAAGCGGTGCCAAACAGGCACTATGCTGGCATGTACAGGCAGCAGAGACCCCAGGGATGGCGCCCGAGATATTCGTCTTGCTCCTTGAGCAGAAAAAGGAATGAGGACATCGAGACCCGAGACACATCCAAGACAGAAGACCGACTGGACAAACTACATAACAGAGACAGGCTGGAACTGCCCTGCCTGACGCATCCTAGTCTGGCGCAGAAAAGTAACGTGGCTCCCTTTACCTGCCCACAGGGAACTGTCCCTGGACAGTCCTCTCCCCTGTGCTAATTTTAACTCCGTCCCTGCAACTTCCAGCCTTGCCCTGTCCTTGGCTCTGGCCCCTCAACTTAGTTTTCAGAGGTCTAGCTGTCCAAATCCATTCTTGACCAAAAAATCACCCACATTAGCTAACTCAGATGCTGGTGCAATCCCCAGGTTCCTCCGTCATCTGCAGAAAAAAACCCCACCAAATAACAAATTCTGTGATCAGTAATCACCACATCAGCCAACACCAACCTCTGCCACAACACCCCCTTCATTGGGAGCACCACGGTGTTCTGCTCACCTGCTCCGACTGCAGTGTTGGATGCTGCAGCCATCGTTACTTGTGGCACCCGAGATACCCAAAGATGTAAAATTACCATTGAGCTTGCGAGAAATCACCGGCCTCGTGAGCCTCCTCGCTACTACACCAGCTCACCTCAAATGCTCACCCAATTCCACAAGCAGCCTGCGCACACCTGCAAAACTAAAGAGAAACACTTCACTGAGTTTCTGCAGGATACTTTGCTCTTACACACCAACTCATCCAACAACTACCTTGCCCGCTCGGACCGGCTGTCAGCGTGAAGCTTCACCCCTCTGAGGCTGTAGAACTGCATCACCTGAAAAAAAAAAAAAAAAGCAAATAACTCATGCCAAGATACTGCCCAAACCGCAGCTGGGCCCCATCGATTCCCATCTGCTGCTCCTTTACCTCACCTGCTCACCAGCCCTGCCTCTGCCCTTTACTGGTTGCTACATTAAGGCTTGCGTACCACCTGTAAAACACAAACAAGGGATGCTTATAACATCATTGACAATGAGATGCCTAAAAAATAGCTGCTACTTCAGCCCACTAATCATTACTCTCCTCTCCCATCCCACTTTGCTCATTGCTTTGTGCCTTCAAAATAAAAAAACTTGAAACCTATAAGCTAATCAGACAACCATCGGTCACATCTCCCCTCTGACAATACATGCCGACGCACCTTCTTCCATCCCTCCGCTCGCCTCTCCTTCATCGCCCTTTAGCGCGCAGCTCGTTCCTCTGCGTCCAAAAAAGCGATATCAAACAAGTCGCCCAGGTGCTATCAAAAGCTTAACAATTCCAGAGATCTCATTTCCATTTAGGAATGCCATCTGGAGGCCAAATACAGCCTGCCACTAAAAACATCTGGTCACCTCCCATGTCTCTGCATAGCACTACAGAAATAACTCTCCTCACTTGGTGGCTATACAGCTACTTACACTGAAGCGGACCACTCAAAATCAGAGATGCTGACATGGCCCGGAACAACGACACCAAACCACACCGACTGGAAACTTCCGAGACACGAGACCTATCCGAGCTTTAAGCTTGTTACGCGAGAAAAGACGTGCCCGAGGGGCACCGTGCTGACGAGTATGGGCATTCGAGACCCTAGGAATGGTGCCCGAGGCACGTGAAGTGCTCCTCGAGCGCAAAGAGCAACGAGGACATCGAGACCCGAGAAAGGTCCGATACACAGAAGACACGCTACACAAGCTACGCAGCTACAGGCTGGAAGAGTCCTGCCTGGCACAAGCTAGTATTGTGCCAAGAGCAACCCGCTCCCTTTACCTGCCCAAAGGGGATGGTTCCTGGACAGCCCTCTCCCCACACCAATTTTGAAACCCCTCCTTACAGCTCCCAACCTTGTTCCCTCCTCCCAGAACCCCCTCCCAAACACCAGTCCCTCCACTTAGCTTTCAGAGGGCCGAGGCTCTGAATCAATCCTCAACAAAATACCACATCAGCCAGCCAGGATGTTCCTCAGTTACCAGGTTCCTCTTCGTCTGCACAGAACTGGTACCAGCAGTAAGTATCAACACAGACTTTGTCCACAACATTCTCCTGCTCAAAAGGAACGCGGCCTTCCTCTTGTCTGCTCCAATGTCAGCCTCGGATGCTGTAGCCATCATCGCTTGTGGCACCTAAAATGCCAGAAGACGGAAAACTACCATTGCGCTTCTAAGAAATCACATAATTTGTCATCTCACAGATGCATACAAGATGTTCACCCTAACCCCTGTTAGCTAACCTCACCAACAGTCCTATTATAGAGAGAAGGTAACAATGATTAACAGTGTACAACAAATAGTCGTATAGCTCGATAGTTCCATCTTCAATAAAGTCAGGAGTTCCAAAAAAGTATGATACACCTAGATTAAATAAAAAAAAGCACATTATTAAGCCCTCATCCCAGCCCAGAAGACTCAAAACAAAATTATTGACCTAAAAAAAAAAAAAAAAAAAGCTGTATACAAGCATACTTTCTGAGCTAAATACAGCTGAACCTTGACCAATCCTGAAGCTCTTACCTCAGACAGAGTTCTCCGCTTCTTTAAACATCAAAACATATCTGCCCAAATATTTTAGAGAGGTCAAAACCTGCCATTACCTGAAGGCCCAACAGAGCACTGACATCAGAGAAGGCCCAGAGCAGAATGACCCCACTGAGCAGAGCCCCGGGGCTCATATACTCCAGGACCTGCCCACCACCCTTCCCGCAATCACCTGGGAAAGGGGCAGGGCAAACCCCCACAACACATAAAGGTGACTGGAGGAGCAGCAGGGAGTTTTCTCAGCTGCCTTCAGTTTGTGGGGTGCAAATTTTCAAATGGAGAAAGCCACCTGTACCAGAAACAAATATTCCTGCTCTTTTACTCCAGCTACATTAATTGCATCAGCAATATGACTGGATAGGGAATTCTAAAGAAAAAAAATTTATTTTTCTGGGGTGTAGGTAGGAAAAAAGATAGATGCCCTATGAAGCTGTGTAGGAAAGTGGCTCCTTAAATACAACAGCAAGATTATTATCAAAAATTATGTGCTTTCCTTTATCTATAAAACAAACAAAATGGAAGCAATAGCAAATTAAAATAGGCAGATAAAAAGGAAATTTTGAAGGAAGGATTAAGAACAGAGCATGGCAAGGGGAGAGAAATAGGGTCAGCAAAGGAAATAAGTGAAGATATTAAATAAAGGTGATGGAGGTGAAGATGTGCAGGAAGACATAAGCCACACGAACACGGACCCGGATAAATGGAGACACAAAGAGAAAATTTAGAGGGAGACTTGGAAATGCCATTTTCACAAGCAATGAGGAAGAATGAAGTAAGCTGGTGGGGAGACAGAAAGGAAAGGTACAAGGTGACACTTTACAGGGTAATGCTAGCAGAAGACAGAAAAGCTTTGGGGAACCAGAAAGCCTGAAAGGCAGACAGAGGCAGGGACAGGCAAGGAGGCAAGCAGAGATCTGGAAAACCGTGGGAGGGATGGGCCGGGATCCATGTGAGGCGACACGTGGCTCCTGGTGCCAACGGCAGACCTCCAGCACCCCGAAGCTTATCTCTCTGTCTCTGCCCCTTCCTCCTCCACAGTACCGGCTGCCTGACCTTGGGAGTAGGCAGTGGGTGATTCAATGCACCTCTCCCATGATGTTTCCTGGACACGCAGCAGCTCAAGTGTGTGGCCGATGGAGGCAGCAACGTCCTGGTGTCGTGTGCTGGTTGGGTGCTCTGTTGGGGATGGCTCCTTCCTTGCCACAGTGTAACGGGTCTGTGTGGCAAGGTTTTGGTAGCAGGGGGGTTACAGGGGTGGCTTCTGTATGAAGTTGCTAGAAGTTTCCCCTATGTCGGATATAGCCAATGCCAGCTGGCTTTAAGACGGACCCGCCGCTGGCCAAGGCTGAGCCAATCAGCAAGAGTGTTTTTCGCCTCTGTGATAACATATTTAAGAGAGTGAAAAAGTTGTTGTGCAGCAGTAATTGCAGCGAGTGAGAGGAGCGAGAATATCTGAGAGAAACATCCTGCAGAGACAAAGGTCAGTGAAGAAGGGGGGGAGGAGATGCTCCAGGTGCCACAGCAGCGATTCCCCTGCAATGTGTGGTGAAGACCATGGTGAAGCAGGTTGTCCCCCTGCAGCCCATGGGCGGAGGAGCAGATGACTGCCTACACCCCCTGGAGGCCCCCACATCAGAGTAGGTGGATACCTAAAGGAAGCTGTGACCCCGTGGGAAGCCTGCACTGGAACAGGCTCCTGGCAGGACCTGTGGTCTGTGGAGAGAGAGAAGTCCACGCTGGAGCAGGTTTGCTGCTAGAGACCCCGTGAGGGGGGCTCATGCTGGAGCAGTCGGTTCCTGAAGGACTGCACACCATGAAGGAGACCCACGTTGAGGCAGTTCATGAAGGACTGAACCCGTGGGAAGACTCAGGCTGGAGAAGTCACAGAGGACCTTCTCCCGTGAGGGGGACCCCACATTAGAGCAGGGGAAAAGTGTGAGAAATCCTCCCCCTGAGGAGGAAGAAGCAGCAGAAAACAACAGTGTGATAAACTGACCCTAACCCCCATCCCCTGTTTTCCCCCCTGTGCCACTGGAGGGGAGGAGGGAGGAAAATCGGGATCAAAGTTATGCCCGGGAAAGGAGGGAGGGGTGGGGGGAAGGTGTTTTAAGATTTGGTTTTATTTCTCATCACTCCTCTCTGAGTTAATTGGTAATAAATTACATTTCCTTTCAGTTGAGTCTGTTTTGCCCATGACTGTAAATGCTGAGTGATCTCCCTGTCCCTATCTCAACCCCACGAGCCTGTTGGTTTTTTTTTTTTTTTCCCCTCTCCTCTCTCCTGTCCAGTTAAGGAGGGGGAGTGATAGAGTGGCTTTGGTGGGCACCTGGCATTTTGGCCAGGGTTAACCCACCACACACGGGGACCGGCTGCTCCTTGCTGGGGACAGCTCCTTGTGGAAGCCCCTTTGTTTGACTCCTCAGCCAGTTCCTGCAGCTGGGCATGCCCAGGCAGTCCCCTTCATAGCCCACAGCAGGGCCAGCCCTACCGTCAGCCTCACTGGCCACACCTGCCCCAGCTCCAGCTAGAGTCCATCAGGAACAAGGGCCTGGCAAAAGCACACTGGCCCCTCCCTGGCACCTGGCCACAGCCACAGGCTCTGTACCCAGGGGCTTGAAAGCCATCCAGGGGCACAAGAAAAGTTTACTCATTCCTGCTCAGAACAAATTCTGGCACCGAGTCAGCTACAAGGCTCGGTGCCCAAACGCAGCAGGACAGTGGGAGACAAGAGAAGAGGAGAAGCAGGAGGAAGATAGAGAAGAGGTGGGGGACAGGCAACAGGGAAACCAGACGCTGTCAATGGGAGAGGGACGGGAAGCGGGGCAACAGTAGAGAGAGAGGAGAGCTGAGAGATTTAGCAAAAAAAAACAAAAAACAAAAAACAGGGAGAGATGGAGGAATATATGAGAGAGGGGGAGCAGGAGAGAGAGGCCAAAGGGACCAGCAGGACAACAAGGTAGAGACAAGACGAGGGACAAAGGAAAAATATAAAGTGATAAGGGAAAAGAAGCAGAAGCAAGAACTAACACATAGGGTCAGGAAGAAATAAAGAGGGAGATTTAGGACAGTGAACTGCACTAGTACATGTAGTAGATACATGGCTTTCATTTCCATTTCATTTTATACATATAAATGAGTATTATTGTCTCTCTCTATATATATGAGACATTTTTCACTATTTGAACACCTCACACCCATATTTACATGTTTTAATATTTTTTTAATCCCCTCATGAATTTTCAGGTGGGTTTTGGCTATGATTCCCCCCCCCCCCCCTTTTTTGGGGGAACTCCACAACCCCCCTCATCCCCCACTCACCCGCTACTCTGCTGCATCATCACTCCCTGTGATACTTAGAAGCCCAAGTGACATCACACACACAAGCCCCTTTTTATTCACTCAGAAAAAGAGTCACAAAATGAGGGAAACTGCCCCAACCAGCAGCTCATTAACTCTGAGAACACTATTTACATACGGATGAACCTCCACCCCATAAAAGGGGAGCTCTGCTAGAAAAATAAAGGAGGGTAGCCCCCCCAGATGGCTGCAGGCCCCTCCCAGCCCCTATCCCACAGGCTGGTGGCTGCCCCATGGTGGGGCAGGGAGCGCGCCAGAGGATGGTGCCACTTTTCTGGCTCAGGCTCTGCTCTGCAATGGTCAAACCCAGGTTTGGGGGGTGATCGATTACGCGCCACAAGATGCTTACAGACACACACCTAGAAAACAAAAACCCCAAATATATTGCAGCATATTAAAAAAATAGTACAGAAGAAAGCAGAGGAATTAATTCAGAATAAGGGATAGGATAGCAGTCAAGCTAGAGGAGGATTCTAGGTAAACAGGTCCACTCAAAATACAACACATCCTTTAAAAGCCATTTGAACACTTAAAAGCAGTATTAAGACTAGAATCATTGAATGGTTTGTGTTGGAAAGGACCTTAAAGACCATCTAGTTTCAACCCCCCCTGCCACGGGCAGGGACACCTTCCACTAGACCAGGTTGCTCCGAGCCCCATCCAATCCGGGCTTGAACAATTCCATGGGAGAGGGCAGCCACAGCTTCTCTGGACAGCCTGCTCCAGTGTCTCACCACCCTCATAGCAATTCTTCCTAATATGCACTTGGCCCACCACCACTTGGCCCAAAAAAGACAGTGACAGGTGGCAGGCCAGAGGGACAAGGAAAGACAGGATGAAAGACAGAGAAACATAGAAAACAGGTGACTGACGGGGAGCCAGAAAGCAGGAAACTCTGAAAGAGTCAGGGGCGCAGGGAGCCGGATATCGAGATAGAGAGATGAGAGCAACAGAGAGCATGACAGGGACAGAGGTGAAGTAAAAATAACAGGAACGGGGAGAAGCACAAAGGGTCAGAGAAAGAAAGAGATGAACAGCAAGGAGGAATGGGACAGTGAGATACAGAATGAAAAACACAGTGACAGTAAGCAAGACAAAGGGGCATAGAGAGACAAGGAAAAAAGAAGGAGAGCTACCAGAGGACTGAAACAAAATTTGGAGCTTCCAAACTCCCTTGCTTTCTAATGCTTCTCACAGAGATGGGAGGCTAGGTCCGGCCGGGTAAGGATTCTGAGATGAAAACTCAGTAACAAGAGTGTTATTAAGCAGGCATTCTTTATTGCAGCACTGTGGATTGCTCCACCGGGGTGGTTTCACAAAGCAGTTTAAGTAGAGTTTAATCCATCCATATTCATTACATATTCAGTACTTTCCTAGAATTCATTACTACATGTTGATGATCTTGGAACATATTTTTCGTTACCCTGATCTCATGGTTTACTTGTGTATATTTCCAAGTTCCTGTTATTTACATTTGGCGGTATACCTATATCTTCCAATCACCAAAGGTCATTCTTCTTCCTTGGCACAAACACATGATAAGTTACCCATCTCTTTGACTGATCTCTGACAGATAAATTGGGAGGGACATCTAACCAGCTGCACCGCCCAGGAGAGATGCCACCGAAACACACCATCGAAAGCCAGACAGAAATAAAGTACTTCGGAGCACTGTGTCCAAACATGGGGAAAAACACCCCTAACATTCAGTGGCCTCTCTTTTTAAATATTTAGAACAAATACTGAACTGCTTAAATACCCCTCATAAACTACACACTGCGGCTATTTGGCAGTTACAGTTTAAACAACACAAGTCCATTTGTAAGTTACACAACTTTAACTTTTTTTTTTTCTTCCTGTCATAAATCAAACTTATAAAAAGTCAGTGAGATAAGAGATCCCCCATATGGTTTCACTTTTTTTGGAAAAAAAAATAGAATCGTGGAATCATTGTGGTTGGAAAAGACCTTTAAGGTCATCACGTCCAACCGTTATCCTAACACTGCCAAGCCCACCACTGAACCATGTCCCTCAGCACCACACCTATAAGTCTTTGAACACCTCCAGGGATGGTGACTCCACCACCTCCCTGGGCAGCCTGTTCCCATGTCTAACCACTCTTTTGGTAAAGAAATTCTTCCTAATATCCAATCTAAATCTCCCCTGGTGCAGCTTGAGGCCATTACCTCTTGTCCTGTCATTAGTTACTTGGGAGAAGAGACCAACACCAGCCTCACTACAACTTCCTTTGAGGTAGCTGTAGAGAACAATAGGGTCTCCTCTCAGCCCCCTCTTCTCTAGGCTAATCAATCCCACTTCCCTCAGGAGCCCCTCATAACACATGTTTTCATGACCCCTCTGCTTCATTCCCCTTCTCTGGACCTGCTCCAGGACCTCAACGTCTTTCCTACACTGTGGTGCCCAAAATTGCACAGAGCACTCAAGGTGGGGTCTCACCAGTGCTGAGTACAGGGGCACGATCACTCCCCTGCGCCTGCTGGCCACACCATTGCTGATACAGGCCAGGATGCTGTTGGCCTTCTCGGCCACCCGGGCACACTGACAGCTCATGTTCAGCTGACTGTCAACTAGCACCCCTGAGTCCTTTTCTGCCGGGCAGCTTTCCAGCCGCATTTTCCAAAGCCTGTAGCGCTGCATGAGGCTGTTGTGATCGAAGCGCAGGACCCGGCCCTTGGACTTGTTAAACTTCATGCAACTGATCTCAGCCCATCGATCCAGCCTGTCCAGATCCCTCTGCAGAGCCTCTCTACCCTCAAGCAGATTAACAGCCCTACTTAAATTCGTGTCATCTGCAAACTTGCTGAGGGTGCACTCGATCCCCTCATCCAGGTCATTGATAAAGATGTTAAACAAGACCAGCCCAATACTGAGCAAGTTCCTCCACCAGCTCCCTCAGCACTCTCGAGTGCATTTCGTCCGGCCCCATAGACTTGTGAGTGTCCAAATGGCAGAGCAGGTCATTAACTACTACTTCCTGGATTATGACGGAATTCTCCTGGTCTCCATCCCTGTCCTCCTGCTCAGGGGGCTGATTACCTTGAGGGTAACTACTCTGACTATTAAAGACTGAGGCAAAGAAGGCTTTAAGTACCTCAGCCTTTTCCTCACCCTAATAACAAACCCCCAGTGCTGCGATACCTAAGGCTACCAAACACGACTGGCAGATGTGCCAGGAAAAAAAAATAAAAAAAAATAAAAATAAAAAAAAATAAACTTGATCATTCTTAGTATAGATGTCAGTGTCTCAGTCAGGTTTTCACATACCCCTAAAAGATATTTTAAAAGCTTGCAGACTGCAAAAGCATAAAGCTTTTAATGTGAAAACAGTCCGTTTCTTCAGAACACCCGATCTCTGATGCACAGTTTTTCCTCTTTGAGAACAATACAATTCTCACAGAATCATTTCTTAGTAAGTGCACAGAAACAGAAGAATACGCACCCTCTCAGGAAGAGAAAAATAAACAGAGGCAAGTACGTTTCTCATAGGCCTAACATGCTCCAGGATAAACATTATTTTATTTGTTCAGTCATGACGGAGCAGTGGGGAAAGCGGCAAAAGCGAAGACAAACAGCAGCAATGTTAAGTGAAATCCAGCTTTAATTCTGATCACATCTTTAAGAGACTCTCCAAGTCTACACCTCAGTCCTACGAAGGACTAGTCCTTTTTTTGGAAGGACAAGCTTCTTTTTTCATGTAAAAGTCCTAGACTGAGGACTCCACAGAACAGAATGTGGACTGAACCACAGGACAAGCAGTCATCAATGCTCTAATGAAAAAACCAAATCAATTATAAACCAAGTTTAAAAATTACTTTCCATCCTGTTTCTTTGGTTACATTTCTACGGGCATCTAGGTGCTCAAAACTTCACTGTCCTGACACCACAGGTTACTGACAATGTACTCGGGCATCTAAAAATAAAAGGCCATCTTCATCTCATCGATAAAATTAGGGTGAACCAACACAAGAGAAATAGACAAGGTAACAGGCAGCTCTTACTTTATCACAGATGAGTCTCTTCCTTTACCTGGAATGAAAACATTTCAAACTCCCAAAGGCCTCCTTGGGGAACAAGCCGTGCTTTGTTAATGGCACTTTGTCACCAGCTTTTCTGCCCTGGCAGCAGATGGGCCGTTTTCCAGGCTTGAGTGGGGAGGGGCGGGGTGTGGTCGCGCAAGGACGGACTCTGCATACCAACCAATATGGTTTCAAGCAAAAGCCGTTTATTGAACGTTTGGCTGCGTCTTATATACTGTTTTATTTCCGTACATGTGATCATGCATTTTCAGATTGGCTATCTCGCTTTGTCCACCCGCCCAGCATGCAGTTACCTTACTTATGCGATTGGTTACAAGTTCTATGCGACAGTGTCTGTTAGTACCTACTATTCACCCGTTATTTCCTCTATGTCCATATTAAGTATGCTCTCTCTCTGCTAGATAGTCTCCTACAGCGGGGGAACCCTTCCACTCGCCCCGGTCCCTCCACACACACTCTCCCAGCCTCACATGGGCCATCGCCCGAGCAATGACCGCAGCAGCTTGCACAGGATTTCCCTCGTGGGACGTGGAAGGTGACACTGGGAAGAGGCGGTGAAACAGGAACCTCTTGGTCAGGATGCCTGGCCAGCAGCGAGAAGACCAGGCAGGGGAAAAGCCTCACATGGGCAAAAACCTCTCACGGAGGCATGGACAGGTGGATAGGGAGGGGCATATACAGGTGCATACATGTTGCACATTCTAATACCTAATAATCTCACCTTCAGTCATATTAAGGGAAAAGCTGTCAGCCAAACTAGGGAAAAAAACAAGGTTACATCCTGCATGAAGTCCAGAGTTCCAGGAAAATCCAGTGCAGCTAGAACAAAAAAAATTCCGTTAAAAAAAATTCTGTGTTTTTAAAGTATCTTGCCACCCCTGAACACTCAGTATAAAATTGCTGACATCAAAACCAACAAACCAGCATCCAATGGCACTCTCTATGTGCTGCTGGACCTTGCCCAGTCCCACAACTCTTACCTCAGATGCTTCTGCTTCTCTCCGTGACCAAACCGCAATACCTACACATCCCAGCCAGCTCCTGAGCTGCCACCGCTGATAGCACCAACAGAGCACCCACACCACAGCAACCTCAGAGCAGAATGAGCTCACTGAGCAGAGACCAGGGCTCATATACCCCAGACCCCGACCACCACCCTTCCCACAATCACAGGGAACTGAATAAACGGAGACACCGAGAGAGGGAGACCTAGAAATGCCATTGTCACAAGCAACGAGGAAGAATGAAATCAGAGCTGGTGGGGTGCCAGAAAGGAAGAGACATAGAAAGGAAAGGTAGAAGGTGATACTTTACAGGGCAATGCTAGCAGAAGAGCAAAAAGCTTTGGGGAACTAGACAGCCTGAAAGGCAGACAGAGGCAGGGACAGGCAAGGAGGCAGGCAGAGATCTGGAGAACCAGGGCAGGGATGGGCCCGGACACACACGAGGGAACACGTGGCTCCCGGTGCCAACGGCAGTCCTTCACCGCCCCGAGGCTTTTCTCTCTGCTTCTGCCCCTTCCTCCTCCACAGTGCCGGCTGCCTGACCTTAGGAGTAGGCGGTGGGTGACTCAACGCACTTCTCTCACGAGGTTTCCTGGACATGCAGCAGCTCACACGTGTGGCCAACAGAGCCGCCAAGGTCCTGGTGCCGTGTGCTGGTGGCGTGCTCTGTTGGGGATGGCTGGGAGGGATCCTTCCTTGCCACAGGGACCGGCTGGAGACAGCTGCCTGTGGTGGCCCCTTGGTTTGACTCCTCAGCCAGCTCCTGCAGGCAGGCATGCCCAGGCAGCCCCCTTCATAGCCCAAAGCAGGGCCAGTCCCACCATTAGCCTCACTGGCCACACCTGCCCCAGCTGGAGCCCATCAGGAACAGGGGCCTGGGCAAAGCCCCACAGCATATGGCCCCCTCCCCGGCACCTGCCCACAGCCACGAGCTCTGCACCCAGGGGCTTGAATACCATCCAGGGGCACAGAGGAGGCAGGAAAAGTTTACTCACCTCTGCCCAGAACAAATCCTGGCACTTAGCTGGCTACAAGGCTCGGTGTGC
Source organism: Leptosomus discolor (assembly GCF_034619465.1). Lineage (NCBI taxonomy): Eukaryota > Metazoa > Chordata > Aves > Leptosomiformes > Leptosomidae > Leptosomus > Leptosomus discolor. The sequence continues at coordinate 1,093,832 of NW_028237953.1, read as the reverse complement.
AAACACAGCAAACGCAGCAGGAGAGAAGGGAAAAAGCAGGAGGAAGGTAGAGAAGAGGTGGGGGACAGGCAGCCAGTAAACGGGATGCTGCAAACAGGAGAGGGACAGGGAGCAGGACAGTAGCATAGAGAGAGGAGTACTGGGACACTGAGCAAAAAACCCAGGGAGAGATGGAGGAATACATAAGAGAGAGGAGGAGCAGGAGAGAGAGGCCAAAGGGACCAGCAGGACCACAAGGCAGGGACAAGACAAGGGACAGCGAAATATTGTAAAGCAATAGGGGAAAAGAAACAGAGGCAAGAACTAACACATAGGGTCAGGAAGACAAAAAGAGGGAGCCTTACAAAGACAATGTAAAAAGTGACACCATTTCCACCCCCATCTTGACTTCCACATTTTCCCTGACTTCGCACCCCATCTCAGCCTCCACTTTCTTCCAGCCCTGCCACCTCCCCCTGGCTTGAGGGGAAGCCCCAGTGCAATCAGGAAGGTGTTAGGCTGTCCATCAGGCTCCCACAGCAAAGGGGCCAGGACAGAAAGCCATTGCTGGCCCTCCCCATCCCTGGGCAGCCCTTTCCCAGGCAGCAGAAGGAGCGGCAGGCAGGGCAGCAGAGGTGGACCGGGACACACACAGGAGAACGTGTGACTCACCCCAGCTCCTGGCACCAGCTCAGATCTTCAGCACCCCAACACTTTTCTCTCAACTCCCCTCCACTGCCAGGCTGGCCAGCGGCTCACACACACAGCCGATGCAGGCACCAAGCTGCCAGCAACGTGTGCTGGTGGTCTGCTCCATCATGGACAGCTCAGGGGGATCCTTCCTTACCACAGGGACCAGCCATTCCATTCTGGAGGTACCTCCAGCTACCTCCTCAGCCAGTTCCCCTTTATCAGCTCCCTCAGGCAGCCCCTTTATAGCCCACAGGAGGGCCGGCCCTGTTATTAGCCCCACTGGCCACACCTGGAGCCCATCAGGAACAGGGGCCACAGGCAAGAACAAGCACCCAGGGACAAGGAGCTCTGAAGAGGGAGATGTAGGAAGAAAATGTAAAAAGCAATACTGCTTTTCCACTCTCCCACCCACCCCTGCCCTTGGGAAAGCCTGATGGAAACCATGAGACTTCAGGGTGTCCCTGCTGGGTGCCCCTCATTCCCCCTGATATCTACTGGTGATGGCATTTTGGGCCCAAGGAAGTGCCAGAGCGAAGTTTGGAATGCAAACAGTTTGTTTAAAACAGTTTGCATCTGGAGCAGCAGTTCTTGTAGTGGTGGGGGCAAGGCAGGTGCATGGAGCAGGGACAAGGGGGGGGGGGGGGACACAAAACATGGTAATGGGAGGCAGGTGCAAGGCACACCCATGGTGGGGGGGCGGGGGGGGGGGGAGGAAGGCAGGTGCACAGGGGGAGGATAGGGTGTGAGCTATGCACACCCATAAAGTGGGTACAAAAATCTGTCAGGGATAACCTGATTGAGGAAGATGAAGTTGACCTTGACAGCATTCCAGTATACCCTTGAAAAGACAGAAGAAGTGGATGAAGAATGTTGTAAACAAGTTTGAGGAAGTTATAAGAGATTGAGCAAGAAGAGACTGAGCAAGTAATACCACAGAGCAGAAACTTGGCAAGAGAACAGTAGGTACAGTGAGAAATACAGTAGGAGCTCCAGCCAATCATTATGTGAATGGAGGTGAATGGACAAAGCTATTGAGCGAATCATTTTAGCAGCCTTAGTGCATGAACAGGTGGACAGATAAGAAAGGTTATAAAAGGGTACGCTTTTTCTGCTGCACCATCTCAGCCATCTTGGTTTTTGCAACTTAATAAAGAGTGCCTTCTTACATATACTCTTGTCGTTGTCCATCCCTACCATGAAAAAAAGCAGGCAAGGCAGGCCCATGGGAGGCAGGGACATGACAAGTAGGGCCAGGCACACACACGGGAGTCAAGGCCACAAAGATCGGGGTGGCATGGGAAAAACCCCACCTGAAGGCAGAGACAGGGGTATGGGGGGGCATAGACAGGTGCAGATGTGGTGCACATCCTCATGCTACTCGATAATCTCACCTTCAGTCCTAGAAAAGGAAATGGGATCACAAACCCTTGTCACAAAAAACAAGTTGCCATCCTGCAGGAAGTTCAGAATTCCAGGAAAATCCAGTGCACCTATGTCTTGGTTTGAAAGACAGGTGTCTGTGGAGGAAGGCAGGAGCCTCCCTTGAAATGGAAAGTGCAACCCCCTTCCCTCCAAATTATTATAATTTTGAAATTAACGGGCGTTCAGGCAAAGATATGGGGAATAGGAATAACAGTTCTTTACTAATATATATATATATATATATATATATAACACAAGGCAGGGAAAAAACAAACAACCCACTGGTTTACACTGACAGAGTCAGGAATACAACCTGACACCCTGTTAGGGTGGCAGTAGCAGTCTGATAAGATGCTGGCTGCAGTCCTCCTGAAGCGATGGATGTAGTTCTGTGGAAGCAGCAATCAGGTAAAAGAGTCTGGTCTTCCTCCGAAGGTCCAGTGGTAGGTAGGTAGCTCTTGTCCTCTGGAACTCCAGTGGGGGGAAAAGCTCCTCTGGGAATCCACTGGAAGAAGGCTGCTAGGGTGTTCAAAATCTCTGTTTTTATTTGGCATGGACTGCTTGGCTCCTTCCCCCCCGCCCCCCCCCCCCCCCCCCCCCCCCGGGCGGAGCATCTCACAATGGGATGGGGAGTCGTGAGGCAGTTCCTTGATGGGCCATTAACAGGAGATAGTCCAGGAGCGAGTTATCGATGAGTCAGGCGATAAGGCATTGTTGTGCCCAGTAACAGGAGATAGTCCGGGGGGGGGGGAGGCAGAGAGCACCGCCCCACCTGGTCTCAACAGCTCCTGAAGATGGTAATAGAATATTTTTTTCTTTTGGCACATTTTGCACTGTAACCCAAGACAACCTAGAACAAAACCACAGCAAAACTGTCAGTTAAAAAAGCTGTGTGTTTTAGAACCCTCTCATCACCCCTTAACACTCCGTATGAAACTGCTGACAAATAATAATAAAAAAAAGCCCAAGCTGCATCCCAGGGCTCTCTCTACTGTGGGTGCTGCTGGAGCTTGCCCAATCCCACAGCTCTCACCTCGCCCAGAAGGAGCTCCCTGGGCAGAGCCCGGGACTCATCTACCCCAGGCCCCGCCCACTGCCTTTCCAAACATCCCCCGGGGAAGGGGCCGCCGCGGGGCACAAAGGTGAGAGCGTCCGGTGCGTAGCCCACTCACTGTAGGCGGTAGCAGGAGAGAGCGCGGCAGCGCGCACCCGGAGCTGCAGTACCGTCTTTTGGTCACAGGGTGGCAGCAGGGTGCGCGGCAGCGCCGCCGGGGCTGCATAACCGCTTTTTGGTCACAGGGTGGCAGCAGGGAGCGCGGAAAGCTCCGCTGGGCCTGCAGTACCGACTTTCGGTCACAGGGTGGCAGCAGGGAGCGCGGCAGCGCCTTCGGGACTGCAGTACTGCTTTTCGGTCACAGGGTGGCAGCAGGGAGCGCGGCAGCGCCTTCGGGACTGCAGTACTGCTTTTTGGTCACAGGGTGGCAGCAGGGAGCGCGGCAGCGCCTTCGGGACTGCAGTACTGCTTTTTGGTCACAGGGTGGCAGCAGAGAGCGCCACAAATCGGTGTCACCGCACACGCGCGTGTACCACGCCCCAGTACCCAACCCTAGTCAAATCGTGGTAGCAGAGCGCGCCGCGGGCGGCCGCCAGCGCGCATGCGCGTACCCCGGCCTGCAGTACCGCACACCCCCCACGCGCAGGCAGCACAAAGCGCCGTTTCACGCAGCACCCCCGTGCGGTCACAGCGGCGCAGCAGCACCTGCGTCTTTCTCTGACACTGGGGGTACAGGGGGACCCGGAGAGGGGTGGGGGATGACCGACACCAACGGCTCTCCCCGGCATAACCCACAGACGAGCACTCACCTGCCACAGCCCACGAGACAGAATCCATGCTCGATGCCTGCCCCCCGCCAGATCATCGACGCCGGCTGCTGCACAAGCAGAGGGGTGGCAGGGCGTCCGCCAAAGGACGGTGCCATGGCTCTTGCTCGCATTCGGCTCTGCCACGTTCCCCGTCTCGGACCACGCCCGGACGGGCTCCCCAGAGCAACAACTGCCCCTTTCCCCACCGGACAGCCGTGGCAGAAAGCTTGGACAGAGACAGAGCTGGCCCCGCGGGGCGAGAGCGCTGAGCCACCGGCAGGCAAACCTGGGGGGGGGGGGGGGGGGGGGCGAGCTGCTGCGCAGCACCGGACACTCACAGCAAGACATCGGGAAACAAAAGGCCCCAGCCATAGTTCAGCACATTAGAAGAACAACACAGAAGCAAGGAGAGGAATTCAATAGAACGAGGGACAGGAGAGCAGTCGAACTGAAGGAGACCAGCCCGAAATACAGACACATCCTCTACAAACCAGAGTGATTTGAATACTTAACACTCCATAGAAAGACAAACAGATACGATTTCCAACCCCTTCTTAGCAGAAAAGCAACTGCTCTTGCTCATGTTTGATGCCCTTCCTTAGAGCGCTGCTGCAGAACAAGGCTGTACACCCCCATCTAGATCTATGCTTACACCTGTCTCCAAAATACACAGTTGTTATTTGACTCTGCTCCTGCCCCACCTTGTTCTATCATGTCACATGATTAGAAACCAAGTACTTCAGAGCGCTCTGTCAAAACACAGGGAAGAAACTCAGTAACATGCAGCTGCCTCTGGCTTGGAAAGAGTTAGAGAAACCCCTGACCGCTTAAGTACACCTCATACATTACATGCTGTACTGATTCGGCAGCGAGTTTAAACCGCGTTAGTCATTCTGCCAATTATACAATTTTAACTTTCTCTAGAGTTTCATATATGACAGGAAAAGATCAGTGAAATAATAGATCCCCCACATGGTTTTACTCATTAAAAAGAAAAAAAAAAAAAAAAGAAATTCAAATCCCCAGGGCTGCAACAGGTAAGGCCACCGAACAGGACTGGCAGATGCACTAAGGCTTCTGGCTGTACCAAAGCACGCAGAGGAACATTTTTTAATCGTATCTCGAACGTTGCAACCAAGAATGTAAAGACCAGCGACGCCATCCACTTTTGGAACACTTGCTGTGCTTCAGTCTTTGGAAACAAATTGACTTTGCTGTTGTTTTGTTTTTCAAAAGAGGGCAAAAAGTCTCACTGCTCATGACTTCTACAGCCAAGCACACAGAGTCCGACAGGCAGTTCGTACAACGCAATTTCTTTGAAGGAGAAAGATTTCCATTCCAGGAAAATCCCTTTTCCAACTGAAATCAAAGTTACGCACTGCAGGACAACGGTCCCTGGTCCCTCAGCTTCGCTTCCAGAGGGCTGGGGATCCGCGTCCATCCTCAGCAGAAACCACATCAACTAACCTGATTACTCCTGCAGTTGCCACATTCCTCCTCATCGCCTACAGAAAAAAAAAAAACAAACTACACACACCGCTGACAGTGGTAGCTGTCACACGGGTCACCACAGACCTCCTCGAAACACCCTCCTCCTCAAAAGGAACGTGGTCTTCCGCTCAACTGCTCCGCACCGATTCCCGTGTTGGACGCTGCAGCTGTCATCGCTTGCGGCCCCCCTAAGGTAGCAACAGACAGAGAAATACCGTCACGCTTGGGAGAAATCACCAGCCCCACGCTCCTCCTTGCTGCTCCTTAGCTCACCACCTCAAAAGCTCACCCAACTCCAAAGGCAGCTGCGTAACACCTGCACAACCGCACAGAAACGCTTGACCGAGCTGCTGCAGGATGCTCCGCTCTTGGACGCCGGCCCGGCTGACAACCGCCTCGCCTCCTCAGGCCGCTGGTCGGCGTGCAGCTTCGCCCCTCCGAGGCTACGTGCGTGACCTGCGAAAGCCAAAACAAAAGGCACGTGCTGAGATACCGCCCGAAACCACAGCCTGCCCGTGCCCATTCCCCTCTCCTCCTCCTCTACCTCGGCCGCCCACCCACCCTACCTCTGCCAGCTGCCGCGTTGAGGCTCCGGTACCACCTGTAAAACACAACCCATAAGGGATGCTTATAAACTTCACAAACGACACAACGCCTGAAAAGTAACTTCTCTGCTGCAGCCCACCAGTCCCAGCTCACCTCGCCCCAGCCACCCGCAGTGCCGATACCCTGCTTCGCTCGCTACTTCGTGCCTTTGGAATACAACAAACCTACCAAGACCTGTCAGCTGCTCACACAGCCATCGGCCGCATCTGCCCGCTGACACTGCGTGCCAACCCACCTTCTTATGGCCGCTCCCCCGCCCCTCCTCTAACCCTTTGGTGCACGGCTCGTCTCACTGCATCTGAAAACGGCATCGAACGAGTCACCCGGCTGCGGAGCAACAGCTTAACGGTTCCGGAGATCTCCTTTCCATGTAGGAATACCCTCTAGACTCCAACAACAGCCAGCCAGCCATCACAGAAAACCAAAGCCAAAGCAACACCTGGCCCTACGCGTACGACCCTTAGCACCTTCCACCCCGGAAGTCAAATGCCACGGCCCCTGACGAAAAGATACGGCCGCGGCCGCAACCGCAACGGTGGACGCGCGAGAAGCCGGGCCCCAAGACCCAACATCCACAGGACGCGGAGAAGTCGTCGTCCCAGAAGAGGGCTCCGTGAGAACAGACCGCTCGACAGCGGATACCCCAGCGCATCCTGGACCACTCGTCACCTTCTCGGACACGAGACGTGCTGGACAGATCTGTGTGTGGAGCTTCTCGCGCGAGACGGGGAGCGCTCGGTCGGCGGTACCCCGGTGAGTCGAGGAGCACGAGACCCTCGGTGCGGCTACCGATGCGCCCGCCTACCGCAAAAGAATAAACCTCCGGAGCATCGAGACCTCATTAATGTGCAGTATAGCGCACACGGAACAAGCACCACCGACTGCCTCCTTACCACTGAACCCCTCAAGGAATCACAGCGGCGGTCAGCTGACGGAAAAACCACGGCGGCTGAAAGATCTAACACAGGCACCTTACAACCACAGAAACCGGTGCTAAACACACAACAGGTGAAAAACTACACGGAAACGTAACTGCTGTGACCGGCACTACGACACGTCTCATCAGGCGCGTCATGAAAAAGTCAGAAACGGAGTCATGGGAAGGCTCGCGTGCCCGGGCCTACGACAGAAGACAGACCCTGGCTGGAGACTGTTACCAGCGCAAAGAACGCAGACCCTCTTCTCTGAGAAGTTCTGGGGAAGATGCCTTCTCGAGAAACTCTCAAGCTCCGTATACAGGCGAGTACAAGATGCTCACCCTAACCCTCGCTGGACAATCTCACCATCAGTCCTATTAAGAGAGAAAAAAGAGCATAGATCAAGACATCAGCAACTTACACAGCACACAGTAAAAACGGTGGGGAAAAAAAACAAGGTTCCATCTCCCATAGTCAGGAATTCCAGAAAAATGCAATGCATCTAAAATTTAAAAAAAAAAAATGGCAGGCTATTAAACCATTTTGCCACCCCCAAACCCTCATCGGAAAACCGCCAGCCTGAAACAACAAAAACAACTGCATAAAAGGGTACTTCCTACTATGCCTACAGCCGAACCTCGGCCGGTCTCGAAACTCTTCCCTCACACCGACGCCTCCGCTTCTTGCCGTGAGCAAACCCCCGACGCCCGCGCAGCCCAGCCGGCTCCAAGAGCTGCCGCCAGCGACCGGACCAGCGGAGCGCCCGCACCGCAGCAGCCCCGGAGCAGAACGGGCTCCCTGTGCAGAGGCCAGGGCTCGTACACCCGGGGCCCTGCTCACCACCCTTCCTGCAATCCCCTGGGAAAGGGGCTGGGGCGACCCCCAGCAGACACAAGGGCGGCCGGAGGAGCAGCGGGGAGTTTCCTCACCTGCCTCCGTGTCACGGGGTACAAAGCACTGAGCAAAGACAGCGACCCGTACCGCAAAGGCCGACACCTGCTCTTCTACTGCAGGTATCTGCGGCACCAGCAACGTGACCGGGCAGGGAATTAAACTAACGGAACCGCTTTAACTGGGAGAATAAGGACACAAACCTGAGCCAGGTGCAGTCAGCAACATCCCCGGGGAGGAACCGGCAACCAAGTCCTCAGCGCTGCCCCTGGGAGACACAAAGAACGGCCAACTGTTGTCCACAGCGACGGCCACCCCTTTCCCCAGGCAGGAACCCCTCCTTCTGCAGGAGCTCCTGGAGACGCCCCCTCCTGCCCCAGACCATTGCCAACGGCACCCGTGCTTATGGGGCAATAAAGCACGTTCGCGGGTCAGCTTGCTGCTGCGAGGGCAGGGTCTGGGGTGGTCAGGGGCTACGGGACAGGTGCTGGAGCTGTGGGCAGCTGCATGGGGCGCGCAGGCCGGAGCACTTTTCCAGGGGGTGGGAAGGCCTCCAGGTGCCCGGAGGCAGCCATCTGCCCCTCTTCCTCCTTCCTCTCCACCAGCTCACAAAACCCCTGGGAGCTGCCCTGACGGGGCCCGACGTCTGCTGTCGGCACTCTCGGGCAGGCGTGCCCTAGCAGCACCATCCCCTGGGGCTGCGGCCCCATGACACAGAGCGGCCATCGCCATCAGCCTCGCTGGCTCCCTCCGGGGCTCCTCCGGCACCAGCCCGCAGCTGCAGCCATGGCCCCTTACCCCCGCTGTGTACCTGCTCCCCTGGACTCTCTGACCGCTGCTCAGCAAGTACAAAGGAGACAGAGCGAGGGTTTATTTGCAAACCCATCTAAGTGCCAGGAACACGCCTGCTCTGGGGCTCAGAGCCCGTCCACTCACCCTTCCCTGGGACCGCTCGGCAGTCCACGCTGGGGCAGCAGGTACGGAGAACGAAAACACAGCCATGGGGAGCTGGGCAGAGGAACAGAAAGAGAAAAATAAGGTGAGGGAGAGGAACTGAGGAGCAGAGAAAGAGAGGTACCGGGAAAAGAACAGAGAGGGGGAGACACAGATAAAGAAAGGACACAGAGTCCTGGTCTGTGGAAGGAAAACGGGGTCAGGGAGCCAGGCAGGTGAAAAGAGCACGCCCACCAGCCCTGTGCCCAGGGGGCAGCAGCGGCCTTTCCTCACGGGGAAGTGGCAGCGGGCACGGCGGCCCCATCCCACAGGCCCTGCAGCATCGCGCGGCCGTTACCGGCGGCGCCCGCCGGCAGGACAACCTGCTGCTCGCCGGATGCAGCGCTGAGCATGGCGCCCGAGCCGGACGCCCGCAGGCAGCCATGCGGCCCTGGCAACGAGCCCACAGCTCGTGCGGCGGCTGTGGCGAGGGCTGGGCCGTGCCGCAGGAGCGGGGGGCCATCACTCGACCCCCGCAGCGCAGCACCTCCTCCCCTGGGCTCCCTCACAGCCCCTCGCCTGCTGTGAAGGGACTGCAAACGCAGCTGGGAGGGCAAAGGAGACTGCGAACGTTTCTTCAGTCACGCAGGTAGCGGATGCAGCGAGAGCGCCTGAGGCAGGGAACAGGATGGCGAGAGAAAGACAGGGACACGGAGCCCGACAGGTGGAGAAAGAAGCAGCAGGGAGAGAAGAAGAGAGGCAGCAGATAGAGGGAGAAGGGAGCAGGGCAGAGACCGACAAAGGAGGACGGAGACGCAGGACAAAACTGGGACAGGCAGCACGACAGAGAGGAAGGAAAGAAGAACAGGGGCAGGAAGCTGGACCGAGACACATGGAGAAAGACAACAAAGAACAGGGCAGAGAGGGAGGATGAAACAACAGGGACAGGGAGCCAAGACAGCCAACGATGGAGGGAAGGGGCGGGGGTGGGGGGAACAACAACACGGTACAAACCACAGAGCTACACACTACAGGTGGAAGAATTAAAAAATAGAGCCGGGGAGCCAGAAAAAAAAAAAAAAAAAGCTGGAGAGCAAAAAGTATAGCGATTCATACAAAAAGGGAGGGAATATTAAAATAGCGTCATCAGGGAGCCAGAGAAAGCGAGACGGAGAAAGGACAAAAGCAACAGGCTACAGGGCAGAGAGGGAGGAACTCATGAGCAGCAACAGAGCTCCGGCCAGAGAGAGACGGAAAAAAGTACAAGACTGCAGGGGCTGCAGGGCAGAGAAGGAAGAATTGACCAACAGGGACAGGGGACCAGACAGAGCGTGATCGAGAACAGAAAAAAACAGCAGCGGGCTACAGGGAAGAGGAATTCAAGAGCAGGGACTGGGAGCTGGACAAAGAGACAGAAAAAAAAAAAACAAACCACGAAACAGTGATGGGCTATGAGACAAATAAGGAGGAAAGAAAAAACAGCAGCAGGGAGCCAGACAGAAGAGACTGAGAAACACAGACAAATAGCTTGGGGCTATGGGACAGAGAATGTGGAATGAAAAGGCAGAGAGAGGGAGCCAGACAGAGAGCAGGGGGAAAATCCAGACAGGCTACGGAGGGGCAGAAGAAGGAATTAAAATCTGGGGACAGAGAGCTGAACAGAGAGGGATGGCGACAGCAGGGAATAGCAGCGGGTGCAGGAGTAAGAGGGAGAAAATAATCGATAGGGACAGGGAGCTGGATACAGAGGGTCAGAGAAAGGTGAAAATAGGGGTAGGGTAGAGGGCAGAGAGTAAGAATTAAAAAATGGGGGCACTGAGACACAGAGATGGAGAAAAGAAAAAAGCAACAGGCTACACAGCAAAGGAGGAGGAATTAAAAAACACGGACAGGAAGTGCGAAAGTGAGAAGGGGCTGGGGGGGGGGGGTGGGCCGGGGACTCCAGGACACACGACTCCTGACAGGCAACAGGACAGAGAGGGAGGAATTAAAAGGGAGGGACTGGGAGCTGGGAGAGGGGGAGAAAGAAAAAGAATCACGGCACACTACAGGGCTGAGAAGGAAGAAACTGAACAACAGGGACAGGGAAACGGCCAAAGAGAGCCCAACGAAAGAAAATGTGCCGATGGGCTACAGGACAGAGAGGGAGGAGTGAAACAACAGGGAGCCAGAGCCAGGCACAGAGAGATCGAGACAGAAAAAACAGCCAGGAGCAACGAGGCGGGGCAGGGGTGGGGGGAAGCTGCGAGGATCTGGAGCCAGACAGAGCAACAGCAAAAGAAAATGACAGCGACAAGCTCCAGGGAGGAGCGGGAGGAATGAAAAGACAGAGATGAGGGGCCGGACCCAGTGTGACACACGCAGGAAGCACAGCAACAGCTGGAGGGCAGAGAGGGAAGAATTAAAACACAGGTACAGGGCGCCAGAGGTGGAGTGGGGAGACAGATAAAGGGGGAGAGGGCAGACAGAAAGACAGGCTACAGGGAGAAGCAGGAGGAATTAAAGAAATGGGATCCACAGCCGGACAGAGAGAAGGAGAAAGCAGCACAATCACCACAGGCTACAGGGCCCAGAAGGAAGAAACTGAAAAACAGGGAAGCGGGAGCCGTCCAGAGAGAGATATGAAGAAAGGGAAGATAGCGGGGAGCCGCCACACGGCAGCAAGGGAAGGATTAAAAAGATGGGGCAGGGAGCCGGACAGGGAGCGATGGAGAAAGAAACAAAGCCCCTTGATGGGCTACAGGACAGAGAGGGAGCAACTGAAGACTCGGGGAAAAGGAGCAGGACAGAGAACGGAAAACCAGTGACGGGCCACAGGGCAGAGGGAGGAACCACATATGTGGGGAGAGGCAACTGGCCAGAGAGAGATGAGGACAGACAGATAACAGCAGTGGGCTACAGGGCTGAGAGAGAGAAACTGAAAAACGGGGACCGAGAGCCGGGAACAGGAGACACGCAGAAACACCAAATCGCAACAGGCCACAGGACAGAGAGGGAAGAAATAAACATCTGGGACCAGGAGCAACCTACAGAGAGACGTCGGGAAACGGAAGTTTCAAGAACAATGCATACGAGGCAGAGAGGAAGGCATTTTTAGAAGTGGGTCAAGACAGGGACAGGGAGCCCAACAGAGACAGAGAGAACAAGAAAGCAACAACGGGCTGCGAGACAGACAGGGAGGAATTGAAAAATCCCAGTAGGGAGAGACGGCAAAAGGAATGAAATCGCAACACGAACTTCGAAAGCGACAGGCTGCAGGGCAGAGAGGGAGGAATTTTAAAAAATCCGGATCTTGTGCTGGACCAAGAGAGACCGAGCAAATAAAAATGGTGAGGCCTAAAAGGGCACACAGGAAGGAATTAAACAACAGGGACAGAGAGCCAGACAGAGAAAAGTCCTGACAGGCTTCCAGAGAGAGAGGGGAATTTAAAATTAGAGACCAGGAGCTGGACAGAGAGAGACTGAGAAAGGGGAGGGAAAAAAAAAAAAAAAAAAAGACGGGGGCGGGCAAGGGGGAAATCACAGCACCATGTGAAAGACAGGGGGCCAGGGGAGGGATAGGGAGGGCCTGGGACACACAAGTGGGGCGATGGGGCCCCGAGGGCCCAGGACTCACCGCATCCCTTGTTCTCAGTGCTGCCAGGAGAATTTGCCCGTTCAGACGCTTCCTTCTCTTCCTCTCCTCCCTTCCTCTTCTGCAGCTCCGGTCACATGGTGGTTCTCCACCTAAAAGATTACATGGCTGTCTCAACTCTTGCGAGACAAGGCTTCCTAGACATGTAGCCTCGCTCGTTCATGCGTCACACGGCCGTACCACGCCGTGGGTTACGCACATGGACTCTCCGCTTGCCTGCGGCGGGAAGCAGCTGCCGGCCGGCCGGCCTCTGATTCCTTCTTCTTTACCTTTCTCTGGCCTCTCCAGCTTCAGCCGCAGCAGCTCCTGTCCACTGCCCACAGCCAGCAAGCGCTCCGCCCGCCCCTTTTTGCCCCCACGCCGCGACGAGAGCGAGGTCAGGCAGAGACAACCCAGGCAAGACCGAGGCGGGTGCAGACAACAGCATCCTCAGGGGAGGAAGGGACACCTGTGCCCTCAGTGCAGCCTCTGGGAGACAAGGAGAATCAGTGACCATTATGACCGTAGATCATCCCCGGCCAAATCGCCTCCTTCCACAGCAGCTTCTGGAGATGCCACTTTTTCCCTGCACTGCAGCTAATGGCATCCACGTTAAGGCAGAATCAAGTGCATCCGAGGGCCAGCTTGCTGCCATCACAACAGGATGACCTGGGGAGACAGGCTGCAGGGGAGGTGCTGGAGCTGGAGGCAGCTGCGCGGGGCCAGCGGGGCCGGGGAAGGCTCAAGGGGAGCTCTGGCGAGTTGGGAAGGCACCCGGCGTCTGGTGGGGCGTCCGCCTCCTTCCCCTCTTCCCTCCCACCAGCTCCCGGGAGCTCCCCGGGGCTGCCCGCCGCAGCACGGGCCTTGAGGCTTCCCGTCCCGCCACCCCCGGCGGCCAGCGGCCAGCAGAGACTCCCGCACCAGCCGAAGGAGCTCGCTCGCCTCACCGCCGACCTCGCCCCTCACCCGCCGCCATGCTGCTCTCGCGCACCGCGCATGCGCGAGCCGCCGCCGGCGCGCCGGAAGGGCCACGCCCGGCGCGCGACCGCCGCGCTGCGGGACCGCGCTTTGGCCGCGCGGCAGCAGCGCCCGCCGGGCGGCGCGTGCCCGGGGCGGCCCCGACGCTGCAGCCCCGCGCGTTGCGCGCCGAGCGCCCGCCGGCCCCGCGCCCCTGGGGCGGGAGGACACGCCCCCGGTGGGGCGGGAGCGGGGAAGGGGCGGGTCTGAGCTTGGGCTGGGGGCGAGGGCTGGGGGCGAGGGGCAAGTCGGGGGGTGCAGGCGGCACCCGAGGGGCGGTGGGAGGGCGGTGCCGAGCATGGTGGGGCGGAGGGGGCACAAGGTCGGAGGGCAGGGGGTTCGGGGGCACGTCCCGCAAAAACCTCGCATGGGGCAACATCTCCATGGGAATCATTTGGGGACGGGACGATGGACGACAGGGATGGGGGGGGGGGGGGGGGGGCAGAACAGCGGGGAGGAGACCCTCTGGGCCCCGGACTCTCCCCACCGGACAGCCCCGGCTGCAGCACCCGCAGGTCCCCGCTCGAGACAGAGCCAGGAGCCTCCGGCCGCAGGGCTGGCGCCGCCGGGCGAGCACGCTGAACGGCCGGCAGGCAAACCTGGGCAGGGGGAGCTGCCGAGCAGCACCAGACACAACACGGCAGCTCAAGAACAAAAATCCCAAGTTATGTCTCAGCATATGAGAAAAGTAACACAGGAGAAAGCAGAAGAATTCAGTGAGCATGAGGGATAGGATAGCAGTTGAGCTAAAGGAGGTCAGCTCAAACTACAACACATCTGTTCAAAGCCAGAGCCATCGGTACGCTTAAAAAAAAATTTAAAAAAAAAATCAATACTAAGACTCATCAATACAATTTTGAAAGCATTCTCAGCATAAAAGCAAACACCCTTGATAGTGCTGGAAAACGTCTCGTCCCTTTCTCACAGCACCCCTGGGGGGAGATACACACCCCCCCCCCGCCCGTGAGACCGCATGAAGACCTCGTACCATCCTCGGACTCGCCACAACAGCTACAGCCCTTGCGCCACCGCCGCTGCTGCTGCACGTCTCGCTTGCTCAGTCAATAAATCTGCAGAGTGAAGTGTAAAACTCTAAATAAACATAACAAAGTCATGTTTAAAACGTTCTTTAAAGAAAGAACAAATCTCAGTCGTTCACTTTATACTGAAAAAGCACGTGGATGTTCATGTACATCCAACAAAAACGCTTACACTACCAAAGTATTTGATTTGATGTTTGCGTTAACTGCACTCACCCAGCTGCAAGCAGATACCATTAAATCACCTGTCTCCAAAATACACCGTTCCCATCCGACTGGGGGGTTTCTTGTGCATTACACCATTAGGAGGGACATCTGGGCAGCTGCACCGCCCAGGAGAGATGCCACCAAATGGCCAGGGAAATGCACCACCGAAAGCCAGACAGAAATAAAGTACTTTGGAGTGCTCCCTCCAAATATGGGGAAAACCACCCATAACATTCAGCAGCCTCTCTTTTTAAACACATAGAAGAAATACCGAATTGCTTAAACACCCTCTTCAATCGTACCCTGAAGCTCGCGGGCGGTTACAGTTTAAACAAGGCAAGTTCATTTGTATATTACACAACATGAACTGTTTGGGTTTTTTTCCTATCAGAAATGAAACTTATAAAAAATTAGTAAGATAAGAGATCCCCATACTATTTTACTTTGGGGGACACACACACACACGACACACACACGGACGGGACGATGACGGACAGGGATGACGACACAATGCAGAAATCAACTACCCAGTTCTGCAATGCTTAAGGCTACCAAACAGGACTGGAAGATTTGCCAGAGAGAGGTGGGGGGAAAAAAACCACCAAACAAGCAAAAAAACCCCAAACAACAAAACAAAACAACACAACACAAAAAAAAACCCAACCCACGACCTTGATTGCTCTTAGTACAGATGTCAGTATCTCAGTCAGGTTTTCACGTACCCCTATGAGATATTTTAAACACTTAAGGACTGAAAAAGGAGAAAGCTTTTATCTGGAACACAGAACATCCAAACTCTGACACACAGTTTCTTTCCCCTTTCAGCACCACACGATTCTCACAGAATCGTTTCTCAGCAAGCACACAAAACAGAAAGCTACGCACGCTCTCAGGAAGAGCAAATAAACGGAGGGGAGTACGCTTCACACAGGCACAACGTGCTCCAGAACAGATCTTATTTTGAGTGTTTCTGCTGAAGCACTTCCTATCAAAACTAGAGAAGGAGAGCTGGCACGTTCTTCACGTTCACTTTAAAGTCCGTACTACAAGTACCTGGGGAAAAATGCAGACGCACGGGGCAGATGTACCTTGTCCTTGCAGGCCACTCGGGATCCTCTGGGCCAGTCTTGTACCTCCAGGGCAGAAGAAAGGGTCACCATGGTGAAATGATGCCAGTTGATAGTTTGCTGAGAGAGGAAAAAAAAAAAAAAACAAGCCACCTTTTAGCACAAAGCGGGCTAGGAATCAAAAGCTTCCTATTTCGGCGAAGGTTTGCAATGACTACAACCGAGTGGAGGAAAAAGCATTTTGCATCATCTTTGGTACAGCTGTTGAGACAGGCCACTAGAGATTTTGGTTTTCATAGAAAACTGGGTGCTTTCTGCCTTTTTTTTTTTTTTTTCTTTTTTTTCCTCCTTCTGACTCATTGGCAGCTTCAGTCTCACCAGAACTCCCTTCCTTAGATCGACACAGATAACTACGCACCTTTTCTCAAGCCTACACAGAGCCAGGGTTTCCTCACCCTAGACATCCCAAATCGAATACTATCCTTAAAATGTACAGCGACCCACCTGTCCTTGTCAACCGCCTCCTTGCAGAAACTGCCCCTTCACAGCTCGTCCCCGTCTCGGCGGATTGTCCTGCTGGAGGATGAAGTGCAGAAGATGCGTATCCCCACAGCATTTGTCTGTGAGGGTACATGTTCAGAAATACTCTGAATCTGTAAGACAGACAGGTGTAATTTCTGTGATTTCAATCATCAGAACTCAATTGTGAGGAAACAAACTAACGTTTAAATGAAGGGTCTGTACGCTACAGTCCTAGGAGAGGGGCAGGGGGGAGAAAGGCATTACAAATTGGAAAAAAAAAAAAGGGCATGATTCGGAGCTCCCAGTCATGACGGAGCGGTGGGGACAGTAACAAAAGCAAAGACAAACAGCAGCAACGTTAAGTGAAATCCAGCTTTAATTCTGATCACGTCTTTAAGAGACTCCCCAAGTCTATACCTCAGTCCTACGAAGGACTAGTTCTTTTTTTTGAAGGACAAGCTTTTTTTTTTTTTAACACATAAAAGTCCCAGACTGAGGGCTCCACGGAATAGCATGTGGACTGAACCACAGGACAAGCAGTCATCAACACTCTAATGAAAAAACCAAATCGACTATAAACCAAGTTTAAACATCACTGTCCATCCTGCGTCTTTGGTTACATTTCTAGCGGCATCTAGGTGCTCAAGAGTTCACTGTCCTCACACCACAGGTTACTGACAATGTACTCGGGCATCTAAAAATAAAAAGCCATCTCCACCCCACCCATAAAATCAGGGTGAACCACGAGAAGAGAAACTCTCAAGGCGGCAACAGGCAGCTCTGCACTTACCACGGAGGAAAGTCTGTTCCTCGGCCCGGAAAAAAAAAAACACTCTCGACTCCCAAGAGACCTCCCGGGGAACGAACCGTGCTCCATTAACGGCGTTTTGTCTCCAGCTTCTCTGCCCCGGGCTTGGGTGGGGAGGGGCGGCGGGGCCCTTCCACTCGCCCTGGCCCCTCCGCGCTCCCCCAGCCCCACGTGGGCCATCGCCCAAGCACCGACCGCATCCGCCCGCGCGGGATCTCCCTCGTGGGACGCGGAACGCGACGCCGGGAAGAGGCGGCGGAACAGGAACCTCTTGGTCAGGTCGCCCGGCCAGCGGCGAGAAGACCGAGCAAGGTTCTGCCCGAGGGGCCGGGCAGGGCCCCCTGGAGCCCCAGCCGGCCCCTTTCCGTCCCCTTTGCCCGGCACCGAGCAGGCCCCGCCGCCCCGCCCCAGACACCGGCGAGCACCGCCCGGCCCGCTCCGGCGCACCGGCAGGGCAGCCCGGCAGCGCCGCGCCCCGGGACCGCCGCTCCCGCCGTGTCGCGAGAGGCGCCTGCCCGGCTTCCGGCCCTGCGGGGACATCGCCCTCCCCACCCTCCCCCCCACGGCGCGGCTCCCCCCCGCTCCTTCCCACACGGCGCGGCTCCGCCCGCAGCCCCCCCCCGCTCCGCGCCTCCGACACGGGCCCCGCCGGCCTGGCCGCCCGCCTCACGGCTTTCCCCGGGACCCACCGGTCGATCGCCCGCTCCCCACTCACCCGCTCCCCCGGCGGAGCCCGAGCCAGAAGAGCCCCAGCCGCAGCCCCAGCCCCGCAACGTTCGGTGACCGCGCCGCTCCTGCCGCGACTCGCACTGCCGGGCGGTGCACCGCAGAGTGCAGGAAGCCACGCGCCCCGGAGGGGCGGGGAGAGAGGCGGAAGTGACGCTTCCGGCGGCGCGACAGGATGCAGGAACACGCGCCCACCAGGACGGGGGGATGCGGCAAAGCGCGCCCCCTGCCGGGCGGGGGGAGCATGGAAGACACACCCCTGGGCGGGCGGGAGCACCGCTGGGCAGCGCCAAAGCACGCGCACCAGGGGCGGGAGAAGGGAGCGGGACGGCACCTCCGGGCCGCCGCCGACCAGGAGACCCCGCGCACCCGCCGAAAGGGATGACTCGCTCGCCTCACCGGTGGCCTCGGCCCTCCCCCGGCGCGCCGCCGTGCTGCTGCCGGGCACGCGTTTGCCCGGCACGCGCTTGCCCCGCCCACCACCGACGCGCCGGAGGGGCCGGAGCCGGCGCGCGAACGGGCAGAGGGCGAGGGGCAGAACGGCAGCGCCGGCCCCGCGCCCGCGGAGCGGCAGCGGGGCTGCCTTACCGGGAGGCAGCAGACGGCGCCAGGCAGCCCCCGCGGTCTCGCATGGCCGCTGCGGGCGAACGGCAGCGTGGAAACAGCGAGCGACACCGCGCATGCGCGGGTCGGGGCTGCAGTACCTGCCCTTGGCCGCATGGTGGCAGCAGAGCGCCGCAAAGCGAACTGAAACGCGCAGAAAGCCCATTTAAGAAGCGCGGGCTCTGAGGAAATCCGGGGGCGATGGACAGAAAAGGCAGCGAACGTGCCCCTCCAGCCCGTGTCCGGGGCTACACGGCAACAGCTGCCCTGTCCCCCGATGACCCCTCACTAGCCAGGGAGGGGCGTCGAGAAAAGGGGAGGAGACCTGCGGGTCGAAGTGAAATCGGGTTTAACGAGACAGCACCACTACCAACAGAGGCATGCAAAGTTACACTGGGCCAAATGAACGTGCAGCAGCCACGATCGACAGGAGAGGGGTCCTCGGGAGCAAGGAGAAGCAGGGAAAGGAGAGAGCCCTGCAGGAGCCCCGCGGGAGATCCCCTTCCTCAGCAAACCTTCCCGCTTTATACTGAGCATGACACAATGGTCCGGGCTACACCTGTAGCTGACTCAAACTGCTAACAGCCTGCTGAGCATTGCTGGGCTGTGATTCTGGACCAGCCAAACCGTGACAGTGAAACACAGACAAGCAAGTCTGTAGACAGAAACTTTTAAAAGTGATGGGGATTAAGGAAATAAGGGAAAAAAATAAAAATAGTAATGGAGAAGTAGAAAGAAAAATCTATAAAGCAAAGGCACTGAAGAAAAAGTTAAAACTTAAGATATCAAAAAGCAAAGAGTAGATGTAGAAAATACAGTGTAAGCAATAGGGATTAGGGAAATAAAGGGGAAAGTATAAAAATACAGAAAGTGACAGCCAACAAAAATGGAGACAGAGAAAGAAAAATTCAAAAGGATGGTGGTAAGGAAAGATAAGGCATAATTAAAAAATAAAGACAGGATGTGGGATAAAAGTAGATAGAAATCTTTAAGAGCAACAGGGTACAAGAAACAGAAATAATTTAAAAATAGGGTCGGGGAGGTGGATAGAAGAAAATTGAGGAAGAATTTTTTTTTTTTTTTTAAGTGAGAGCATACAGGACAGAGAGAGGAATTAAAAAAGGAGGGACAGGGTGCCAGAGGGAGGGAAAATGAGAAAGAGAAATTGCAATGCAGTGAGGCACAAGAAACACGGGAAAGCATTAAGAAATTGGGAGAGGGAGCCAGAAAATGGGACACCATGAACAAGAGAGGGATGGAGAGGGGGACAAGGGTGTAGAGAGGAGAGCTGAGAGATTGCACCAGAAAATAGGGACTGAGAGACAAATGGGAGAGATGGGGAGTGAGGCAGAAGGGACTGACGAGACAGAGGCAAAACAAGGGCCAGGGACAAATTCTAAAGCAACAGGGGAAAAGAAACATAGGCAAGAAATTAAAAATAGAAACAGGGAGCCAAATAGAAACACATGTAGAACAAATATTTCAAAAAGCGATGGAGTACGGGAAACACAGGCAAGAAATAACACATGGGGGCAGGGTGACAGATGGAAGAAGCAAAACTGAAGAAGTGGTTGGGTAGAGGACACAGAGGGAAGAATTAAGAACTAGAGACAGGGAGATGGACAGAGGGAAAAGCAGAAAGAATATTTTAAATGTGAAAGGGTACAAGAATTAAAAGAATAGGTATATGGACCTGCGTAAAGGGATGCAGGCAAAAATGTGAAAAACAACAGGAGAAGAGAAACATAGGCAAGAAATTAAAATTAGGTCAGGGAGGGGGAGAGCAAGAGAGAGGTTGCAAGAAAATTTAAAAAGCGACTGGGTTCAAGAGACTTAAGTGAGAAGTTAAAAGACAGGAACGGAGAGGTAGAAACTTTCAAAAGCGATGGGGTACAAGAAACATGCAAGAAGGAAAAAACAGGAACAGAGAGCCCAGCAGAAGCAAACTGCCATGGGTTGACCTTGGCTGGCTGTTGAGTGCCCACCAAGGTGCTCCATCACTTCCTTTCCTCAACCAGAGGAAGAAAATACAACAAAAGCGCTAGTGGAAACCCACCACACTTCCCACAATCAACAGGGACCTGGATAAATGGAGGCAGGGAGAGAGGGAGACCTAGAAATGCCCTTTTCACAAGCAAAAGAAACTTTACAGCAAACTGAAGTCACATCCACTTCCTGTCACCCCAGTTTTGGCAGGAGAGCATAAAGCGCCTTTAATCCTCAGTAGTCCCAGAGTTTCAGTAGCTTGCCCAATGATTGCTGGAAAGTCAGTGTCATAGGGAAGACCAGAGCCCCATTGCTAGTCCCTGCTCTGACTGGTCTGCTAACATGAATGAAAAGAGACTCAAGCAACTAAAACAGTTCATAAAATAAAACCAACTTAGAAAGATGTCCAAAGAGGAACAAATCTGAAGTAAGGAAAATCCGACAGTGAAGCACTTATCATATGCAGCTGTAGTGCACAGTTGATTTTAAGGACTCCAGAATTAGGACTGCAGTGTGCTGTGTTGATCAGCATGCGACACACTGGCAAATCACATTGAGTGCACTAGAAATCTTTTTGCATGTGCACTTGCCTTTTGGTAATAATCATATTTCACACAATAAGTGCAAAGCCTTTGGTCTTTTGCACGTGCATTGATGTGGCTTGTGCTTGCTTTGGTACTGCACGCCTGTTTCTTGTGTCATGCTGAAGTACAGCAAAACACTCGAGTATCTTTTTTAAGAACAAAGCCAATCAGATGCAAATTTGGACACAGGCATATGCATCTTTTTGAGTCAGAGTTAAGCAGACGTGTATGCTTTTCAGTGATGCAGTTATTCCCTCTGCTTTGCCTGATGCCATGAAGCTGCCTGCTTAATCCAGCGCTTTTATAAACTGTATTTTTCAGCTCCACTTTGACACCACCAGTCATTATAATCTGTTTTAAACATGTATGCTGATTAATCCAAGGTGTCTTGTTTGCAGCAACCTAGAACTTTGAATCTTATTCTCTAACTTAATCTCCTCATTAATTTTGAGGCTTAATTTTGGAATACAAATGACAGTGAGCAGGAGTGAGCCATGGAAGATGCCAGGCACTGCTTGCTGGCATAGGAAATGGTCTCCCAGTGGAAGCCTTGAGCCATCTTGCAGGTTGCTGCTTAGACTCTGGTAGCCTGGTACCTGTCAGAGGAAGGGGAAAGAAGCACATCCTAACAGCTGGACATGTATCCTGGTGGTCTGTCGTAGTCATCAAGATTCCAAGCCTAAACCTGGGAATGTGCCGAGAGCTGATGGGTTAAGCTGGTGGTTAGGATGGCATGCTGCCTTATGAATGGTGCCAGTGTTACAAGTACTTCTTTTATTATAGGAGTACTGAGAGTTCCCAGTTATGCTGGATGCTGCCCAGTAATTCATGGGGTAAAAAATAGTCCACGACCAAAACAGCTGACCACGATATTCAGCAAGACAGTCAATGGAAGGTGCTTTACTTGAGGGGATGTTATTAGCTGTATTCTGCATATAGGTGAACTGAGGTAGAGGAGGGATGAAAATTACTAGTGCAGGGAGGATGTCTCTGACAGAATGGTTGAAGCGATTCAGGCTACAGCATGAAGCAGTTATGCCTGTAGTTTTTGAAGTGTCTGGCCTGGCATAAAAAAATAGGAAAACTGCTGTCTTGAAAATGAATCCGAAAGAAACATTTCCCATCCTTAATCCATTACACCTCTACATCCAGTCTGTACACTGCATTTTGGACTCCTTTGGAACCAAATCTTGCGGGTGGTTGTTGTTAGTATGAAAGGATACTTTCTGTAATAAATTCCAAGACTGCTTCTTGCTGGAAAAGCCTGATGTGGCATCCTGTACACCACTGGCAAATCTCCTACTGACTTGGCCAGCAGGATCTCACCTGAGCCATTTTTACAAAGCACAGCATCTGGCATTGAGCAGAAGCTGGTTGATTGTTTTATTTTTTTAGCTAGTTTCCCAGTCCACTCTGGAAAAAGACCAGCCTATCAGAATCGGCAGAGGACAAGGGTATGTTAGGATGGGGCTTGGCAGAGAAAAAATGGGCAAAACATGCTGCCATGTGACCTACTTCTTGCCAGGAAAATTGATTCTCTCCCTTCCCAGAGCTCTCCCAGCTGGGATGCCAGGGAGAGGAATAGCAATGGTTTTGGCATATAAATTGCAGTGAGCACTAGGATAAGCTGAGGAAGGACTGGCATCATTTGAAGCGTGCACGTTTGTCAGAGGAATAGAAACCATAATGTTCTTCCATCGCAGATCCAATGCATCCTTGCTACAAAATTGGCTGGCTCATGAACAAACTGCCCCTGACAGTCGTAACCTCTTACTTGTCAGTACGAAATGCACACGCATGCCGCCATTCAGTTTAAACATTAGAGAAATCTTTTGCTAAGGGCCGATTGCCAGAAGGGACAGAATTTGTGACATACTTGCTCTGGACTGAAACTCTTAAACAGTAAACACTCGTGCAGTAAACCTTTCTATGGGAGTCTTCTCTAAAAGAAGGCATTTTGCAGGTAATTGGGAAATGGAGAGTCAGCAAGAGGATGAGCAAATACCTGCTGCAAAAAAAAGCCTGCCACATTTTTCCTCTAAAAATTCCAAGTGTTCCCACGTGCTTGCCACCTGGCTGTCTGTGAAGGTCATCTGTTTGCAGGAAGACAACAGACTCTGTGGGAATCAGGTATGTGTTGGCTCCTCTCTGAGCTTCCCTATTTGCCAGTCCTTGTCAGTCTACCATTTGCTGAGGTGAAATGTCAGTATCTGCAAAATTCAGTCATTAATGTTGCAGAAGTAGGAGCCCTGAACTGAGTCCTCTTTGAGGTCAGACACTGTGCTTCTGCTCTGCCCCAGCAATGGCAGGAAACCAATGACTCAATACTCTCAGGAGTTTCCTCACCAGAGGGAAGCAACACAGACTGACCTGTCAGTCTGTGCACAAAAAACAGAGACAGCTTTACTTTCAGCTTTTAGCTAGAGATAGTGCTTTCTTGCCAAGCGGAAAAGGTACAGTATGAGAAGTGGTTACACATCTGCAGGCAACACTAAATTTATTCTCACAGCCCAGTTTAAGAGTAAGTGGAGTGTAGATGGGATAGACCCAGGCATACTGAAACTCCAGGTGCTCATACAACACCACAAATCACACATATCCATTCCTCCTACTGCGTGCTCTTCAGTCCTTCATTTCAGCTTCTATTCTCACTTCTTTGCTCCTTAGTTGCTTTCAGTACAGAGACCCTGAGGATCCTGCTTTATTCTCACTCCTCTTTTGGCAGTGGCAGAAGAGAGCGGTAGTGGAGAGATATAGTCTTAGTCTCGTCACGAGCAGAATTTTGGCTGGCAGGAGTACGGAGGTTGCCAGTACCAGAACTGTCCAGCATCTTTCACAGCAAGCCCTTTAGACTCTTTTGATGGCAGAGAACAAGGCCTTCGATTACTTTACAGAATTTAAGGTATGTTTTTCAAGCTGTTGAGGAGAGAAGGGGGAAGGGAGAGGCAGACTTGACCTGGGAAGCAATGTACCATAGGAGATAAATGGCCCTGCTCCAGCCAGATAAAGCGCACAAGTAACTATGTGAGAAGAAAAGATAGAAAGAGACATGGAAATCATATGTGGCTGGGGCTGGTGACAGCATTGTTCTCTGACACCTTGCTGAAAGCAGCATTCCCACAGGGAAAACATTTTCCACCCCAGTGGGTACCTATGAGAGAATACAGCAGTTGTGTCTCACTGCCTTTCTGGAAGGAAAGCATCTCTTCTTAGATTTTTTTTTTTCCCTGTCAAAGCAGAGACAGCTTCCCTGCTGGCATTGATCCCTGCTGCCCTATTGGTTTATGAAGCTTTGCCAGCGTGAGAAGAGCTATGTCTGCCATTGGAAGTTACTGCGCAATAAGGTATGATACAAATTTGCTGTGCACTAATTAATCAGCATGCTTTGTGAAGAGTGAGACTGAGGAACTGATTCCATTCAAGGGTAGTCTTACTGCATGCCAAGAACCAGACTAGCCACACACTGCTGCCCAGTGAGAGTGGTCTTCTTCCTTTCCAGTCGCCACTCTCAGTGCCACTCTCAGTGCTACCAGTTCTTTCCTGCTCTGTCCGTTGCTGACTGAGCTTACTAGCCCAGAAGAGGGCAAATCCATTTCTTTTTTGCTTGGACTGGTTTTCTGTTGGGTTGAATGATTGAATTGCCTCATGAAGTGTTCTGATGAACCCAGAAATGGCATGACACAAACAGTGGGAGTGAGGATGGTAACAGGAGACTTGGCTTTCCGTCTTGGCCACAGTGTACCATTAGATTAGATCAACCATATCATCTCTCTTAACCCCATGAGTGTCTGTATAAGGAACAGGTGTAGCATATGCCGTATGCTGCACATTCATGACCTCCCTCACTCTGAATGAACTTCCTTTTAGATGGGAGTTCCTTCCTTCGAGAAGGGTGTGCTTTTCTGGTCAAATTGCAGAAGAGGATCTTTTTTTGATTACTCCTAGGTGCATTCACATTAAATTTCCGTCTTTTTCATTGTCTCCTCTGTGTTGTCGTGTACTTCAAAGGGGATGGAGGAGAAAGGCTGCTATATTGTGTCTGTTCTTCAAAGGGATAAGATCCATTATCCTTTTCTCACTTGTGTTGGCAACCAGCCAGAGTCTTAGTCTCCTGAAAACACGGGCACTGTATGCGAGTTTTATGCTGGTCCCTAAAGGCCAAGGGAGTGTGTCCTTTAGAAGACTGCTCTTAACAAATCCGTAAGCAGAGGAGTCTGACTTTGTGGACAGTAATAGGGGCATCAGCAGAGGTAAAGCTCTATCAGTAAATGATACTATAACCCAGGAGAACTTTCCACTTGCTCCAGAGTTTCTCAAGGCCTTGAACCTTAACATGCACTTTGCCAGTTTGAGCCCTAAAAGAGAAGGAAAAAAAAACTGGCCAGTTTTACGCCGGAACAGGAGAAGCGAGTTGCCTTGTGTGTGATGGCAGTAACCAATGAGGAAATGATCAGTATGTATCTTTTCACTGAAGAAAGAGGTTTTGCAGTCTTAGAGTATGGCTTTCCAAGTTGTCCCTGTCTTGCAGACCCATCTTTCCACCTCACATGGTCTCTCTTTCTCTTGCCTGAGAGCATTGCTCTAAGTTCCTCCTTAATTCAAAGGCATTTTGATGACCAAAAAGGACACGGAAGATGTATATGGGCAAGGAGCACTTGGAATCCTTGAATCAATGTATTGTGTCTCATTGTTTTCATTACTGTCTCAATTTTGCTTTTCCAATTGGGAAGGAAGAGACAGAATGGAAAGGTAAAAATAAAATGTGTGTTGGGAAAGGGAGCTGTTGATCCCATGGGTTACTCAGAGTGCACAGCTTTGCCCTAAACCTCATTGTTATCTGGGCCGCAGGCCAAATGTTTGGCTGAAAAAAATATGCATAGTTCCAAAACACTGTGTTAATTTATGTCCTCTATTACAATACCACTGAGTAAGAGCATAATTCTTTTTAGTAAACATCTGATAGCATGATAAATACAGTCATCTTTTCAGAGAAGCTACCCTAGCTCCGGCCGTGGTATTTATCAGAGCAAGCAAGAACAGCCAAACAATTTTGCATGTCTGGTTTTCTTCTTGAGCCTGTCTCCTCTTTAGGTCAAATCACATCTTACCCAGGAAGGTTTGGATGGATACCAAAAAATAACTCCTAATTTACCTTATGTAATGTCATTACCAAAATTCAGCATTTCTTAAAAACTGAAAGATGGAATCCAGGTTATGCTGTCTTTAGGTGTCTTTCCGCTCTTATACTTGCAATGCATTTAATCTCTCGAGCCTTACAGGCCTTTAGATGCAGCTGTCCAGGTGAAAAACAAGGGCAGTGACCCACGAGTTTTATAAAAACATGAAGGTAGAAGTTCTTAGTATGACAGTCCTCCGCTTCTTTCCTTCCCTTCAAAATATTTCAGAAGGGCAGAAACTATATTTGGCTTAAATTTTACTGAGGAGCTGCCTCCAAGTCCTATTTTCAAGCAATGAACGGATGTCCCTTCTTCACACAGGGTTGAAGTATAACGGTAGAATATCTCTCCTAGGTAGCAGAAAGACTGCTTTTTCTGCAGTCGAGTTTGCCAGATTGTTGCAGGTGACTGAAGAAAAGCTGGAGGTGATATCCCCTACCACTGAAACAGAAGAATCCTGAAGGGGACATCTGTCCACCACGTTTGATACCTACATGCTGATTCTCTTCTCATTCAGCTTTATACAGCCACAATTCCACTGAGCACATCGAATTAGTCTAGATTTACACCACAGATAAACAGAACCTGGATCAGATCTTTGGAACTAGACTGTTAACAGGCATAAGAACCCATGACTTTAAATCCTCTATATTACTGTGCTAAGCCTGTTTACCCTCTAGTTCAGTAGTCACAGTGAACGCAGTTGTAGTTTATGTCCTTAACAATTATGTTAGGAGGAGGAGGCAGCAAGATCTATGCTTCATCTCAGGACCAGCTTGCAGTAACCTGAGTAAATGGGAGTCATTAGAGTTACTCCAGTTTTAATTACAGTGGTGCACCTGCACAGAGAACGTGGCCCATGCTGGAAGGAACAAACTAGCTTTGCTCAAATCCTTTTGCAACTAAAGGGAAGAACCACGAGAAAATCACAGGCAATTGCTGTATGCAGCATTGCCACAGACTTCTTAGGGGGAGCTCCATGGAGGTATGCTAGCATCTGTGTGCGTAGAGCCCCTTTGAGAAAAGGCAGGCAGCTCAAGCATTTCTGGGTCCTATCCTATGAGAAGCCATGCGTCAGACTGTGTAACAGGGCCATGCATGTGTATGCCAATGCCTTGCAGCAGGGAACAGTCAATGGCTGCATCCAGAGACAGGATGCCTTTCAGTTGGGCTCCTTCAAATTAAAGACCTACTTAAACGGCACGCCTTCTCTGGCTACTCCTCAGCACAGATGCAGTTAGGCCGGTGTCCCTTCAACTACGCTGGCCTTTGGGCAACAATGCTGAGCACATAACTCACTACAGGCCATCACTCCTCTCTCCTCGGTTGGCCTGGGCTGTAACTGTAGAAAGTAAACATCTTCCAGATGTTTACACCAAGTGAACATTTAGATCAGATCCAAAGTGTTAAAAAATTCCCTCAGTGATTTTGGAGTGAGACCCTCATTCAATGTAGCCGGTCCTTTGCGGCTTTACCACTTCATGTATATTTAAGAAGTGACCCATTAAATCTCCAAAGAAAGCACCCCCAATATATTCTTGTTCTGTCACCATTTGCCATTGAAATACATCTTTCAGCATACTCTTTAAATGCATTCTGGCAAAATGATACTATAGTTACGCGCGTATTTTTAACACCACAGTGCTATTAAAATACCATGAAAAGCAGTTTACTATGCAGTGGACGTAATCCGTGAACACTCAAGACTAAAAGAAAACTTTTTCTTTCCCAAATCTGAAGCTCAAATGCGCATGTTAAAGGGAACCTCTGGATCATTCAGAACTTGCCAACTAACATTAGCTTATATTTATTTGTGGTGCATTTTATGCCAGTGATTGAGTAATCACCTGTTTTATCACGTTCCATATATGCTAGCAAATAATTTGAAACAATGTAAAGCCAAATGCTTGGATATAAATTTGCTTACTGTGTTTACAGGAGTGGGTTCAATTGTTTGGATGAAGTTTAATTTGGATGATCTTGTGGCCTGTTTGATGTGCCAAATTTTCACTCTCAAACCACAGGGAAAACAATTTAGACCTTAGCACTAGAAATTGAACTATTGTACTCTAGTATTTTTGTACTAGAGCACTGGGTTGGTGTCAGAGATTTGAACCACTGGGAAAAAAAAATTATGGCAATGGATCAGTGCAGATCTGCCAGAACAGCTACACAGGTTTTTACAAAAACACACACACACATGTATAAAACCATTGGCATTGAGCTTTAGTGTGAAGTAAAGCTTGGAACATTTAATGGGTTATGTAATATGGTGTTATTTCCTGTCCCCATCAAATAAGACAGACTTCTTTCTTTGCTTTTCCTTTTACCATCTTATCAGGAATCTTAATAGACTTGCGGAAGCGTTTCTATTCTCTGCTTAGAAATGCAAATACAATGAACTTCCCTGGGCAATGCTGGAAAAATGATCATGCAACTGTTGTATACCCTAGCTGTTCTACTGGGCGCAGATCGGTTTTCAAAAGGATTGTTAATACTTGCACGAGTCACTCATAATGCTCTAATCCATAGTTCCTGTCCAGGACCAGGGAAGGCAGTGGACTTACAGAGAAGGCAAAATGGGCATCTTGTAGCCTGTTGTACATTATCACTCCTGGTGGGGCACTAGATGGAAAGAACTCAAACTTGTTTATGGGAGCCTGTGGTGAGCATGTTGGACTGGCATTTATCTAAAGAAAAACTCAAGACTCCTCTATACATAAATTGAGCATATTTTGTTCTGGACTGAAACATTTTTGTTCTTTTCTTAGTTTGGTGCCTGGCCATACCATTTTTCAATGACAGTTTTCCAAGCAGAACCTTGCCTTAAGAGGGCTAAACTAGCTATTTGAGAGAGGGGCTATGGAATGTAGTATGTTCCATGGATGCTGGTTTGCTTGTAGGGTAGATTAGATACTGTAGAAATGCCATAAGGCCCTTACAAGAAACATGTGATACTGCTACACAAATTGTTCAAACTATCACATTACTGTAGGCTGTTGTATTTGGACCATTGCTAACAGAATATTGACAGGGTTATCATAAGTCAGGTTTTCCTGGGTGTTTCCTCTTATCCTGCCAGGAGATTTTGCCAAATGAGGTTTTGAGGATTTTGTAGTTCTTGTCTAGGTTTCCCACATGCCAAATATCTTCAGTCAGGCTATCCTTCCTCTGGAAACCCTGGATGTAACCACTTATTCATCCTCCCCATGACATCCAGCCAAGCCGTGTTACCAGCTAATTTAGCTGGAACTTTGTGTTCTTTAAGGTTCTAAATCATGTCTGAAGGCATGCTAACTGGGACCTCTTTCTTGCTGAAAAAGAGCACCAGATACTGAGACAGAAAGAGGGAAGGACAGCTGAACATCAAATGCCTAGTGTGCCTTGGGCATCAAAACCTCTCAGGTAAAATTAAGCTCTGAGAATCTGTGTGTCATCTTTCCATCTTTGAATCATATCATTTGGTTTGGGTTTCACTTATGGTATTTACTTACAATACTATCTGTTTTGAGAGGCTTTTGAAGACTAATGTATTCCCATGCTTTGTCCAGCTGCAAGAGCTCAAAAGCAGGAGATTTCAAACAGGAACAGAAAGGGGGGTGTGGTTTTAGAGTACTGAAGTATGAAGCCAATTCCTCATCTGTGGCAGTGCAGACAGACAGAGAGAGTGAAAGTTGCACTTAAATTTGCTGCGAGGTTAGGAAGTATCTGAATTGTTTGTATCCTAACTTGTACTGTAAATTGTTCTAAATGCATGAATGAGAGGCAGTTTTAAATATACTAGGCTTTTATGATTATCCTGTGGTTGCTGAGTCTGGAAACAACAAAAGAATTTGATTTTCTTTGCTCTGATAGATCCTGCTGAGAGTGGGTTGAAACTTTTCTTTCGAAACACTTTTTGTCAGAAAACTGAACTTTCAACTAAATTAATATTCTGTGAAAAAATATAAGCTTTCCTTAGTAATTAAAAATATTATAAAAATGGAAATCTTTACCATAGGAGGAGGAATATTTTCCAAAGATTTACAGTATTAGTAGCATTAGCTGATAGCTGTGAGCTGTGAACTTTAATATTCACATATACACACACATATATATTATTATGAGGTAGGGTTGTATATGTTAAGAAATTACCTATGAGCAAGTGGTATTGACTTCCGTTACTTTTGCTGTAGGGTTTTACACATCCTGACTTAAACACTCTGCAACCTGGAGATGGGGTTAAAAGTCAAGGCAGAATGTCTCCAGCTTTCTCTGCTCATTCTAGATTTACAGGCTCAGCTATTAAGAGAACGATTGTTGACCACTGTTAAATGATGACTCTTTTTTGTAAGAAAGCACTCATTATCTTGTAAGACATTGGCATTTTTCTACAGCAGTGTTTCAATGCTGTAAAATAGATCCCACAAAAGAGCTCGAGGTAAGAGAAGGGGAGAGCAAGGAAAAGCAAGGATTACAGTGGTACTGGAAAAAAGGAAGGGATAAGTTGGTATGTAAAGTTATCGGTAGCTTAGATAAACGGGTTATTACATACAAATACACACACATACCCATGTCCACAGAGGAGCGTAAGCTTCTACATACAAAAATTATCAAATGCAAAAAGCTTTAAATGA
The DNA here is from genome assembly GCF_034619465.1 of Leptosomus discolor. NCBI lineage: Eukaryota > Metazoa > Chordata > Aves > Leptosomiformes > Leptosomidae > Leptosomus > Leptosomus discolor. Next base: position 1,063,071 of record NW_028237953.1, on the reverse strand, counting down.
CAGTGTGCATCTTTGTCCTGCTTCACTGCTGGAGGGTTCTGACACAGACCTGCAGGGTTTATCTCTGTAGTGTTCTGGCAAACATCCAGGAGTCTAGGCATGCTTGTAAACATGTGTGTAAGTCAATGAGTTTTGCCTGTGAATGCAGTGTTCCTGACAGAAAGAGGCAATGATTCTGTAACATGGTAAATCCTGTATGGTACCAAAAAGCGCTGAACGTAAAGTGCTGAACACATATAGACTAACTGATGGTGTAAATTTGCTTAAAATATATTCCAGATTTCCTTTTCCTATGAGGCTTTATGCACGAGGTACTGCCTGGCACTGCACTAGGCAATAAAGAATAACCCATTGTGACTCTGGCTAATTTGACAGAAATGTGTATCTCATCCTCTATGCACACACACTGGATCTGCTGAGTGCTTTGGCAGCTTAGTATTAATGCCCATCAAATTGCAGCCCACGGGGAAACTCTTCAGCATATGGGTGAGCATGGTGGGTGTGGGTCCAAGTTTGTATGCGTGAAGGGACACGTCAGCCTTCAACTTGCATGTCTAAAGGTGCATGCGTGTGCATTTCTGTCTCCGTTCTGCCAGAATCACTCTCCTCTCCCTTTGCCTCAGCGCTCCCCCCGGAAAAGATAAGCTGTGCTTGCTTTGGCATTGTCACGTAAGCAACCCTAGAAACAGCAAACACTCACCTCTCCTCTCCTCACTCTCTCTTTCCCGTTCCTCCCCGACACCCATCTCCGACTCCTTCCTCTCCCTTCCCCGCACTGGCGCGGCGACCCGCTTCAGGCCGTCCCCCTCCCGCGGCCCCGCCCACAGCCCACCGCGCCCGGCCCTCTCAGCCCCGGGCAGCTGTGAGCAAGCCCGTGCCACCGCCCCTACTCCCGCCCTCTTACGCCGTTGCCTCCTGAAATTACACCTCCTCCGCAGAAGGAGCACAGGCGCTCCGCTCTCGCGCGTGCGCCGTCTGTGCCCCCCCCCCCCCCCCCCTTCGCACCGAGAGCGCGGGCCGTGGTCCGCCGGCAATGGGGGCCGGCCAGCGCGGGGGCCGGGCTTAGAGCCGCCGGGTGGCAGAGGGCGCCCGCCGCGAGGGGGAGAGACGGCGGCGGGAGGGGAGGCGGCCGGGCGTCCGCCGCTAGCGGCTCCTGAGCCGCCCGACGGGCCGCGCCGCGCAGCCTGCGGCCCGCGGAGGCCGCGGCCGGCGAGATGGAGGATGCGCACAGCCGGGAGGCGCAGACTGTCTGCGAGGCCCTGGGCCGCTACGAGGACACGCTGCGGGGCACAGTCCGGGAGATCCACGGCGACATCCAGGTGTTCAAGCAAGGGGTGGGCCGGCAGGTAGAGGAGGTGCTGCGCCTCGCCAGCCCCCTGGCGCGCTCCGTCTCCGAGCTGCAGCAGGAGAACCGGCGCCTGCGGGCGCAGCTGGAGCGCCTGTCCCGGCAGGTGGAGGCCCTCGGCCGGTCGGCGGGGCTGCCGCAAGAGTGGGCGGATGAGGCGGCGGGGAGCTCTTCGGCGCAGAGTTCGCCCGGCGGCGGGTTCTCCAGCCATGCCAAGCTAACGGTCACTGGCTGGAGCCACGTAAGTGCTGGCCGCGGCCAGGGAGGCGGCGGGAGGGAGGGCCGAGAGGGAGCGTGAGCGGGTGTTTCGCGGGTGTTGCCAGGCGCTGCGCTGGCATGGGGGAGCGTTTAGGGACACGGGGCTCGTTTTTTGCAGTGCAGGGTCAACGGGCTTTTGGGAGGTGCTGTGATAAATGGTCTTGGCCCTGATACCGCCTGGAGCTGTTCCTGATTGTAGCACTGCTTGGTCAAACAGGGATCTTGGTTAGAGTGGTAGCAACCTATCAGTTCAGTGTGGTTAGAAGTAAGAAGAGAAGCGGCAGCTGTCTCAGCTATCAACATACATATGTATGCGAATATCTGTGTATCCTTTCTGGACTCGATTCAGGGGGATCTGTGTGCCAGCAATGCTGTTTGGCAGCTGGCAAGCTCACAAAGGAGAACAGCTCAGCATATAGCAGGGAGTAACATGTTTTCCTAAGACAGTGATTTAATATCCTGCAGTGAGACTGTTTTGTTGCACAACCACTGACCTGCACTGCTGCAGCTCATCCCCGAGAGGTGGGCCTCATGCAAGTTGTCATGGTTTCCATGACCTAAACTACCACAAACACGCACGTTCCCCCCAGCCTTGTTACTCAGTATATGGAAACCCTAGTTAGTGGAAAGCTCATCTGGAACCGAGATGTTTTGTGTAATACTTTTTCTATGTGTCCAGCTCTATGGAAAGAATTGGGAGCTCCTGTACAATCCTTGACACCAGGAGGTGGCAGCCAGGCAGTACACATGATTTAGTCGCATAAAACTGCAGTACTGGAGACTTGCTTTTCACAGATGATGGCCTATTTCATGTAATCTTCAGTAAGCCATGTGTTAGGGTGTCTTTAAGACTGTTGGAGCATGAAAAGCTGGTCTGTAGTCTGTCGAGGCTTTGGAGCTGGAAAAGAAAAGCTTGAAAATGAAATTCAGTCACTTAAATTGGTGGGAGCGAACAGAGTCTGTATTGTATTCCAACCCTTTTCATTCCTGCTGATTCAAGAATGGGGGCATAGGGCTTCCTACAGCTGGGCGAGTGAAAAGGTAAAGCTGCTGCTTGATGCATTGTTCCAACATAGTGGTGGCAACTGCTGCCTTTTCCCCCATGTGACAAAGGTGTTCAGTACACATGCAGCTTTCAGATCCGTTGCTTTTTGTTTCATGGAGCCATCCACGCTTGTTTGTATTGCAAGGAGCAGAAGTGAGCCAAGTGACATGGAAGGGACAAGGGGGTGTGGTCCCTCACACCATCTCACCTGTTCCATCACCACTGCCTACATTGTAGTGTGTACTTCACGTTCTGTGAAAAGTCTTGCATTGAGGTTATGGCAATATCTAGCTTCAGGTATTGGTCTGTGCTAAAGCACAGAGTGTGCTTTTGTTTGAATTGGAGCCTTCCCGCTTTGCTTTAAGGGTTCAGGGAAGATCATTTGAGTAATGGTAGTTCTTCAGTGCCCTTGCAACAATTTTCCCTGGACAGTTGCACAACTTCCCAAGTTAGCATAGCTGACCGAGAAGGAATTTCAGTACTGAGAACTACGGGAGACGCAGCTAGATCTACACACACCAAATACATGCAGTGAAAACATGATTTTGTGGGTAAGGCTCTGAGGTGGCTGTGCTCAAATGGCTAAAGAGCAAGCCTTGGTCTAGTCACCCAGATTCTCTATAATGAAGAAAGTGTTCCCTCAGTTGCTTGTGATTTCTGGTTATGTGACCAAAGCACTTGAAACAGGGTACCGTATGTGTATGTTTTCAGATAAACGAGTACCTGTGATAAAATTAGTGACACTTACTAGCCTTAGTAAATACTTCTATAAGTATGAGATATGAGGAACCAATAATACTGACCTGGAAATAGCAGCGAATCAAGATATGCTATTTTGCTCTTAAAAAGATTTATTGGTTGAGTTCTTTTTTTACTGTGTGGTCAATGCAGTGTTTACCCCAACAAAACGCTGGGTTCTGTTGCTTTCAACTTTTCTAGCAAAATACTTGGGGTAAGAGTTAAGACTGTCTTGCAGATTGGATACTGGAGAGTCCGAGCATCTTCAGTGTTTGAACCATTATTTTCTAATATTGCTAGATTATTTTTCAAGGTAATTTGATTGAAAAAAGTAAAGCCAGGGAGTTCCAAACATAGCTCAGAAGTAAGGACACAAAGCTTTTAATTCTAATCTTCAGTCAGTCTCTGCTCTGCTGTCCTTGAATCTGGTATACCACAGTTTAAGTGCTGATTTAGATGTAATTTTAAATGGCTATTAGCCACTGTGATTTGCAGGTGAACCTTTCTGATATTTTGATACCGAACTTTAATTTGGCACTCTAACCAAGCCAGAATCTGACAGCTGCTTCTGCAAAGGTGGAAAATAGGGTGTTCAAAGAATTAACTTTAAAGTAGGATCCTGGAGCCATAGCTGCACTACTGAGGATTTATCCCTCACTGAGCAGTTTGTTGCTGTTTGTCATCCTTTGCAGTCACTGAGGTCTCTCTCCTACCTGCCTGTGATTATTAGAAAGGAAGATTTTGACCTTTTTTGTTGGTCAGATCTTGCATTTTGTCAGGAGCTTTATCACTTATGATCTTTCCGTGGTGTTTGTGGTTGAGCAAACAGGAAAGACTAAAAATACCATAAGGGTGTTCTATTTTTATGCTGTCAGAAGAGTTTCTGTACAATGTGGACAGTCTGCTGGACAGACTGCTGCAGAGAACCTGCCCGCAGTGGTCAGGACAGCAGAGAGATGTGTAGTAGGTTATGACCACATGGGAAGATCTAAACAAATATTACTCGTTGGTGTCTCTCTGTGGTGACCTGATGGCACCCAACAGTCAGCCTTGGAGTAACTGCATGAGACATAATGACCTAGGGTATACAGGCAGGGAGATTAACTGTTCCAGCAATCACCTGGCGTTGTATACTATGATTCTAAACCATCTCGACTCTTCAACTTCCTATAATAAAGGAAATCTGGTAGTTCCATTTCCTTCTTACTGTTCTCTTGCACTTCCTGCAAGTGTCCTTTTGGAAGGGTGGCATTCATTCCAAGCTTGCCTTCATACTTATCTGGATTATTTTTTGTTGTGTGGTTTGTTTTGTTTTAATTCAGTGTGACGTAGCTGTGGGCACCTGCTGAAACTGCCAAGGTAGAATTGTTCCCTGCTGTCCACTTTTATCCAGTGTTGCTTCAAAAAAGGTTCTGTGAAAACTGCTTCTACTGTTGTTTTTCAGTGATTACTTCATCTGCAAAAGCTTTCCTAATAAGCTCGTGGTGTTCAAGGCTTTTTCTTCAAGCTGCAGGGTCAGTTACAGATAGAGAATTCTGGTGTTTTCTGAGGGACAATGGCTTTCTAATAGAAGAATTAAGGGGTAAGTGTGGTGCAGTTCTTGCTGGTGTCTAGGAGCCTTGTTTGCATTTCCTCAGACATTTCATCATTCCCCATTTCTGATGCATCAGTGATCTCTTTCTATGAAAGGAACAGCGTCAAATCTTGCCTTGCAGAAGTCAGTGGTGCTTTTGCTGTTCACCGAAGTGAAGCATCAGTTTCATCCAGTATGTAACAAGAGAGGGAGGTACTTCTCACAGATAAACAGCATTTCTAGATCCAATTATTTTTATTGTAACCCTTTTGATAATTGGTGCTTTTATGAAAGGCTTTGGATGACTGATGCCTCATTTGAGAGAGAGTAATCTCATTTTTCTGTCATTCTTCCACAATTTGACCTTGTTGCAGGCAAAAGCTTGACGAGATAACACATGTGCACTTCAGAGTCTCAGAGAGGAAATAAAAATTGTTTTTCTTTCTGATCTCATGATCTGGTGCTTACTCTTTTCTGAATGTGTGTGATTTTCATTACTGGGTTATGATATTTGCCAGTTTGATAGCAGCTTCCGGTTGTGGATCCCCAAGGTCCAACATCTTTGCAGTGAAGGAGGAATTCTGGCAGCCCTGTGACTATGGAAAGTATTATCACCCTACATGACATGGAGACTTCTGAGCTACTGAGAGATTAGTTCTAAGAGTAAGCCTGAGTAAGACATGCAAAACATTAGCGTTAACTTTCTTTTCTTTAACCAGTTCCTCATCATGTTGTTGTAACCTGAGTTGTACAAATGGGTGCTTCTCATTATTAAGCACGGATATAGGTATCTGTGTCCCCCGATGTTTACAATCTGTGTAGCCAGCATTGACAGAGGAAGTAGTGTTACACACTTGTCAGAATGCTGCCCTCTCCAAACAAAGTGGATTTTGAAGTACTTTAGCCTGACACCACTAAATGCATGGTAGAATCTGATCACAGATCCTCCCAGTGTTTCATCAGCACATGGGGCTTCCCTGTCCTCGAGCGTGGAATCAAGTTTCTTCCTGAGCATTGTTAGCCAAAACGTAATCAGGTTTGCATAAAATAAATTGATGCGGCACCTGTTACTGCGTTAAGAAACCAGTTCAGTGTGTAGGATGCTACATGATCTTTGGAATGACCACCTCATTTGACTGTTTTGCTCACCCCCAAAGCTTGTAAAGTAGGTTCGTGTTTATAGTCTATATCAGCATTTGACATATTCAGGTCATAATGGCTGACATGAATGGATAAACAATTCTATATACCACAGGTACGTTCTAGGGAGCTGCATTAGCTGTGCTTTACATTTCAGTTCTAGATATGGACAATAATTGTTGACTGGGATCTCAGTTCCATTAAATACAGCATTAAAAGTTCTGAACCCCTGATTCTGCGTGGTTTGTATAATTAATATTTTGTGTGCTTTTCTTAGGTTAATCCTGGCAGCTAGTCATAACTGAATTTATTAGTGCATAGTGCCTCCTTCTTGACAAGTATAAAAGTTTTAAAATAATTTTATTATCTCAAATTAAAAGATCTGCATATAAGGACACAAATCCAGTTTAGCAGCAGTAAGTCAGACTGTGTGGAATGGAAGCATTCTTTGTGGGGTAGCAGATGGTATAAAAATGAAAAATATTTTTGATTATTGGAGAGACAAATGTTATTTTAAAGAAGCTGTTCTTCTGGTGATCTGTTGTGAAAGAAGTTTGGAGACTAGCTTTGCAAAAGAACTTGTCACTCCTTTTGGGCCTAAGCTGAGTAACTATCTAAAGAGTGCGGCTTTGTTGGATGTGACTTCTTCTGATAACCTGTCTGTAATGAGGCCGCCAAATGCAAGAGGTCCCACAAAAATCAGTGGAGCCTAGATACCTGAATTGTAATGCTTCCGCTTGTAAGAAAGTTTTAGATATTGGGAAAGAGTGAGAATTATGAGGGTTCCCAATTCCCCAATCTAGTTTATGTTCCTTTCTTTTTAAATAAGAAAGATAGAGGAAAGTTAAAATGAAGGAAAAGTTCTCCTTGTTCAGATTGATACACTAAACTTCATTACGGGTTTGATTTGTAGCACTTGCAGTGTGTCTTAAGGCAGGCTAACCTAGTTGTGGAATGGACATTCTAACTCCCAGCTATCTTAGGTGCACCTGCAGCCTTCGTTGGGCACCAGTGGAAATTTGTCAGTCTTATTAACCAACATTGTGCTAGAACATGGTGTTGTGCGTCTTTGCTTGTTTGAGTGGTGGTTGCTTTTAAAAAATAATAAATTAAAAAAAAAAAAAGCAGCCTCTTGTGCATTTTCATGGTAAACAGACTAAGGAATGTCTTGGCTCATCGTATAACATCTGCACTCTTATCTAGCAGAGCACATAAGTGCCTATATAACCCCAGGAAGATCATTGAAAACTTGGCAAGAGAATTAAATGAAAGCTCCTGGCTGAGAAACCTTTAAAAGTCGTCTTTTCTGAGAGTACATCTTCCACATTTTTGGAAAGTCTCCAGTCCTTTTCTGGAGAATTTTGTATTGTTTGGTTTGAAAATCATATTCAGGTGATGCTATCTCTTTTCGTCACCTAGCATGAAAAAAATTGACCTGAGAATCTGAATTTTTTTGGTTAAAAAAATAGTGTAAACCCCAATATAATAAAATACACCATCCAAGCTGAGCCTTAAAGACAGTTCATGGTATCTCAATGTCTTCCTGCCATTCCTTTCTGTGTTTTATTGTAATTCATCTTTGTAAGATGCTTCCTTACAAGGCAGTAGGTCCTCATCTTGAAGTCAGATTAATGGAGTTTTACCACACTTTAATGGTTTCTCCAAATTACGCTGTAGTCTTGAAAAGCCTGGATACCTATTGTGATCTGAGAATGTAGGGCCCAACCTTAAGGAGGGAGATATTTCTCAACTTCAGTAGTGTAGGCGTTTACCTCAAATTCTGCTCTGTACACCTGTGTTCTGTTGGAATCAGTTGAAAGTTGACACTTAAATACCTAGGAGGATCAGAATCTAAGCCCACAACTGAATAGTCTATGACAAAATTGTGTTTAGGCTACCTTACTGTAATCTAATACTAGTTAACAAATTCTTAGCAAGATCTCAGACTGTAGTTACCAGGAGTTGACTGGGATTGGACTACTTGAGGTAGTAAAAGTTCTAGTATCTCAAGTAACAGATATTAAAACAGTCTGTGAACTCTGCAGCATCTGACAAGATTGAATGCTTTTAAAAAATCTCAAAGGTGGTTAATGTTGTTATCTGGTGTTCTTAATTAAGTTTGGATGAGTGTAAACAGATGCATGGTAAACAGCAGACAAGTTCCAAGAAACTCTTTCTGTTGATTTATCTTGAATTGATCATAGGGTTTCTGTGTCTTACATGAGATGTAGTTTTACACCCTATAAATAAATTATTCTAATAATTTGTGATGAAGCTATGGAATAAATAAGTAAAATCAAACCATTGGTTTGCCTCATATTTCCTGTGTATGGAAAAGCAGAGACAAATTAAGTTATTACATGCATACGCCCTGCCTCTTTCCTTTCCTGTTATGTTCTGTTGTTTCTGTACTTACCTGCAGTGTAAAAATCTTCTTCAGTATCTATCTTCAGTCTTTCTGTCTGTCTTTAAAAACAAAACAACCCAGAACTTGTTTCGATTGAGTTTATGAGAATTTTGAATTACGTTTATAATGGCACGGTAGAATTTTTTTTTATTCATCATTTTTTTGGCCAATCTAGTAGTTAGATACTTGTCTGGAATCAATTAAAACTTTTTCTTGAACTTTGTGTTGAGGAATTTCACTCTACTGCTTCTATATGCTGCTTCTTGGAAGCTACACTTTTTTAATTGATGTAATTGTGTGTCTGTGAAGCAGTTTCTACTTTCTCTAGTTCCTGCTAAATCGCAGAGTCCTTGTGACTTTTTTTGCATGTGCGCACACACACACAAAAAAAAAAGCCAAAAAAATTCTTGGCTGATTTTTCTGGAATTATGTTGGCAAACATTATGGGGAAAATTGGTGCTTTTCCCAGGAAAAAACTACCCTTACAGAAGTTGCAGATTATAATGTAGCGGTAAAGTTCTAGGGTCATACTTGCTTTATGTAATGCTGTTACAATATGTTATCAGAATGTTTTTGGTTTTGTTTTTCTGTAGCAAACAGGAAAAAAAAACCTGCAGAGCATTAAGGGTTTATGCAATCTCAATCAATCTCCCCACTATTCCGTGGAGTCTCCTGATTATCACCTTCACAGTGGATGGTGATACCTTTATCTAACAGAAGTGGAAGACCCTCCCTAGGTGCATGGGGTCTGTGAGGACAAGTATGTAAATATTGATGCAAGTCCTGCGTTGCCAGTGCTCGGTTTGCAGTTTTGGCTCTTGGGGTTAGATAACTGTTCCCACCTTGTGTTGTGGTCACTAACACAAGGAAGACCTGTTCTTGGCAGGTATTTCTCGATAGTCTTCTAAATCTTGCTGCTGTTTAAAATTTAGCTGTTGTGTCTATTGTCTGTTCTGACAGAGTGTAGACCTGGAGGACCACCACAAACCTGAGTTTAGAAGAGTTTTTAGTTCTTCAATCATTGAAAATGGGCGTCAGTCTTCATCAGGTAGGAACAGAGCATGAAATGACGTAGCACTCCTTGTAAAATACCTGATCCTGGCATTCACAGAGCAGCTCTCACGTGTTGGAAGCATTGGAATCTGCTATGGTTTCAGCATGGATATTGTGCTGTGGCACTAATGCCATTTAAGTTTATTTCCTACTTAGGAGTTTAACTTTTAAATTTTACGTTTATTGTTAAGCTTGCACTATAGTGTTTCATAAATTAGAAACTATTACTGTCACATTATCTTGGAGCACTAGTGATAATAAGGCCTGCTATTCTGGATGCCATTGTAGCCCTGCATCCCCAAACATTTTGCAGATTACCTGTGTGCTTCCATCCTCCTTCAGTGGAGGAAGGACTTACTCTCTCCATTTTAGAGAAAACTGAGGAAGCGTTTCATAAAACCATGAGAAGAGCAAGAATGCTGGCTTCTAACCCATGGCAGGAGATTGGGGGCGGGGGCTGCACAGAGGAAGAGGCGTAGCTTACCGAATGCAGATGATAGCGGATTAATGATCTGAAGAAGTTGTTCTTGCTGAGATTCGTGTAGGACAGGTATGATCGCTGCAAGGATCACTTACACTAGAGTTGTTTCTGCCGCGTGCTGTAAATGGTATAATGCCCCACAGGGAGAACTAGGTGGAATAATCCGAACAAAATAGAATATTGAAAAATAAAGTTGTTGCATGGAAATTGGTTTGTTAGTAACTTTGTTACAAATCTTCAAATAAACTTACTTCCTCTCTCCTTTTTCTTTTTATTCGCTAGGTCAGGCAAAAGTCTCCCGTGAACTGACCTCTTTTCAGACTCTTTTCAGACTCTTCCCCTGAAGCCCATGCCCCTGCAGTGACCTTGCAGATGCCCCATCTTCCTGTTACTGCAGTAACCAGGATATCGGAGAAGTTTTCAGGAGAGACCATCAGTTCAACAGGAACAACTAATGCATCTGCTGGCCTGCTGGAACAGAGCAAGAGCAAAAATGGAATGGCAGTGAAAACTTCCAACCAGTCAGGTAAAAGAGACAAAAGTAACTTGTTTGCTGAAGCTGTGTCCCGTTTCTTTACTTCGAGAAACTGGTGCTACGGGGTTTGTCCTGTGGTAATTATGAAACCTCCCTTCTACGGCTCCATATCCCATGGTGGGACACTGATTTAGAATATTCTGGGTCTTAGGTGGAGCTTCAGGCTATGATGTCACATCTGCTGAGAATTTTTGCTGCCTAGTATAGTTGAGTGCATAGTGCAGCCTAACTTCTAGCACAGTTACTGTATCTCTTCAATGTGTCCAGCTATTTTAATAAACTATGCAGGAGTTTTTAGTGCTTTGAGACCTGAGGCCCCTTGAGAGGCTAGACAGATATTTGTCAAACGGATTCAACAGTCATTTGGGGGGAGGACTGACTGACAGCAGACTGACACATATACACAAGTCAGAATGATTGCAGAATCTTATTTATATCTAAATTGAGTTTAAAAAACCCCCTTATTTCATTCCTATTGAAGTCATTCATCTTTGAGCTGTATTTCATATACATTTAGTGATAGCGATGCTTACAGATCAGACTATATATAGAGATCAGAAATTAGAGAGAGACCAGATGCAATTGCCAGCAAGAGATAGAGATTATTTGCAGATTATTCTTTCAACTTTCATCTTAAAGCTAAGAATGTAGCAAAGCCTTCCTTTGTCTTTTTTTCTGCTCTTTCAGTGAAGACCTGGAATTCAAGTACAGTGAGAACATCTGTGGGTTCACCTGCCACTGGAGGTGAGTGTTCCTATCCGCATGTCCTTATGCAACATAAATTGAGAGGGATTCCGTGCTCAATGTCTGGGGGATTCAGATCTGAGCATGTAGTTCCAATTGGTAGGTACATGGTAATATTAAAATTGCTAACAAGACTGCATGCAGATTCAGTTTCCCAGGTATCACAGAAACTTGTTCTGCTGTATCAGATTCTCAATCAGTTCAAAAAGCAAGGGGTAGTTATCCTTGTCTGCACAGTGGTGTACATGTGTACTGTTAGGCAATCTCTGCAGTAGAAACAATAGATGCCAGAAAAGTGTGGCAGAACAGACAGCTTGAGCAGTGAGTATTTCAGCTAACCAAGTGAAAACTGTGACTGAATGCAAGGTAATGGCAGTTGGAAAGTGGTGCGCCCACCCTATGGATGTTGAAGCAAATTCCTTTGAGCAGAATAGCAGTAAGTAGTCTCCTTCATATATGAATGTGTCAAAGGATTAAATGCCTTAAGGACTTCTGATTTCAGTCAAAATCGATGGGTTGAGCTCTATGCAAAAGTACTTCTGATTGATGTCACCAAGCTGTTACTGTCTATACAGTGTACTGGTATTTCACAGTGGTCTCAAGTGTCAGTTTAGTGAAGATGTAGCTCATCCAGAGTAGGGATCACACTCTTTCTCAGCTTAAAACCACTGAGATTTGTACATATATCTGGCAGTTGTTTGTGGTCCCAAATTTGTGACATCCGTATGCTGGCATTTACCAGGGTGTTTTATGTGAGAAGTCTAGTTGATCTGGATCCCTTCTATAAGTTCAGGACAGTTATGAGGTTGGATTGTTTCTAAGATGCCAGTCTTTCTTCTTTGTTTATAGAAGAAGCCTTCAATAAATGAGTTGCTGGCTTTTGCAACAAGTTTTGGTTTTAGTGTGTTAAAACTGGGCAAGCCACTCCGTTGCGTTTAGAGGGTATAGCTGGAGTCCAGAGCTCAGCTCTTAAAAGGCAAAGTACTAAAGGTAGAACCTCAGGGGTAGGGGGAGGAAGATGCAAAGCTAGTTTTAAGCTACCTTTGCAACCTTTGGAATCTGTTCTACTTTACAAACTAAAATGTTTCCTGGTGGAAATCGGGTCATTTAAATTATGCTGTCAGTCATAGCAGACTTCCCAGACTCCTTATGTCTGCCAGAATGATTGTTGCAAGCTGAGCTCTATCACCACTTCTTCCTTTCACTGAAATGTCCATGACAGCGTGCCCTCGTCTGAGGTCTGCACAAGGGCCTGGAATGATCCAGCCTTCTCAATGCAGTTTTATCAAAGGCATCCTCTCACAGCCCTTTCTAGTATGTTTACACCATCCTCGCTGCAGTGCAGCAATTTTGCAGAGGGATTGAACCCCTGGAGAAAATCCCTGCCCAGCTTGTTAGCTCATGCTGGAAATTAGACAGAGACCTGCAGCTTTTCAGTGTGGTGAGTAAAAATCAGTTGTAGCTATCAGGAAATAGTTTGAAAATGTATGAGAAAAGGAGATAAAAGAAGTTTCTGCCCTGATATATCTTGTTTTTCCTGCTGTTGTACAGAGAACACCACTTCTGTCACTGAGTCTGTCTCGACTGTGAGCTATGGGATGAGTAGTGGAACCAAAACTGGTGAAAGGTACACTTTTTCTTGACATTTTGTTAGGCTGTTGTGGTCAGTATGGTCTCAAGGGACAGGTGTTCTAATGGCTTGGAGAACAGGTGAGTCCCAGATGCTGTGGTTTAAGCCCATTAAAGGTTGTGAGCTTTCCTCAGGGCTAAGTGGAACAGAGATGGGAAGGGATAAATATCTTTTGTAGAGCAGTTTAAAGCAGATCTAATTGTGGATTTCAGCGTGGTTACAGTGTTAGTCAGTAAAACTCTCAGTGCCAGCAGTGGATTTTTGTTAGGAGGAGCAAGTTGTCAGGCCCTTTGAAAACACTTGTAAAAATACTCAGCTGTGTGAAATTTGTAGTTTGGGCTTATTTTTGTAGGCCCAACATATGACTGCCATCAAATATCCTTTGTTTGTCTAGCCTAGAGTTTGGTTGGTAGATAAATGCCTTGCTGAGGACAGAAGACTGTTACGCATTCTTGATTAACTCAAAGATGCAGTTGCTTAGTATAGGATTACATGGTCTCACAATTATTACTGGCATATCCAGGCATCCTCAGCATGCAAAATATCCATCAAGAAAAATAGGAGGGCAGCCAATTTAAATCTCTTAACTTGGGCTTGCATCTGCCCTGAAAATTATCCCAAATTTGCCATTATGTTTCTTCTGATTTAGTTCTAACATCAGCATTTTGACATTTGAGTCATGATATACTGAGCACCTTAGAGAACTTGCTGTCAGATTTGACCTCCAGCTGTACCAGAAATTAATGTGTGACAGTGGTGTCATTGCTCTTTGCCTCAGTTTCCCCAGCTCTGTCATGGGGAACATTTCCAAATGCTATGTGTGGCTTACTTCATTAATGCTGATTAAGTGGTTTATGGCTCAAATAAACACAAATTAGAAGATAATTCTGTATTTCTGGATCAAATTACCAGTTTGCGGTCAGTGAAGCAACACTGACATGAGCTCAAAATTATGCATACTAGAAGTAAAAATTTCAAAGGTACTTCATCGAATCATTGAATGGTTTGGGTTGGAAGGGACCTCAAAGATCATCTAGTTTCAACACCCCTGCCATGGCAGGGACACCTCCCACTAGACCAGGTTGCTCAAGGCTTCATCCAGCCTGGCCTTGAACACTTCCAGAGATGGAGCATACACAGCTTCTTTAGGCAACCTGTTGCAGTGTCTCACCACTTCAGGGTGAAGAACTTCTTCCTTGTATATAGTCTAAACCTGCCTTCTCCCAGCTTCCAACCATTACCCCTCGTCCTGTCACTGCAGGCCCTGGCACAAAGTCCCTCCTCGGCCTTCTTGTAGGCCCCCTTCAGGTACTGGAAGGCCACTAAGAGGTCTTCCCAGAGCCTTCTCTTTTCCAGGCTGAACAAGCCCAACTGTCTCAGCCTGTCCTCATAGGAAAGGTGTTCCAACCCTCTGACCATCTCGGTAGCCCTCCTCTGGACTCGCTCCAACAGCTCCATATCTGTTTTGTGTTGGGGGCTCCAGAGCTGGATGCAGTATCCCAGGTGGGGTCTCACGAGGGCAATGCTGCCTGAATTACTCTTCAAGTTACATTTTTTAAAATGTGACTTACCCTCCAGGAACCCCACAGTTGTAAATTAAAGGGATTCAGAGCTCCTGTGTGGCCATGTCTTTTTTTTTTTTTTTTTAATTATTATTATTTTTCTTTTCTGTTTTTTTCTTAAAAGTGTTTAAGTGTTGTTCTACTTAGTGCTTTGTCACAAAGCATTTGTGACTTGGCCAGCTGTGTCTCATTTGTAAAAGTACCTTAGACTCTTCTATACTTAAGTGCTGTTGTTTGTCAATAAAACTCTGACTTTTACTTAAATTGCTTTTGACTCATTCAGGTACTCTTGAGGTTGTGGGAGGTTTGGAGTAGGCAACAGTTGGACTTTTATGCTGATTCCTGGCACTGCAGAGAGTTATTTTTTTTCTTTAACCACATACTTTTCATGTTTTGTTTCTCCAGTGCCACTGGCAGCTGCTGTGATGTGACCCCCAGCTCTCGCTCGTCTCCTCCCACTGTACATCGCCGAGTTGAAAGGAGGAGAGAACTGGTGCGGTCTCAGACACTCCCACGGACTACAGGAACACAGGCCAGGAAAGCGCTTTTTGAGAAATTTGAACAGGATGGTGGAAAGTATGTCACACACCTTGTCTCCAGAATGGGTTGGCTAATGGGAAACTAATTTGTCAATTATTACCAGCAGAGGACAGCTGGGTGGGAGGACTCTCTCAGTGTAGGATTTTGAGCTAAGAGACAATATGTGGTCATGTGTGGATAGCTTCACTGACTTCCCAGGCTGAGCCCTGGAAATTCACCGCTACAGATTCCTCTGGCTTTGGAGTTCTTCAGCTGAAGAAGCAGGTATGTTTTATCAGGAAAGAGTGCTGTGAAAGCTGCCTTCTCCGTTATTATAAAAGACTGGGAATATAGCGACTTTCTGTTGCCACTTATTAAGGAACAAAAGCATGGACTATTCCTTATGCACAGCGATGGGGGTATGATTTAAATAGAAGAGGGCTTGGAATACTGGCTTTAGTGAAATGAAAATGAGTTTTTCTTGGAGGACCAGCAAGTTGAAGTTTCAGCAACGTGTTTCTCAAAGATCACCTGGACAGGTGCTGACTTGGGCAAGGTTGCATAGATGTTGCTGACAAATAAGTTTAAGTTTTTCTAGAATTTAATTTAATCTCATCTCTGTTAATTTTCCAGAGGAAAAGGAGAATCCAGAGCTAAGCTGAAGAGGTCGCAGAGTTTTGGGGTTGCCAGCGCTAGCAGCATTAAACAAATTCTGTTAGATATATATATATATATATAGGATACAAGGTGAAGACGTGTTAGCATTTTCAGTGTGCTTTTTTTGGGAGAATTTTCCAAAAAAATATACTCAAAGTGAATGTAAAACATGCTAGACAATGAGCTAACTTCCTCAAGATCATCAAGTTCTGTGTGGGTAACACAAACATCATGGTTTGTATGGGCAGCACTTCAAGACAGTCAGTGATTGCATGAATGAGATTCTGTATGTCTGTCAAAGCAATGCATTAGTGTTTGTCTGAAAGCCTACATTTTTGTGCTTATGGATGTAGACTTCAGTATAAGCTCACATTTTTTTTTCTTAGTTTCAGGCTATTATTTTTGCATTCTTATTATATAGGGCAAGATCTGAATAACATTTTGCCAGTACAAGGAGACTATGGCCCTTTTTCTACACAGCAGACCAAAATACTCTCTACTGGTATTAGACAAGGGAATTTGTAGTAAATGGTTGAGGTTGAATCCCATGGTGTTAATGACCTAATTTCTATGAGGTAACATCAGTGTAGCTAAAAGAATTCAGCAGTTGAGACTTTTGTAATTTTACCTGGCCTTAAACTGCAGGTGCCAAAGCAATTTCCAGGAGAAAGAAAATAGTACAGGCTTTTTTTCTGTAATATGTTTCACAACATTATTTTAAAATGTTCATTATTAGTGCTAAACTCTAAATTATAGTATTCACAAGCAGAACTAGTGAAAATTACTGTTAGTTGCTTACCAGAAAAGCTGGGGCTTGAATTTTATATGACGGAAAAGCAGTGTGAGACAAAAGCCCGAGTATGTTTCTTTTGAATGTGGTGGTAGAAAGTAACAATAAGCGTTTGTTCCAAGAATCTGATTTTGCAGTAGGCGTTAATTCTTCCTATATTTCTACTGATCTGTGTAAACAGGCATTGAATTGGGCCTTACTGAAAAGCAAAGCAAGCAAACATAGTCCTTATCTAGTGTTATTCACAGCCACAAAATGAACCATTCTTCCATTATAAATACCTCACAGGGATAAGCGGTGTCCTTGGTTTCTGCAGATACTGGTGCTTTGGGCCTGCTCCAGAGCTCACTGACATCGACAAGATTCTTCCCAGTATTTTCTTTCTGGGCTTTGGATCAGGGTCCTTGACTGTATGTCTGCTTTGCATCTGGTCATTTCAGGCAAAAAGGCTTTAATTGCTGAGTGTGCTGTTTTGTTTTTTTTTTCCTCAGAATACAAATAATATAATGGATCTACAAAGAGGGGAAGAGAAACATAAAACCTATGCTCTGTTGCTTTGGTTAGTGGGATAGAAGGATAGAAAACTGCAGTGAGCAAAATCAGCTCTTCCCTCTTCCCCCATGCTGCATTAACATGCATATTTTTTTCATCATGACAGCACATTGATCTCCAAAACTTCTCCTCAAGCTGGAATGACGGGATGGCATTCTATGCTCTTGTGCATTCTTTCTTTCCTGAAGCTTTTGATTATAATAAG
Organism: Leptosomus discolor; assembly: GCF_034619465.1. NCBI lineage: Eukaryota > Metazoa > Chordata > Aves > Leptosomiformes > Leptosomidae > Leptosomus > Leptosomus discolor. Next base: position 1,045,837 of record NW_028237953.1, on the reverse strand, counting down.
CTTGACCCAGCTAATCGCAAGCAGGACTTTGAGCTGGCCTTCACCATGGCTGAGTGAGTATCACATTAGATCTCTGTGAAGTACTTCCAGTTCAAGTCTAATGTGGCTGGGCAGCAGTAAAAAGTTTAATCATTCTTCTTGTAGATCCTGTATCACCAGCTTACACGTGTCATGCCAAAAAAAAGATAATAAAGCTCTGCATAGAGAAGGCATAGAACAGGTGACTCGGCAGTCTAAAATCAGAGGTGGTTTTATGAGGCACAGGATAGTTCATGGAGTCCTGGGTTCAGGTCATTCATCGTCTTCAGGCAGTACTTGAATTCTGCTTTCTCACCTCTGTGATTCTCACTAGTCTTAGCACTGACACTTGAGAAATCGGCCTCATGAGTTATACTTGGACAGAAGAGGAAAAAATGCTACTTCTTTCTGGTTTTTGTTTTGTTTTTTTAATTATTTTATTCAAGTAATGAATGATTCTTAATGATTTTGCCAATATTAATTGTTAAAAAAGACGTTTGAGTTCATAGAGCACAAGGCATCCAATGTTTACTAACCAACAGTCCATAGAAACCGGATATACAACTGGTATTTTCTTAGCCAATCCCACCTGCTTGATACCAAATTTCAACTTGAGGCATGTTAATATATCCATCCAGTCTCTCTGGAAAAACTGTGACGCCCTGAACGGCAGGGAGCAAGTAGATTAACTTTTGGAATTGGGTTTTGTGGCAGGGTTCACATCTCTCTCCGTTTCTTTGGTTAAACAAGAATAAAGGTTAAATTCAGTGTAAGTAGAGTTAGATCAAGGCTGAGAGCTGCTCAACCTGGTAACTGCATTTTTGTAAAACAGAGCTAATACCCTCAGTCACACTGACCTGATCCTTTCTGATGCAGTATACCAGGCAATTAAATGGTAACTTGTTTATTAAATTCATCATGAGTGTGAACTTGTCAGCTAGAAATAGTAACTTTCTGAACCCAGTATCAACATGATTCTTACTTACTGTTTTATTTGACTTGTGTAACAGTAAACACTCCATGTGGTATGCAGCTGGGTTTGGTACACTTTCCAAATACTAACAGGATGTGGGAATACATGGCTAGTTTCCTGCAGCTTCTCATACAGCTTCAAACATTGGTACCACCACACTGAAGCTCTGGGGTTCATTCAGAGTGTTTTTTTTCTTTTTTTTAAGTAATAACTTACAGAACTGGATTTGCCATTTGCCATTCCAAAGAAAAGCTTTGAAAATTCTTAGCATAATGTTGGCTCTCCTTATTACAGCCCCTAGCAAAGGAATTCATTTGGGAATTACAAGGTGTTAATACACACATATCTATACGTATATATAAAAAAATTTTGTTGCTTGTCAGTGAGTTGAAAGAGATTCTATGACACTTTTAGGTGGTTGATCTCTAAAGTAAAACTATCCAAACTCTCAAAGGAAAGTTGCAGTGTTTTTCTATCTCAGTAAGTATAGGGGAGAACAAAAGACAGCATGCGCACAAGAGTAAGAAACATTAGGTAAGAGTATCTACAGAAATTACTACTTCATAGGTGTGATTGCCTTTAAACTAACTGTTCTCTTCTAGTGCCAGAAAAGGCTTTTCTCTGTTATTGCTGTTCACCTCAGTATGAGCTCTGCTGATCAAATTGCTTCCTGCTCTTGTGATTTTTCATCTTGGGCCTCAGCAGATCTGTTCCTTTCTGTTGGGCCAGATCTCAGTCAGGCTTCTGCTCTCCAACCTGATCATCTGAGACTGTTGTCCAAGTCACACACACCTTGAAGATATGGAGTGGTGGAGAAGAAACAGCCCACAGCCACGTGGGCCTTCATTGGCACATATCATCTCTTCTCATGTTTTGCCATTCTTTTGGAGCTTCCTGTGTAATAACCAGAAAAACTCGTGATTTGCGAACTCGCATGACCTTGCTTACTGAGACTTGGACAGGGGAATGTGAGATTGGGCTACATGCTACAGATATCAGGGATGTGAATGGGAGTCAGTAGATGAAAAAAACCCAATGACCTACAGGGCTTTGGATCAGATCCCAGTATAGAGGAAGGAGGAGAAAGAATAGGAATATTCCATGGTCACAAAAATAATCTCCAACCTGAGCCTGACCATTTCATTGTGAAATGAAATCTTGCTGCTAAACCTCAGGATTTCTCTAATGCCTCAGTGATGCTCAGCGTGATCAGAGCGGCAAATGAGTCTTGGAAGTAGTTACAGGCCTTAGATTTAACTCTTGATTCACTGTGTCTGTTTTATTATTGCTACAGGAAAATGGCTCACTGCGATCGTCTGATAGAAGTGGATGACATGATGGTGATGGGTCATAAGCCGGATCCCATGCGTGTCTTCACCTATGTCCAGTCTTTATACAATCATCTGCGACGCTTTGAATAAAATCATTGACACCTCTCCAGCCAGAAGGGTCAAGTACAGTGTGCTAGTGGGAAGAGTGACATTTTGCAAATGGAACGCGGTGTTATTTCTTGCTTTTTACTGTCCCTTTGCTTACATTCAACTGCATGGCTGGCTGACTGAAGTGTTGCTGAGCAGCGCCCGAAGTGTTGATCACATCAGCATGTCAGTAAGACAGAAATATGTTTGGAAAAAAAGACAAAAACATAGGGAAAGGTAAACGCTGTCATTTTGGTGCTAGTAGTAGGTTGGACTTTTAATATTACTGTGTTTAAAGGTCCCAGGAACCTAATTTGCTGCTCGTATATCTGTTAGGCTGGGGACACAGTTTTATGCAGTGACAGGCAACTCTGCTATGAAGGTGTTCCCTCTTAAAATGCAGGTAAAACTCCAGAAGGTAGCACCTTCAATTCCACTTGTCCATTGAACATAGCACAAAAGAAATGGCATATGAACAAGGAAATTTCCATTTCACAAATAATAACCTGAAGTACTCAACCACTAGGGCAATACTGCCTCTCCTCCAACCCTGCACCCCACTCTACCGTATATGCACACACACACATGCCTCAAACAGGCATTGTTCTGTTCTTTTAAAGCAGAAAGAGAACACAGGCTCTTAATGTGCAGACTGGGGGGACAGATAACTACCATGTTACATAACATTGTTCATCTGTAATGATTAAATCTGAAGTGATTTGCTTAGAGGCTTGCTAAAGCCTCTACTGGCAGTACTGGATTAATTTCTTGATCACAAAGGATAGCAACAGGTGGGGCTGTTCTGTGTATGACATTGTGTGTTTGCACGATTGAAGATTACAGGAAAGGGGGGCAGCTAGCAAGGTACAAAATCGTTTTAACAGTTGCATAGAAGCAAGACTGTAGCATGCTTTCATCCAGACTCTGGGTGACAGCAACTCTCCAGTGTGGACAGGAATGAAGCCTTTATGATTTGCTGGGTCCTCATGCTGACACTGAGGTGGACAGGCAATATGCTAAAAAAAAGTATGGAAGATGGGGTTTTGAAATGCTTTGGACTAGCTTCTGTTTTCAGTTAAATTAGCATTAAACCCACAGTACAGTGGGATTATTCCAGATTTACTGGACAAAAATGTCATGTGTCACCCTTTCTGGTTTTCTCTTGGATAAATCAACAGAGCTTTGTTTTCACATTGAAAGTTAAAAACAAAACCACTAAAAAAGCATACTTGAAAAAAAAAAAGCCTATTAAAATTATTTCTTTCCTAAGAACAGGCTCATAGAAAGTAAAAAAAAAAAAAAAAAAAAAAAAAGCCCCAAGCCCTCTGCTCACTCTAGAGAATGTTTTTTAACCTGCATTTGTGCTTTTTGTAGCTATTTATAAAGATTACTTTGGTTCTGTATTCATGACCATTTATAATAAAATATGTCAAATGCTCTTCAGATTTACTGCTTCTCCTTAGAGTGAAGTGACAAATAACAAAGTAAAATCAGTGAAAAGAACCCAGAGCTTTTGCTTAGAAGATTTTTGTTCTAGTCGTGATGCTGTGTGCTCTGAATTCAGTTTTAAAACCTATAGATGTTCAGTGGCATTTGGAATAGGATTTTAGTTCAGCCACCCTTTCTAGTGAAGTTTACTTAAGAAACCATGAATGAAGCAACCACTTTGTTAGCAGTCTCAGAAAAACAAATGAACGAACACCGAAAGTGTACAAAGGTGAAGTATAAGTTAACTGCTGAAGGTCTGGATCATGAAGTTCTGTTTGAAGTGTAGCTAGGCTGTTGCTCTGACACTATGGAAACAGTTTGAAAGACTTTTAAATATACATCTTAATAGAAGTAGCCAAAAGATACTTGGTCAAACTAGCAGGATCCTTGATATTGCTAATCTCACAGCTTTAATGCAAGTGGACAGAGGTTGGGTGGATTGTTCATATTTGTCATATGACTGCCATTGTATTCAGTTTTTGACTTTGTCTTGAATGACCATAATTCTGAGTAGTAAATGCGTGCCTGTTGCTCTACCAAATGCTCTGTAAGGATAAACACACTGTACTTGTGTTTTGGAGAAGCGATTAGAGTAAGCATGATGAGAAATCTGTCCACAACTGGCACACACGATACACATATTTACATTCTCAGAGCAGAATACCTCTCATTGACTAGCAGAGCGAAGTTCCATCCTAACTACAAGAAGAGGGACAATATGGCTTTATATTCACATTCCTTCACAGTCCCAGGTCATGGATGATATTCCTGTGTGATGTGAGTGCTAAAGACAGAGGTAAGTGCTTGGCCAGTTTAGGCCTAGTAGCAAATAATTATGTAAAAGAAGTTGTAGACTGCAAGATTACTGCCAAGTCACCAGAGGGGGGTTTACATCTTTTCTAATTTAGCTTGTTTTCACAGCTACCCAGAAGCTATTTGTACAGGTTTTCTAAAGTCTTCCCACTTCAGAGAGGTGAAGGTAAAGATAAGTGGTACTTGCCAGCAAACTGATTGCAGGGGAATGGAAGACTGTAAGCTGATTTCAGCTTCTGGTGGTTTGCGTGTAAGCAGATGAGGGAGATGGTGCTATGACACAATTTTAGAAAAAAAAAAAAAAACTACAGCTTTGTGCATTAAGAGAATATGAATAACCTTGACTATTAGATTGTATGATTAAATTAAAGTATGTAATCTATGCCCCCTGCTGGTTTTTTTAGTATTTTTAATTTTAAAAAAAAAGCAGAGTTTGTGTATATATGATAGAAAATGTGTTAGCATGAGTGAGAACAATATATTAAGTTGCCATAGTGTGTATTTTACACAGATGGACTGTTGCCAGCTTTTCCAATGTTTCTGCACTGTGTCTAAAATTCAGTACTGTCAAAGGTGGTTTACTGGCAACTTGATCCTACTTGTAAAGGCTAGATTAATTTGTTCTGTGCAAGATTTTCCAAATAATCTCAGCAGAGACATCACCTAGTTTTTAAAATTATGTTTGCATATAGCTTCCCACAGCAGGGAAGTCCTCCTCCTTGAAAGTACAGTAATTGGGTGGATGACTTTCATCGCTTCTCCCTTTGTGTGACATTTCCAATAAAGCGTTTAATCTAAACATATGCTCAAACCAGTGCAAACTCTTGGATACACGTCATTAGGTATAAAATCAGCCTACATGGTTCAACATGTGTCACTAACTTAAACCTGGCCTGGCTTACACAGATAGTTTTAAAGTGTCCAGAACAAAAATTGGCATTGCTTTAGGTAAGGTGCGCCTAAAAGGCACTTTTGGTTATGCTAAAATAGCTCTATGTCTAGATAAAGCCTCAGTGGAGTTAGTAATGCAGAATCAGAAGAGTTTGGGCTGGAAGGGACCTTTAAAGACCATCTAGCCCAACAACCCCCACCAGGAGCAGGGACATCTTTAGCTGGATCAGGCTGCTCAGAGCCCCGTCTGCCTTGGCCTTGAATGTTCCCAGGACTGGGGCATCAACCACCTCTCCGGGCAGCCTGTGCCAGTGTCTCACCACCCTCACCCTAAATTTTCTTCCCACTATCTAGTCTAAACCTACCCTCTTTCAGTTTGCAACCCTTACCCCTTGTCCTATCACCACCCTCCCCGATCAGGAGTCCCTCCCCACCTTTCCTGCAGGCCCCCTTTAAGCACTGGGAGGCCGCTATAAGGTCTACCCCGGCGCCTTCTCCAGGCTGAACAACCCCAACCCTCTCAGCCTGTCCTCAGAGGGGAGTATTCTGGGCACTAGTGGAACACCAGAATTCAGACCTCTTACGTTAGCCTGCTTTGCAATTTCAGCAACATTGAAAGCAAGCAGTTGATGCTGCAGCATCAGCTCAGCCTAGAGACTTTCCCCACTTCGATGCTGCCACAGCAGTTTGGGTGACAGTCTAATCCTCTGAAGACTGAGACTATCTGTGTTATTTTGAAGGCATCTAATAAGGAACACGGCAACATATTTAATTTAGATCCAGTCTCGTGAATGCTGGTTATTTAGACTCGTCCACAGAAAACCTATTTTTCCACACTGAAGACTTGAGCCACTTTATAAATAACGAACCCGGTTTCTATATCCAGACACAAATTGCCAAGGTGAAGACCTGCTCCTTTGCAAAAATCCTTTGTAAAAGCGCCAGTACGGGCTGTGGGAGGTTAGCCGTATTTCGGCAGCGCCGAGGCCGGCGGTCGCTCACCAGCACTTCCCGCCGAGGAGGTGTCGCTTTCCCGCCCCTGTGCCCGCTGCCCGCGTGTAGGTCGCAGCGCGAAGTGTCTCCCAGCGCCGCGCTCGGCCCTGCCCGCGGGCCCGCCCCCGCCGCGCGCGCCGGCCTGTGGCCGTTGGCGGGAAGCGCGGCTGCGGGGACAGCGGTTGGCTGCAAGCAGGTGGGGCCGGGGGCAGAGGAGGGAGCTGGGGGGGCAGGGGAAGGTGAGGGGCGGGGAGGGGCGGGAGGGGGAGCTGAGGGGGCAGGGGGCGGGAGCTGGGCGGGCTGTTGCAGGCGTTGTGCTGCCCGCGAGGGACCTGGGCCGGCGCGGCGCGCGGCGGAGCCCCGTCTGCCGCGGGATCGTTTTCTCCCTTATAAACCGCTAGAGGTTCTCAGGAATTAACAAGCCTATTTGTTTTCATTCTTTTCCAACCTGTCCTCACTGCTAAGTTGGTTTTACCTGTGTTATTTGAAGAGTAGCGCACTGTTGTCAGCCTCGGAAGTCTACAATGATTTAACCCCTGAAAACCATCTAAGGTAAAAATAAAAATTTCTTATGTCATATAGTTCATATTGAAGGATCAGTTGTAAGTTTCGTATTAACAGATTAAAAGGAAATAACCTTTTTATGGTAAGTTAACCATGAGGAACAGATTCAGGGTGGGTAACTACAAATTAAATACTTTATGATGGTGTTGCTCACAAGTTGGGTCAGGACAGCACCAGATACTGGGTTTTCAGAATGAAACTGCATGGAGTCCCATGGGTCTCACAACAATGTCTTGGAGGACCGTCATTCAGGGATTCCTCACCTTTCAAAGTGTCATGGATTAGGGTTGGGCTGGCCACAAACGAATGGCAGATGCTCTTTATTACGTGACTGAGCACATTTTCAGAAACCTAACACATTAATTGTTCTCAACCACCATTCAGCTATCTCAGCATTTCAGTTTATTAGAAACCATTTTGTCATCGCTCTTTAATTTGGTCAGATTTCTAAAAGCCTTGGAATGTTACTGAGAGTACAGATAATAAAATGTTGTGGAACATGACTAATATGCAGCCTGATAACTTATTCTGTGACTTGCACTGGTCAAAGTAAACAAAGTTCAAACTAGTTTTTGAGTTCAGATCTACCTAAGTCATTGGAAAACTTTCAGTTGTTATGGAAATGGCTCCAGTTCCTGCTCCAGCTGTTCATGTGACAAAAATTACTGCTTTCAACTAGCTCTTTTTAGCATGTTATGTTAAGAAGCTGTTAAAAAGTACTCATTAGAGGGGAAAAACAAAAAAAGTACATCTAGTCCAAAGGGGGCCAGAATGTAGAAATCAAGGGCCAGCCCACAGGAGCATTGCTCTCTTGTACAAATAGTTGCAGGCTTCATGTGTGCAGTACCATATAAATGGATTTACAGGTCTGCCCCAGTAGTGGTCTATGTAATTGATACTAATCAGTGTTCAGCCTAGTCATAGTTTTGCTTTGCCTCATGAATTGGGAGCATGCTGAGTGTCTGTGATCACAGCTTTCCATCCTCCTGCGTCAGTTAGCATGAATCATTCACTTTCCTTGCTTGCCTTGCGCCCCATTCTTTGCTGCTTCTGGAGTCTCTAGGTCCTTCTCTGAGGCTAATGGCATCAGTAATGTCAACCCTGTTTTCTGAAGCTTGTATTTTTCTTTGTCTAACTCTGAAATAGCTGCATTTTTCTTTAAGACGGTGTTTCTTCATCTGCAACCCCTTTTTTGCTCCTCTGGAGTACATGCAGATTTCTTTTTGCGCAGCAGCTGGCATGACAGGCACTGTAGTTACCAGTTTTAATGATCACTGACAGAATTTAGGTACCGTTTGAAATTAAAGATCATCATTAACAGCTTTCTAGCTTTCACCGTGCTGTATTTGCAGCAATTGCAGTTGCTTCCCACTTTTCTGTCTTGGATCAGCTGAAGTTCTTTTGACCAATGCTACTTGCTGCTTTATCACGTTGATAGCTCTTTGAAGCTTGTTGGGAACTCTGAGCAACCCTGCTCTGATCTAAACTGGTAGGAGGGGGCACAACTGTACCATCTGGCGTGCTACTCTTTTTGTCTCCCTCATTTCTTCTGCCTGGCTCCTAATCTCTTTTGTCCCAGGAAAGCTTATAGTTGCCACAAAGGTGGAGCATACTGCCAAGGATATTTTATGGCTGACATTTTGGATAGCTAGGTGTACTTAACACACCTTTCATTTGCTTTCGCTATCTTTACGCATTTCTGCAATAAATTGATCAAAAATTACTGCCCGAAGCTGTGGGAACTATCTCAATTAATGTACAAAGAATACGTTTTTCTTTCCAGGCAGATCTTAACCGGGAACGGCTGGAAGGAAGCGCCGTGGCTGCGCGGGCGTGCTGCCTGCCGCCGGTGCTGCGGCAGGAGGCTGCCGGAGGCGGCGCTGCCCTTCCCGCCGCAGCTGGTCTGCGTTCCCGTGGCAGCCGGTCTGTTGGCCTTCCGCGCTGTTCTGGGCCCCTTCCGGAACACTTCGTCACACATTTAGAAAGAAATGATGTGCTGCTGCTGTGGAGATTGAAGCTGGGACACGGCTGGGAGCAACGCCCCTCCCTGAAGGGGAACGGAGGACGTGGCCATTAGCCAGAGTTAGGCCTTGGGAGCAGCATCAGCGAGAGGTGTGTGAGGGAGAAGGGGGATGGTTTTAAGGGTACCTGTGCTGGAGTGTGGACAGAGCTGTGTGTTGCTGAGGACCAGCTGTGTGCATTTGGGGTGAGGATTTGTCTCAGAAGACTGCATGAGCGTAGTGTGAGAATAGGAAAATTGACAACCAAACTGCTGTGACTTTGCACATATTTTGGGCATTGGTTTCACCCTACATTAAACCATTATCCCGAATGTGCTTTGTTCTTTGTTCTGCTTCAGTCCTTCCTAGGCTTTTCCATTTCCTCATTTACCTGCTGTATTTCCTCCTTCAGTTTTTCAGGTGCTGTTTTCTCTCTCTTTTTTATTTTTCTAATGACCATTATATTTCTTTTTTACAACCTAGAGTTCATCCACCTCTCCAGCCATATTTTTAAAAGGTGTTTACTTCTCCAACCTATGGGAGAATATTTATATTTCATATTTGTTCACTTCTCATTTTTCTGTGACTGTCCATTTAGTAATTCCATCCTTCCTCACGGGTCTCCTTTTCTTTCTCATCTCCCTCCTATTGCAGACAACCCATCTTTTCCTCTCAGTTCCACTTTCAAGCCTCTTACCCTCTCTCCTCCTAGCTTCCATTCCCAAATTCTTCTGTTTCTTCCTTCTCCCACTTCAAACTCTCTCCCTTGCACCTTAGCAAATTCTTGGGAAGCCTTGAACGAGAAGTCTTTTCATACCTGTGTCATTTTGCAGGTAAAAGGGGCAAGAATTTTTCTCACCCTTATGGACCTGTCTTCTCCCCTTCTTGCTTCTGCAGCCAAATACAATACTATTCCCATTTTTAGGTTTCACATTCCAAGAACTGACCTGCATTATATCCAGAAACTTTCCAAAAAACAATGGCCAGACTGTTGCAAGCTGTAGAGACGTCGGAACATCTGTTGGGCTTTACGTTGGGACGTCTCTTGGGCTCTACGTCTGGTTTTAGCTCATTTGCGGCTATACGTCCGGACGTCTTCTGAGCTCTACGTCGGGACGTGTGTTGGTCTCTACGTCGGAACGTACGTTGGTTTCTACGTCTGGCTTGAGGTTAATTTCGGCTCTACGTCGGAACGTCTCTCGGGCTATACGTCGGGATGTGTGTTGGGCTCTACGTCGGAACGTACGTTGGTTTCTACGTCTGGCTTGAGGTTAATTTCGGCTCTACGTCGGAACGTCTCTCGGGCTATACGTCGGGACGTGTGTTGGGCTCTACGTCTGGCTGTAGCTCACTTTCTGCTCTGCGTCGAAACATCTGTTGGTCTCTACGTCGGGACGTCTGTTGGTCTCTACTTCGATATGTCTGGCTTGAGCTCGCTTTCGGCTCTACGTCGTAACGTCTGTTGGGCTCTACGTCGGGACATCTGTTGGGCTCTACGTCGGGACGTCTGTTCAGCTCTAAGTCAGGACGTATTTAGAGATCTAAGTCGGGATGTCTCTTGGGCTGTACGTCTGGCTTGAGCTCACTTTCAGCTCTATGTCGGGACGTCTGTTGGGCTCTACGTCGGGATGTACGTTGGCTTCTACATCTGGCTTGAGGTTAATTTCGGCTCTACGTCGGGACGTGTGTTGGGCTCTACGTCGGGACGTGTGTTGGGCTCTAGGTCGGGAAGTCGCTTGCGCTCTACGTCGGGATGTCTTTTGGGCTCTACATCTGGCTGTAGCTCACTTTCGTCTCTACGTTGGAACGTCTGTTGGGCTCTACGTCGGGACGTATGTTGGGCTCTACAACGGGACATGTATTGGACTCTACGTCGGGACGTCTGTTGGGCTCTACGTCGGGACGTCTCTTGTGCTCTACATCTGGCTTGAGCTCGCTTTCTGCTCTACGTTGGGATGTCTGTTGGTCTCAACGTCAGAACGTCTCTCGGGCTATACGTCGGGACGTGTGTTGGGTTCTACTTTAAGAAGTCTGGCTTGAGCTCGCATTCGGATCCACGTCGGGACGTCTGTTGGTCTCAACGTCGGAACGTCTCTCGGGCTATACGTCGGGACGTGTGTTGGGTTCTACTTTAAGAAGTCTGGCTTGAGCTCGCATTCGGATCCACGTCGGGACGTCTGTTGGGCTCTACGTCGGGACGTCTGTTGGGCTCTACATCGGGACGTCTGTTGGGCTCTAAGTCGGGACGTGTCTTGGGCTCTAGTTTGGGAAGTGTGTCTTTAGCTCGCTTTCGGACCTACGTGCGGATGTCTCTTGGGCTCTACGTTTGGCTTTAGCTCATTTGCGGCTATATTTCCGGACGTCTTTTGAGCTCTACAACTGGACGTGTGTTGGGCCCTACGTCGGAATGTACGTTGGTGTCTACGTCTGGCTTGAGGTTAATTTCGGCTCTACGTCGGAACGTCTGTTTGGCTCTACGTCGGGACGTCTCTCGGGCTCTACGTCGGGATGTCTTTTCCGCTCTACGTCTGGCTGTAGCTCACTTTCGGCTCTACGTCGGAACGACACTTGGGCTCTGCGTCTGGAGGTCTGTTGAGCTCTACGTCCGGACGTCTCTTGGGCTCTATGTTTGGCTTTTGCTCACTTTCAGCTCTACGTCAGAACATCTGTTGGGCTCTACATCGGGACGTCTCTTGGGCTCTACGTCTGGCTTTAGTTCATTTGCGGCTATACGTCGGGACATCTTCTGAGCTCTATGTCGGGACGTCTGTTGGGCGCTGCGTCGGAACGTACGTATTTTCTACATCTGGCTTGAGGTTAATTTCAGCTCTACGTCGGAATGTCTCTCGGGCTGTACATCAGGACGTGTGTTGGGCTCTACGTCTGGCTGTAGCTCACTTTCTGCTCTACATCGAAACATCTGTTGGGCTCTACATCGGGACGTCGCTTGAGCTCTACGTCGGGACGTCTTTTGGGCTCTACGTCTGGCTGTAGCTCACTTTCGTCTCTACGTTGGAACGTCTGTTGGGCTCTACGTCGGGACATCTGTTGGGCTCTAAGTCGGGACGTCTCTTGGGCTCTACATCTGGCTTGAGCTCGCTTTCGCCTCTACGTCGGGACATCTGTTGGGCTCTACTTCGGGACGTATGTTGGGCTCTACAACGGGACATGTGTTGGGCTCTACGTCAGGACATCTGTTGGGCTCTAAGTCGGTACATATCTTGGGCTCTACTTCTGGCTTGAGCTCGCTTTCTGCTCTACGTTGGGATGTCTCTTGGTCTCAACGTCTGGACGTCTGTTGGGCTCTACGTAGGGACATGTATTGGGTTCTACTTTAAGAAGTCTGGCTTGAGCTTGTTTTCGGATCTACGTCGGGACGTCTGTTGGGCTGTACGTCCGGACGTCTCTTGGCCTCTACGTTTGGCTTTTGCTCACTTTCAGCTCTACATCGGAACATCTGTTGGGCTCTACGTTGGGACGTCTCTTGGGCTCTACGTCGGGACGTCTCTTGGGCTCTACGTCGGGATGTCTGGCTTGAGCTTGCTTTCAGCTCTACTTCGGAACATCTGTTGTGCTTTACTTCGGGACTTCTGTTCGGCTCTACGTCGGGACGTCTGTTGGGCTCTAAGTCTGCTGTTGTCAACAGACATCCCGACTTAGAGCCCAACAGATGTCCCGACGTAGAGCCCAACAGACGTCCAAACGTAGAGCCCAACACACGTCCCTACGTAGAGCTGAAAGTAAGCTAAATCCTGATGTAGAGCCCAACAGACGTCCAAACGTAGAGCCCAACACACGTCCCTACGTAGAGCTGAAAGTAAGCTAAATCCTGATGTAGAGCCCAACAGACGTCCCGACATACAGCCCAACAGACGTCCCGACGTAGAGCCCAACCGACGTCCCGACGCAGAGATGAAAGTAAGGTAAACCCTGATGTAGAGCCCAACAGAGGTCCCGACGTAGAGCCCAACACACGTCCCGACGTAGAGCCCAACAGACGTCCCGACGTAGAGCTGAAAGTAATCTAAATCCTGATGTAGAGCCCAACAGACGTCCCGACGTAGAGCCCAAAAGACATCCCGACGTAGAGCCCAACAGACGTCCCGACGCAGAGCCCAACAGACGTCCCGACGTAGAGCCCAACAGACGTCCCGACGTAGAGCCCAACACAGGTCCCGACGTAAATCTGAAAGTAAGCTAAATCCTGATGTAGAGCCCAACAGCCGTCCCAACGTAGAGCCCAACAGACGTCCCAACGTAGAGCCCAACAGACGTCCCGACATAGAGCCCAACAGACGTCCCGACGTATATTCCAACAGGTGTCCCGACGTAGAGCCCAACCGATGTCCCGACGAAGAGCCCAACCGACGCCCCGACGTAGAGCTGAAAGTAAGCTAAACCCTGATGTAGAGCCCAACACACGTCCCGACGTAGAGCCCAACACACGTTCCGACGTAGAGCCCAACCGACGTCCCGACGTAGAGCCCAACCGATGTCCCGACGTAGAGCTGAAAGTAAGCTAAACCCTGATGTAGAGCCCAACACACGTCCCGACGTAGAGCCCAACACACGTTCCGACGTAGAGCCCAACCGACGTCCCGACGTAGAGCCCAACAGACGTCCCGACATAGAGCCCAAGACACGTCCTGACGTAGAGCCCAACACACGTCCCGACACAGAGCTGAAAATAAGCTAAATCCTGATGTAGAGCCCAACACACGTCCCGACGTAGAGCCCAACACACGTCCCGACGTAGAGCCCAACAGACGTCGTGACGTAGAGCCCAACACACGTCCCGACGTACAGCTGAAAGTAAGCTAAATCCTGATGTAGAGCCCAACAGACGTCCCGTCGTAGAGCCCAACAGACGTCCAGACGTACAGCCCAACAGACGTCCCGACGTAGAGCCCAACAGGCGTCCCGACGTAGAGCCCAACCGACGTCCAGACGAAGAGCCCAACCGACATCCCGATGTAGAGCTGAAAGTAAACTAAACCCTGATGTAGAGCCCAACACACGTCCGGACGTATAGCCCAACAGACGTTCCGACGTAGAGCCCAACACACGTCCCGACGTAGAGCCCAACAGACGTCCCGATGTAGAGCTGAACGTAAGCTAAATCCTGATATAGAGGCCAACAGACGTCCCGACGTATAGCCCAACAGACGTCCCGACGTAGAGCCCAACAGACGTCCCGACGTAGAGCCCAACACACTTCTCGACGTAGAGCCCAACACACGTCCCGACATAGAGCCCAACACACGTCCCGACGTAGAGCTGAATGTAAGCTAAACCCCGACGTAGAGCCCAGCACACGTCCGGATGTAGAGCCCAGCACACGTCCCGACGTAGAGCTGAAAGTAAGCTAAACCCTGATGTAGAGCACAACACACGTCCCGACGTAGAGCCCAACACACGTCCAGACGTACAGCCCAACACACGTCCCGACGTAGAGCTGAATGTAAGTTAAATCCTGATGTAGACCCCAACACACGTCCAGACATAGAGCCCAACACACGTCCCGACGTAGAGCTGAAAGTAAGCTAAATCCTGATGTAGAGCCCAACACACGTCCCGACGTAGAGCCCAACACACGTCCGACGTAGAGCCCAACACACGTCCGACGTAGAGCCCAACACACGTCCCGACGTAGAGCCCAACACACGTCCCGACGTAGAGCTGAAAGTAAGCTAAATCCTGATGTAGAGCCCAACACACGTCCCGACGTAGAGCTGAAAGTAAGCTAAATCCTGATGTAGAGCACAACACACGTCCCGCAGTAGAGCTCAACACACGTCCCGACGTAGAGCCCAACACACGTTCCGACGTAGAGCCCAACACACGTTCCGACGTAGAGCTGAAAGTAAGCTAAATCCTGATGTAGAGCCCAACACACGTCCCGACGTAGAGCCCAACACACGTCCCGACCTAGAGCCCAACACACGTCCGACGTAGAACCCAACACACGTCCCGAAGTAGAGCTGAAAGTCAGCTAAATCCTGTTGTAGAGCCCAACACACGTCCCGACGTAGAGCCCAACACACGTCCCGACGTAGAGCCCAACACACGTCCCGACATAGAGCTGAAAGTAAGCTAAATCCTGATGTAGAGCCCAACACACGTCTAGACGTAGAGCCCAACACACGTCCCGACGTAGAGCCCAACACACGTCCCGAGTAGAGCCCAACACACGTCCCGACGTAGAGCTGAATGTAAGTTAAATCCTGATGTAGACCCCAACACACGTCCAGACATAGAGCCCAACACACGTCCCGACGTAGAGCTGAAAGTAAGCTAAATCCTGATGTAGAGCCCAACACACGTCCCGACGTAGAGCCCAACACACGTCCGACGTAGAGCCCAACACACGTCCGACGTAGAGCCCAACACACGTCCGACGTAGAGCCCAACACACGTCCCGACGTAGAGCCCAACACACGTCCCGACGTAGAGCTGAAAGTAAGCTAAATCCTGATGTAGAGCCCAACACACGTCCCGACGTAGAGCTGAAAGTAAGCTAAATCCTGATGTAGAGCACAACACACGTCCTGCAGTAGAGCTCAACACACGTCCCGACGTAGAGCCCAACACACGTTCCGACGTAGAGCCCAACACACGTTCGGACGTAGAGCTGAAAGTAAGCTAAACCCTGATGTAGAGCCCAACACACGTCCCGACGTAGAGCCCAACACACGTCCCGACCTAGAGCCCAACACACGTCCCGAAGTAGAGCTGAAAGTAAGCTAATTCCTGACGTAGAGCCCAACAGACGTCCCGACGTAGAGCCCAACAGACGTCGCGACGTAGAGTCCAACACACGTCCCAACGTAGAGCCCAACAGACGTCGCGACGTAGAGCCCAACACACGTCCCGACGTAGAGCCCAACAGACGTCCCGACATAGAGCCCAACACACGTCCCGACGTATTCCCAACACACGTCCCGACGTAGAGCCCAACACACGTCCCGACGAAGAGCTGAATGTAAGTTAAATCGTGATGTAGAGCCCAACACACGTCCAGACATAGAGCCCAACACACGTCCTGACGTAGAGCTGAAAGTAAGATAAATCCTGATGTAGAGCCCAACACACGTCCGACGTAGAGCCCAACACACGTCCGACGTAGAGCCCAACACACGTCCCGATGTAGAGCCCAAAACACATCCTAACGTAGAGCCCAACACACGTCCCGACGTAGAGCTGAAAGTAAGCTAAATCTTGATGTGGAGCCCAACACACGTCCCGACGTAGAGCTGAAAGTAAGCTAAATCCTGATGTAGAGCCCAACACATGTCCCGACGTAGAGCCCAACACACGTCCCGACGTAGAGCCCAACACACGTCCCGAAGTAGAGATGAAAGTCAGGTAAAACCTGATGTAGAGCCCAACACACGTCCCGACGTAGAGCCCAACACACGTCCCAACGTAGAGCCCAACAGACATCCCCACGTAGAGCCCAATACACGTCCCGACGTAGAGCCCAACACACGTTCCGAGGTAGAGCCCAACACACGTCCCGACATGGAGCCCAACACACGTCCCGACATGGAGCCAAACACACGTCCCGACGTGGAGCCCAACACACGTCCCAACGTAGAGCTGAATGTATGCTAAAACCCCACATAGAGCCCAACACACGTCCCGACGTAGAGCCCAACACACGTCCCGACGTAGAGCTGAAAGTAAGCTAAATCCTGATGTAGAGCCCAACACACGTCCCGACGTACAGCCCAACACACGTCCCGACGTAGAGCCCAACACACGTCCCGACGTAGAGCCCAACACACATCCCGACGTAGAGCTGAAAGGAAGCTAAATCTTGATGTAGAGCCCAACACACTTCCCGACGTAGAGCCCAACACACTTCCCGACGTAGAGCCCAACACACTTCCCGACGTAGAGCCCAACACACTTCCCGACGTAGAGTCCAACACACGTCCCGACGTAGAGCCCAACAGACGTCCCGACGCAGAGCCCAACACATGTCCCGACGTAGAGCTGAAAATAAGCTAAATCCTGCTGTAGAGCCCAACACACGTGCTGACGTAGAGCCCAACACACGTCCCGACGTAGAGCCCAACACACGTCCCGACGTAGAGCCCAACACACGTCCTGACGTAGAGCTGAAAGGAAGCTAAATCTTGATGTAGAGCCCAACACACTTCCCGACGTAGAGCCCAACACACGTCCCGACTTAGAGCCTAACACACTTCCCGACGTAGAGCCCAACACACTTCCCGACGTAGAGCTCAACACACTTCCCGACGTAGAGCCCAACACACGTCCCGACGTAGAGCTGAAAGTAAGCTAAATCCTGATGTAGAGCCCAACACACGTCCCGACGGAGAGCCCAACGCACGTCCCTACGTAGAGCCCAGCCCATGTCCCCAGGTAGAGCCCAACGCACGTCCCGATGTAGAGCCCAACGCACGTCCCGACGTAGAGCTGAAAGTTAGCTAACTACAGACGTAGAGCCCAATGCACGTCCCGACGTAGAGCCCAACACACGTCCCGACGTAGAGCCCAACACACGTCTCGACGTAGAGCCCAACACACGTCTCGACGTAAAGCCCAACGCACGTCCCGACGTAGAGTTGAAATTTAGCTAACTACAGACGTAGAGCCCGACACACGTCCAGACGTAGAACCCAACACACGTCCCGACGTAGAGCCCAACACATGTCCCGACATAGAGCTCAAAGTAAGCTAAATCCTGATGTAGAGCCCAAGACACGTCTAGACGTAGAGCCGAACACACGTCCCAACGTAGAGCCCAACACACGTCCCGACATAGAGCTCAAAGTAAGCTAAATCCTGATGTAGAGCCAAACACACGTCTAGACGTAGAGCCCAACAGACGTCCCAACGTAGAGCTCAACACACGTCCCGACGCAGAGCCCAACACACGTGCCGACGTAGAGCTGAAAGTAAGCTAAATCCTGATGTAGAGCCCAACACACGTCCCGACGTATAGCCCAACACACGTCGCGACGTAGAGCCCAACACATGTCCCGACGTATAGCCCAACACACGTCCCGACGTAGAGCCCAACACACGTCCCGACGTAGAGCTGAAAGTAAGCTAAATCCTGATGTAGAGCCCAACACACGTCCCGACGTAGAGCCCAACACACGTCCCGACGTAGAGCCCAACACACGTCTCGACGTAGAGCCCAACACACGTCCCGAGGTAGAGCCCAACGCACGTCCCGACGTGGAGCCTAACACACGTCCCGACGTAGAGCCCAACACACGTCCCGACGTAGAGCTGATACGAAGCTAAATCTTGATGTAGAGCCCAACACACTTCCCGACGTAGAGCCCAACACACTTCCCGACGTAGAGCCCAACACACGTCCCGACGTAGAGCCCAACACACTTCCCGACGTAGAGCCCAACACACGTCCCGACGTAGAGCTGAAAGTAAGCTAAATCCTGATGTAGAGCCGAACACACGTCCCGACGTAGAGCCCAACACACGTCCCGACGTAGAGCTGAAAGTAAGCTAAATCCTGATGTAGAGCCCAACACACGTCCCGACGTAGAGCCCAACACACATCCCGACGTAGAGCCCAACACACGTCCTGACGTAGAGCTGAATAGAAGCTAAATCTTGATGAAGAGCCCAACACAATTCCCGACGTAGAGCCCAACACACGTCCCGACTTAGAGCCCAACACACTTCCCGACGTAGAGCCCAACACACTTCCCGACGTAGAACCCAACACACGTCCCGACTTAGAGCCGAAAGTAAGCTAAATCCTGATATAGAGCCCAACACACGTCCCGACGGAGAGCCCAACGCACGTCCCGACGTAGAGACCAACGCACGTCCCGACGTAGAGCCCAACGCACGTCCCGACGTAGAGCTGAAATATAGCTAACTACAGACGTAGAGCCCGACACACGTCCCGACGTAGAGCCCAACACACGTCCCGACGTAGAGCCCAACACACGTCCCGAGGTAGAGCCCAACGCACGTCCCGACGTGGAGCCCAACACACGTCCCGATGTAGAGCCTACACACGTCCCGACGTAGAGCTGAAAGGAAGCTAAATCTTGATGTAGAGCCCAACACAATTCCCGACGTAGAGCCCAACACACTTCCCGACGTAGAGCCCAACACACGTCCCGACGTAGAGCCCAACACACTTCCCCACGTAGAGCCCAACACACGTCCCGACGTAGAGCTGAAAGTAAGCTAAATCCTGATGTAGAGCCCAACACACGTCCCGACATAGAGCCCAACACACGTCCCGACGTAGAGCCCAACACACGTCCCGATGTAGAGCTGAAAGTAAGCTAAATCCTGACGTAGAGCCCAACACAAGTCCCGACGTAGAGCCCAACACACGTCCCGACGTAGAGCCCAACACACGTCCCGACGTAGAGCCCAACACACGTCCAGACGTAGAGCTGAATAGAAGCTAAATCTTGATGTAGAGCCCAACACACTTCCCGACGTAGAGCCCAACACACGTCCCGACTTAGAGCCCAACACACTTCCCGACGTAGAGCCCAACACACTTCCCGACGTAGAGCCCAACACACTTCCCGACGTAGAGCCCAACACACGTCCCGACGTAGAGCCGAAAGTAAGCTAAATCCTGATATAGAGCCCAACACACGTCCTGACGGAGAGCCCAACGCACGTCCCGACGTAGAGACCAACGCACGTCCCGACGTAGAGCCCAACGCACGTCCCGACGTAGAGCTGAAATTTAGCTAACTACAGACGTAGAGCCCGACACACGTCCCGACGTAGAGCCCAACACACGTCCCGACGTAGAGCTCAAAGTAAGCTAAATCCTGATGTAGAGCCCAACACACGTCTAGACGTAGAGCCCAACACACGTCCCAACGTAGAGCCCAACACACGTCCCGAGATAGACCTCAAAGTAAGCTAAATCCTGATGTAGAGCGCAACACACGTCTAGACGTAGAGCCCAACACACGTCCCAACGTAGAGCCCAACACACGTCCCGACCGAGAGCCGAACACACGTCCCGACGTAGAGCCCAACACACGTCCCGACGTAGAGCCCAGCACACGTCCCGACGTAGAGCCCAGCACACGTCCCGACGTAGAGGTGAAAGTAAGCTAAACCCTGATGTAGAGCCCAACAGACGTCCCGACGTAGAGGCCAACACACGTCCCGACGTAGAGCCCAACACACGTCCCGACGTAGAGCTCAAAGTATGCTAAATCCTGATGTAGAGCCCAACACTCGTTGCGACATAGAGCCCAATACACGTCGCGACGTAGACCTGAAAGTAAGCTAAATCCTGATGTAGAGCCCAACACACGTCCGGACGTAGAGCCCAGCACATGTCCCGACGTAGAGCTGAAAGTAAGCTAAATCCTGATGTAGAGCCCAACACACGTCCCGACGTAGCGCCCAACACACGTCCGACGTAGAGCCCAACACACGTCCCGACGTAGAGCCCAACACACGTCCCGACGTAGAGCCAACACATGTCCCGACATAGAGCTGAAAATCAGCTAATTCCTGATGCAGAACCCAACACACGTCCCGACGCAGAGCCCAACACACGTCCCGACGTAGAGCCCAACACACGTCCCGACGTAGAGCCCAACACACGTCCCGACGTAGAGCTGAATAGAAGCTAAATCTTGATGAAGAGCCCAACACAATTCCCGACGTAGAGCCCAACACACGTCCCGACTTAGAGCCAACACACTTAACGACGTAGAGCCCAACACACTTCCCGACGTAGAGCCCAACACACGTCCCGACGTAGAGCCGAAAGTAAGCTAAATCCTGATATAGAGCCCAACACACGTCCCGACGGAGAGCCCAACGCACGTCCCGACGTAGAGACCAACGCACGTCCCGACGTAGAGCCCAACGCACGTCCCGACGTAGAGCTGAAATTTAGCTAACTACAGACGTAGAGTCCGACACACGTCCCGACGTAGAGCCCAACACACGTCCCGACTTAGAGCCCAACACACGTCCCGAGGTAGAGCCCAACGCACGTCCCGACGTGGAGCTCAACACACGTCCCGACGTAGAGCCTACACACGTCCCGACGTAGAGCTGAAAGGAAGCTAAATCTTGATGTAGAGCCCAAAACAATTCCCGACGTAGAGCCCAACACACTTCCCGACGTAGAGCCCAACACACTTCCCGACGTAGAGCCCAACACACGTCCCGACGTAGAGCTGAAAGTAAGCTAAATCCTGATGTAGAGCCCAACACACGTCCCGACGTAGAGCCCAACACACGTCCCGACGTAGAGCTGAAAGTAAGCTAAATCCTGATGTAGAGCCCAACACACGTCCCGACGTAGAGCCCAACACACGTCCCGACGTAGAGCCCAACACACGTCCCGACGTAGAGCTGAATAGAAGTTAAATCTTGATGTAGAGCCCAACACACTTCCCGACGTAGAGCCCAACACACGTCCCGACTTAGAGCCCAACACACTTCCCGACGTAGAACCCAACACACTTCCCGACGTAGAGCCCAACACACGTCCCGACGTAGAGCCGAAAGTAAGCTAAATCCTGATATAGAGCCCAACACACGTCCCGACGTAGAGCCCAAAACACGTCCCGACGTAGAGCCCAACACACGTCCCGACGTAGAGCCCAACACACGTCCCGACGTAGAGCTGAAAGTAAGCTAAATCCTGATATAGAGCCCAACACACGTCCCAACGTAGAGCGCAGCACATGTCCCGACGTAGATCTGAAAGTAAGCTAAATCCTCATGTAGAGCCCAACATACGTACCGACGTAGAGCTGAAAGTAAGCTAAATCCTGATGGCGAGCCCAACACACGTCCCCACGTAGAGCTGAAAACAAGCTAAATCCTGATGTAGAGCCCAATACACGTCCCGACGTAGAGCCCAACACACGTCCCGACGTACACCCCAAAACACGTCCCGACGTAGAGCTGAAAGTAAGCTAAATCCTGATGTAGAGCCCAACACACGTCCCGACGTAGAGCCCAACACACGTCCCGACGTAGAGCTGAAAGTAAGCTAAGTCCTGATGTAGAGCCCAACACACGTCCCAACGTAGAGCCCAACACACGTCCCGACGTAGAGCTGAAAGTAAGCTAAATCCTGATGTAGAGCCCAACACACATCCCGACGTAGAGCCCAACACACGTCCCGACGTAGAGCTGAAAACAAGCTAAATCCTGATGTAGAGCCCAACAGACGTCCCGACGTAGAGCTGAAATTATGCTAAATCCTGATGTAGAGCCCAACACACATCCCGACGTAGCGCCCAACATACGTCCCGACGTAGAGCTGAAAACAAGCTAAATCCTGATGTAGAGCCCAACAGACGTCCCGACGTAGAGCTGAAAGTATGCTAAATCCTGATGTAGAGCCCAACACATGTCCCGACGTAGAGCCCAAAACACGTCCCGACGTAGAGCCCAACACACGTCCCGACGTAGAGCCCAAAACACGTCCCGACGTAGAGCCCAACACAGGTCCCGACGTAGAGCCCAACACACGTCCCAACGTAGTGCCCAACACACGTCCCGACGTAGTGCCCAACACACGTCCCAACGTAGAGCTGAAAGTAATCTAAATCCTGATGTAGAGCCCAACACACGTCCCGAATTAGAGCCCAACACACGTCCCGACGTAGAGCTGAAAGTAAGCTAAATCCTGATGTAGAGACTAACATACGTCTCGACGTAGAGCCCAACACACGTCGCGACGTAGAACCCAACAGACGTCCCGACGTAGAGCCCAACACACGTCCCGACGTAGAGCCCAACACAAGTCCCGACGTAGAGCCCAACACACGTCCCGACGTAGAGCTGAAAGTACGCTAAATCCTGATGTAGAGCCCAACACACGTCCCAAGGTAGAGACCAACAAACGTCCCGACGTAGAGCGCAACACACGTCCCGACGTAGAGCTGAAAGTAAGCTAAATCCTGATGTAGAGCCCAACACACGTCCTGACGTAGAGCTGAAAGTAAGCTAAATCCTGATGTAGAGCCCAACACACGTCCCAACGTAGAGCCCAACACTCATCCCGACGTAGAGCAGAAAGTAAGCTAAATCCTGATGTAGAGCCCAACACACGTCCAGACGTAGAGCTGAAAGTAAGATAAATCCTGATATAGAGCCCAACACACGTCCCGACGCAGAGCCGAACACACGTCCCGACGCAGATTCCAACACACGTCGCGACGCAGAGCCCAACACAGGTCGCGACGCAGAGCCCAACACACGTCCCAACGTAGAGCCCAACAAACATCCCGACGTAGAGCCCAACACACGTCGCGACGTAGAGGCGAACACACGTCCCGACGTAGAGCTGAAAGTAATCCAAATCCTGATGTCCAGCCCAACACACGTCCCCACGTAGAGCTGAAAGTAAGGTAAATCCTGATGTAGAGCCCAACACATGTCCCGACGTAGAGCCCAACACACGTCCCGACGTACAGCTGAAAGTAAGCTAAATCCTGATATAGAGCCCAACACACGTCCCGACGTACAGCTGAAAGTAAGCTAAATCCTGATGTAGAGCCCAACACACGTCCCGACGTAGAGCCCAACACACGTCCCGACGTAGAGCCCAACAGACGTCTCAACATGGAGCCCAACACACGTCCCGACATGGAGCACAACAGACGTCCCGACGTAGAGGTTAAAGTAAGCTAAATCCTGATGTCGAGCCCAAAACACGTCCCCACGTAGAGCTGAAAGTAAGCTAAATCCTGATGTAGAGCCCAACACACATCCCAACGTAGAGCCCAACACACGTACCGACGTAGAGTTGAAAGTACGCTAAATCCTGATGTAGAGCCCAACAGACGTCCCAACGTACAGCCCAACACACGTCCCGACGTAGAGCCCAACACACGTCCCGACGTAGAGCTGAAAGTACGCTAAACCCTGATGTAGAGCCCAACACACGTCCCGACGTAGAGCTGAAAGTAAGCTAAATCCTGATGTAGAGCCCAACACACGTCCCGACGTAGAGTCCAACACACGTCCCGACGTAGAGCCCAACACACGTCCCGAGGCAGACTCCAACACACGTCGCGACGTAGAGCCCAACACACGTCGCGACGTAGAGCCCAGCACATGTCCCGAAGTAGAGCCCAGCACACGTCCCGACGTAGAGCCCAGCACACGTCCCGACGTAGACACGAACCCACGTCCCGACGTAGAAACGAACTCACGTCCCGACGTAGAGCTGAAAGTAAGGTAAACCCTGATGTAGAGCCCAACATAAGTCTCGACGTAGAGCCCAACACACGTCGCGACGTAGAGCCCAACACACGTCGCGACGTAGAGCCCAACACAAGTACCGACGTAGAGCCCAACACACGTCCCGACGTAGAGCTGAAAGTAAGCTAAATCCTGATGTAGAGCCCAACAGACGTCCTGACGAAGAGCCCAACACACGTCCCGACGTAGAGCCCAACACACGTCCCGACGTAGAGCCCAACACACGTCCCGACGTAGAGCCCAAGACACGTCCCGAAGTAGAGCTGAAAGTAAGCTAAATCCTGATGTCGAGCCGAAAACACGTCCCCACGTAGAGCTGAAAGTAAGCTAAATCCTGATGTAGAGCCCAACACACATCCCAACGTAGAGCCCAACACACGTCCCGACGTAGAACTCAAAATAACCTAAATCCTGATGTAGAACCCAACACACGTCCCGACATAGAGCCCAACACACGTCCCGACGTAGAGCCCAACACACGTCCCGACGTAGAGCTGAAAGTAAGCTAAATCCTGATTTAGAGCCCAACATACGTCTCGACGTAGAGCCCAACACACGTCGCGACGTAGAACCCAACACATGTCCCGACGTAGAGCCCAACACACGTCCCGACGTAGAGCTGAAAGTACGCTAAATCCTGATGTAGAGCCCAACACACGTCCCGACGTAGAGCCCAACAGACATCCCGACGTAGAGCCCAACACACGTCCCGACGTTAAGCCCAACACAAGTCCCGACATAGAGCCCAACACACGTCCCGACATAGAGCCCAACACACGTCCCGACGTAGAGCCCAACACACGTCCCGACGTAGAGGTGAAAGTAAGCTAAAACCTGATGTAGAACCCAACACACGTCCCGACATAGAGCCCAATAGACGTCCCGACGTAGAGCCCAACACACATCCCGACGTTGAGCTGAAAGTAAGCTAAATCCTGATGTAGAGCCCAACACACGTCCCAACGTAGAGCTGAAAGTAAGCTAAGTCCTGATGTAGAGCCCAACACACGTCCCAACGTAGAGCCCAACACATGTCCCGACGTAGAGCTGTAAGTAAGCTAAATCCTGATGTAGAGCCCAACACACGTCCCGATGTAGAGCCCAACACACGTCTCGAAGTAGAGCTGAAAACAAGCTAAATCCTGATGTAGAGCCCAACACAAGTCCCGACGTAGAGCTGAAAGAATGCTAAATCTGATGTAGAGCCCAACACACGTCCCGACAAAGAGCATAACACATTTCCCGACGTAGAGCTGAAAGTATGCCAAATCCTGATGTAGAGCCCAACACACGTCCCGACGTAGAGCCCAACACACGTCCTGACGTAGAGCCCAACACACGTCCCGACGTAGAGCTGAAAGTAAGCTAAATCCTGATGTAGAGCCCAATAGACGTCCCGACGTAGAGCCCAACACACGTCCCGACGTAGAGCTGAAAGTAAGCTAAATGCTGATGTGGAGCCCAACACACGTCCCGAAGTAGAGCCCAACACATGTCCCGACGTAGAGCTGAAAGTAAGCTAAATCCTGATGTAGAGCCCAACACACGTCCCGACGTAGAGCCCAACACACGTCCCGACGTAGAGCTCAACAGACGTCCCGACGCAGAACCCAACACACGTCCCGACATACAGTCCAACACACGTCCCGAAGTAGAGCCCAACACACGTCCCGACGTAGAGCTGAATATAAGCTAAACCTGATGTAGAGCCCAACACACGTCCCGACGTAGAGCCCACACACGTCCCGATGTAGAGTCCAACACACGTCCCGATGTAGAGCTGAAAGTAAGCTAAATCCTGATGTAGAGCCCAACACACGTCCCGACGAAGAGCCCAACACACGTCCCGACGTAGAACTCAAAGTAAGCTAAATCCTGATGTAGAACGCAACACACGTCCCGACGTAGAGCCAAACACACGTCCCGACGTAGAGCCCAACACACGTCCCGACGTAGAGCTGAAAGTAAGCTAAATCCTGATTTAGAGCCCAACATACGTCTCGACGTAGAGCCCAACACACGTCGCGACGTAGAACCCAAAACATGTCTTGACGTAGAGCCCAACGCACGTTCCGACGTAGAGCTGAAAGTACGCTAAATCCTGATGTCGAGCCCAACACACGTCCCGACGTAGAGCTGAAAGTAAGCTAAATCCTGATGTAGAGCCCAACACATGTCTCGACGTAGAGCCCAACACACGTCCCGACGTACAGCTGAAAGTAAGCTAAATCCTGATATAGAGCCCAACACACGTCCCGACGTACAGCTGAAAGTAAGCTAAATCCTGATGTAGAGCCCAACACACGTCCCGACGTAGAGCCCAACACACGTCCCAACGTAGAGCTGAAAGTAATCTAAATCCTGATGTAGAGCCCAAGACACGTCCCGACATAGAGCCCAACACACGTCCCGACGTAGAGCCCAACACACGTCCCGACGTAGAGCTGAAAGTAAGCTAAATCCTGATGTAGAGCCCAATAGACGTCCCGACGTAGAGCCCAACACACGTCCCGACGTAGAGCCCAACACACGTCCCGACGTAGAGGTGAAAGTAAGCTAAATCCTGATGTAGAACCCAACACACGTCCCGACGTAGAGACCAACAGACATCCCGACGTAGAGCCCAACACACATCCCGACGTTGAGCTGAAAGTAAGCTAAATCCTGATGTAGAGCCCAACACACGTCCCAACGTAGAGCCCAACACACGTCCCAACCTAGAGCTGAAAGTAAGGTAAGTCCTGATGTAGAGCCCAACACACGTCCCAACGTAGAGCCCAACACATGTCCCGACGTAGAGCTGTAAGTAAGCTAAATCCTGATGTAGAGCCCAACACACGTCCCGACGTAGAGGTGAAAGTAAGCTAAATCCTGATATGGAGCCTAACACACGTCCCGACGTAGAGCCCAACACACGTCCCGACGTAGAGCTGAAAGTAAGCTAAATCCTGATGTAGAGCCCAACACACGTCCCGACGTAGAGCCCAACACACGTCCCGACGTAGAGCTCAACACACGTCCCGACGCAGAACCCAACACACGTCCCGACGCACAGTCCAACACACGTCGCGACGTAGAGCCCAACACACGTCCCGACGTAGACCCCAACACACGTCCCGACGTAGAGCTGAAAGTAACTAAATCCCGACGTAGAGCCCAAAACACGTCCCGATGTAGAGCTCAACACACGTCCCGACATGCAGCCCAAGACGCGTCCCGACGTAGAGCCCAACACACGTCCCAACGTAGAGCCCAATACACGTCCCGACGTAGAGCCCAACACACGTCCCCACGTAGAGCTGAAAGTACGCTAAATCCTGATGTAGAGCCCAACACACGTCCTGACGTAGAGCCCAACACACGTCCCGACGCAGAGCTCAACCCACGTCCCGACGTAGAGCTGAAAGTAAGCTAAATCCTGATGTCGAGCCCAACACACGTCCCCTCGTAGAGCTGAAAGTAAGCTAAATCCTGATCTAGAGCCCAACACACGTCCCGACGTAGAGCCCAACAGACGTCCCAACGTAGAGCCCAACACACGTCCCGACGTAGAGCTGAAAGTACGCTAAACACTGATGTAGAGCCCAACACACGTCCCGACGTAGAGCTGAAAGTAAGCTAAATCCTGATGTAGAGCCCAACACACGTCCCGACGTAGAGTCCAACACACGTCCCGACGTAGAGCCCAACACACGTCCCGAGGCAGACTCCAACACACGTTGCGACGTAGAGCCCAACACACGTCGCGACGTAGAGCCCAGCACATGTCCCGACGTAGAGCCCAGCACACGTCCCGACGTAGACACGAACCCACGTCCCGACGTAGACACGAACTCACGTCCCGACGTAGAGCTGAAAGTAAGGTAAACCCTGATGTAGAGCCCAACATACGTCTCGAAGTAGAGCCCAACACACTTCCCGACGTAGAGCCCAACACACGTCCCGACGTAGAGCTGAAAGTAAGCTAAATCCCAATGTAGAGCCCAAAACACGTCCCGACGTAGAGCCCAACACACGTCCTGACGTAGAGCCCAAGACAGGTCCCGACGCAGAGCCAAACACACGTCCCGACGTAGAGCCCAGCACACGTCCCGACGTAGAGCCCAGCACACGTCCCGACGTAGAGCCCAACACACGTTCCGATGCAGAGCTGAAAGTAAGCTAAATCCTGATGTAGAGCCCAACACATGTCCCGACGCAGACCCCAACACACGTCCCGACGTAGAGCTGAAAGTAAGCTAAATCCTGAGGTAGAGCCCAACACACGTCCCGACGTAGAGCGGAAAGTAAGCTAAATCCTGAGGTAGAGCCCAACAGACGTCCCGACGCAGAGCGGAAAGTAAGCTAAATCCTGAGGTACAGCGAAACACACGTCCCGACGCAGAGCGGAAAGTAAGCTAAATCCTGAGGTAGAGCCCAACACACGTCCCCACGTAGAGCCCAACACACGTCCCGACGTAGAGCCCAACACACGTCCCGACGTAGAGCTTAAAGTAAGTTAAATACTGATGTAGAACCCAACACACGTCCCGATGTAGAGCCCAACGCGCGTCCCGACGTAGAGCCCCACACACGTCCCGACGTAGAGCCCAACACACGTCCCGACGTAGAGCCCAACAACGTCCCGACGTAGAGCCCAACACACGTCCCGACGTAGAGCTTAAAGTAAGCTAAATCCTGATGTAGAGCCCAACACACGTCCCGACGTAGAGCTGAAAGTAAGCTAAACCCTGATATAGAGCCCAACACACGTCCCGACGTAGAGCCCAACACACGTCCAGACATAGAGCTGAAAGTAAGCTAAACCCTGATGTAGAGCCCAACACACGTCCCGACGTAGAGCCCAACACACGTCCCGACATTGACCTGAAAGTAAGCTAAATCCTGATGTAGAGCCCAACACACGTCCCCACGTAGAGCCCAACACACGTCCCGACGTAGAGCCCAACACACGTCCAGACGTAGAGCTGAAAGTAAGCTAAATCCTGATGTAGAGCCCAACACACATCCCGACGTCGAGCCCAACACACGTCCCGACGTAGAGCCCAACACACGTCCCGACGTAGAGCCCAACACACGTCCCGACGTAGAGCTGAAAGTAAGCTAAATCCTGATGTAGAGCCCAACACACGTCCCGACGTAGAGCCCAACACACGTCCCGACGTAGAGCCCAACACACGTCCCGACGTAGAGCTGAAAGTAAGCTAAATCCCGATATAGAGCCCAACACACGTCCCGACGTAGAGCCCAACACACGTCCCGACGTATAGCCCAACACACGTCCAGACGTAGAGCTGAAAGTAAGCTAAACCCTGATGTAGAGCCCAACACACGTCCCGACGTAGAGCCCAACACACGTCCCGACGTAGAGCCCAACACACGTCCCGACGTAGAGCTCAACACACGTCCCGACGCAGAACCCAACACACGTCCCGACGCACAGTCCAACACACGTCGCGACGTAGAGCCCAACACACGTCCCGACGTAGACCCCAACACACGTCCCGACGTAGAGCTGAAAGTAACTAAATCCCGACGTAGAGCCCAAAACACGTCCCGATGTAGAGCTCAACACACGTCCCGACATGCAGCCCAAGACGCGTCCCGACGTAGAGCCCAACACACGTCCCAACGTAGAGCCCAATACACGTCCCGACGTAGAGCCCAACACACGTCCCCACGTAGAGCTGAAAGTACGCTAAATCCTGATGTAGAGCCCAACACACGTCCTGACGTAGAGCCCAACACACGTCCCGACGCAGAGCTCAACCCACGTCCCGACGTAGAGCTGAAAGTAAGCTAAATCCTGATGTCGAGCCCAACACACGTCCCCTCGTAGAGCTGAAAGTAAGCTAAATCCTGATCTAGAGCCCAACACACGTCCCGACGTAGAGCCCAACAGACGTCCCAACGTAGAGCCCAACACACGTCCCGACGTAGAGCTGAAAGTACGCTAAACACTGATGTAGAGCCCAACACACGTCCCGACGTAGAGCTGAAAGTAAGCTAAATCCTGATGTAGAGCCCAACACACGTCCCGACGTAGAGTCCAACACACGTCCCGACGTAGAGCCCAACACACGTCCCGAGGCAGACTCCAACACACGTTGCGACGTAGAGCCCAACACACGTCGCGACGTAGAGCCCAGCACATGTCCCGACGTAGAGCCCAGCACACGTCCCGACGTAGACACGAACCCACGTCCCGACGTAGACACGAACTCACGTCCCGACGTAGAGCTGAAAGTAAGGTAAACCCTGATGTAGAGCCCAACATACGTCTCGAAGTAGAGCCCAACACACTTCCCGACGTAGAGCCCAACACACGTCCCGACGTAGAGCTGAAAGTAAGCTAAATCCCAATGTAGAGCCCAAAACACGTCCCGACGTAGAGCCCAACACACGTCCTGACGTAGAGCCCAAGACAGGTCCCGACGCAGAGCCAAACACACGTCCCGACGTAGAGCCCAGCACACGTCCCGACGTAGAGCCCAACACACGTTCCGATGCAGAGCTGAAAGTAAGCTAAATCCTGATGTAGAGCCCAACACATGTCCCGACGCAGACCCCAACACACGTCCCGACGTAGAGCTGAAAGTAAGCTAAATCCTGAGGTAGAGCCCAACACACGTCCCGACGTAGAGCGGA
Organism: Leptosomus discolor; assembly: GCF_034619465.1. Taxonomy (NCBI): domain Eukaryota; kingdom Metazoa; phylum Chordata; class Aves; order Leptosomiformes; family Leptosomidae; genus Leptosomus; species Leptosomus discolor. The sequence continues at coordinate 1,014,800 of NW_028237953.1, read as the reverse complement.
AAGTAAGCTAAATCCTGAGGTAGAGCCCAACAGACGTCCCGACGCAGAGCGGAAAGTAAGCTAAATCCTGAGGTACAGCGAAACACACGTCCCGACGCAGAGCGGAAAGTAAGCTAAATCCTGAGGTAGAGCCCAACACACGTCCCCACGTAGAGCCCAACACACGTCCCGACGTAGAGCCCAACACACGTCCCGACGTAGAGCTTAAAGTAAGTTAAATACTGATGTAGAACCCAACACACGTCCCGACGTAGAGCCCAACGCGCGTCCCGACGTAGAGCCCCACACACGTCCCGACGTAGAGCCCAACACACGTCCCGACGTAGAGCCCAACAACGTCCCGACGTAGAGCCCAACACACGTCCCGACGTAGAGCTTAAAGTAAGCTAAATCCTGATGTAGAGCCCAACACACGTCCCGACGTAGAGCTGAAAGTAAGCTAAACCCTGATATAGAGCCCAACACACGTCCCGACGTAGAGCCCAACACACGTCCAGACATAGAGCTGAAAGTAAGCTAAACCCTGATGTAGAGCCCAACACACGTCCCGACGTAGAGCCCAACACACGTCCCGACATTGACCTGAAAGTAAGCTAAATCCTGATGTAGAGCCCAACACACGTCCCCACGTAGAGCCCAACACACGTCCCGACGTAGAGCCCAACACACGTCCAGACGTAGAGCTGAAAGTAAGCTAAATCCTGATGTAGAGCCCAACACACATCCCGACGTCGAGCCCAACACACGTCCCGACGTAGAGCCCAACACACGTCCCGACGTAGAGCCCAACACACGTCCCGACGTAGAGCTGAAAGTAAGCTAAATCCTGATGTAGAGCCCAACACACGTCCCGACGTAGAGCCCAACACACGTCCCGACGTAGAGCCCAACACACGTCCCGACGTAGAGCTGAAAGTAAGCTAAATCCCGATATAGAGCCCAACACACGTCCCGACGTAGAGCCCAACACACGTCCCGACGTAGAGCCCAACACACGTCCCGACGTAGAGCTGAAAGTAAGCTAAATCCCGACGTAGAGCCCATCACACGTCCCGACGTAGAGCGCAACACACGTCCCGACGTAGAGCCCAACACACGTCCCGACGTAGAGCTGAAAGTAAGCTAAATCCCGATGTAGAGCCCAACACACGTCGCGACGTAGAGCCCAACACACGTCCCGACGTAGAGCCCAAAACACGTCCCGACGTAGAGCTGAAAGTAAGCTAAATCCCGACGTAGAGCCCAACACACGTCCCGACGTAGAGCCCAACACACGTCCCGACGTAGAGCCCAACACACATCCCGATGTAGAGCCCAACACACGTTCCGATGTAGAGCTGAAAGTAAGCTAAATCCTGATGTAGAGCCCAACACACGTCCCGACGCAGAGCCCAACACACGTCCCGACGTAGAGCTGAAAGTAAGCTAAATCCTGAGGTAGAGCCCAACACACGTCCCGACGTAGAGCTGAAAGTAAGCTAAATCCTGAGGTAGAGCCCAACACACGTCCCGACGCACAGCGGAAAGCAAGCTATATCCTGAGGTAGAGCCCAACACACGTCCCGACGCAGAGCGGAATGTAAGCTAAATCCTGAGGTAGAGCCCAACACACGTCCCCACGTAGAGCCCAACACACGTCCTGACGTAGAGCCCAACACACGTCCCAACGTAGAGCTTAAAGTAAGTTAAATACTGATGTAGAACCCAACACACGTCCCGACGTAGAGCCCAACGCGCGTCCCGAATTAGAGCCCAACACACGTCCCGACGTAGAGCCCAACACACGTCCCGACGTAGAGCCCAACAACGTCCCGACGTAGAGCCCAACACACGTCCCGACGTAGAGCTGAAAGTAAGCTAAATCCTGATGTAGAGCCCAACACACGTCCCGACGTAGAGCTGAAAGTAAGCTAAACCCTGATATAGAGCCCAACACACGTCCCGACGTATAGCCCAACACACGTCCAGACGTAGAGCTGAAAGTAAGCTAAACCCTGATGTAGAGCCCAACACACGTCCCGACGTAGAGCCCAACACACGTCCCGACATTGACCTGAAAGTAAGCTAAATCCTGATGTAGAGCCCAACACACGTCCCGACGTAGAGCCCAACACACGTCCCGACGTAGAGCCCAACACACGTCTTGACGTAGAGCCCAACACACGTCCAGACGTAGAGCTGAAAGTAAGCTAAATCCTGATGTAGAGCCCAACACACGTCCCAACGTAGAGCCCAACACACGTCCCAACGTAGAGCTGAAAGTAAGGTAAGTCCTGATGTAGAGCCCAACACACGTCCCAACGTAGAGCCCAACACATGTCCCGACGTAGAGCTGTAAGTAAGCTAAATCCTGATGTAGAGCCCAACACACGTCCCGACGTAGAGGTGAAAGTAAGCTAAATCCTGATATGGAGCCTAACACACGTCCCGACGTAGAGCCCAACACACGTCCCGACGTAGAGCTGAAAGTAAGCTAAATCCTGATGTAGAGCCCAACACACGTCCCGACGTAGAGCCCAACACACGTCCCGACGTAGAGCTCAACACACGTCCCGACGCAGAACCCAACACACGTCCCGACGCACAGTCCAACACACGTCGCGACGTAGAGCCCAACACACGTCCCGACGTAGAGCCCAACACACGTCCCGACGTAGAGCTGAAAGTAACTAAATCCCGACGTAGAGCCCAAAACACGTCCCGATGTAGAGCTCAACACACGTCCCGACATGCAGCCCAAGACGCGTCCCGACGTAGAGCCCAACACACGTCCCAACGTAGAGCCCAATACACGTCCCGACGTAGAGCCCAACACACGTCCCCACGTAGAGCTGAAAGTACGCTAAATCCTGATGTAGAGCCCAACACACGTCCTGACGTAGAGCCCAACACACGTCCCGACGCAGAGCTCAACCCACGTCCCGACGTAGAGCTGAAAGTAAGCTAAATCCTGATGTCGAGCCCAACACACGTCCCCTCGTAGAGCTGAAAGTAAGCTAAATCCTGATCTAGAGCCCAACACACGTCCCGACGTAGAGCCCAACAGACGTCCCAACGTAGAGCCCAACACACGTCCCGACGTAGAGCTGAAAGTACGCTAAACACTGATGTAGAGCCCAACACACGTCCCGACGTAGAGCTGAAAGTAAGCTAAATCCTGATGTAGAGCCCAACACACGTCCCGACGTAGAGTCCAACACACGTCCCGACGTAGAGCCCAACACATGTCCCGAGGCAGACTCCAACACACGTTGCGACGTAGAGCCCAACACACGTCGCGACGTAGAGCCCAGCACATGTCCCGACGTAGAGCCCAGCACACGTCCCGACGTAGACACGAACCCACGTCCCGACGTAGACACGAACTCACGTCCCGACGTAGAGCTGAAAGTAAGGTAAACCCTGATGTAGAGCCCAACATACGTCTCGACGTAGAGCCCAACACACTTCCCGACGTAGAGCCCAACACACGTCCCGACGTAGAGCTGAAAGTAAGCTAAATCCCAATGTAGAGCCCAAAACACGTCCCGACGTAGAGCCCAACACACGTCCTGACGTAGAGCCCAACACAGGTCCCGACGCAGAGCCAAACACACGTCCCGACGTAGAGCCCAGCACACGTCCCGACGTAGAGCCCAACACACGTTCCGATGCAGAGCTGAAAGTAAGCTAAATCCTGATGTAGAGCCCAACACATGTCCCGACGCAGAGCCCAACACACGTCCCGACGTAGAGCTGAAAGTAAGCTAAATCCTGAGGTAGAGCCCAACACACGTCCCGACGTAGAGCGGAAAGTAAGCTAAATCCTGAGGTAGAGCCCAACAGACGTCCCGACGCAGAGCGGAAAGTAAGCTAAATCCTGAGGTACAGCGAAACACACGTCCCGACGCAGAGCGGAAAGTAAGCTAAATCCTGAGGTAGAGCCCAACACACGTCCCCACGTAGAGCCCAACACACGTCCCGACGTAGAGCCCAACACACGTCCCGACGTAGAGCTTAAAGTAAGTTAAATACTGATGTAGAACCCAACACACGTCCCGACGTAGAGCCCAACGCGCGTCCCGACGTAGAGCCCCACACACGTCCCGACGTAGAGCCCAACACACGTCCCGACGTAGAGCCCAACAACGTCCCGACGTAGAGCCCAACACACGTCCCGACGTAGAGCTTAAAGTAAGCTAAATCCTGATGTAGAGCCCAACACACGTCCCGACGTAGAGCTGAAAGTAAGCTAAACCCTGATATAGAGCCCAACACACGTCCCGACGTAGAGCCCAACACACGTCCAGACATAGAGCTGAAAGTAAGCTAAACCCTGATGTAGAGCCCAACACACGTCCCGACGTAGAGCCCAACACACGTCCCGACATTGACCTGAAAGTAAGCTAAATCCTGATGTAGAGCCCAACACACGTCCCCACGTAGAGCCCAACACACGTCCCGACGTAGAGCCCAACACACGTCCAGACGTAGAGCTGAAAGTAAGCTAAATCCTGATGTAGAGCCCAACACACATCCCGACGTCGAGCCCAACACACGTCCCGACGTAGAGCCCAACACACGTCCCGACGTAGAGCCCAACACACGTCCCGACGTAGAGCTGAAAGTAAGCTAAATCCTGATGTAGAGCCCAACACACGTCCCGACGTAGAGCCCAACACACGTCCCGACGTAGAGCCCAACACACGTCCCGACGTAGAGCTGAAAGTAAGCTAAATCCCGATATAGAGCCCAACACACGTCCCGACGTAGAGCCCAACACACGTCCCGACGTAGAGCCCAACACACGTCCCGACGTAGAGCTGAAAGTAAGCTAAATCCCGACGTAGAGCCCATCACACGTCCCGACCTAGAGCGCAACACACGTCCCGACGTAGAGCCCAACACACGTCCCGACGTAGAGCTGAAAGTAAGCTAAATCCCGATGTAGAGCCCAACACACGTCGCGACGTAGAGCCCAACACACGTCCCGACGTAGAGCCCAAAACACGTCCCGACGTAGAGCTGAAAGTAAGCTAAATCCCGACGTAGAGCCCAACACACGTCCCGACGTAGAGCCCAACACACGTCCCGACGTAGAGCCCAACACACATCCCGATGTAGAGCCCAACACACGTTCCGATGTAGAGCTGAAAGTAAGCTAAATCCTGATGTAGAGCCCAACACACGTCCCGACGCAGAGCCCAACACACGTCCCGACGTAGAGCTGAAAGTAAGCTAAATCCTGAGGTAGAGCCCAACACACGTCCCGACGTAGAGCTGAAAGTAAGCTAAATCCTGAGGTAGAGCCCAACACACGTCCCGACGCACAGCGGAAAGCAAGCTATATCCTGAGGTAGAGCCCAACACACGTCCCGACGCAGAGCGGAATGTAAGCTAAATCCTGAGGTAGAGCCCAACACACGTCCCCACGTAGAGCCCAACACACGTCCTGACGTAGAGCCCAACACACGTCCCAACGTAGAGCTTAAAGTAAGTTAAATACTGATGTAGAACCCAACACACGTCCCGACGTAGAGCCCAACGCGCGTCCCGAATTAGAGCCCAACACACGTCCCGACGTAGAGCCCAACACACGTCCCGACGTAGAGCCCAACAACGTCCCGACGTAGAGCCCAACACACGTCCCGACGTAGAGCTGAAAGTAAGCTAAATCCTGATGTAGAGCCCAACACACGTCCCGACGTAGAGCTGAAAGTAAGCTAAACCCTGATATAGAGCCCAACACACGTCCCGACGTATAGCCCAACACACGTCCAGACGTAGAGCTGAAAGTAAGCTAAACCCTGATGTAGAGCCCAACACACGTCCCGACGTAGAGCCCAACACACGTCCCGACATTGACCTGAAAGTAAGCTAAATCCTGATGTAGAGCCCAACACACGTCCCGACGTAGAGCCCAACACACGTCCCGACGTAGAGCCCAACACACGTCCCGACGTAGAGCCCAACACACGTCCAGACGTAGAGCTGAAAGTAAGCTAAATCCTGATGTAGAGCCCAACACACGTCCCAACGTAGAGCCCAACACACGTCCCAACGTAGAGCTGAAAGTAAGGTAAGTCCTGATGTAGAGCCCAACACACGTCCCAACGTAGAGCCCAACACATGTCCCGACGTAGAGCTGTAAGTAAGCTAAATCCTGATGTAGAGCCCAACACACGTCCCGACGTAGAGGTGAAAGTAAGCTAAATCCTGATATGGAGCCTAACACACGTCCCGACGTAGAGCCCAACACACGTCCCGACGTAGAGCTGAAAGTAAGCTAAATCCTGATGTAGAGCCCAACACACGTCCCGACGTAGAGCCCAACACACGTCCCGACGTAGAGCTCAACACACGTCCCGACGCAGAACCCAACACACGTCCCGACGCACAGTCCAACACACGTCGCGACGTAGAGCCCAACACACGTCCCGACGTAGAGCCCAACAAACGTCCCGACGTAGAGCTGAAAGTAACTAAATCCCGACGTAGAGCCCAAAACACGTCCCGATGTAGAGCTCAACACACGTCCCGACATGCAGCCCAAGACGCGTCCCGACGTAGAGCCCAACACACGTCCCAACGTAGAGCCCAATACACGTCCCGACGTAGAGCCCAACACACGTCCCCACGTAGAGCTGAAAGTACGCTAAATCCTGATGTAGAGCCCAACACACGTCCTGACGTAGAGCCCAACACACGTCCCGACGCAGAGCTCAACCCACGTCCCGACGTAGAGCTGAAAGTAAGCTAAATCCTGATGTCGAGCCCAACACACGTCCCCTCGTAGAGCTGAAAGTAAGCTAAATCCTGATCTAGAGCCCAACACACGTCCCGACGTAGAGCCCAACAGACGTCCCAACGTAGAGCCCAACACACGTCCCGACGTAGAGCTGAAAGTACGCTAAACACTGATGTAGAGCCCAACACACGTCCCGACGTAGAGCTGAAAGTAAGCTAAATCCTGATGTAGAGCCCAACACACGTCCCGACGTAGAGTCCAACACACGTCCCGACGTAGAGCCCAACACACGTCCCGAGGCAGACTCCAACACACGTTGCGACGTAGAGCCCAACACACGTCGCGACGTAGAGCCCAGCACATGTCCCGACGTAGAGCCCAGCACACGTCCCGACGTAGACACGAACCCACGTCCCGACGTAGACACGAACTCACGTCCCGACGTAGAGCTGAAAGTAAGGTAAACCCTGATGTAGAGCCCAACATACGTCTCGACGTAGAGCCCAACACACTTCCCGACGTAGAGCCCAACACACGTCCCGACGTAGAGCTGAAAGTAAGCTAAATCCCAATGTAGAGCCCAAAACACGTCCCGACGTAGAGCCCAACACACGTCCTGACGTAGAGCCCAACACAGGTCCCGACGCAGAGCCAAACACACGTCCCGACGTAGAGCCCAGCACACGTCCCGACGTAGAGCCCAACACACGTTCCGATGCAGAGCTGAAAGTAAGCTAAATCCTGATGTAGAGCCCAACACATGTCCCGACGCAGAGCCCAACACACGTCCCGACGTAGAGCTGAAAGTAAGCTAAATCCTGAGGTAGAGCCCAACACACGTCCCGACGTAGAGCGGAAAGTAAGCTAAATCCTGAGGTAGAGCCCAACAGACGTCCCGACGCAGAGCGGAAAGTAAGCTAAATCCTGAGGTACAGCGAAACACACGTCCCGACGCAGAGCGGAAAGTAAGCTAAATCCTGAGGTAGAGCCCAACACACGTCCCCACGTAGAGCCCAACACACGTCCCGACGTAGAGCCCAACACACGTCCCGACGTAGAGCTTAAAGTAAGTTAAATACTGATGTAGAACCCAACACACGTCCCGACGTAGAGCCCAACGCGCGTCCCGACGTAGAGCCCCACACACGTCCCGACGTAGAGCCCAACACACGTCCCGACGTAGAGCCCAACAACGTCCCGACGTAGAGCCCAACACACGTCCCGACGTAGAGCTTAAAGTAAGCTAAATCCTGATGTAGAGCCCAACACACGTCCCGACGTAGAGCTGAAAGTAAGCTAAACCCTGATATAGAGCCCAACACACGTCCCGACGTAGAGCCCAACACACGTCCAGACATAGAGCTGAAAGTAAGCTAAACCCTGATGTAGAGCCCAACACACGTCCCGACGTAGAGCCCAACACACGTCCCGACATTGACCTGAAAGTAAGCTAAATCCTGATGTAGAGCCCAACACACGTCCCGACGTAGAGCCCAACACACGTCCCGACGTAGAGCCCAACACACGTCCAGACGTAGAGCTGAAAGTAAGCTAAATCCTGATGTAGAGCCCAACACACATCCCGACGTCGAGCCCAACACACGTCCCGACGTAGAGCCCAACACACGTCCCGACGTAGACCCCAACACACGTCCCGACGTAGAGCTGAAAGTAAGCTAAATCCTGATGTAGAGCCCAACACACGTCCCGACGTAGAGCCCAACACACGTCCCGACGTAGAGCCCAACACACGTCCCGACGTAGAGCTGAAAGTAAGCTAAATCCCGATATAGAGCCCAACACACGTCCCGACGTAGAGCCCAACACACGTCCCGACGTAGAGCCCAACACACGTCCCGACGTAGAGCTGAAAGTAAGCTAAATCCCGACGTAGAGCCCATCACACGTCCCGACGTAGAGCGCAACACACGTCCCGACGTAGAGCCCAACACACGTCCCGACGTAGAGCTGAAAGTAAGCTAAATCCCGATGTAGAGCCCAACACACGTCGCGACGTAGAGCCCAACACACGTCCCGACGTAGAGCCCAAAACACGTCCCGACGTAGAGCTGAAAGTAAGCTAAATCCCGACGTAGAGCCCAACACACGTCCCGACGTAGAGCCCAACACACGTCCCGACGTAGAGCCCAACACACATCCCGATGTAGAGCCCAACACACGTTCCGATGTAGAGCTGAAAGTAAGCTAAATCCTGATGTAGAGCCCAACACACGTCCCGACGCAGAGCCCAACACACGTCCCGACGTAGAGCTGAAAGTAAGCTAAATCCTGAGGTAGAGCCCAACACACGTCCCGACGTAGAGCTGAAAGTAAGCTAAATCCTGAGGTAGAGCCCAACACACGTCCCGACGCACAGCGGAAAGCAAGCTATATCCTGAGGTAGAGCCCAACACACGTCCCGACGCAGAGCGGAATGTAAGCTAAATCCTGAGGTAGAGCCCAACACACGTCCCGACGCAGAGCGGAAAGTAAGCTAAATCCTGAGGTACAGCGAAACACACGTCCCGACGCAGAGCGGAAAGTAAGCTAAATCCTGAGGTAGAGCCCAACACACGTCCCCACGTAGAGCCCAACACACGTCCTGACGTAGAGCCCAACACACGTCCCAACGTAGAGCTTAAAGTAAGTTAAATACTGATGTAGAACCCAACACACGTCCCGACGTAGAGCCCAACGCGCGTCCCGAAGTAGAGCCCAACACACGTCCCGACGTAGAGCCCAACACACGTCCCGACGTAGAGCCCAACAACGTCCCGACGTAGAGCCCAACACACGTCCCGACGTAGAGCTGAAAGTAAGCTAAATCCTGATGTAGAGCCCAACACACGTCCCGACGTAGAGCTGAAAGTAAGCTAAACCCTGATATAGAGCCCAACACACGTCCCGACGTATAGCCCAACACACGTCCAGACGTAGAGCTGAAAGTAAGCTAAACCCTGATGTAGAGCCCAACACACGTCCCGACGTAGAGCCCAACACACGTCCCGACATTGACCTGAAAGTAAGCTAAATCCTGATGTAGAGCCCAACACACGTCCCGACGTAGAGCCCAACACACGTCCCGACGTAGAGCCCAACACACGTCCCGACGTAGAGCCCAACACACGTCCAGACGTAGAGCTGAAAGTAAGCTAAATCCTGATGTAGAGCCCAACACACATCCCGACGTAGAGCCCAACACACGTCCCGACGTAGAGCCCAACACACGTCCCGACGTAGAGCCCAACACACGTCCCGACGTAGAGGCCAACACACGTCCCGACGTAGAGCTGAAAGTAAGCTAAATCCCGACGTAGAGCCCAACACACGTCCCGACTTAGAGCCCAACACACGTCCCGACGTAGAGCTGAAAGTAAGCTAAATCCTGATGTAGAGCCCAACACACGTCCCGACGTAGAGCCCAACACACGTCCCGACGTAGAGTCCAACACACGTCCCGACGTAGAGCCCAACACACGTCCCGACGTAGAGCCCAACACACGTCCCGACGTAGAGCCCAACACACGTCCCGACGTAGAGCTGAAAGTAAGCTAAATCCCGACGTAGAGCCCAACACACGTCCCGACGTAGAGCCCAACACACGTCCCGACGTAGAGCCCAACCCACGTCCCGACGTAGAGCCCAACACACGTCCCGACGTAGAGCTGAAAGTAAGCTAAATCCTGATGTAGAGCCCAACACACGTCCCGACGTAGAGCCCAACACACGTCCCGACGTAGAGCCCAACACACGTCCCGAAGTAGAGCCCAACACACGTCCCGACGTAGAGCCCAACACACGTCCCGACGTAGAGCCCAACACACATCCCGACGTAGAGCCCAACACACGTTCCGATGTAGAGCTGAAAGTAAGCTAAATCCTGATGTAGAGCCCAACACACGTCCCGACGCAGAGCCCAACACACGTCCCGACGTAGAGCTGAAAGTAAGCTAAATCCTGAGGTAGAGCCCAACACACGTCCCGACGTAGAGCTGAAAGTAAGCTAAATCCTGAGGTAGAGCCCAACACACGTCCCGACGCACAGCGGAAAGTAAGCTATATCCTGAGGTAGAGCCCAACACACGTCCCGACGCAGAGCGGAATGTAAGCTAAATCCTGAGGTAGAGCCCAACGCACGTCCCGACGCAGAGCGGAAAGTAAGCTAAATCCTGAGGTACAGCGAAACACACGTCCCGACGAAGAGCGGAAAGTAAGCTAAATCCTGACATAGAGCCCAAGACACGTCCCGATGTAGAGCCCAAGACACGTCCCGACGTAGAGCCCAACACACGTCCCGACGTAGAGCTGAAAGTAAGCTAAATCCTGATGTAGAGCCCAACAGACGTCCCGACGTAGAGCCCAACAAACGTCCCGACATAGAGCCCAACAAACGTCCCGACGTAGAGCTTAAAGTAAGCTAAATCCTGACGTAGAGCCCAACACACGTCCCGACGTAGAGCCCAACACACGTCCCGACGTAGAGCCCAACACACGTCCCGACGTAGAGCTTAAAGTAAGCTAAATCCTGACGTAGAGCCCAACACACGTCCCGACGTAGAGCCCAACACACGTCCCGTAGTAGAGCCCAACACACGTCCCGACGTAGAGCCCAACACAGGTCCCGTAGTAGAGCCCAACACACGTCCCGACGTAGAGCCCAACACACGTCCCGACGTAGAGCCCAACACACGTCCCGAGGTAGAGCCCAACATACGGCCCGACGTAGAGCCCAACACACGTCCCGACATAGAGCTGAAAGTAAGCCAAATCCTGATGTAGAGCCCAACACACGTTCCGACGTAGAGCCCAACACACGTCCCGACGTAGAGCACAACAAACGTCCCGACGTAGAGCTGAAAGTAAGCTAAATCCTGATGTAGAGCCCAACACACGTCCCGACGGAGAGCCCAACACACGTCCCGACGTAGAGCCCAACACACGTCCCGAAGTAGAGCCCAACACACGTCCCGACGTAGAGCTTAAACTAAGCTAAATCCTAATCTGGAGCCCAACACACGTCCCAACGTAGAGCCCAACACACGTCCCGACGTAGAGCCCAACAGACGTCCCGACGCAGAGCCCAACACATGCCCGACGTAGAGCTGAAAATAAGCTAAATCCTGCTGTAGAGCCCAACACACGTGCTGACGTAGAGCCCAACACACGTCCCAACGTAGAGCTTAAAGTAAGTTAAATACTGATGTAGAACCCAACACACGTCCCGACGTAGAGCCCAACGCGCGTCCCGAAGTAGAGCCCAACACACGTCCCGACGTAGAGCCCAACACACGTCCCGACGTAGAGCCCAACAACGTCCCGACGTAGAGCCCAACACACGTCCCGACGTAGAGCTGAAAGTAAGCTAAATCCTGATGTAGAGCCCAACACACGTCCCGACGTAGAGCTGAAAGTAAGCTAAACCCTGATATAGAGCCCAAAACACGTCCCGACGTATAGCCCAACACACGTCCAGACGTAGAGCTGAAAGTAAGCTAAATCCTGATGTAGAGCCCAACACACGTCCCGACGTAGAGCCCAACACACGTCCCGACGTAGAGCCCAACACACGTCCAGACGTAGAGCTGAAAGTAAGCTAAATCCTGATGTAGAGCCCAACACACATCCCGACGTAGAGCCCAACACACGTCCCGACGTAGAGCCCAACACACGTCCCGACGTAGAGCCCAACACACGTCCCGACGTAGAGGCCAACACACGTCCCGACGTAGAGGCCAACACACGTCCCGACGTAGAGCTGAAAGTAAGCTAAATCCCGACGTAGAGCCCAACACACGTCCCGACTTAGAGCCCAACACACGTCCCGACGTAGAGCTGAAAGTAAGCTAAATCCTGATGTAGAGCCCAACACACGTCCCGACGTAGAGCCCAACACACGTCCCGACGTAGAGCCCAACACACGTCCCGACGTAGAGCCCAACACACGTCCCGACGTAGAGCCCAACACACGTCCCAACGTAGAGCTGAAAGTAAGCTAAATCCCGACGTAGAGCCCAACACACGTCCCGACGTAGAGCCCAACACACGTCCCGACGTAGAGCCCAACACACGTCCCGACGTAGAGCCCAACACACGTCCCGACGTAGAGCTGAAAGTAAGCTAAATCCTGATGTAAAGCCCAACACACGTCCCGACGTAGAGCCCAACACACGTTCCGACGTAGAGCCCAACACACGTCCCGACGTAGAGCCCAACACACGTCCCGACGTAGAGCTGAAAGTAAGCTAAATCCCGACGTAGAGCCCATCACACGTCCCGACGTAGAGCGCAACACACGTCCCGACGTAGAGTCCAACACACGTCCCGACGTAGAGCCCAACACACGTCCCGACGTAGAGCCCAACACACGTCCCGACGTAGAGCCCAACACACGTCCCGACGTAGAGCTGAAAGTAAGCTAAATCCCGACGTAGAGCCCAACACACGTCCCGACGTAGAGCCCAACACACGTCCCGACGTAGAGCCCAACCCACGTCCCGACGTAGAGCCCAACACACGTCCCGACGTAGAGCTGAAAGTAAGCTAAATCCTGATGTAGAGCCCAACACACGTCCCGACGTAGAGCCCAACACACGTCCCGACGTAGAGCCCAACACACGTCCCGAAGTAGAGCCCAACACACGTCCCGACGTAGAGCCCAACACACGTCCCGACGTAGAGCCCAACACACATCCCGACGTAGAGCCCAACACACGTTCCGATGTAGAGCTGAAAGTAAGCTAAATCCTGATGTAGAGCCCAACACACGTCCCGACGCAGAGCCCAACACACGTCCCGACGTAGAGCTGAAAGTAAGCTAAATCCTGAGGTAGAGCCCAACACACGTCCCGACGTAGAGCTGAAAGTAAGCTAAATCCTGAGGTAGAGCCCAACACACGTCCCGACGCACAGCGGAAAGTAAGCTATATCCTGAGGTAGAGCCCAACACACGTCCCGACGCAGAGCGGAATGTAAGCTAAATCCTGAGGTAGAGCCCAACGCACGTCCCGACGCAGAGCGGAAAGTAAGCTAAATCCTGAGGTACAGCGAAACACACGTCCCGACGAAGAGCGGAAAGTAAGCTAAATCCTGACATAGAGCCCAAGACACGTCCCGATGTAGAGCCCAAGACACGTCCCGACGTAGAGCCCAACACACGTCCCGACGTAGAGCTGAAAGTAAGCTAAATCCTGATGTAGAGCCCAACAGACGTCCCGACGTAGAGCCCAACAAACGTCCCGACATAGAGCCCAACAAACGTCCCGACGTAGAGCTTAAAGTAAGCTAAATCCTGACGTAGAGCCCAACACACGTCCCGACGTAGAGCCCAACACACGTCCCGACGTAGAGCCCAACACACGTCCCGACGTAGAGCTTAAAGTAAGCTAAATCCTGACGTAGAGCCCAACACACGTCCCGACGTAGAGCCCAACACACGTCCCGTAGTAGAGCCCAACACACGTCCCGACGTAGAGCCCAACACAGGTCCCGTAGTAGAGCCCAACACACGTCCCGACGTAGAGCCCAACACACGTCCCGACGTAGAGCCCAACACACGTCCCGAGGTAGAGCCCAACATACGGCCCGACGTAGAGCCCAACACACGTCCCGACATAGAGCTGAAAGTAAGCCAAATCCTGATGTAGAGCCCAACACACGTTCCGACGTAGAGCCCAACACACGTCCCGACGTAGAGCACAACAAACGTCCCGACGTAGAGCTGAAAGTAAGCTAAATCCTGATGTAGAGCCCAACACACGTCCCGACGGAGAGCCCAACACACGTCCCGACGTAGAGCCCAACACACGTCCCGAAGTAGAGCCCAACACACGTCCCGACGTAGAGCTTAAACTAAGCTAAATCCTAATCTGGAGCCCAACACACGTCCCAACGTAGAGCCCAACACACGTCCCGACGTAGAGCCCAACAGACGTCCCGACGCAGAGCCCAACACATGCCCGACGTAGAGCTGAAAATAAGCTAAATCCTGCTGTAGAGCCCAACACACGTGCTGACGTAGAGCCCAACACACGTCCCAACGTAGAGCTTAAAGTAAGTTAAATACTGATGTAGAACCCAACACACGTCCCGACGTAGAGCCCAACGCGCGTCCCGAAGTAGAGCCCAACACACGTCCCGACGTAGAGCCCAACACACGTCCCGACGTAGAGCCCAACAACGTCCCGACGTAGAGCCCAACACACGTCCCGACGTAGAGCTGAAAGTAAGCTAAATCCTGATGTAGAGCCCAACACACGTCCCGACGTAGAGCTGAAAGTAAGCTAAACCCTGATATAGAGCCCAAAACACGTCCCGACGTATAGCCCAACACACGTCCAGACGTAGAGCTGAAAGTAAGCTAAATCCTGATGTAGAGCCCAACACACGTCCCGACGTAGAGCCCAACACACGTCCCGACGTAGAGCCCAACACACGTCCAGACGTAGAGCTGAAAGTAAGCTAAATCCTGATGTAGAGCCCAACACACATCCCGACGTAGAGCCCAACACACGTCCCGACGTAGAGCCCAACACACGTCCCGACGTAGAGCCCAACACACGTCCCGACGTAGAGGCCAACACACGTCCCGACGTAGAGGCCAACACACGTCCCGACGTAGAGCTGAAAGTAAGCTAAATCCCGACGTAGAGCCCAACACACGTCCCGACTTAGAGCCCAACACACGTCCCGACGTAGAGCTGAAAGTAAGCTAAATCCTGATGTAGAGCCCAACACACGTCCCGACGTAGAGCCCAACACACGTCCCGACGTAGAGCCCAACACACGTCCCGACGTAGAGCCCAACACACGTCCCGACGTAGAGCCCAACACACGTCCCAACGTAGAGCTGAAAGTAAGCTAAATCCCGACGTAGAGCCCAACACACGTCCCGACGTAGAGCCCAACACACGTCCCGACGTAGAGCCCAACACACGTCCCGACGTAGAGCCCAACACACGTCCCGACGTAGAGCTGAAAGTAAGCTAAATCCTGATGTAAAGCCCAACACACGTCCCGACGTAGAGCCCAACACACGTTCCGACGTAGAGCCCAACACACGTCCCGACGTAGAGCCCAACACACGTCCCGACGTAGAGCTGAAAGTAAGCTAAATCCCGACGTAGAGCCCATCACACGTCCCGACGTAGAGCGCAACACACGTCCCGACGTAGAGCCCAACACACGTCCCGACGTAGAGCTGAAAGTAAGCTAAATCCCGATGTAGAGCCCAACACACGTCGCGACGTAGAGCCCAACACACGTCCCGACGTAGAGCTGAAAGTAAGCTAAATCCCGACGTAGAGCCCAACACACGTCCCGACGTAGAGCCCAACACACGTCCCGACGTAGAGTCCAACACACATCCCGACGTAGAGCCCAACACACGTTCCGATGTAGAGCTGAAAGTAAGCTAAATCCTGATGTAGAGCCCAACACACGTCCCGACGCAGAGCCCAACACACGTCCCGACGTAGAGCTGAAAGTAAGCTAAATCCTGAGGTAGAGCCCAACACACGTCCCGACGTAGAGCTGAAAGTAAGCTAAATCCTGAGGTAGAGCCCAACACACGTCCCGACGCACAGCGGAAAGTAAGCTATATCCTGAGGTAGAGCCCAACACACGTCCCGACGCAGAGCGGAATGTAAGCTAAATCCTGAGGTAGAGCCCAACGCACGTCCCGACGCAGAGCGGAAAGTAAGCTAAATCCTGAGGTACAGCGAAACACACGTCCCGACGAAGAGCGGAAAGTAAGCTAAATCCTGACATAGAGCCCAAGACACGTCCCGATGTAGAGCCCAAGACACGTCCCGACGTAGAGCCCAACACACGTCCCGACGTAGAGCTGAAAGTAAGCTAAATCCTGATGTAGAGCCCAACAGACGTCCCGACGTAGAGCCCAACAAACGTCCCGACTTAGAGCCCAACAAACGTCCCGACGTAGAGCTTAAAGTAAGCTAAATCCTGACGTAGAGCCCAACACACGTCCCGACGTAGAGCTTAAAGTAAGCTAAATCCTGACGTAGAGCCCAACACACGTCCCGACGTAGAGCCCAACACACGTCCCGACGTAGAGCCCAACACACGTCCCGACGTAGAGCTTAAAGTAAGCTAAATCCTGACGTAGAGCCCAACACACGTCCCGACGTAGAACCCAACACACGTCCCGACGTAGAGCCCAACACACGTCCCGACGTAGAGCCCAACACACGTCCTGACGTAGAGCTGAAAGTAAGCTAAATCCTGATGTAGAGCCCAACACACGTCCCGACGTAGAGCCCAACACACGTCCCGTAGTAGAGCCCAACACACGTCCCGACGTAGAGCCCAACACAGGTCCCGTAGTAGAGCCCAACACACGTCCCGACGTAGAGCCCAACACACGTCCCGACGTAGAGCCCAACACACGTCCCGAGGTAGAGCCCAACATACGGCCCGACGTAGAGCCCAACACACGTCCCGACATAGAGCTGAAAGTAAGCTAAATCCTGATGTAGAGCCCAACACACGTTCCGACGTAGAGCCCAACACACGTCCCGACGTAGAGCACAACAAACGTCCTGACGTAGAGCTGAAAGTAAGCTAAATCCTGATGTAGAGCCCAACAAACGTCCCGACGGAGAGCCCAACACACGTCCCGACGTAGAGCCCAACACACGTCCCGAAGTAGAGCCCAACACACGTCCCGACGTAGAGCTTAAACTAAGCTAAATCCTAATCTGGAGCCCAACACACGTCCCGACGTAGAGCCCAACACACGTCCCGACGTAGAGCCCAACACACGTCCCGATGTAGAGCTGAAAGTAACCTAAATCCTGATGTAGAGCCCAACACACGTTCCGACGTAGAGCCCAACACACGTCCCGACGTAGAGCCCAACACACGTCCCGACGTAGAGCTGAAAGTAAGCTAAATCCTGATGTAGAGCCCAACACACGTCCCGACGTAGAGCGCAACACACGTTCCGATGTAGAGCTGAAAGTAAGCTAAATCCTGATGTACAGACCAACACACATCCCAACGCAGAGCCCAACACACGTCCCAACGTAGAGCTGAAAGTAAGGTAAATCCTGAGGAAGTGCCCAACACACGTCCCGACGCAGAGCGGAAAGTAAGCTAAATCCTGAGGTAGAGCCGAACACACGTCCCGACGCAGAGCGGAAAGTAAGCTAAATCCTGAGGTAGAGCCCAACACACGTCCCCACGTAGAGCTGAAAGTAAGCTAAATCCTGAGGTAGAGCCCAACACACGTCCCGACGTAGAGCCCAACACACGTCCCGACGTAGACTTGAAAGTAAGCTAAATACTGATGTAGAGTCCAACACACGTCCCGACGTAGAGTCCAACACACGTCCCGACGTAGAGCTGGAAGTAAGCTAAATCCCGACGTAGAGCCCAACACACGTCCCGACGTTGAGCCCAACACACGTCCTGACGTAGAGCCCAAAACACGTCCCGACGTAGAGCCCAACACACGTCCCGATGTAGAGCCCAACACACGTCCCGACGTAGAGCTGAATGTAAGCTAAATCCTGAGGTAGAGCCCAACACACGTCCCGACGCAGAGCGGAAAGTAAGCTAAATCCTGAGGTAGAGCCCAACAAACGTCCCGATGCAGAGCGGAAAGTAAGCTAAATCCTGAGGTAGAGCCCAACACACGTCCCCACGTAGAGCTGAAAGTAAGCTAAATCCTGAGGTAGAGCCCAACACACGTCCCGACGTAGAGGCCAACACACGTCCCGACGTAGAACCCAACACACGTCCCGACGTAGAGTCCAAAACACGTCCCGACTCAGAGCCCAACACACGTCCCGACGTAGAGCCCAACACACGTTCCGACGTAGAGCTGAAAGTAAGATAAATACTGATGTAGAGCCCAACACACGTCCCGACGCAGAGCCCAACACAAGTCCCGACGCAGAGCCCAACACACGTCCCGACGTAGAGCTGAAAGTAAGCTAAATCCTGAGGTAGAGCCCAACACACGTCCCGACGCAGAGCGTAAAGTAAGCTAAATCCTGAGGTACAGCCCAACATACGTCCCGACGCAGAGCGTAAAATAAGCTAAATCCTAAGGTAGAGCCCAACACACGTCCCCATGTAGAGCTGAAAGTAAGCTAAATCCTGAGGTAGAGCCCAACACACGTCCCGACGTAGAGCCCAACACACGTCCCGACGTAGAGCCCAACACACGTCCCGACGTAGAGTCCAACACACGTCCCGACGTAGACTCCAACACACGTCCCGACGTAGAGTCCAACACATGTCCCGACGTAGAGCTGGAAGTAAGCTAAATCCCGACATAGAGCCCAACACACGTCCCGACGTAGAGCCCAACACACGTCCCGACGTAGAGCCCAACACACGTCCCGACGTAGAGCCCAACACACGTCCCGACGTAGAGCTGAATGTAAGCTAAATCCTGAGGTAGAGTCCAACACACGTCCCGACGTAGAGCTGAAAGTAAGCTAAATTCTAAGGTAGAGCCCAACACACGTCCCGAAGTAGAGCCCAACACACGTCCCGACGGAGAGCCCAACACACGTCCCGACGTAGAGCCCAACACATGTCCCGACGTAGAGCCCAACACACGTCCCGACGTAGAGCTGAAGGTAAGCTAAATCCTGAGGTAGAGCCCAACACACGTCCCCACGTAGATGTGAAAGTAAGCTAAATCCTGAGGTAGAGTCCAACACACGTCCCGACGTAGAGTCCAACACACGTCCCGACGTAGAGCTGGAAGTAAGCTACGTCCCGACGTAGAGCCCAACACACGTCCCGACGTAGAGCCCAACACACGTTCTGATGTAGAGATTAAAGTAAGCTAAATCCCGACGCAGAGCCCAACACACGTCCCGACGTAGAGCCCAACAGACGTCCCGACGTAGAGCCCAAAACAAGTCCCGACGTAGAGCCCAACACACGTCCCGACGTAGAGCCCAAAACACGTCCCGACGTAGAGACCAACACACGTCCCGACATAGAGCCCAACACACGTCCCGACGTAGAGCTGAATGTAAGCTAAATCCTGAGGTAGAGCCCAACACACGTCCCGACGCAGAGCGGAAAGTAAGCTAAATCCTGAGGTAGAGCCCAACAAACGTCCCGAAGCAGAGCGGAAAGTAAGCTAAATCCTGAGATAGAGCCCAACACACGTCCCCATGTAGAGCTGAAAGTAAGCTAAATCCTGAGGTAGAGCCCAACACACGTCCCGACGTAGAGCCCAACACACGTCCCGACGTAGAGCCCAACACACGTCCCGACGTAGAGCCCAACACACGTCCCGACGTAGAGCTCAACACACGTCCCGACGTAGAGCCCAACACACGTCCCGACGTAGAACTGAAAGTAAGCTAAATCCTGATGTAGAGCCCAACACACGTCCCGACGTAGAGCCCAACACAGGTCCCGACGCAGAGTCCAACACACGTCCCGACGTAGAGCTGAAAGTAAGCTAAATCCCGATGTAGAGCCCAACACACGTCCCGACGTAGAGCCCAACACACGTCCCGACGTAGAGCCCAACACACGTCCCGACATAGAGCTGAAAGTAAGCTAAATACTGATGTAGAGCCCAACACACGTCCCGACGTAGAGCCCAACACACGTCCCGACGTAGAGCCCAACACACGTCCCGACGTAGAGCCCAAAACACGTCCCGACGTAGAGCCCAACACACGTCCCGACATAGAGCCCAACACACGTCCCGACGTAGAGCTGAATGTAAGCTAAATCCTGAGGTAGAGCCCAACACACGTCCCGACGCAGAGCGGAAAGTAAGCTAAATCCTGAGGTAGAGCCCAACAAACGTCCCGAAGCAGAGCGGAAAGTAAGCTAAATCCTGAGATAGAGCCCAACACACGTCCCCATGTAGAGCTGAAAGTAAGCTAAATCCTGAGGTAGAGCCCAACACACGTCCCGACGTAGAGCCCAACACACGTCCCGACGTAGAGCCCAACACACGTCCCGACGTAGAGCCCAACACACGTCCCGACGTAGAGCCCAACACACGTCCCGACGTAGAGCCCAACACACGTCCCGACGTAGAGCTCAACACACGTCCCGACGTAGAGCCCAACACACGTCCCGACGTAGAACTGAAAGTAAGCTAAATCCTGATGTAGAGCCCAACACACGTCCCGACGTAGAGCCCAACACAGGTCCCGACGCAGAGTCCAACACACGTCCCGACGTAGAGCTGAAAGTAAGATAAATCCCGATGTAGAGCCCAACACACGTCCCGACGTAGAGCCCAACACACGTCCCGACGTAGAGCCCAACACACGTCCCGACGTAGAGCCCAACACACGTCCCGACATAGAGCTGAAAGTAAGCTAAATACTGATGTAGAGCCCAACACACGTCCCGACGTAGAGCCCAACACACGTCCCGACGTAGAGCCCAACACACGTCCCGACGTAGAGCCCAACACACGTCCGGACGCAGAGCCCAACACACGTCCCGACGTAGAGCGCAACACACGTTCCGATGTAGAGCTGAAAGTAAGCTAAATCCTGATGTACAGCCCAACACACATCCCAACGCAGAGCCCAACACACGTCCCAACGTAGAGCTGAAAGTAAGCTAAATCCTGAGGAAGTGCCCAACACACGTCCCGACGCAGAGCGGAAAGTAAGCTAAATCCTGAGGTAGAGCCGAACACACGTCCCGACGCATAGCGGAAAGTAAGCTAAATCCTGAGGTAGAGCCCAACACACGTCCCGACGTAGAGCTGAAAGTAAGCTAAATCCTGAGGTAGAGCCCAACACACGTCCCGACGTAGAGCCCAACACACGTCCCGACGTAGACCTGAAAGTAAGCTAAATACTGATGTAGAGTCCAACACACGTCCCGACGTAGAGTCCAACACACGTCCCGACGTAGAGTCCAACACACGTCCCGACGTAGAGCTGGAAGTAAGCTAAATCCCGAAGTAGAGCCCAACACACGTCCCGACGTAGAGCCCAACACACGTCCCGACGTAGAGCCCAAAACACGTCCGGACGTAGAGCCCAACACACGTCCCGACGTAGAGCCCAACACACGTCCCGACGTAGAGCTGAATGTAAGCTAAATCCTGAGGTAGAGCCCAACACACGTCCCGACGCAGAGCGGAAAGTAAGCTAAATCCTGAGGTAGAGCCCAACAAACGTCCTGACGCAGAGCGGAAAGTAAGCTAAATCCTGAGGTAGAGCCCAACACACGTCCCCACGTAGAGATGAAAGTTAGCTAAATCCTGAGGTAGAGCCCAACACACGTCCCCACGTAGAGCTGAAAGTAAGCTAAATCCTGAGGTAGAGCCTAACACACGTCCCGACGTAGAGGCCAACACACGTCCCGACGTAGAACCCAACAGACGTCCCGACGTAGAGTCCAAAACACGTCCCGACTCAGAGCCCAACACACGTCCCGACGTAGAGCCCAACACACGTTCCGACGTAGAGCTGAAAGTAAGATAAATACTGATGTAGAGCCCAACACACGTCCCGACGCAGAGCCCAACACACGTCCCGACGCAGAGCCCAACACACGTCCCGACGTAGAGCTGAAAGTAAGCTAAATCCTGAGGTAGAGCCCAACACACGTCTCGACGCAGAGCGTAAAGTAAGCTAAATCCTGAGTTACAGCCCAACATACGTCCCGACGCAGAGCGTAAAGTAAGCTAAATCCTAAGGTAGAGCCCAACACACGTCCCCATGTAGAGCTGAAAGTAAGCTAAATCCTGACGTAGAGCCCAACACACGTCCCGACGTAGAGCCCAACACACGTCCCGACGTAGAGTCCAACACATGTCCCGACGTAGACTCCAACACACGTCCCGACGTAGAGTCCAACACATGTCCCGACGTAGAGCTGGAAGTAAGCTAAATCCCGACATAGAGCCCAACACACGTCCCGACGTAGAGCCCAACACACGTCCCGACGTAGAGCCCAACACACGTCCCGACGTAGACCTGAAAGTAAGATTAATCCTGACGTAGAGCCCAACGCACGTCCCGACGTAGAGCCCAACACACGTCCCGACACAGAGCCCAACACACGTCCCGACGTAGAGTCGAAAACACGTCCCGACTCAGAGCCCAACACACGTCCCGACGTAGAGCTGAAAGTAAGATTAATCCTGACGTAGAGCCCAACGCACGTCCCGAAGTAGAGACCAACGCACATCCCGACGTAGAGCCCAACGCACGTCCCGACGTAGAGACCAACGCACGTCCCGACGTAGAGACCAACGCACGTCCCGACGTAGAGCCCAACGCACGTCCCGACGTAGAGCTGAAAGTAAGCTAAATCCTGATGTAGAGCCCAACACACGTCCCAACGTAGAGCCCAACGCACGTCCCGACGTAGAGCCCAACGCACGTCCAGACGTAGTGCCCAATGCACGTCCCAACGTAGAGCCCAACGCACGTCCCAACGTAGAGCCCAACGCACATCCCGACGTAGAGCCCAACGCACGTCCCGACGTAGAGCACAACGCACGTCCCGACGTAGAGCCCAACGCACGTCCCGACGTAGAGCCCAACGCAGGTCCCCACGTAGAGCCCCAACGCACGTCCCGACGTAGAGCCCAACGCACGTCCCGACGTAGAGCTGAAAGTAAGCTAAATCCTGACGTAGAGCCCAACACACGTCCCGACGTAGAGCCCAACGCACGTCCCGACGTAGAGCCCACGCACGTCCCGACGTAGAGCCCAACGCACGTCCCGACGTAGAGGTCAACGCACGTCCCGACGTAGAGCCCAACACATGTCCCGACGTAGAGCCCAACACACGTCCCGACGTAGAGCTGAAAGTAAGCTAAATCCTGATGTAGAGGCCGACACACGTCCCGACGTAGAGCCCAACAGACGTCCCGACGCAGAGCCCAACACACGTCCCGACGTAGAGCTGAAAGTAAGCTAAATCCTGATGTAGAGCCCAACACACGTCCCGACGCAGAGCCCAACACACGTCCCGACGTAGAGCTGAAAGTAAGCTAAATCCTGAGGTAGAGCCCAACACACGTCCCGACGCAGAGCGGAAAGTAAGCTAAATCCTTAGGTAGAGCCCAACACACGTCCCCACGTAGAGCTGAAAGTAAGCTAAATCCTGAGGTAGAGCCCAACACACGTCCCGACGTAGAGCCCAACACACGTCCCGACGTAGACCTGAAAGTAAGCTAAATACTGATGTAGAGTCCAACACACGTCCCGACGTAGAGTCCAACACACGTCCCGACGTAGAGTCCAACACACGTCCCGACGTAGAGCTGGAAGTAAGTTAAATCCCGACGTAGAGCCCAACACACGTCCCGACGCAGAGCCCAACACACGTCCCGACGTAGAGCTGAAAGTAAGCTAAATACTGATGTAGAGTCCAACACACGTCCCGACGTAGAGTCCAACACACGTCCCGACGTAGAGTCCAACACACGTCCCGACGTAGAGCTGGAAGTAAGCTAAATCCCGAAGTAGAGCCCAACACACGTCCCGACGTAGAGCCCAACACACGTCCCGACGTAGAGCCCAACACACGTCCCGACGTAGAGCCCAACACACGTCCCGACGTAGAGCCCAACACACGTCCCGACGTAGAGCTGAATGTAAGCTAAATCCTGAGGTAGAGCCCAACACACGTCCCGACGCAGAGCGGAAAGTAAGCTAAATCCTGAGGTAGAGCCCAACAAACGTCCCGACGCAGAGCGGAAAGTAAGCTAAATCCTGAGGTAGAGCCCAACACACGTCCCCACGTAGAGCTGAAAGTTAGCTAAATCCTGAGGTAGAGCCCAACACACGTCCCCACGTAGAGCTGAAAGTAAGCTAAATCCTGAGGTAGAGCCCAACACACGTCCCCACGTAGAGGCCAACACACGTCCCGACGTAGAACCCAACACACGTCCCGACGTAGAGTCCAAAACACGTCCCGACTCAGAGCCCAACACACGTCCCGACGTAGAGCCGAACACACGTTCCGACGTAGAGCTGAAAGTAAGATAAATACTGATGTAGAGCCCAACACACGTCCCGACGCAGAGCCCAACACACGTCCCGACGCAGAGCCCAACACACGTCCCGACGTAGAGCTGAAAGTAAGCTAAATCCTGAGGTAGAGCCCAACACACGTCTCGACGCAGAGCGTAAAGTAAGCTAAATCCTGAGTTACAGCCCAACATACGTCCCGACGCAGAGCGTAAAGTAAGCTAAATCCTAAGGTAGAGCCCAACACACGTCCCCATGTAGAGCTGAAAGTAAGCTAAATCCTGAGGTAGAGCCCAACACACGTCCCGACGTAGAGCCCAACACACGTCCCGACCTAGAGTCCAACACATGTCCCGACGTAGACTCCAACACACGTCCCGACGTAGAGTCCAACACATGTCCCGACGTAGAGCTGGAAGTAAGCTAAATCCCGACATAGAGCCCAACACACGTCCCGACGTAGAGCCCAACACACGTCCCGACGTAGAGCCCAACACACGTCCCGACGTAGAGCTGAAAGTAAGATTAATCCTGACGTAGAGCCCAACGCACGTCCCGACGTAGAGCCCAACACACGTCCCGACACAGAGCCCAACACACGTCCCGACGTAGAGTCCAAACCACGTCCCGACTCAGAGCCCAACACACGTCCCGACGTAGAGCTGAAAGTAAGATTAATCCTGACGTAGAGCCCAACGCACGTCCCGACGTAAAGACCAACGCACATCCCGACGTAGAGCCCAACGCACGTCCCGACGTAGAGCCCAACGCACGTCCCGACGTAGAGACCAACGCACGTCCCGACGTAGAGCCCAACGCACGTCCCGACGTAGAGCTGAAAGTAAGCTAAATCCTGATGTAGAGCCCAACACACGTCCCAACGTAGAGCCGAACGCACGTCCCGACGTAGAGCCCAACGCACGTCCCGACGTAGAGCCCAATGCACGTCCCAACGTAGAGCCCAACGCACATCCCGACGTAGAGCCCAACGCACGTCCCGACGTAGAGCCCAACGCACGTCCCGACGTAGAGCCCAACGCACGTCCCGACGTAGAGCCCAACGCACGTCCCCACGTAGAGCCCCAACGCACGTCCCGACGTAGAGCCCAACGCACGTCCCGACGTAGAGCCCAACACACGTCCCGACGTAGAGCCCAACGCACGTCCCGACGTAGAGCTGAAAGTAAGCTAAATCCTGACGTAGAGCCCAACACACGTCCCGACGTAGAGCCCAACGCACGTCCCGACGTAGAGCCCACGCACGTCCCGACGTAGAGCCCAACGTACGTCCCGACGTAGAGCCCAACGCACGTCCCGACGTAGAGCCCAACACATGTCCCGACGTAGAGCCCAACACACGTCCCGACGTAGAGCTGAAAGTAAGCTAAATCCTGATGTAGAGGCCAACACACGTCCCGACGTAGAGCCCAACACACGTCCCGACGCAGAGCCCAACACACGTCCCGACGCAGAGCCCAACACACGTCCCGACGTAGAGCTGAAAGTAAGCTAAATCCTGATGTAGAGCCCAACAAACGTCCCGACGCAGAGCCCAACACACGTCCCGACGTAGAGCTGAAAGTAAGCTAAATCCTGAGGTAGAGCCCAACACACGTCCCGACGCAGAGCGGAAAGTAAGCTAAATCCTGAGGTAGAGCCCAACACACGTCCCCACGTAGAGCTGAAAGTAAGCTAAATCCTGAGGTAGAGCCCAACACACGTCCCGACCTAGAGCCCAACACACGTCCCGACGTAGAGCCCAACACACGTCCCGACGTAGACTCCAACACACGTCCCGACGTAGAGTCCAACACATGTCCCAATGTAGAGCTGGAAGTAAGCTAAATCCCGACATAGAGCCCAACACACGTCCCGACGTAGAGCCCAACACACGTCCCGACGTAGAGCCCAACACACGTCCCGACGTAGAGCTGAATGTAAGCTAAATCCTGAGGTAGAGTCCAACACACGTCCCGACGTAGAGCTGAAAGTAAGCTAAATCCTGAGGTAGAGCCCAACACACGTCCCGACGTAGAGCCCAACACACGTGCCGACGTAGAGCCCAACACACGTCCCGACGTAGAGCCCAACACACGTCCCGACGTAGAGCTGGAAGTAAGCTAAATCCTGAGGTAGAGCCCAACACACGTCCCCACGTAGACGTGAAAGTAAGCTAAATCCTGAGGTAGAGTCCAACACACGTCCCGACGTAGAGTCCAACACACGTCCCGACGTAGAGTCCAACACACGTCCCGACGTAGAGCTGGAAGTAAGCTACGTCCCGACGTAGAGCTAGAAGTAAGCTAAATCCCGACGTAGAGCCCAACACACGTCCCGACGTAGAGCCCAACACACGTTCCGATGTAGAGATGAAAGTAAGCTAAATCCCGACGCAGAGCCAAACACACGTCCCGACGTAGAGCCCAACACACGTCCCGACGCAGAGCTGAAAGTAAGCTAAATCCTGAGGTAGAGCCCAACACACGTCCCGACGCAGACCGGAAAGTAAGCTAAATCCTGAGGTAGAGCCCAACACACGTCCCGACGCAGAGCGGAAAGTAAGTTAAATCCTGAGGTAGAGCCCAACACACGTCCCGACGCAGAGCGGAAAGTAAGCTAAATCCTGAGGTAGAGCCCAACACACGTCCCGACGCAGAGCGGAAAGTAAGCTAAATCCTGAGGTAGAGCCCAACACAAGTCCCGACGCAGAGCGGAAAGTAAGTAAAATCCTGAGGTAGAGCCCAACACACGTCCCGACGCAGAGCGGAAAGTAAGCTAAATCCTGAGGTAGAGCAAAACACACGTCCCCACGTAGAGCCCAACACACGTCCCGACGTAGAGCCCAACACACGTTCCGATGTAGAGATGAAAGTAAGCTAAATCCCGACGTAGAGCCCAACACACGTCCCGACGCAGAGCCCAACACACGTCCCGACGTAGAGCCCAACACACGTACCGACGCAGAGCTGAAAGTAAGCTAAATCCTGAGGTAGAGCCCAACACACGTCCCGACTCAGAGCGGAAAGTAAGCTAAATCCTGAGGTAGAGCCCAACACAAGTCCCCACGTAGAGCCCAACACACGTCCCGACGTAGACCTGAAAGTAAACTAAATCCTGATGTAGAGTCCAACACACGTCCCGACGTAGAGCCCAACGCACGTCCCGACGTAGAGCCCAACACATGTCCCGACGTAGAGCCCAACACACGTCCCGACGTAGAGCTGAAAGTAAGCTAAATCCTGATGTAGAGCCCAACACACGTCCCGACGTAGAGCCCAACGCACGTCCCGACGTAGAGCCCAACGCACGTCCCGACGTAGAGCCCAACGCACGTCCCGACGTAGAGCCCAACGCATGTCCCGACGTAGAGCCCAACACACGTCCCGACGTAGAGCTGAAAGTAAGCTAAATCCTGATGTAGAGCCCAACACACGTCCCGACGTAGATTCCAACACACGTCCCGACGTAGAGCCCAACGCACGTCCCAACGTAGAGCCCAACGCATGTCCCGACGTAGAGCTGAAATTAAGCTAAATCCTGATGTAGAGCCCAACACACGTCCCGACGTAGAGCCCAACGCACGTCCCGACGTAGAGCCCAACACATGTCCCGACGTAGAGCCCAACACACGTCCCGACGTAGAGCTGAAAGTAAGCTAAATCCTGATGTAGAGCCAAACACACGTCCCGACGTAGAGCCCAACACACGTCCCGACGTAGAGCCCAACACACGTCCCGACGCAGAGCCCAACACACGTCCCGACGCAGAGCCCAACACACGTCCCAAAGTAGAGCCCAACACACGTCCCGACGCAGAGCCCAACACACTTCCCAACGCAGAGCCCAACACAGGTCCCGACGTAGAGCTGAAAGTAAGCTAAATCCTGATGTAGAGCCCAACACACGTCCCGACGCAGAGGCCAACACACGTCCCGACGTAGAGCTGAAAGTAAGCTAAATCCTGAGATAGAGCCCAACACACGTCACGACGCAGAGCGGAAAGTCAGCTAAATCCTGAGGTACAGCGAAACACACGTCGCGACGCAGAGCGGAATGTAAGCTAAATGCTGAGGTAGAGCCCAACACACGTCCCCACGTAGAGCCCAACACACGTCCCGACGCAGACCTGAAAGTAAGCTAAATCCTGATGTAGGGTCCAACACACGTCCCGACGTAGATTCCAACACACGTCCCGACGTAGAGTCCAACACACGTCCCCACGTAGAGCTGAAAGTAAGCTAAATCCTGATGTAGAGCCCAACTCACGTCCCGACGTAGAGCCCAACACACGACCCTACGTAGAGCTGAAAGTAAGCTAAATCCTGAGGTAGAGCCCAACACACGTCCCGACGCAGAGCGGAAAGTAAGCTAAATCCTGAGGTAGAGCCCAACACACGTCCCCACGTAGAGCTGAACGTAAGCTAAATCCTGAGGTAGAGCCTAACACACGTCCCGACGTAGAGTCCAACACACGTCCCGACGTAGAGTCCAACACACATCCCGACGTAGACCTGGAAGTAAGTTAAATCCCGACGTAGAGCCCAACACACGTCCCGACGTAGAGCCCAACACACGTCCCGACGAAGAGCCCAACACACGTCCCGACGTAGAGCTGAATGTAAGCTAAATCCTGAAATAGAGCCCAACACACGTCCTGACGCAGAGCGGAAAGTAAGCTAAATTCTGAGGTAGAGCCCAACACACGTCCCCACGTAGAGCTGAAAGTAAGCTAAATCCTGAGGTAGAGCCCAACACACGTCCCGACGTAGAGCCCAACCGACATCCCGACGTAGAGCCCAACACACGTCCCGACGTAGAGCTGAAAGTAAGCTAAATCCTGATGTAGAGCCCAACACACGTCCCCACGTAGAGCCCAACAAACGTCCCGATGTAGAGCCCAACACGCGTCCCGACATAGACCTGAAAGTAAACTAAATCCTGATGTAGAGCCTAACACACGTCCCGACGCAGAGCCCAACACACGTCCCGACGTAGAGCCCAACACACGTTCCGATGTAGAGATGAAAGTAAGCTAAATCCCGACGCAGAGTCAAACACACGTCCCGACGTAGAGCCCAAGACACGTCCCGACGCAGAGCTGAAAGTAAGCTAAATCCTGAGGTAGAGCCCAACACACGTCCCGACGCAGACCGGAAAGTAAGCTAAATCCTGAGGTAGAGCCCAACACACGTCCCGACGCAGAGCGGAAAGTAAGTTAAATCCTGAGGTAGAGCCCAACACACGTCCCGACGCAGAGCGGAAAGTAAGCTAAATCCTGAGGTAGAGCCCAACACACGTCCCGACGCAGACTGGAAAGTAAGCTAAATCCTGAGGTAGAGCCCAACACACGTCCCGACGCAGAGCGGAAAGTAAGTAAAATCCTGAGGTAGAGCCCAACACACGTCCCGACGCAGAGCGGAAAGTAAGCTAAATCCTGAGGTAGAGCAAAACACACGTCCCGACGTAGAGCCCAACACACGTCCCGACGTAGAGCCCAACACACGTTCCGATGTAGAGATGAAAGTAAGCTAAATCCCGACGTAGAGCCCAACACACGTCCCGACGCAGAGCCCAACACACGTCCCGACGTAGAGCCCAACACACGTACCGACGCAGAGCTGAAAGTAAGCTAAATCCTGAGGTAGAGCCCAACACACGTCCCGACGCAGAGCTGAAAGTAAGCTAAATCCTGAGGTAGAGCCCAACACACGTCCCCACGTAGAGCCCAACACACGTCCCGACGTAGACCTGAAAGTAAACTAAATCCTGATGTAGAGTCCAACACACGTCCCGACGTAGAGTCCAACACACGTCCCCACGTAGAGTCCAACACACGTCCCCACGTAGAAATGAAACTAAGCTAAATCCTGATGTAGAGCCCAACACACGTCCCGACGTAGAGGCCAACACACGTCCCTACGTAGAGCTGAAAGTAAGCTAAATCCTGAGGTACAGCCCAACACACGACCCGACGCAGAGCGGAAAGTAAGCTAAATCCTGAGGTAGAGCCCAACACACGTCACCACGTAGAGCTGAAAGTAAGCTAAATCCTGAGTTAGAGCCTAACACACGTCCCGACGTAGAGTCCAACACACGTCCCGACGTAGAGTCCAACACACGTCCCGACGTAGAGTCCAACACACGTCCCGACGTAGACCTGGAAGTAAGTTAAATCCCGACGTAGAGCCCAACACACGTCCCGACGTAGAGCCCAACACACGTCTCGACTTAGAGCCCAACACACGTCCCGACTTAGAGCTGAATGTAAGCTAAATCCTGAAATAGAGCCCAACACACGTCCCGACGCAGAGGGGAAAGTAAGCTAAATCCTGAGGTAGAACCCAACACACGTCCCCACGTAGAGCAGAAAGTAACCTAAATCCTGAGGTAGAGTCCAAGACACGTCCCGACGTAGAGCTCAACACACGTCCCGACGTAGAGCCCAACACACGTCCCGACGTAGAGCTGAAAGTAAGCTAAATCCTGATGTAGAGCCCAACACACGTCCCGACGTAGAGTCCAACACACGTCCCGACGTATAGCCCAACACACGTCCCGACGTCGAGCCCAACACACGTCCCGACGTAGAGCTTAAAGTAAGCTAAATCCTGACGTAGAGCCCAACACGCGTCCCGACGTAGACCTTAAAGTAAGCTAAATCCTGACGTAGAGCGCAACACACGTCCCGACGTAGAGCCCAACACACGTCCCGACGTAGAGCCCAACACACGTCCCGACGTAGAGCTGAAAGTAAGCTAAATCCTGATGTAGAGCCAACAGACGTCCCGACGTACAGCCCAACAAACGTCTCGACGTAGAGCCCAACACACGTCCCGACGTAGAGCCCAACACACGTCCTGACGTCGAGCCCAACACACGTCCCGACGTAGAGCCCAACACACGTCCCGACGTAGAGCCCAACACTAGTTCCGACGTAGAGCTTAAAGTAAGCTAAATCCTGACGTAGAGCCCAACACACGTCCCGACGTAGAGCCCAACACACGTCCCGACGTAGAGCCCAACACACGTCCCGACGTAGAGCCCAGCACACGTCCCGACGCAGAGCCCAACACACGTCCCGACGTAGAGCCCAACACACGTTCCGATGTAGAGCTGAAAGTAAGCTAAATCCTGATGTAGAGCCCAACACACGTCCCGACGCAGAGCTGAAAGTAAGCTAAATCCTGAGGTAGAACCCAACACATGTCCCTACGCAGAGCGGAAAGTAAGCTAAATCCTGAGGTAGAGCCCAATACACGTCCCGACGCAGAGCGGAAAGTTAGCTAAATCCTGAGGTACAGCGAAACACACGTCCCGACGCAGAGAGGAAAGTAAGCTAAATCCTGAGAAAGAGCCCAACACAGGACCCCACGTAGAGCGGAAAGTAAGCTAAATCCTGAGGTAGAGCCCAACACACGTCCCGACGTAGAGCCCAACACACGTCCCGACGTAGACCTGAAAGTAAGCTAAATACTGATGTAGAGTGCAACGCAAGTCCCGACGTAGAGCCCAACACACGTCCCGACGTAGAGCCCAACACACGTCCCAACGTAGAGCTGAAAGTAAGCTAAATCCCGACGTAGAGCCCAACACACGTCCCGACGTAGAGCCCAACACACGTCCCGACGTAGAGCCCAACACACGTCCCGACGTAGAGCCCAACTCACGTCCCAACGTAGAGCTGAAAGTAAGCTAAATCCTGATGTAGACCCCAACACACATCCCGACTTAGAGCCCAACACACGTCCCGACGTAGAGCCCAACGCACGTCCCGACGTAGAGCCCAACACACGTCCCGACGTAGAGATGAAAGTAAGCTAAATCCTGATGTAGAGCCCAACACACGTCCTGACGTAGAGCCCAACACACGTCCCGACGTAGAGCCCAACACACGTCCCGACGTAGAGCCCAACACACGTCCCGACGTAGAGCTGAAAGTAAGCTAAACCCTGATGTAGAGCCCAACACACGTCCCGACGTAGAGCCCAACACATGTCCCGACGTAGAGCCCAACACACGTCCCGACGGAGAGGTGAAAGTAAGCTAAATCCCGACGTAGAGCCCAACACACGTCCCGACGTAGAGCCCAACACACGTCCCGACATAGAGCCCAACACACGTCCCGACGTAGAGCTGAAAGTAAGTTAAATCCTGATGTAGAGCCCAACACACGTCCCGACATAGAGCCCAACACACGTCCCGACGTAGAGCTGAAAGTAAGCTAAATCCTGATGTAGAGCCCAACACACGTCCCGACGTAGAGCCCAACACACGTCCCGACGTAGAGCCCAACACACGTCCCGGCGTAGAGCCCAACACACGTCCCGGCGTAGAGCCCAACACACGTCCCGACGTAGAGCCCAACACACGTCCGGACGCAGAGCCCAACACACGTCCCAACGTAGAGCTGAAAGTAAGCTAAATCCTGAGGTAGAGCCCAACACACGTCCCGACGCAGAGCGGAAAGTAAGCTAAATCCTGAGGTAGAGCCGAACACACGTCCCGACGCAGAGCGGAAAGTAAGCTAAAACCTGAGGTACAGCGAAACACACGTCCCGACGCAGAGCGGAAAGTAAGCTAAATCCTGAGGTAGAGCCCAACACACGTCCCCACGTAGAGCTGAAAGTAAGCTAAATCCTGAGGTAGAGCCCAACACACGTCCCGACGTAGAGCCCAACACACGTCCCGACGTAGAGCCCAACACACGTCCCGACGTAGAGCTGAAAGTAAGCTAAATCCTGATGTAGAGCCCAACAAACGTCCCGACGTAGAGCCCAACACACGTCCCGACGTAGAGCCCAACACACGTCCCGACGTAGAGCCCAAAACACGTCCCGACGTCGAGCCCAACACACGTCCCGACATCGAGCCCAACACACGTCCCGACGTAGAGCTTAAAGTAAGCTAAATCCTGACGTAGAGCCCAACACACGTCCCGACGTAGAGCCCAACACTAGTCCCGACGTAGAGCTTAAAGTAAGCTAAATCCTGACGTAGAGCCCAACACACGTCCCGACGTAGAGCCCAACACACGTCCCGACGTAGAGCCCAACACACGTCCCGACGTAGAGCCCAGAACACGTCCCGACGCAGAGCCCAACACACGTCCCGACGTAGAGCCCAACTCACGTCCCAACGTAGAGCTGAAAGTAAGCTAAATCCTGATGTAGAGCCCAACACACATCCCGACTTAGAGCCCAACACACGTCCCGACGTAGAGCCCAACGCACGTCCCGACGTAGAGCCCAACACACGTCCCGACGTAGAGATGAAAGTAAGCTAAATCCTGATGTAGAGCCCAACACACGTCCTGACGTAGAGCCCAACACACGTCCCGACGTAGAGCCCAACACACGTCCCGACGTAGAGCCCAACACACGTCCCGACGTAGAGCTGAAAGTAAGCTAAACCCTGATGTAGAGCCCAACACACGTCCCGACGTAGAGCCCAACACATGTCCCGACGTAGAGCCCAACACACGTCCCGACGTAGAGCTGAAAGTAAGCTAAATCCCGACGTAGAGCCCAACACACGTCCCGACGTAGAGCCCAACACACGTCCCGACATAGAGCCCAACACACGTCCCGACGTAGAGCTGAAAGTAAGTTAAATCCTGATGTAGAGCCCAACACACGTCCCGACATAGAGCCCAACACACGTCCCGACGTAGAGCTGAAAGTAAGCTAAATCCTGATGTAGAGCCCAACACACGTCCCGACGTAGAGCCCAACACACGTCCCGACGTAGAGCCCAACACACGTCCCGGTATAGAGCCCAACACACGTCCCGGCGTAGAGCCCAACACACGTCCCGGCGTAGAGCCCAACACACGTCCGGACGCAGAGCCCAACACACGTCCCAACGTAGAGCTGAAAGTAAGCTAAATCCTGAGGTAGAGCCCAACACACGTCCCGACGCAGAGCGGAAAGTAAGCTAAATCCTGAGGTAGAGCCGAACACACGTCCCGACGCAGAGCGGAAAGTAAGCTAAAACCTGAGGTACAGCGAAACACACGTCCCGACGCAGAGCGGAAAGTAAGCTAAATCCTGAGGTAGAGCCCAACACACGTCCCCACGTAGAGCTGAAAGTAAGCTAAATCCTGAGGTAGAGCCCAACACACGTCCCGACGTAGAGCCCAACACACGTCCCGACGTAGAGCCCAACACACGTCCCGACGTAGAGCTGAAAGTAAGCTAAATCCTGATGTAGAGCCCAACAAACGTCCCGACGTAGAGCCCAACACACGTCCCGACGTAGAGCCCAACACACGTCCCGACGTAGAGCCCAACACACGTCCCGACGTCGAGCCCAACACACGTCCCGACATCGAGCCCTACACACGTCCCGACGTAGAGCTTAAAGTAAGCTAAATCCTGACGTAGAGCCCAACACACGTCCCGACGAAGAGCCCAACACTAGTCCCGACGTAGAGCTTAAAGTAAGCTAAATCCTGACGTAGAGCCCAACACACGTCCCGACGTAGAGCCCAACACACGTCCCGACGTAGAGCCCAACACACGTCCCGACGTAGAGCCCAGAACACGTCCCGACGCAGAGCCCAACACACGTCCCGACGTAGAGCCCAACACACGTTCCGATGTAGAGCTGAAAGTAAGCTAAATCCTGATGTAGAGCCCAACACACGTCCCGACGCAGAGCTGAAAGTAAGCTAAATCCTGAGGTAGAGCCCAACACACGTCCCCACGTAGAGCCCAACACACGTCCCGACGTAGACCTGAAAGTAAACTAAATCCTGATGTAGAGTCCAACACACGTCCCGACGTAGAGTCCAACACACGTCCCCACGTAGAGTCCAACACACGTCCCCACGTAGAAATGAAACTAAGCTAAATCCTGATGTAGAGCCCAACACACGTCCCGACGTAGAGGCCAACACACGTCCCTACGTAGAGCTGAAAGTAAGCTAAATCCTGAGGTACAGCCCAACACACGACCCGACGCAGAGCGGAAAGTAAGCTAAATCCTGAGGTAGAGCCCAACACACGTCCCGACGTAGAGTCCAACACACGTCCCGACGTAGAGTCCAACACACGTCCCGACGTAGAGTCCAACACACGTCCCGACGTAGAGTCCAACACACGTCCCGACGTAGACCTGGAAGTAAGTTAAATCCCGACGTAGAGCCCAACACACGTCCCGACGTAGAGCCCAACACACGTCCCGACTTAGAGCCCAACACACGTCCCGACTTAGAGCTGAATGTAAGCTAAATCCTGAAATAGAGCCCAACACACGTCCCGACGCAGAGGGGAAAGTAAGCTAAATCCTGAGGTAGAACCCAACAGATGTCCCCACGTAGAGCAGAAAGTAACCTAAATCCTGAGGTAGAGTCCAAGACACGTCCCGACGTAGAGCTCAACACACGTCCCGACGTAGAGCCCAACACACGTCCCGACGTCGAGCCCAACACACGTCCCGACGTAGAGCCCAACACACGTCCCGACGTCGAGCCCAACACACGTCCCGACGTAGAGCTTAAAGTAAGCTAAATCCTGACGTAGAGCCCAACACGCGTCCCGACGTAGACCTTAAAGTAAGCTAAATCCTGACGTAGAGCGCAAGACACGTCCCGACGTGGAGCCCAACACACGTCCCGACGTAGAGCCCAACACACGTCCCAACGTAGAGCTGAAAGTAAGCTAAATCCTGATGTAGAGCCCAACAGACGTCCCGACGTACAGCCCAACAAACGTCCCGACGTAGAGCCCAACACACGTCCCGACGTAGAGCCCAACACACGTCTCGACGTCGAGCCCAACACACGTCCCGACGTAGAGCCCAACACACGTCCCGACGTAGAGCCCAACACTAGTCCCGACATAGAGCTTAAAGTAAGCTAAATCCTGACGTAGAGCCCAACACACGTCCCGACGTAGAGCCCAACACACGTCCCGACGTAGAGCCCAACACACGTCCCGACGTAGAGCCCAACACACGTCCCGACGTAGAGCCCAACACACGTCCCGACGTAGAGCCCAGCACACGTCCCGACGCAGAGCCCAACACACGTCCCGACGTAGAGCCCAACACACGTTCCGATGTAGAGCTGAAAGTAAGCTAAATCCTGATGTAGAGCCCAACACACGTCCCGACGCAGAGCTGAAAGTAAGCTAAATCCTGAGGTAGAACCCAACACATGTCCCTACGCAGAGCGGAAAGTAAGCTAAATCATGAGGTAGAGCCCAACACACGTCCCGACGCAGAGCGGAAAGTAAGCTAAATCCTGAGGTACAGCGAAACACACGTCCCGACGCAGAGAGGAAAGTAAGCTAAATCCTGAGGAAGAGCCCAACACAGGTCCCCACGTAGAGCGGAAAGTAAGCTAAATCCTGAGGTAGAGCCCAACACACGTCCCGACGTAGAGCCCAACACACGTCCCGACGTAGACCTGAAAGTAAGCTAAATACTGATGTAGAGTGCAACGCAAGTCCCGACGTAGAGCCCAACACACGTCCCGACGTAGAGCTGAAAGTAAGCTAAATCCTGATGTAGAGCCCAACACACATCCCGACTTAGAGCCCAACACACGTCCCGACGTAGAGCCCAACGCACGTCCCGACGTAGAGCCCAACACACGTCCCGACGTAGAGATGAAAGTAAGCTAAATCCTGATGTAGAGCCCAACACACGTCCTGACGTAGAGCCCAACACACGTCCCGACGTAGAGCCCAACACACGTCCCGACGTAGAGCCCAACACACGTCCCGACGTAGAGCTGAAAGTAAGCTAAACCCTGAGGTAGAGCCCAACACACGTCCCGACGTAGAGCCCAACACATGTCCCGACGTAGAGCCCAACACACGTCCCGACGTAGAGCTGAAAGTAAGCTAAATCCCGACGTAGAGCCCAACACACGTCCCGACGTAGAGCCCAACACACGTCCCGACATAGAGCCCAACACACGTCCCGACGTAGAGCTGAAAGTAAGTTAAATCCTGATGTAGAGCCCAACACACGTCCCGACATAGAGCCCAACACACGTCCCGACGTAGAGCCCAACACACGTCCCGACGTAGAGCTGAAAGTAAGCTAAATCCTGATGTAGAGCCCAACACACGTCCCGACGTAGAGCCCAACACACGTCCCGGCGTAGAGCCCAACACACGTCCCGGCGTAGAGCCCAACACACGTCCCGACGTAGAGCCCAACACACGTCCGGACGCAGAGCCCAACACACGTCCTGACGTAGAGCGCAACACACGTTCCGATGTAGAGCTGAAAGTAAGCTAAATCCTGATGTAGAGCACAACACACATCCCAACGCAGAGCCCAACATACGTCCCAACGTAGAGCTGAAAGTAAGCTAAATCCTGAGGTAGAGCCCAACACACGTCCCGACGCAGAGCGGAAAGTAAGCTAAATCCTGAGGTAGAGCCGAACAGACGTCCCGACGCAGAGCGGAAAGTAAGCTAAAACCTGAGGTACAGCGAAACACACGTCCCGACGCAGAGAGGAAAGTAAGCTAAATCCTGAGGAAGAGCCCAACACAGGTCCCCACGTAGAGCGGAAAGTAAGCTAAATCCTGAGGTAGAGCCCAACACACGTCCCGACGTAGAGCCCAACACACGTCCCGACGTAGACCTGAAAGTAAGCTAAATACTGATGTAGAGTGCAACGCAAGTCCCGACGTAGAGCCCAACACACGTCCCGACGTAGAGCCCAACACACGTCCCAACGTAGAGCTGAAAGTAAGCTAAATCCCGACGTAGAGCCCAACACACGTCCCGACGTAGAGCCCAACACACGTCCCGACGTAGAGCCCAACACACGTCCCGACGTAGAGCCCAACTCACGTCCCAACGTAGAGCTGAAAGTAAGCTAAATCCTGATGTAGAGCCCAACACACATCCCGACTTAGAGCCCAACACACGTCCCGACGTAGAGCCCAACGCACGTCCCGACGTAGAGCCCAACACACGTCCCGACGTAGAGCTGAAAGTAAGCTAAATCCTGATGTAGAGCCCAACACACGTCCTGACGTAGAGCCCAACACACGTCCCGACGTAGAGCCCAACACACGTCCCGACGTAGAGCCCAACACACGTCCCGACGTAGAGTTGAAAGGAAGCTAAACCCTGATGTAGAGCCCAACACACGACCCGACGTAGAGCCCAACACATGTCCCGACGTAGAGCCCAACACACGTCCCGACGTAGAGCTGAAAGTAAGCTAAATCCCGACGTAGAGCCCAACACACGTCCCGACGTAGAGCCCAACACACGTCCCGACATAGAGCCCAACACACGTCCCGACGTAGAGCTGAAAGTAAGCTAAATCCTGATGTAGAGCCCAACACACGTCCCGACGTAGAGCCCAACACACGTCCCGACGTAGAGCCCAACACACGTCCCGGCGTAGAGCCCAACACACGTCCCGACGTAGAGCCCAACACACGTCCGGACGCAGAGCCCAACACACGTCCCGACGTAGAGCGCAACACACGTTCCGATGTAGAGCTGAAAGTAAGCTAAATCCTGATGTAGAGCCCAACACACATCCCAACGCAGAGCCCAACACACGTCCCAACGTAGAGCTGAAAGTAAGCTAAATCCTGAGGTAGAGCCGAACACACGTCCCGACGCAGAGCGGAAAGTAAGCTAAATCCTGAGGTACAGCGAAACACACGTCCCGACGCAGAGCGGAAAGTAAGCTAAATCCTGAGGTAGAGCCCAACACACGTCCCCACGTAGAGCTGAAAGTAAGCTAAATCCTGAGGTAGAGCCCAACACACGTCCCGACGTAGAGCCCAACACACGTCCCGACGTAGAGCCCAACACACGTCCCGACGTAGAGCTGAAAGTAAGCTAAATCCTGATGTAGAGCCCAACAAACGTCCCGACGTAGAGCCCAACACACGTCCCGACGTAGAGCCCAACACACGTCCCGACGTAGAGCCCAACACACGTCCCGACGTAGAGCCCAACACACGTCCCGACGTCGAGCCCAACACACGTCCCGACGTCGAGCCCAACACACGTCCCGACGTAGAGCTTAAAGTAAGCTAAATCCTGACGTAGAGCCCAACACGCGTCCCGACGTAGAGCTTAAAGTAAGCTAAATCCTGACGTAGAGCGCAACACACGTCCCGACGTAGAGCCCAACACACGTCCCGACGTAGAGCCCAACACACGTCCCGACGTAGAGCCCAACACACGTCCCGACGTAGAGCTGAAAGTAAGCTAAATCCTGATGTAGAGCCCAACAGAAGTCCCGACGTACAGCCCAACACACGTCCCGACGTAGAGCCCAAGACACGTCCCGACATAGAGCCCAACACACGTCCCGACGTAGAGCCCAACACTAGTCCCGACGTAGAGCTTAAAGTAAGCTAAATCCTGACGTAGAGCCCAACACACGTCCCGACGTAGAGCCCAACACACGTCCCGACGTAGAGCCCAACACACGTCCCGACGTAGAGCCCAGCACACGTCCCGACGCAGAGCCCAACACACGTCCCGACGAAGAGCCCAACACACGTTCCGATGTAGAGCTGAAAGTAAGCTAAATCCTGATGTAGAGCCCAACACACGTCCCGACGTAGAGCTGAAAGTAAGCTAAATCCTGAGGTAGAACCCAACACACGTCCCTACGCAGAGCGGAAAGTAAGCTAAATCCTGAGGTAGAGCCCAACACACGTCCCGACGCAGAGCGGAAAGTAAGCTAAATCCTGAGGTACAGCGAAACACACGTCCCGACGCAGAGAGGAAAGTAAGCTAAATCCTGAGGAAGAGCCCAACACACGTCCCCACGTAGAGCGGAAAGTAAGCTAAATCCTGAGGTAGAGCCCAACACACGTCCCGACGTAGAGCCCAACACACGTCCCGACGTAGACCTGAAAGTAAGCTAAATCCTGATGTAGAGCCCAACACACGTCCCGACGTAGAGCCCAACACACGTCCCGACGTAGAGCCCAACACACGTCCTGACGTAGAGCCCAACTCACGTCCCAACGTAGAGCTGAAAGTAAGCTAAATCCTGATGCAGAGCCCAACACACGTCCCGACGTAGAGCCCAACACACGTCCCGACGTAGAGCCCAACGCACGTCCCGACGTAGAGCCCAACACACGTCCCGACGTAGAGCCCAACACACGTCCCGACGTAGAGCTGAAAGTAAGCTAAATCCTGATGTAGAGCCCAACACACGTCCCGACGTAGAGCCCAACACATGTCCCGACGTAGAGCCCAACACACATCCCGACGTAGAGCCCAACACACGTCCCGACGTAGAGCTGAAAGTAAGCTAAATCCCGACGTAGAGCCCAACACACGTCCCGACGTAGAGCCCAACACACGTCCCGACATAGAGCCCAACACACGTCCCGACGTAGAGCTGAAAGTAAGCTAAATCCTGATGTAGAGCCCAACACACGTCCCGACGTAGAGCCCAACACACGTCCCGACGTAAACCTGAAAGTAAGCTAAATCCTGATGTAGAGCCCAACACACGTCCCGACGTAGAGCCCAACACACGTCCCGACGTAGAGCCCAACACACGTCCGGACGCAGAGCCCAACACACGTCCCGACGTAGAGCGCAACACACGTTCCGATGTAGAGCTGAAAGTAAGCTAAATCCTGATGTAGAGCCCAACACACATCCCAACGCAGAGCCCAACACACGTCCCAACGTAGAGCTGAAAGTAAGCTAAATCCTGAGGTAGAGCCCAACACACGTCCCGACGCAGAGCGGAAAGTAAGCTAAATCCTGAGGTAGAGCCCAACACACGTCCCGACGTAGAGCCCAACACACGTCCCGACGTAGACCTGAATATAAGCTAAATACTGATGTAGAGTCCAACACACGTCCCGACGTAGAGTCCAACACACGTCCCGACGTAGAGTCCAACACACGTCCCGACGTAGAGTCCAACACACGTCCCGACGTAGAGCTGGAAGTAAGCTAAATCCCGACGTAGAGCTGGAAGTAAGATAAATCCCGACGTAGAGCCCAACACACGTCCCGACGTAGAGCCCAACACACGTCCCGACGTAGAGCCCAACACACGTCCCGACGTAGAGTCCAAAACACGTCCCGACTCAGAGCCCAACACACGTCCCGACGTAGAGCCCAACACACGTCCCGACGTAGAGCCCAACACACGTCCCCACGTAGAGCCCAACAGACGTCCCGACGCAGAGCGGAAAGTAAGCTAAATCCTGAGGTAGAGCCCAAAACACGTCCCCACGTAGAGCTGAAAGTAAGCTAAATCCTGAGGTAGAGCCCAACAAACGTCCCGACGCAGAGCGGAAAGTAAGCTAAATCCTGAGGTAGAGCCCAACAAACGTCCCGACGCAGAGCGGAAAGTAAGCTAAATCCTGAGGTAGAGCCCAACACACGTCCCCACGTAGAGCTGAAAGTAAGCTAAATCCTGAGGTAGAGCCCAACACACGTCCCGACGTAGAGCCCAACACACGTCCCGACGTAGAGTCCAAAACACGTCCCGACTCAGAGCCCAACACACATACAGACGTAGAACCCAACACACGTTCCGACGTAGAGCTGAATGTAAGCTAAATACTGATGTAGAGCCCAACACACGTCCCGATGCAGAGCCCAACACACGTCCCGACGTAGAGCTGAAAGTAAGCTAAATCCTGAGGAAGAGCCCAACACACGTCCCGACGCAGAGCGTAAAGTAAGCTAAATCCCGAGGTACAGCCCAACATACGTCCCGACGCAGAGCGTAAAGTAAGCTAAATCCTGAGGTAGAGCCCATCACACGTCCCCATGTAGAGCTGAAAGTAAGCTAAATCCTGAGGTAGAGCCCAACACACGTCCCGACGTAGAGCCCAACACACGTCCTGACGTAGACCTGAAAGTAAGCTAAATCCCGATGTAGAGCCTAACACACGTCCCGACGTAGAGTCCAACACACGTCCCGACGTAGAGTCCAACACACGCCCCGACGTAGACTCCAACACACGTCCCGACGTAGAGCCCAACACACGTCCCAACGTAGAGTCCAAAACACGTCCCGACTCAGAGCGTAAAGTAAGCTAAATCCTGAGGTAGAGCCCAACAAACGTCCCGACGCAGAGCGGAAAGTAAGCTAAATCGTGAGGTAGAGCCCAACAAAAGTCCCGACACAGAGCGGAAAGTAAGCTAAATCCTGAGGTAGAGCCCAACACACGTCCCCACGTAGAGCTGAAAGTAAGCTAAATCCTGAGGTAGATCCCAACACACGTCCCGACGTAGAGCCCAACACATGTCCCGACGTAGAGCCCAACACACGTCCCGACGTAGAGTCCAAAACACGTCCCGACTCAGAGCGTAAAGTAAGCTAAATCCCGAGGTACAGCCCAACATACGTCCCGACGCAGAGCGTAAAGTAAGCTAAATCCTGAGTTAGAGCCCAACACACGTCCCCATGTAGAGCTGAAAGTAAGCTAAATCCTGAGGTAGAGCGCAACACACGCCCCGACGCAGAGCGTAAAGTAAGCTAAATCCCGAGGAACAGCCCAAAATACGTCCCGACGCAGAGCGTAAAGTAAGCTAAATCCTGAGGTAGAGCTCAACACACGTCCCGACGTAGATCCCAACGCACGTCCCGACGTAGAGCCCAACACACGTCCCGACGTAGAGCTGAAAGTAAGCTAAATCCTGATGTAGAGCCCAACACAAGTCCCGACGTAGAGCCCAACACACGTCCCGACGTAGAGCCCAACACACGTCCCGACGTAGAGCCCAACACATGTCCCGACGTAGAGCCCAACACACGTCCCGACGTAGAGTCCAAAACACGTCCCGACTCAGAGCCCAACACACGTCCCGACGTAGAGCCCAACACACGTGCCGACGTAGAGCCCAACACACG
Source organism: Leptosomus discolor (assembly GCF_034619465.1). NCBI lineage: Eukaryota > Metazoa > Chordata > Aves > Leptosomiformes > Leptosomidae > Leptosomus > Leptosomus discolor. Next base: position 971,280 of record NW_028237953.1, on the reverse strand, counting down.
TCCCGACGCAGAGCGGAAAGTAAGCTAAATCCTGACGTAGAGGCCAAAACACGTCCCCACGTAGAGCTGAAAGTAAGCTAAATCCTGAGGAAGAGCCCAACAAACGTCCCGACGCAGAGCGGAAAGTAAGCTAAATCCTGAGGTAGAGCCCAACAAACGTCCCGACGCAGAGCGGAAAGTAAGCTAAATCCTGAGGTAGAGCCCAACACACGTCCCCACGTAGAGCTGAAAGTAAGCTAAATCCTGAGGTAGAGCCCAACACACGTCCCGACGTAGAGCCCAACACACGTCCCGACGTAGAGCCCAACACACGTCCCGACGTAGAGCCAAACACACGTCCCGACTCAGAGCCCAACACACATACAGACGTAGAACCCAACACACGTTCCGACGTAGAGCTGAAAGTAAGCTAAATACTGATGTAGAGCCCAACACACGTCCTGATGCAGAGCCCAACACACGTCCCGACGTAGAGCTGAAAGTAAGCTAAATCCTGAGGTAGAGCCCAACACACGTCCCTACGCAGAGCGTAAAGTAAGCTAAATCCCGAGGTACAGCCCAACATACGTCCCGACGCAGAGCGTAAAGTAAGCTAAATCCTGAGGTAGAGCCCAACACACGTCCCCATGTAGAGCTGAAAGTAAGCTAAATCCTGAGGTAGAGCCCAACACACGTCCCGACGTAGAGCCCAACACACGTCCCGATGTAGACCTGAAAGTAAGCTAAATCCCGATGTAGAGCCTAACACACGTCCCGACGTAGAGTCCAACACACGCCCCGACGTAGACTCCAACACACGTCCCGACGTAGAGCCCAACACACGTCCCGACGTAGAGCCCAACACACGTCCCGACGCAGAGCGGAAAGTAAGCTAAATCCCGATGTAGAGCCTAACACACGTCCCGACGTAGAGTCCAACACACGCCCCGACGTAGACTCCAACACACGTCCCGACGTAGAGCCCAACACACGTCCCGACGTAGAGCCCAACACACGTCCCGACGGAGAGCGGAAAGTAAGCTAAATCCTGAGGTAGAGCCCAAAACACATCCCCACGTAGAGCTGAAAGTAAGCTAAATCCTGAGGTAGAGCCCAACACACGTCCCGACGTAGAGCCCAACACATGTCCCGACGTAGAGCCCAACACACGTCCCGACGTAGAGTCCAAAACACGTCCCGACTCAGAGCCCAACACACGTCCCGACGTAGAGCCCAACACACGTTCCGACGTAGAGCTGAAAGTAAGCTAAATACTGATGTAGAGCCCAACACACGTCCCGATGCAGAGCCCAACACACGTCCCGATGTAGAGCTGAAAGTAAGCTAAATCCTGAGGTAGAGCCCAACACACGCCCCGACGCAGAGCGTAAAGTAAGCTAAATCCCGAGGTACAGCCCAACATACGTCCCGACACAGAGCGTAAAGTAAGCTAAATCCTGAGGTAGAGCCCAACATACGTCCCGACGCAGAGCGTAAAGTAAGCTAAATCCTGAGGTAGAGCCCAACACACGTCCCCATGTAGAGCTGAAAGTAAGCTAAATCCTGAGGTAGAGCCCAACACACGACCCGACGTAGAGCCCAACACACGTCCTGACGTAGACCTGATAGTAAGCTAAATCCTGATGTAGAGCCTAACACACGTCCCGACGTAGAGTCCAACACACGTCCCGACGTAGACTGCAACACACGTCCCGACGTAGAGTCCAACACACGTCCCGACGTAGAGCTGGAAGTAAGCTAAATCCCGACGTAGAGCCCAACACACGTCCCGACGTAGAGCCCAAAACACGTCCCGACGTAGAGCCCAACACACGTCCCGACGTAGAGCCCAACACACGTCCCGACGTAGAGCTGAATGTAAGCTAAATCCTGAGGTAGAGTCCAACACACGTCCCGACGCAGAGCGGAAAGTAAGCTAAATCCTGAGGTAGAGCCCAACACACGTCCCCACGTAGAGCTGAAAGTAAGCTAAATCCTGAGGTAGAGCCCAACACACGTCCCGACGTAGACCTGAAAGTAAGCTAAATGCTGATGTAGAGTCCAACACACGTCCCGACGTAGAGCCCAACACACGTCCCGACGTAGAGTCCAACACACGTCCCGACGTAGAGTCCAACACACGTCCCGACGTAGAGCCCAACACACGTCCCGACGTAGAGCCCAACAAACGTCCCGACGTAGAGCCCAACACATGTCCCGACGTAGAGCCCAACACACGTTCCGACGTAGACCTGAAAGTAAGCTAAATACTGATGTAGAGTCCAACACACGTCCCGACGTAGAGTCCAACACACGTCCCGACGTAGAGTCCAACACACGTCCCGACGTAGAGTCCAACACACGTCCCGACGTAGAGCTGGAAGTAAGCTAAATCCCGACGTAGAGCTGCAAGTAAGCTAAATCCCGACGTAGAGCCCAACACACGTCCCGACGTAGAGCCCAACACACGTCCCGACGTAGAGCCCAACACACGTCCCGACGTAGAGCTGAATGTAAGCTAAATCCTGAGGTAGAGCCCAACACACGTCCCGACGCAGAGCGGAAAGTAAGCTAAATCCTGAGGTAGAGCACAACAAACGTCCCGACGCAGAGCGGAAATTAAGCTAAATCCTGAGGTAGAGCCCAACACACGTCCCCACGTAGAGCTGAAAGTAAGCTAAATCCTGAGGTAGCGCCCAACACACGTCCCCACGTAGAGCTGCAAGTAAGCTAAATCCTGAGGTAGAGCCCAACACACGTCCCGACGTAGAGCCCAACACACGTCCCGACGTAGAGCCCAACACACGTCCCGACGCAGAGCGGAAAGTAAGCTAAATCCTGAGGTAGAGCCCAACACACGTCCCCACGTAGAGCTGAAAGTAAGCTAAATCCTGAGGTAGAGCCCAACAAACGTCCCGACGCAGAACGGAAAGTAAGCTAAATCCTGAGGTAGAGCCCAACAAACGTCCCGACGCAGAGCGGAAAGTAAGCTAAATCCTGAGGTAGAGCCCAACACACGTCCACACGTAGAGCTGAAAGTAAGCTAAATCCTGAGGTAGAGCCCAACACACGTCCCGACATAGAGCCCAACACATGTCCCGACGTAGAGCCCAACACACGTCCCGACGTAGAGTCCAAAACACGTCCCGACTCAGAGCCCAACACACGTTCCGACGTAGAGCTGAAAGTAAGCTAAATACTGATGTAGAGCCCAACATACCTCCCGATACAGAGCCCAACACACGTCCCGACGTAGAGCTGAAAGTAAGCTAAATGCTGAGGTAGAGCCCAATACACGTCCCGACGCAGAGCGTAAAGTAAGCTAAATCCCGAGGTACAGCCCAACATACGTCCCGACGCAGAGCGTAAAGTAAGCTAAATCCTGAGGTAGAGCCCAACACACGTCCCCATGTAGAGCTGAAAGTAAGCTAAATCCTGAGGTAGAGCCCAACACACGTCCCGACGTAGACCTGAAAGTAAGCTAAATCCTGATGTAGAGCCCAACACACGTCCCGACGTAGAGCCCAACACACGTCCCGACGTAGAGCCCAACACACGTCCCGACGTAGAGCCCAACACACGTCCCGACGTAGAGCTGAATGTAAGCTAAATCCTGAGGTAGAGTCCAACACACGTCCCGACGCAGAGAGGAAAGTAAGCTAAATCCTGAGGTAGAGCCCAACACACATCCCCACGTAGAGCTGAATGTAAGCTAAATCCTGAGGTAGAGCCCAACACAGGTCCCGACGTAGACCTGAAAGTAAGCTAAATACTGATGTAGAGTCCAACACACGTCCCGACGTAGAGTCCAACACACGTCCCGACGTAGAGTCCAACACACGTCCCGACGTAGAGTCCAACACACGTCCCGACGTAGAGCTGGAAGTAAGCTAAATCCCGACGTAGAGCTGCAAGTAAGCTAAATCCCGACGTAGAGCCCAACACACGTCCCGACGTAGAGCCCAACACACGTCCCGACGTAGAGCCCAACACACGTCCCGACGTAGAGCTGAATGTAAGCTAAATCCTGAGGTAGAGCCCAACACACGTCCCGACGCAGAGCGGAAAGTAAGCTAAATCCTGAGGTAGAGCACAACAAACGTCCCGACGCAGAGCGGAAATTAAGCTAAATCCTGAGGTAGAGCCCAACACACGTCCCCACGTAGAGCTGAAAGTAAGCTAAATCCTGAGGTAGAGCCCAACACACGTCCCGACGTAGAGCACAACACACGTCCCGACGTAGAGCCCAACACACGTCCCGACGCAGAGCGGAAAGTAAGCTAAATCCTGAGGTAGAGCCCAACACACGTCCCCACGTAGAGCTGAAAGGAAGCTAAATCCTGAGGTAGAGCCCAACAAACGTCCCGACGCAGAATGGAAAGTAAGCTAAATCCTGAGGTAGAGCACAACAAACGTCCCGACGCAGAGCGGAAAGTAAGCTAAATCCTGAGGTAGAGCCCAACACACGTCCCCACGTAGAGCTGAAAGTAAGCTAAATCCTGAGGTAGAGCCCAACACACGTCCCGACATAGAGCCCAACACATGTCCCGACGTAGAGCCCAACACACGTCCCGACGTAGAGTCCAAAACACGTCCCGACTCAGAGCCCAACACACGTCCCGACGTAGAGCCCAACACACGTTCCGACGTAGAGCTGAAAGTAAGCTAAATACTGATGTAGAGCCCAACACACGTCCCGATGCAGAGCCCAACACACGTCCCGACGTAGAGCTGAAAGTAAGCTAAATGCTGAGGTAGAGCCCAATACACGTCCCGACGCAGAGCGTAAAGTAAGCTAAATCCCGAGGTACAGCCCAACATACGTCCCGACGCAGAGCGTAAAGTAAGCTAAATCCTGAGGTAGAGCCCAACACACGTCCCCATGTAGAGCTGAAAGTAAGCTAAATCCTGAGGTAGAGCCCAACACACGTGCCGACGTAGACCTGAAAGTAAGCTAAATCCTGATGTAGAGCCCAACACACGTCCCGACGTAGAGCCCAACACACGTCCCGACGTAGAGCCCAACACACGTCCCGACGTAGAGCCCAACACACGTCCCGACGTAGAGCTGAATGTAAGCTAAATCCTGAGGTAGAGTCCAACACACGTCCCGACGCAGAGAGGAAAGTAAGCTAAATCCTGAGGTAGAGCCCAACACACATCCCCACGTAGAGCTGAATGTAAGATAAATCCTGAGGTAGAGCCCAACACAGGTCCCGACGTAGACCTGAAAGTAAGCTAAATACTGATGTAGAGTCCAACACACGTCCCGACGTAGAGTCCAACACACGTCCCGACGTAGAGTCCAACACACGTCCCGACGTAGATCTGAAAGTAAGCTAAATCCTGACGTAGAGCGCAACACACGTCCCGACGTAGAGCCCAACACACGTCCCGACGTAGAGCCCAACACACGTCCCGACGCAGAGCCCAACACACGTCCCGACGCAGAGCCCAACACACGTCCCGACGCAGAGCCCAACACACGTCCCGACGCAGAGCCCAACACACGTTCTGATGTAGAGCTGAAAGTAAGATAAATGCTAAGGTAGAGCCCAACACACGTCCCGACGTAGAGCCCAACACACGTCCCGACGTAGAGCCCAACACACGTCCCGACGTAGAGCCCAACACACGTCCCGACGTAGAGCTGGAAGTAAGCTAAATCCCGACGTAGAGTCCAACACACGTCCCAAAGTAGAGCTGGAAGTAAGCTAAATCCTGACGTAGAGCCCAACACACGTCCCGACGTAGAGCTGAAAGTAAGCTAAATCCTGAGGTAGAGCCCAACACACGTCCCGACGTAGAGCTGAAAGTAAGCTAAATCCTGAGGTAGAGTCCAACACACGTCCTGACGTAGAGTCCAACACACGTCCAGACGTAGAGCTGGAAGTAAGCTACGTCCCGACGTAGACCTGGAAGTAAGCTAAATCCCGACGTATAGCCCAACGCACGTCCCTACGTAGAGCCCAACACACGTCCCGACGTAGAGCCCAACACACGTCCCGACGTAGAGCCCAACACACGTCCCGACGTAGAGCCCAACACACGTCCCGACGCAGAGCGGAAAGTAAGCTAAATCCTGAGGTAGAGCCCAACACACGTCCCGACGCAGAGAGGAAAGTAAGCTAAATCCTGAGGTAGAGCCCAACACACGTCCCGACGCAGAGATGAAAGTAAGCTAAATCCTGAGGTAGAGCCAAACACACGTCCCCACGTAGAGCCCAACACACGTCCCGACATTGACCTGAAAGTAAGCTAAATCCTGATATAGAGCCTAACACACGTCCCGACATAGAGTCCAAAACACGTCCCGACTCAGAGCGTAAATTAAGCTAAATCCCGAGGTACAGCCCAACATACGTCCCGACGCAGAGCGTAAAGTAAGCTAAATCCTGAGGTAGAGCCCAACACACGTCCCGACGTAGATCCCAACGCACGTCCCGACGTAGAGCCCAACACACGTCCCGACGTAGAGCTGAAAGTAAGCTAAATCCTGATGTAGAGCCCAACACAAGTCCCGACGTAGAGCCCAACACACGTCCCGACGTAGAGCCCAACACACGTCCCGACGTAGAGCCCAACACATGTCCCGACGTAGAGCCCAACACACGTCCCGACGTAGAGTCCAAAACACGTCCCGACTCAGAGCCCAACACACGTCCCGACGTAGAGCCCAACACACGTCCCGACGTATAGCCCAACACACGTCCCGACGCAGAGCGGAAAGTAAGCTAAATCCTGACGTAGAGCCCAAAACACGTCCCCACGTAGAGCTGAAAGTAAGCTAAATCCTGAGGTAGAGCCCAACAAACGTTCCGACGCAGAGCGGAAAGTAAGCTAAATCCTGAGGTAGAGCCCAACAAACGTCCCGACGCAGAGCGGAAAGTAAGCTAAATCCTGAGGTAGAGCCCAACACACGTCCCCACGTAGAGCTGAAAGTAAGCTAAATCCTGAGGTAGAGCCCAACACACGTCCCGACGTAGAGCCCAACACACGTCCCGACGTAGAGCCCAACACACGTCCCGACGTAGAGCCAAACACACGTCCCGACTCAGAGCCCAACACACATACAGACGTAGAACCCAACACACGTTCCGACGTAGAGCTGAAAGTAAGCTAAATACTGATGTAGAGCCCAACACACGTCCTGATGCAGAGCCCAACACACGTCCCGACGTAGAGCTGAAAGTAAGCTAAATCCTGAGGTAGAGCCCAACACACGTCCCTACGCAGAGCGTAAAGTAAGCTAAATCCCGAGGTACAGCCCAACATACGTCCCGACGCAGAGCGTAAAGTAAGCTAAATCCTGAGGTAGAGCCCAACACACGTCCCCATGTAGAGCTGAAAGTAAGCTAAATCCTGAGGTAGAGCCCAACACACGTCCCGACGTAGAGCCCAACACACGTCCCGACGTAGACCTGAAAGTAAGCTAAATCCCGATGTAGAGCCTAACACACGTCCCGACGTAGAGTCCAACACACGCCCCGACGTAGACTCCAACACACGTCCCGACGTAGAGCCCAACACACGTCCCGACGTAGAGCCCAACACACGTCCCGACGGAGAGCGGAAAGTAAGCTAAATCCTGAGGTAGAGCCCAAAACACATCCCCACGTAGAGCTGAAAGTAAGCTAAATCCTGAGGTAGAGCCCAACACACGTCCCGACGTAGAGCCCAACACATGTCCCGACGTAGAGCCCAACACACGTCCCGACGTAGAGTCCAAAACACGTCCCGACTCAGAGCCCAACACACGTCCCGACGTAGAGCCCAACACACGTTCCGACGTAGAGCTGAAAGTAAGCTAAATACTGATGTAGAGCCCAACACACGTCCCGATGCAGAGCCCAACACACGTCCCGATGTAGAGCGTAAAGTAAGCTAAATCCCGAGGTACAGCCCAACATACGTCCCGACACAGAGCGTAAAGTAAGCTAAATCCTGAGGTAGAGCCCAACATACGTCCCGACGCAGAGCGTAAAGTAAGCTAAATCCTGAGGTAGAGCCCAACACACGTCCCCATGTAGAGCTGAAAGTAAGCTAAATCCTGAGGTAGAGCCCAACACACGACCCGACGTAGAGCCCAACACACGTCCTGACGTAGACCTGATAGTAAGCTAAATCCTGATGTAGAGCCTAACACACGTCCCGACGTAGAGTCCAACACACGTCCCGACGTAGACTGCAAGACACGTCCCGACGTAGAGTCCAACACACGTCCCGACGTAGAGCTGGAAGTAAGCTAAATCCCGACGTAGAGCCCAACACACGTCCCGACGTAGAGCCCAAAACACGTCCCGACGTAGAGCCCAACACACGTCCCGACGTAGAGCCCAACACACGTCCCGACGTAGAGCTGAATGTAAGCTAAATCCTGAGGTAGAGTCCAACACACGTCCCGACGCAGAGCGGAAAGTAAGCTAAATCCTGAGGTAGAGCCCAACACACGTCCCCACGTAGAGCTGAAAGTAAGCTAAATCCTGAGGTAGAGCCCAACACACGTCCCGACGTAGACCTGAAAGTAAGCTAAATGCTGATGTAGAGTCCAACACACGTCCCGACGTAGAATCCAACACACGTCCCGACGTAGAGTCCAACACACGTCCCGACGTAGAGCCCAACACACGTCCCGACGTAGAGCCCAACAAACGTCCCGACGTAGAGCCCAACACATGTCCCGACGTAGAGCCCAACACACGTTCCGACGTAGACCTGAAAGTAAGCTAAATACTGATGTAGAGTCCAACACACGTCCCGACGTAGAGTCCAACACACGTCCCGACGTAGAGTCCAACACACGTCCCGACGTAGAGTCCAACACACGTCCCGACGTAGAGCTGGAAGTAAGCTAAATCCCGACGTAGAGCTGCAAGTAAGCTAAATCCCGACGTAGAGCCCAACACACGTCCCGACGTAGAGCCCAACACACGTCCCGACGTAGAGCCCAACACACGTCCCGACGTAGAGCCCAACACACGTCCCGACGTAGAGCTGAATGTAAGCTAAATCCTGAGGTAGAGCCCAACACACGTCCCGACGCAGAGCGGAAAGTAAGCTAAATCCTGAGGTAGAGCACAACAAACGTCCCGACGCAGAGCGGAAATTAAGCTAAATCCTGAGGTAGAGCCCAACACACGTCCCCACGTAGAGCTGAAAGTAAGCTAAATCCTGAGGTAGCGCCCAACACACGTCCCCACGTAGAGCTGAAAGTAAGCTAAATCCTGAGGTAGAGCCCAACACACGTCCCGACGTAGAGCCCAACACACGTCCCGACGTAGAGCCCAACACACGTCCCGACGCAGAGCGGAAAGTAAGCTAAATCCTGAGGTAGAGCCCAACACACGTCCCCACGTAGAGCTGAAAGTAAGCTAAATCCTGAGGTAGAGCCCAACAAACGTCCCGACGCAGAACGGAAAGTAAGCTAAATCCTGAGGTAGAGCCCAACAAACGTCCCGACGCAGAGCGGAAAGTAAGCTAAATCCTGAGGTAGAGCCCAACACACGTCCACACGTAGAGCTGAAAGTAAGCTAAATCCTGAGGTAGAGCCCAACACACGTCCCGACATAGAGCCCAACACACGTCCCGACGTAGAGTCCAAAACACGTCCCGACTCAGAGCCCAACACACGTTCCGACGTAGAGCTGAAAGTAAGCTAAATACTGATGTAGAGCCCAACACACGTCCCGATGCAGAGCCCAACACACGTCCCGACGTAGAGCTGAAAGTAAGCTAAATGCTGAGGTAGAGCCCAATACACGTCCCGACGCAGAGCGTAAAGTAAGCTAAATCCCGAGGTACAGCCCAACATACGTCCCGACGCAGAGCGTAAAGTAAGCTAAATCCTGAGGTAGAGCCCAACACACGTCCCCATGTAGAGCTGAAAGTAAGCTAAATCCTGAGGTAGAGCCCAACACACGTCCCGACGTAGACCTGAAAGTAAGCTAAATCCTGATGTAGAGCCCAACACACGTCCCGACGTAGAGCCCAACACACGTCCCGACGTAGAGCCCAACACACGTCCCGACGTAGAGCCCAACACACGTCCCGACGTAGAGCTGAATGTAAGCTAAATCCTGAGGTAGAGTCCAACACACGTCCCGACGCAGAGAGGAAAGTAAGCTAAATCCTGAGGTAGAGCCCAACACACATCCCCACGTAGAGCTGAATGTAAGCTAAATCCTGAGGTAGAGCCCAACACAGGTCCCGACGTAGACCTGAAAGTAAGCTAAATACTGATGTAGAGTCCAACACACGTCCCGACGTAGAGTCCAACACACGTCCCGACGTAGAGTCCAACACACGTCCCGACGTAGAGTCCAACACACGTCCCGACGTAGAGCTGGAAGTAAGCTAAATCCCGACGTAGAGCTGCAAGTAAGCTAAATCCCGACGTAGAGCCCAACACACGTCCCGACGTAGAGCCCAACACACGTCCCGACGTAGAGCCCAACACACGTCCCGACGTAGAGCTGAATGTAAGCTAAATCCTGAGGTAGAGCCCAACACACGTCCCGACGCAGAGCGGAAAGTAAGCTAAATCCTGAGGTAGAGCACAACAAACGTCCCGACGCAGAGCGGAAATTAAGCTAAATCCTGAGGTAGAGCCCAACACACGTCCCCACGTAGAGCTGAAAGTAAGCTAAATCCTGAGGTAGCGCCCAACACACGTCCCCACGTAGAGCTGAAAGTAAGCTAAATCCTGAGGTAGAGCCCAACACACGTCCCGACGTAGAGCCCAACACACGTCCCGACGTAGAGCCCAACACACGTCCCGACGCAGAGCGGAAAGTAAGCTAAATCCTGAGGTAGAGCCCAACACACGTCCCCACGTAGAGCTGAAAGTAAGCTAAATCCTGAGGTAGAGCCCAACAAACGTCCCGACGCAGAATGGAAAGTAAGCTAAATCCTGAGGTAGAGCCCAACAAACGTCCCGACGCAGAGCGGAAAGTAAGCTAAATCCTGAGGTAGAGCCCAACACACGTCCCCACGTAGAGCTGAAAGTAAGCTAAATCCTGAGGTAGAGCCCAACACACGTCCCGACATAGAGCCCAACACATGTCCCGACGTAGAGCCCAACACACGTCCCGACGTAGAGTCCAAAACACGTCCCGACTCAGAGCCCAACACACGTCCCGACGTAGAGCCCAACACACGTTCCGACGTAGAGCTGAAAGTAAGCTAAATACTGATGTAGAGCCCAACACACGTCCCGATGCAGAGCCCAACACACGTCCCGACGTAGAGCTGAAAGTAAGCTAAATGCTGAGGTAGAGCCCAATACACGTCCCGACGCAGAGCGTAAAGTAAGCTAAATCCCGAGGTACAGCCCAACATACGTCCCGACGCAGAGCGTAAAGTAAGCTAAATCCTGAGGTAGAGCCCAACACACGTCCCGACGTAGAGCCCAACACACGTCCCGACGTAGAGCCCAACACACGTCCCGACGTAGAGCTGAATGTAAGCTAAATCCTGAGGTAGAGTCCAACACACGTCCCGACGCAGAGAGGAAAGTAAGCTAAATCCTGAGGTAGAGCCCAACACACATCCCCACGTAGAGCTGAATGTAAGATAAATCCTGAGGTAGAGCCCAACACAGGTCCCGACGTAGACCTGAAAGTAAGCTAAATACTGATGTAGAGTCCAACACACGTCCCGACGTAGAGTCCAACACACGTCCCGACGTAGAGTCCAACACACGTCCCGACGTAGATCTGAAAGTAAGCTAAATCCTGACGTAGAGCGCAACACACGTCCCGACGTAGAGCCCAACACACGTCCCGACGTAGAGCCCAACACACGTCCCGACGCAGAGCCCAACACACGTCCCGACGCAGAGCCCAACACACGTCCCGACGCAGAGCCCAACACACGTCCCGACGCAGAGCCCAACACACGTTCTGATGTAGAGCTGAAAGTAAGATAAATGCTAAGGTAGAGCCCAACACACGTCCCGACGTAGAGCCCAACACACGTCCCGACGTAGAGCCCAACACACGTCCCGACGTAGAGCTGGAAGTAAGCTAAATCCCGACGTAGAGTCCAACACACGTCCCAAAGTAGAGCTGGAAGTAAGCTAAATCCTGACGTAGAGCCCAACACACGTCCCGACGTAGAGCTGAAAGTAAGCTAAATCCTGAGGTAGAGCCCAACACACGTCCCGACGTAGAGCTGAAAGTAAGCTAAATCCTGAGGTAGAGTCCAACACACGTCCTGACGTAGAGTCCAACACACGTCCAGACGTAGAGCTGGAAGTAAGCTACGTCCCGACGTAGACCTGGAAGTAAGCTAAATCCCGACGTATAGCCCAACGCACGTCCCTACGTAGAGCCCAACACACGTCCCGACGTAGAGCCCAACACACATCCCGACGTAGAGCCCAACACACGTCCCGACGTAGAGCCCAACACACGTCCCGACGCAGAGCGGAAAGTAAGCTAAATCCTGAGGTAGAGCCCAACACACGTCCCGACGCAGAGAGGAAAGTAAGCTAAATCCTGAGGTAGAGCCCAACACACGTCCCGACGCAGAGATGAAAGTAAGCTAAATCCTGAGGTAGAGCCAAACACACGTCCCCACGTAGAGCCCAACACACGTCCCGACATTGACCTGAAAGTAAGCTAAATCCTGATATAGAGCCTAACACACGTCCCGACGTAGAGTCCAACACACGTCCCGACGTAGAGCTGGAAGTAAGCTAAATCCCCACGTAGAGCCCAACACACGTCCCGACGTAGAGCCCAACACACGTCCCGACGTAGAGCCCAACACACGTCCCGACATTGACCTGAAAGTAAGCTAAATCCTGATATAGAGCCTAACACACGTCCCGACGTAGAGTCCAACACACGTCCCGACGTATAGTCCAACACACGTCCCGACGTAGAGTCCAACACATATCCCGACGTAGAGCTGGAAGTAAGCTAAATCCTGAGGTAGAGTCCAACACACGTCCCGACGTAGAGCCCAACACACGTCCCGACGTAGAGCCCAACACACGTCCCGACGTAGAGCTGAAAGTAAGCTAAATCCTGAGGTAGAGCCCAACACACGTCCCGACGCAGAGCGGAAAGTAACCTAAATCCTGAGGTAGAGCCCAACACACGTCCCGACGTATACCTGAAAGTAAGCTAAATCCTGAGGTAGAGCCTAACACACGTCCCGACGTAGAGTCCAACACACGTCCCGACATAGAGTGCAACACACGTCCCGACGAAGAGTCCAACACACGTCCCGACGTAGACCTGGAAGTAAGCTAAATCCCGACATAGAGCCCAACACACGTCCCGACGTAGAGCCCAACACACGTCCCGACGTAGAGCCCAACACACGTCCCGACGTAGAGCTGAATGTAAGCTAAATCCTGAGGTAGAGCCCAACACACGTCCCGACGCAGAGCGGAAAGTAAGCTAAATCCTGAGATAGAGCCCAACACACGTCCCGACGTAGAGCGGAAAGTATGCTAAATCCTGAGGTAGAGCCCAACACACGTCCCCACGTAGAGCTGAAAGTAAGCTAAATCCTAAGGTAGAGCCCAACACAGGTCCCGACGTAGAGCCCAACACACGTCCCGATGTAGAGCCCAACACACATCCCGACGTAGAGCCCAACACACGTCCCGACGTAGAGCCCAACACACGTCCCGACGTAGAGCAAAACACACGTCCCGACGTAGAGTCCAACACACGTCCCGACGTAGAGCCCAACACACGTCCCGACGTAGAGCTGAATGTAAGCTAAATCCTGAGGTAGAGCCCAACACACGTCCCGACGCAGAGCGGAAAGTAAGCTAAATCCTGAGATAGAGACCAACACACGTCCCGACGTAGAGAGGAAAGTAAGCTAAATCCTGAGCTAGAGCCCAACACACGTCCCCACGTAGAGCTGAAAGTAAGCTAAATCCTAAGGTAGAGCCCAACACACGTCCCGACGTAGAGCCCAACACACGTCCCGACGTAGAGCCCAACACACATCCCGACGTAGAGCCCAACACACGTTCCGACGTAGAGCCCAACACACGTCGCGACGTAGAGCAAAACACACGTCCCGATGTAGAGTCCAACGCACGTCCCGACGTAGAGCCCAACACACGTCCCGACGTAGAGCTGTAAGTAAGCTAAATCCCGACGCAGAGCCCAACACACGTCCCGACGTAGAGCTGGAAGTAAGCTACATCCCGACGTAGAGCCCAACACACGTCCCGACGTAGAGCTGAAAGTAAGCTAAATCCTGAGGTAGAGCCCAACACACGTCCCCACGTAGAGCTGAAAGTAAGCTAAATCCTGAGGTAGAGTCCAACTCACGTCCCGACGTAGAGCAAAACACACGTCCCGACGTAGAGCCCAACACACGTCCCGACGTAGAGCCCAACACACGTCCCGACGTAGAGCTGTAAGTAAGCTAAATCCCGACGTAGAGCCCAACACACGTCCCGACGTAGAGCTGGAAGTAAGCTACATCCCGACGTAGAGCCCAACACACGTCCCGACGTAGAGCTGAAAGTAAGCTAAATCCTGAGGTAGAGCCCAACACACGTCCCCACGTAGAGCTGAAAGTAAGCTAAATCCTGAGGTAGAGTCCAACACACGTCCCAACGTAGAGTCCAACACACGTCCCGACGTAGAGCTGGAAGTAAGCTACGTCCCGACGTAGAGCTAGAAGTAAGCTAAATCCCGACGTGGAGCCCAACACACGTCCCGACGTAGAGCCCAACACACGTCCCGACGTAGATCTGAAAGTAAGCTAAATCCTGACGTAGAGCCCAACACACGTCCCGACGTAGAGCCCAACACACGTCCCGACGCAGAGCCCAACACTCCTCCCGACGTAGAGCCCAACACACGTCCCGACGCAGAGCGGAAAGTAAGCTAAATCCTGAGGTAGAGCCCAACACACGTCCCGTCGCAGAGCGGAAAGTAAGCTAAATCCTGAGGTAGAGCCCAACACACGTCCCGACGTAGAGCCCAACACACGTCCCGACGTAGAGCCCAACACACGTCCCGACGTAGAGCCCAACACACATCCCGACGTAGAGCCCAACACACGTCCCGACGTAGAGCCCAACGCACGTCCCGACGTAGAGCCCAACGCACGTCCCGACGTACAGCCCAACACACGTCCCGACGTAGAGCCCAACGCACGTCCCGACGTAGAGCCCAACACACATCCCGACGTAGAGCCCAACACACGTCCCGACGTAGAGCCCAACAAACGTCCCGACGCAGAGCGGAAAGTAAGCTAAATCCTGAGGTAGAGCCCAACACACGTCCCGACGCAGAGAGGAAAGTAAGCTAAATCCTGAGGTAGAGCCAAACACACGTCCCCACGTAGAGCCCAACACACGTCCCGACATTGACCTGAAAGTAAGCTAAATCCTGATATAGAGCCTAACACACGTCCCGACGTAGAGTCCAACACACGTCCCGACGTATAGTCCAACACACGTCTCGACGTAGAGTCCAACACACGTCCCGACGTAGAGTGCAACACACGTCCCGACGTAGAGCTGGAAGTAAGCTAAATCCCCACGTAGAGCCCAACACACGTCCCGACGTAGAGCCCAACACACGTCCCGACGTAGAGCCCAACACACGTCCCGACGTAGAGCTGAATGTAAGCTAAATCCTGAGGTAGAGCCCAACACACGTCCCGACGCAGAGCGGAAAGTAACCTAAATCCTGAGGTAGAGCCCAACATACGTCCCGACGCAGAGCGGAAAGTAAGCTAAATCCTGAGGTAGAGCCCAACACACGTCCCCACGTAGAGCGGAAAGTAAGCTAAATCCTGAGGTAGAGCCCAACACACGTCCCCACGTAGAGCTGAAAGTAAGCTAAATCCTGAGGTAGAGCCCAACACACGTCCCGACGTAGAGCCCAACACACGTCCCGACGTATACCTGAAAGTAAGTTAAATCCTGAGGTAGAGCCTAACACACGTCCCGACGTAGAGTCCAACACACGTCCCGACATAGAGTGCAACACACGTCCCGTTATAGAGTCCAACACACGTCCAGACGTAGACCTGGAAGTAAGCTAAATCCCGACATAGAGCCCAACACACGTCCCGACGAAGAGCCCAACACACGTCCCGACGTAGAGCCCAACACACGTCCCGACGTAGAGCCCAACACACGTCCCGACGTAGAGCCCAACACACGTCCCGACGTAGAGCTGAATGTAAGCTAAATCCTGAGGTAGAGCCCAACACACGTCCCGACGCAGAGCGGAAAGTAAGCTAAATCCTGAGATAAAGCCCAACACACGTCCCGACGTAGAGCGGAAAGTAAGCTAAATCCTGAGGTAGAGCCCAACACACGTCCCAACGTAGAGATGAAAGTAAGCTAAATCCTAAGGTAGAGCCCAACACACGTCCCGACGTAGAGCCCAACACACGTCCCGACGTAGAGCCCAACACACGTCCCGACATAGAGCCCAACACACGTCCCGACGTAGAGCCCAACACACGTCCCGACGTAGAGCAAAACACACGTCCCGACGCAGAGTCCAACACACGTCCCGACGTAGAGCCCAACACACGTCCCGACGTAGAGCTGAATGTAAGCTAAATCCTGAGGTAGAGCCCAACACACGTCCCGACGCAGAGCGGAAAGTAAGCTAAATCCTGAGATAGAGCCCAACACACGTCCCGACATAGAGCGGAAAGTAAGCTAAATCCTGAGGTAGAGCCCAACACACGTCCCCACGTAGAGCTGAAAGTAAGCTATATCCTAAGGTAGAGCCCAACACACGTCCCGACGTAGAGCCCAACACACGTCCCGACGTAGAGCCCAACACACATCCCGACGTAGAGCCCAACACACGTTCCGACGTAGAGCCCACACACGTCCCGACGTAGAGCAAAACACACGTCCCGACGTAGAGTCCAACACACGTCCCGACGTAGAGCCCAACACACGTCCCGACGTAGAGCTGGAAGTAAGCTACATCCCGACGTAGAGCCCAACACACGTCCCGACGTAGAGCTGAAAGTAAGCTAAATCCTGAGGTAGAGTCCAACACACGTCCCGACGTAGAGTCCAACACACGTCCCGACGTAGAGTCCAACATACGTCCCGACGTAGAGCTGGAAGGAAGCTACGTCCCGACGTAGAGCTAGAAGTAAGCTAAATCCCGACGTAGAGCCCAACACAGGTCCCGACGTAGAGCCCAACACACGTCCCGACGTAGAGCCCAACAGACGTCCCGACGTAGAGCCCAACACACGTCCCGACGTAGAGTCCAACACACGTCCCGACGTAGAGCCCAACACACGTCCCGACGTAGCGCCCAACACACGTCCCGACGTAGAGCTGAATGTAAGCTAAATCCTGAGGTAAAGCCCAACACACGTCCCGACGCAGAGCGGAAAGTAAGCTAAATCCTGAGGTAGAGCCCAACAAACGTCCCGACGCAGAGCGGAAAGTAAGCTAAATCCTGAGGTAGAGCCCAACAAACGTCCCGACGCAGAGCGGAAAGTAAGCTAAATCCTGAGGTAGAGCCCAACAAACGTCCCGACGCAGAGCGGAAAGTAAGCTAAATCCTGAGGTAGAGCCCAACACACGTCCCCACGTAGAGCTGAAAGTAAGCTAAATCCTGAGGTAGAGCCCAACACACGTCCCGACGTAGAGCCCAACACACGTCCCAACGTAGAGTCCAAAACACGTCCCGACTCAGAGCCAAACACACGTCCCGACGTAGAGCCCAAAACACGTTCCGACGTAGAGCCCAAAACACGTTCCGACGTAGAGCTGAAAGTAAGCTAAATCCTGAGGTAGAGCCCAACACACGTCCCGATGTAGAGCCCAACACACGTCCCGACGCAGAGCCAAACACACGTCCCGACGCAGAGCCAAACACACGTCCCGACGTAGAGCCCAACACACGTCCCGACGTAGAGCTGAAAGTAAGCTAAATCCTGATATAGAGCCCAACACACGTCCCGACGCAGAGCCCAACACACGTCCCGACGTAGAGCCCCACACAAGTCCCGACGTAGAGTCCCAAACACGTCCCGACGTAGAGCCCCACACACGTCCCGACGTAGAGCCCCACACACGTCCCGACGCAGAGCCCAACACACGTCCCGACGCAGAGCCCAACACACGTCCCGACGCAGAACCAAACACACGTACCGACGTAGAGCCCAACACACGTTCCGATGTAGAGCTGAAAGTAAGCTAAATCATGATGTAGAGCCCAACACACGTCCCGACGCAGAGCCCAACACACGTCCCGACGTAGAGCCCAACACACGTCCCGACGCAGAGCGGAAAGTAAGCTAAATCCTGAGGTAGAGCCCAACACACGTCCCGACGCAGAGCGGAAAGTAAGCTAAATCCTGAGGTAGAGCCCAACACACTTCCCCACGTAGAGCTGAAAGTAAGCTAAATCCTGAGGTAGAGCCCAACACACGTCCCGACGTAGAGCCCAACACACGTCCCGACGCTGAGCCAAACACACGTCCCGACGCAGAGCCAAACATACGTCCCGACGCAGAGCCAAACACACGTCCCGACGTAGAGCTGAAAGTAAGCTAAATCTTGATGTAGAGCCCAACACACGTCCCGACGCAGAGCCCAACACACGTCCCGACGTAGAGCCCAACACACGTCTCGACGCAGAGCGGAAAGTAAGCTAAATATGAGGTAGAGCCCAAAACACGTCCCGACGCAGAGCGGAAAGTAAGCTAAATCCTCAGGTAGAGCCCAACACACGTCCCCACGTAGAGCTGAAAGTAAGCTAAATCCTGAGGTAGAGCCCAACTCACGTCCCGATGTAGAGCCCAACACACGTCCCGACGTAGACCTGAAAGTAAGCTAAATCCTGAGGTAGAGCCCAACGCACATCTCGACGCAGAGCCCAACACACGTCCCGACGTAGAGCTGGAAGTAAGCTACATCCCGACGTAGAGCCCAACACACGTCCCGACGTAGAGCTGAAAGTAAGCTAAATCCTGAGGTAGAGCCCAACACACGTCCCCACGTAGAGCTGAAAGTAAGCTAAATCCTGAGGTAGAGTCCAACTCACGTCCCGACGTAGAGCAAAACACACGTCCCGACGTAGAGCCCAACACACGTCCCGACGTAGAGCCCAACACACGTCCCGACGTAGAGCTGTAAGTAAGCTAATCCCGACGTAGAGCCCAACACACGTCCCGACGTAGAGCTGGAAGTAAGCTACATCCCGACGTAGAGCCCAACACACGTCCCGACGTAGAGCTGAAAGTAAGCTAAATCCTGAGGTAGAGCCCAACACACGTCCCCACGTAGAGCTGAAAGTAAGCTAAATCCTGAGGTAGAGTCCAACACACGTCCCAACGTAGAGTCCAACACACGTCCCGACGTAGAGCTGGAAGTAAGCTACGTCCCGACGTAGAGCTAGAAGTAAGCTAAATCCCGACGTGGAGCCCAACACACGTCCCGACGTAGAGCCCAACACACGTCCCGACGTAGATCTGAAAGTAAGCTAAATCCTGACGTAGAGCCCAACACACGTCCCGACGTAGAGCCCAACACACGTCCCGACGCAGAGCCCAACACTCCTCCCGACGTAGAGCCCAACACACGTCCCGACGCAGAGCGGAAAGTAAGCTAAATCCTGAGGTAGAGCCCAACACACGTCCCGTCGCAGAGCGGAAAGTAAGCTAAATCCTGAGGTAGAGCCCAACACACGTCCCGACGTAGAGCCCAACACACGTCCCGACGTAGAGCCCAACACACGTCCCGACGTAGAGCCCAACACACATCCCGACGTAGAGCCCAACACACGTCCCGACGTAGAGCCCAACGCACGTCCCGACGTAGAGCCCAACGCACGTCCCGACGTACAGCCCAACACACGTCCCGACGTAGAGCCCAACGCACGTCCCGACGTAGAGCCCAACACACATCCCGACGTAGAGCCCAACACACGTCCCGACGTAGAGCCCAACAAACGTCCCGACGCAGAGCGGAAAGTAAGCTAAATCCTGAGGTAGAGCCCAACACACGTCCCGACGCAGAGAGGAAAGTAAGCTAAATCCTGAGGTAGAGCCAAACACACGTCCCCACGTAGAGCCCAACACACGTCCCGACATTGACCTGAAAGTAAGCTAAATCCTGATATAGAGCCTAACACACGTCCCGACGTAGAGTCCAACACACGTCCCGACGTATAGTCCAACACACGTCTCGACGTAGAGTCCAACACACGTCCCGACGTAGAGTGCAACACACGTCCCGACGTAGAGCTGGAAGTAAGCTAAATCCCCACGTAGAGCCCAACACACGTCCCGACGTAGAGCCCAACACACGTCCCGACGTAGAGCCCAACACACGTCCCGACGTAGAGCTGAATGTAAGCTAAATCCTGAGGTAGAGCCCAACACACGTCCCGACGCAGAGCGGAAAGTAACCTAAATCCTGAGGTAGAGCCCAACATACGTCCCGACGCAGAGCGGAAAGTAAGCTAAATCCTGAGGTAGAGCCCAACACACGTCCCCACGTAGAGCGGAAAGTAAGCTAAATCCTGAGGTAGAGCCCAACACACGTCCCCACGTAGAGCTGAAAGTAAGCTAAATCCTGAGGTAGAGCCCAACACACGTCCCGACGTAGAGCCCAACACACGTCCCGACGTATACCTGAAAGTAAGTTAAATCCTGAGGTAGAGCCTAACACACGTCCCGACGTAGAGTCCAACACACGTCCCGACATAGAGTGCAACACACGTCCCGTTATAGAGTCCAACACACGTCCAGACGTAGACCTGGAAGTAAGCTAAATCCCGACATAGAGCCCAACACACGTCCCGACGAAGAGCCCAACACACGTCCCGACGTAGAGCCCAACACACGTCCCGACGTAGAGCCCAACACACGTCCCGACGTAGAGCCCAACACACGTCCCGACGTAGAGCTGAATGTAAGCTAAATCCTGAGGTAGAGCCCAACACACGTCCCGACGCAGAGCGGAAAGTAAGCTAAATCCTGAGATAAAGCCCAACACACGTCCCGACGTAGAGCGGAAAGTAAGCTAAATCCTGAGGTAGAGCCCAACACACGTCCCAACGTAGAGCTGAAAGTAAGCTAAATCCTAAGGTAGAGCCCAACACACGTCCCGACGTAGAGCCCAACACACGTCCCGACGTAGAGCCCAACACACGTCCCGACATAGAGCCCAACACACGTCCCGACGTAGAGCCCAACACACGTCCCGACGTAGAGCAAAACACACGTCCCGACGCAGAGTCCAACACACGTCCCGACGTAGAGCCCAACACACGTCCCGACGTAGAGCTGAATGTAAGCTAAATCCTGAGGTAGAGCCCAACACACGTCCCGACGCAGAGCGGAAAGTAAGCTAAATCCTGAGATAGAGCCCAACACACGTCCCGACATAGAGCGGAAAGTAAGCTAAATCCTGAGGTAGAGCCCAACACACGTCCCCACGTAGAGCTGAAAGTAAGCTATATCCTAAGGTAGAGCCCAACACACGTCCCGACGTAGAGCCCAACACACGTCCCGACGTAGAGCCCAACACACATCCCGACGTAGAGCCCAACACACGTTCCGACGTAGAGCCCACACACGTCCCGACGTAGAGCAAAACACACGTCCCGACGTAGAGTCCAACACACGTCCCGACGTAGAGCCCAACACACGTCCCGACGTAGAGCTGGAAGTAAGCTACATCCCGACGTAGAGCCCAACACACGTCCCGACGTAGAGCTGAAAGTAAGCTAAATCCTGAGGTAGAGTCCAACACACGTCCCGACGTAGAGTCCAACACACGTCCCAACGTAGAGTCCAACACACGTCCCGACGTAGAGCTGGAAGGAAGCTACGTCCCGACGTAGAGCTAGAAGTAAGCTAAATCCCGACGTAGAGCCCAACACAGGTCCCGACGTAGAGCCCAACACACGTCCCGACGTAGAGCCCAACAGACGTCCCGACGTAGAGCCCAACACACGTCCCGACGTAGAGCCCAACACACGTCCCGACGTAGAGCCCAACACACGTCCCGACGTAGCGCCCAACACACGTCCCGACGTAGAGCTGAATGTAAGCTAAATCCTGAGGTAAAGCCCAACACACGTCCCGACGCAGAGCGGAAAGTAAGCTAAATCCTGAGGTAGAGCCCAACAAACGTCCCGACGCAGAGCGGAAAGTAAGCTAAATCCTGAGGTAGAGCCCAACAAACGTCCCGACGCAGAGCGGAAAGTAAGCTAAATCCTGAGGTAGAGCCCAACAAACGTCCCGACGCAGAGCGGAAAGTAAGCTAAATCCTGAGGTAGAGCCCAACACACGTCCCCACGTAGAGCTGAAAGTAAGCTAAATCCTGAGGTAGAGCCCAACACACGTCCCGACGTAGAGCCCAACACACGTCCCAACGTAGAGTCCAAAACACGTCCCGACTCAGAGCCAAACACACGTCCCGACGTAGAGCCCAAAACACGTTCCGACGTAGAGCCCAAAACACGTTCCGACGTAGAGCTGAAAGTAAGCTAAATCCTGAGGTAGAGCCCAACACACGTCCCGATGTAGAGCCCAACACACGTCCCGACGCAGAGCCAAACACACGTCCCGACGCAGAGCCAAACACACGTCCCGACGTAGAGCCCAACACACGTCCCGACGTAGAGCTGAAAGTAAGCTAAATCCTGATATAGAGCCCAACACACGTCCCGACGCAGAGCCCAACACACGTCCCGACGTAGAGCCCCACACAAGTCCCGACGTAGAGTCCCAAACACGTCCCGACGTAGAGCCCCACACACGTCCCGACGTAGAGCCCCACACACGTCCCGACGCAGAGCCCAACACACGTCCCGACGCAGAGCCCAACACACGTCCCGACGCAGAACCAAACACACGTACCGACGTAGAGCCCAACACACGTTCCGATGTAGAGCTGAAAGTAAGCTAAATCATGATGTAGAGCCCAACACACGTCCCGACGCAGAGCCCAACACACGTCCCGACGTAGAGCCCAACACACGTCCCGACGCAGAGCGGAAAGTAAGCTAAATCCTGAGGTAGAGCCCAACACACGTCCCGACGCAGAGCGGAAAGTAAGCTAAATCCTGAGGTAGAGCCCAACACACTTCCCCACGTAGAGCTGAAAGTAAGCTAAATCCTGAGGTAGAGCCCAACACACGTCCCGACGTAGAGCCCAACACACGTCCCGACGCTGAGCCAAACACACGTCCCGACGCAGAGCCAAACATACGTCCCGACGCAGAGCCAAACACACGTCCCGACGTAGAGCTGAAAGTAAGCTAAATCCTGATGTAGAGCCCAACACACGTCCCGACGCAGAGCCCAACACACGTCCCGACGTAGAGCCCAACACACGTCTCGACGCAGAGCGGAAAGTAAGCTAAATATGAGGTAGAGCCCAAAACACGTCCCGACGCAGAGCGGAAAGTAAGCTAAATCCTCAGGTAGAGCCCAACACACGTCCCCACGTAGAGCTGAAAGTAAGCTAAATCCTGAGGTAGAGCCCAACTCACGTCCCGATGTAGAGCCCAACACACGTCCCGACGTAGACCTGAAAGTAAGCTAAATCCTGAGGTAGAGCCCAACGCACATCTCGACGCAGAGCGCAACACACGTCCCGACGTAGAGCCCCACACACGTCCCGACGTAGAGCCCCACACACGTCCCGACGTAGAGCCCCACACACGTCCCGACGTAGAGCCCCACACACGTCCCGACGTAGAGCCCGACACACGTCCCGACGTAGAGCCCAACACACGTCCCGACGTAGAGCCCCACACAGGTCCCGACGTAGAGCCCCACACACATCCCGACGCAGAGCCCAACACACGTCCCGACGCAGAGCCCAACACATGTCCCGACGCAGAGCCAAACACACGTCCCGACGTAGAGCCCAACACACGTTACGATGTAGAGCTGAAAGTAAGCTAAATCCTGATGTAGAGCCCAACACACGGCCCGACGTAGAGCCCAACACACGTCCCGACGTAGAGCCCAACACACGTCCCTATGTAGAGCTGAAAGTAAGCTAAATCCTGATGTAGAGCCCAACACACGTCCCGACGCAGAGCCCAACACACGTCCCGACGTAGAGCGGAAAGTAAGCTAAATCCTGAGGTAGAGCCCAACACACGTCCCGACGCAGAGCGGAAAGTAAGCTAAATCCTGAGGTAGAGCCCAACACACGTCCCGACGCAGAGCGGAAAGTAAGCTAAATCCTGAGGTAGAGCCCAACACACGTCCCCACGTAGAGCTGAAAGTAAGCTAAATCCTGAGGTAGAGCCCAACACACGTCCCGACGTAGAGCCCAACAGACGTCCCGACGTAGAGCCCAACACACGTCCCGACGTAGAGCCCAACAGACGTCCCGACGTAGAGCCCAACACACGTCCCGACGTAGAGCCCAACACACGTCCCGACGTAGAGCCCAACACACGTCCCGACGTAGAGCTGAATGTAAGCTAAATCCTGAGGTAAAGCCCAACACACGTCCCGACGCAGAGCGGAAAGTAAGCTAAATCCTGAGGTAGAGCCCAACAAACGTCCCGACGCAGAGCGGAAAGTAAGCTAAATCCTGAGGTAGAGCCCAACAAACGTCCCGACGCAGAGCGGAAAGTAAGCTAAATCCTGAGGTAGAGCCCAACACACGTCCCCACGTAGAGCTGAAAGTAAGCTAAATCCTGAGGTAGAGCCCAACACACGTCCCGACGTAGAGCCCAACACACGTCCCGACGTAGAGCCCAACACACGTCCCGACGTAGAGTCCAAAACACGTCCCGACTCAGAGCCAAACACACGTCCCGACGTAGAGCCCAAAACACGTTCCGACGTAGAGCGGAAAGTAAGCTAAATCCTGAGGTAGAGCCCAACACACGTCCCGATGTAGAGCCCAACACACGTCCCGACGCAGAGCCAAACACACGTCCCGACGCAGAGCCAAACACACGTCCCGACGTAGAGCCCAACACACGTCCCGACGTAGAGCTGAAAGTAAGCTAAATCCTGATATAGAGCCCAACACACGTCCCGACGCAGAGCCCAACACACGTCCCGACGTAGAGCCCAACACACGTCCCGACGTAGACCTGAAAGTAAGCTAAATCCTGATGTAGAGCCCAACGCACGTCCCGACGCAGAGCGCAACACACATCCCGACGTAGAGCCCCACACACGTCCCGACGTAGAGCCCCACACACGTCCCGACGTAGAGCCCCACACACGTCCCGACGCAGAGCCCAACACACGTCCCGACGCAGAGCCCAACACACGTCCCGACGCAGAACCAAACACACGTCCCGACGTAGAGCCCAACACACGTTCCGATGTAGAGCTGAAAGTAAGCTAAATCATGATGTAGAGCCCAACACACGTCCCGACGCAGAGCCCAACACACGTCCCGACGTAGAGCCCAACACACGTCCCGACGCAGAGCGGAAAGTAAGCTAAATCCTTAGGTAGAGCCCAACACACGTCCCGACGCAGAGCGGAAAGTAAGCTAAATCCTGAGGTAGAGCCCAACACACTTCCCCACGTAGAGCTGAAAGTAAGCTAAATCCTGAGGTAGAGCCCAACACACGTCCCGACGTAGAGCCCAACACACGTCCCGACGCTGAGCCAAACACACGTCCCGACGCAGAGCCAAACATACGTCCCGACGCAGAGCCCAACACACGTCCCGACGTAGAGCTGAAAGTAAGCTAAATCCTGATGTAGAGCCCAACACACGTCCCGACGCAGAGCCCAACACACGTCCCGACGTAGAGCCCAACACACGTCTCGACGCAGAGCGGAAAGTAAGCTAAATATGAGGTAGAGCCCAAAACACGTCCCGACGCAGAGCGGAAAGTAAGCTAAATCCTCAGGTAGAGCCCAACACACGTCCCCACGTAGAGCTGAAAGTAAGCTAAATCCTGAGGTAGAGCCCAACTCACGTCCCGATGTAGAGCCCAACACACGTCCCGACGTAGACCTGAAAGTAAGCTAAATCCTGAGGTAGAGCCCAACGCACATCTCGACGCAGAGCACAACACACGTCCCGACATAGAGCCCCACACACGTCCCGACGTAGAGCCCCACACACGTCCCGACGTAGAGCCCCACACACGTCCCGACGTAGAGCCCGACACACGTCCCGACGTAGAGCCCAACACACGTCCCGACGTAGAGCCCCACACAGGTCCCGACGTAGAGCCCCACACACATCCCGACGCAGAGCCCAACACACGTCCCGACGCAGAGCCCAACACATGTCCCGACGCAGAGCCAAACACACGTCCCGACGTAGAGCCCAACACACGTTACGATGTAGAGCTGAAAGTAAGCTAAATCCTGATGTAGAGCCCAACACACGTCCCGACGCAGACCCCAACACACGTCCCGACGTAGAGCCCAACACACGTCCCTATGTAGAGCTGAAAGTAAGCTAAATCCTGATGTAGAGCCCAACACACGTCCCGACGCAGAGCCCAACACACGTCCCGACGTAGAGCGGAAAGTAAGCTAAATCCTGAGGTAGAGCCCAACACACGTCCCGACGCAGAGCGGAAAGTAAGCTAAATCCTGAGGTAGAGCCCAACACACGTCCCGACGCAGAGCGGAAAGTAAGCTAAATCCTGAGGTAGAGCCCAACACACGTCCCCACGTAGAGCTGAAAGTAAGCTAAATCCTGAGGTAGAGCCCAACACACGTCCCGACGTAGAGCCCAACACACGTCCCGACGTAGAGCCCAACACACGTCCCGACGCAGAGCTGAAAGTAAGCTAAACCCTGAGGTAGAGCCCAACACACGTCCCGACGTAGAGCTGAAAGTAAGCTAAATCCTGATGCAGAGCCCAACACACGTCCCGACGTAGAGCCCAACACACGTCCCGACGTAGAGCCCAACACACGTCCCGACGTAGAGCTGGAAATAAGCTAAATCCCGACGTAGAGCCCAACACACATCCCGACGAAGAGCCCAACACATGTCCTGACGTACAGCCCAACACACGTCCCGACGTAGACCTGAAAGTAAGCTAAATCCTGAGGTAGAGCCCAACACACGTCCCGACCTAGAGCCCAACACACGTCCCGACGTAGACCTGAAAGTAAGCTAAATCCTGAGGTAGAGCCCAACACACGTCCCCACGTAGAGCTGAAAGTAAGCTAAATCCTGAGGTAGAGCCCAACACACGTCCCGACGTAGAGCCCAACACACGTCCCGACGTAGAGCCCAACACACGTCCCGACGCAGAGCGGAAAGTAAGCTAAATCCTGAGGTAGAGCCCAACACACGTCCCCACGTAGAGCTGAAAGTAAGCTAAATCCCCACGTAGAGCCCAACACACGTCCCGACGTAGAGCCCAAAACACGTCCCGACGTAGAGCCCAACACACGTCCCGACGTAGATCTGAAAGTAAGCTAAATCCTGACGTAGAGCGCAACACACGTCCCGACGTAGAGCCCAACACACGTCCCGACGTAGAGCCCAACACACGTCCCGACGCAGAGCCCAACACACGTCCCGACGTAGAGTTGAAAGGAAGCTAAACCCTGATGTAGAGCCCAACACACGACCCGACGTAGAGCCCAACACACGTCCCGACCTAGAGCCCAACACACGTCCCGACGTAGAGCGGAAAGTAAGCTAAATCCTGAGGTAGAGCCCAACACACGTCCCCACGTAGAGCTGAAAGTAAGCTAAATCCTAAGGTAGAGCCCAACACAGGTCCCGACGTAGAGCCCAACACACGTCCCGATGTAGAGCCCAACACACATCCCGACGTAGAGCCCAACACACGTCCCGACGTAGAGCCCAACACACGTCCCGACGTAGAGCAAAACACACGTCCCGACGTAGAGTCCAACACACGTCCCGACGTAGAGCCCACCACACGTCCCGACGTAGAGCTGAATGTAAGCTAAATCCTGAGGTAGAGCCCAACACACGTCCCGACGCAGAGCGGAAAGTAAGCTAAATCCTGAGATAGAGACCAACACACGTCCCGACGTAGAGCGGAAAGTAAGCTAAATCCTGAGGTAGAGCCCAACACACGTCCCCACGTAGAGCTGAAAGTAAGCTAAATCCTAAGGTAGAGCCCAACACACGTCCCGACGTAGAGCCCAACACACGTCCCGACGTAGAGCCCAACACACATCCCGACGTAGAGCCCAACACACGTTCCGACGTAGAGCCCAACACACGTCGCGACGTAGAGCAAAACACACGTCCCGACGTAGAGTCCAACGCACGTCCCGACGTAGAGCCCAACACACGTCCCGACGTAGAGCTGTAAGTAAGCTAAATCCCGACGCAAAGCCCAACACACGTCCCGACGTAGAGCTGGAAGTAAGCTACATCCCGACGTAGAGCCCAACACACGTCCCGACGTAGAGCTGAAAGTAAGCTAAATCCTGAGGTAGAGCCCAACACACGTCCCCACGTAGAGCTGAAAGTAAGCTAAATCCTGAGGTAGAGTCCAACTCACGTCCCGACGTAGAGCAAAACACACGTCCCGACGTAGAGCCCAACACACGTCCCGACGTAGAGCCCAACACACGTCCCGACGTAGAGCTGTAAGTAAGCTAAATCCCGACGTAGAGCCCAACACACGTCCCGACGTAGAGCTGGAAGTAAGCTACATCCCGACGTAGAGCCCAACACACGTCCCGACGTAGAGCTGAAAGTAAGCTAAATCCTGAGGTAGAGCCCAACACACGTCCCCACGTAGAGCTGAAAGTAAGCTAAATCCTGAGGTAGAGTCCAACACACGTCCCAACGTAGAGTCCAACACACGTCCCGACGTAGAGCTGGAAGTAAGCTACGTCCCGACGTAGAGCTAGAAGTAAGCTAAATCCCGACGTGGAGCCCAACACACGTCCCGACGTAGAGCCCAACACACGTCCCGACGTAGATCTGAAAGTAAGCTAAATCCTGACGTAGAGCCCAACACACGTCCCGACGTAGAGCCCAACACACGTCCCGACGCAGAGCCCAACACTCCTCCCGACGTAGAGCTCAACACACGTCCCGACGCAAAGCGGAAAGTAAGCTAAATCCTGAGGTAGAGCCCAACACACGTCCCGTCGCAGAGCGGAAAGTAAGCTAAATCCTGAGGTAGAGCCCAACACACGTCCCGACGTAGAGCCCAACACACGTCCCGACGTAGAGCCCAACACACGTCCCGACGTAGAGCCCAACACACATCCCGACGTAGAGCCCAACACACGTCCCGACGTAGAGCCCAACGCACGTCCCGACGTAGAGCCCAACGCACGTCCCGACGTACAGCCCAACACACGTCCCGACGTAGAGCCCAACGCACGTCCCGACGTAGAGCCCAACACACATCCCGACGTAGAGCCCAACACACGTCCCGACGTAGAGCCCAACAAACGTCCCGACGCAGAGCGGAAAGTAAGCTAAATCCTGAGGTAGAGCCCAACACACGTCCCGACGCAGAGAGGAAAGTAAGCTAAATCCTGAGGTAGAGCCAAACACACGTCCCCACGTAGAGCCCAACACACGTCCCGACATTGACCTGAAAGTAAGCTAAATCCTGATATAGAGCCTAACACACGTCCCGACGTAGAGTCCAACACACGTCCCGACGTATAGTCCAACACACGTCTCGACGTAGAGTCCAACACACGTCCCGACGTAGAGTGCAACACACGTCCCGACGTAGAGCTGGAAGTAAGCTAAATCCCCACGTAGAGCCCAACACACGTCCCGACGTAGAGCCCAACACACGTCCCGACGTAGAGCCCAACACACGTCCCGACGTAGAGCTGAATGTAAGCTAAATCCTGAGGTAGAGCCCAACACACGTCCCGACGCAGAGCGGAAAGTAACCTAAATCCTGAGGTAGAGCCCAACATACGTCCCGACGCAGAGCGGAAAGTAAGCTAAATCCTGAGGTAGAGCCCAACACACGTCCCCACGTAGAGCGGAAAGTAAGCTAAATCCTGAGGTAGAGCCCAACACACGTCCCCACGTAGAGCTGAAAGTAAGCTAAATCCTGAGGTAGAGCCCAACACACGTCCCGACGTAGAGCCCAACACACGTCCCGACGTATACCTGAAAGTAAGTTAAATCCTGAGGTAGAGCCTAACACACGTCCCGACGTAGAGTCCAACACACGTCCCGACATAGAGTGCAACACACGTCCCGTTATAGAGTCCAACACACGTCCAGACGTAGACCTGGAAGTAAGCTAAATCCCGACATAGAGCCCAACACACGTCCCGACGAAGAGCCCAACACACGTCCCGACGTAGAGCCCAACACACGTCCCGACGTAGAGCCCAACACACGTCCCGACGTAGAGCCCAACACACGTCCCGACGTAGAGCTGAATGTAAGCTAAATCCTGAGGTAGAGCCCAACACACGTCCCGACGCAGAGCGGAAAGTAAGCTAAATCCTGAGATAGAGCCCAACACACGTCCCGACGTAGAGCGGAAAGTAAGCTAAATCCTGAGGTAGAGCCCAACACACGTCCCAACGTAGAGCTGAAAGTAAGCTAAATCCTAAGGTAGAGCCCAACACACGTCCCGACGTAGAGCCCAACACACGTCCCGACGTAGAGCCCAACACACGTCCCGACATAGAGCCCAACACACGTCCCGACGTAGAGCCCAACACACGTCCCGACGTAGAGCAAAACACACGTCCCGATGCAGAGTCCAACACACGTCCCGACGTAGAGCCCAACACACGTCCCGACGTAGAGCTGAATGTAAGCTAAATCCTGAGGTAGAGCCCAACACACGTCCCGACGCAGAGCGGAAAGTAAGCTAAATCCTGAGATAGAGCCCAACACACGTCCCGACATAGAGCGGAAAGTAAGCTAAATCCTGAGGTAGAGCCCAACACACGTCCCCACGTAGAGCTGAAAGTAAGCTATATCCTAAGGTAGAGCCCAACACACGTCCCGACGTAGAGCCCAACACACGTCCCGACGTAGAGCCCAACACACATCCCGACGTAGAGCCCAACACACGTTCCGACGTAGAGCCCACACACGTCCCGACGTAGAGCAAAACACACGTCCCGACGTAGAGTCCAACACACGTCCCGACGTAGAGCCCAACACACGTCCCGACGTAGAGCTGGAAGTAAGCTACATCCCGACGTAGAGCCCAACACACGTCCCGACGTAGAGCTGAAAGTAAGCTAAATCCTGAGGTAGAGTCCAACACACGTCCCGACGTAGAGTCCAACACACGTCCCGACGTAGAGTCCAACACACGTCCCGACGTAGAGCTGGAAGGAAGCTACGTCCCGACGTAGAGCTAGAAGTAAGCTAAATCCCGACGTAGAGCCCAACACAGGTCCCGACGTAGAGCCCAACACACGTCCCGACGTAGAGCCCAACAGACGTCCCGACGTAGAGCCCAACACACGTCCCGACGTAGAGCCCAACACACGTCCCGACGTAGAGCCCAACACACGTCCCGACGTAGCGCCCAACACACGTCCCGACGTAGAGCTGAATGTAAGCTAAATCCTGAGGTAAAGCCCAACACACGTCCCGACGCAGAGCGGAAAGTAAGCTAAATCCTGAGGTAGAGCCCAACAAACGTCCCGACGCAGAGCGGAAAGTAAGCTAAATCCTGAGGTAGAGCCCAACAAACGTCCCGACGCAGAGCGGAAAGTAAGCTAAATCCTGAGGTAGAGCCCAACAAACGTCCCGACGCAGAGCGGAAAGTAAGCTAAATCCTGAGGTAGAGCCCAACACACGTCCCCACGTAGAGCTGAAAGTAAGCTAAATCCTGAGGTAGAGCCCAACACACGTCCCGACGTAGAGCCCAACACACGTCCCGACGTAGAGCCCAACACACGTCCCAACGTAGAGTCCAAAACACGTCCCGACTCAGAGCCAAACACACGTCCCGACGTAGAGCCCAAAACACGTTCCGACGTAGAGCTGAAAGTAAGCTAAATCCTGAGGTAGAGCCCAACACACGTCCCGATGTAGAGCCCAACACACGTCCCGACGCAGAGCCAAACACACGTCCCGACGCAGAGCCAAACACACGTCCCGACGTAGAGCCCAACACACGTCCCGACGTAGAGCTGAAAGTAAGCTAAATCCTGATATAGAGCCCAACACACGTCCCGACGCAGAGCCCAACACACGTCCCGACGTAGAGCCCCACACAAGTCCCGACGTAGAGTCCCAAACACGTCCCGACGTAGAGCCCCACACACGTCCCGACGTAGAGCCCCACACACGTCCCGACGCAGAGCCCAACACACGTCCCGACGCAGAGCCCAACACACGTCCCGACGCAGAACCAAACACACGTACCGACGTAGAGCCCAACACACGTTCCGATGTAGAGCTGAAAGTAAGCTAAATCATGATGTAGAGCCCAACACACGTCCCGACGCAGAGCCCAACACACGTCCCGACGTAGAGCCCAACACACGTCCCGACGCAGAGCGGAAAGTAAGCTAAATCCTGAGGTAGAGCCCAACACACGTCCCGACGCAGAGCGGAAAGTAAGCTAAATCCTGAGGTAGAGCCCAACACACTTCCCCACGTAGAGCTGAAAGTAAGCTAAATCCTGAGGTAGAGCCCAACACACGTCCCGACGTAGAGCCCAACACACGTCCCGACGCTGAGCCAAACACACGTCCCGACGCAGAGCCAAACATACGTCCCGACGCAGAGCCAAACACACGTCCCGACGTAGAGCTGAAAGTAAGCTAAATCCTGATGTAGAGCCCAACACACGTCCCGACGCAGAGCCCAACACACGTCCCGACGTAGAGCCCAACACACGTCTCGACGCAGAGCGGAAAGTAAGCTAAATATGAGGTAGAGCCCAAAACACGTCCCGACGCAGAGCGGAAAGTAAGCTAAATCCTCAGGTAGAGCCCAACACACGTCCCCACGTAGAGCTGAAAGTAAGCTAAATCCTGAGGTAGAGCCCAACTCACGTCCCGATGTAGAGCCCAACACACGTCCCGACGTAGACCTGAAAGTAAGCTAAATCCTGAGGTAGAGCCCAACGCACATCTCGACGCAGAGCGCAACACACGTCCCGACGTAGAGCCCCACACACGTCCCGACGTAGAGCCCCACACACGTCCCGACGTAGAGCCCCACACACGTCCCGACGTAGAGCCCCACACACGTCCCGACGTAGAGCCCGACACACGTCCCGACGTAGAGCCCAACACACGTCCCGACGTAGAGCCCCACACAGGTCCCGACGTAGAGCCCCACACACATCCCGACGCAGAGCCCAACACACGTCCCGACGCAGAGCCCAACACATGTCCCGACGCAGAGCCAAACACACGTCCCGACGTAGAGCCCAACACACGTTACGATGTAGAGCTGAAAGTAAGCTAAATCCTGATGTAGAGCCCAACACACGG
This sequence comes from Leptosomus discolor, assembly GCF_034619465.1. Lineage (NCBI taxonomy): Eukaryota > Metazoa > Chordata > Aves > Leptosomiformes > Leptosomidae > Leptosomus > Leptosomus discolor. The sequence continues at coordinate 937,956 of NW_028237953.1, read as the reverse complement.
CCCGACGTAGAGCCCAACACACGTCCCGACGTAGAGCCCAACACACGTCCCTATGTAGAGCTGAAAGTAAGCTAAATCCTGATGTAGAGCCCAACACACGTCCCGACGCAGAGCCCAACACACGTCCCGACGTAGAGCGGAAAGTAAGCTAAATCCTGAGGTAGAGCCCAACACACGTCCCGACGCAGAGCGGAAAGTAAGCTAAATCCTGAGGTAGAGCCCAACACACGTCCCGACGCAGAGCGGAAAGTAAGCTAAATCCTGAGGTAGAGCCCAACACACGTCCCCACGTAGAGCTGAAAGTAAGCTAAATCCTGAGGTAGAGCCCAACACACGTCCCGACGTAGAGCCCAACAGACGTCCCGACGTAGAGCCCAACACACGTCCCGACGTAGAGCCCAACAGACGTCCCGACGTAGAGCCCAACACACGTCCCGACGTAGAGCCCAACACACGTCCCGACGTAGAGCCCAACACACGTCCCGACGTAGAGCTGAATGTAAGCTAAATCCTGAGGTAAAGCCCAACACACGTCCCGACGCAGAGCGGAAAGTAAGCTAAATCCTGAGGTAGAGCCCAACAAACGTCCCGACGCAGAGCGGAAAGTAAGCTAAATCCTGAGGTAGAGCCCAACAAACGTCCCGACGCAGAGCGGAAAGTAAGCTAAATCCTGAGGTAGAGCCCAACACACGTCCCCACGTAGAGCTGAAAGTAAGCTAAATCCTGAGGTAGAGCCCAACACACGTCCCGACGTAGAGCCCAACACACGTCCCGACGTAGAGCCCAACACACGTCCCGACGTAGAGTCCAAAACACGTCCCGACTCAGAGCCAAACACACGTCCCGACGTAGAGCCCAAAACACGTTCCGACGTAGAGCGGAAAGTAAGCTAAATCCTGAGGTAGAGCCCAACACACGTCCCGATGTAGAGCCCAACACACGTCCCGACGCAGAGCCAAACACACGTCCCGACGCAGAGCCAAACACACGTCCCGACGTAGAGCCCAACACACGTCCCGACGTAGAGCTGAAAGTAAGCTAAATCCTGATATAGAGCCCAACACACGTCCCGACGCAGAGCCCAACACACGTCCCGACGTAGAGCCCAACACACGTCCCGACGTATACCTGAAAGTAAGCTAAATCCTGATGTAGAGCCCAACGCACGTCCCGACGCAGAGCGCAACACACATCCCGACGTAGAGCCCCACACACGTCCCGACGTAGAGCCCCACACACGTCCCGACGTAGAGCCCCACACACGTCCCGACGCAGAGCCCAACACACGTCCCGACGCAGAGCCCAACACACGTCCCGACGCAGAACCAAACACACGTCCCGACGTAGAGCCCAACACACGTTCCGATGTAGAGCTGAAAGTAAGCTAAATCATGATGTAGAGCCCAACACACGTCCCGACGCAGAGCCCAACACACGTCCCGACGTAGAGCCCAACACACGTCCCGACGCAGAGCGGAAAGTAAGCTAAATCCTTAGGTAGAGCCCAACACACGTCCCGACGCAGAGCGGAAAGTAAGCTAAATCCTGAGGTAGAGCCCAACACACTTCCCCACGTAGAGCTGAAAGTAAGCTAAATCCTGAGGTAGAGCCCAACACACGTCCCGACGTAGAGCCCAACACACGTCCCGACGCTGAGCCAAACACACGTCCCGACGCAGAGCCAAACATACGTCCCGACGCAGAGCCCAACACACGTCCCGACGTAGAGCTGAAAGTAAGCTAAATCCTGATGTAGAGCCCAACACACGTCCCGACGCAGAGCCCAACACACGTCCCGACGTAGAGCCCAACACACGTCTCGACGCAGAGCGGAAAGTAAGCTAAATATGAGGTAGAGCCCAACACACGTCCCGACGCAGAGCGGAAAGTAAGCTAAATCCTGAGGTAGAGCCCAACACACTTCCCCACGTAGAGCTGAAAGTAAGCTAAATCCTGAGGTAGAGCCCAACACACGTCCCGACGTAGAGCCCAACACACGTCCCGACGCTGAGCCAAACACACGTCCCGACGCAGAGCCAAACATACGTCCCGACGCAGAGCCCAACACACGTCCCGACGTAGAGCTGAAAGTAAGCTAAATCCTGATGTAGAGCCCAACACACGTCCCGACGCAGAGCCCAACACACGTCCCGACGTAGAGCCCAACACACGTCTCGACGCAGAGCGGAAAGTAAGCTAAATATGAGGTAGAGCCCAAAACACGTCCCGACGCAGAGCGGAAAGTAAGCTAAATCCTCAGGTAGAGCCCAACACACGTCCCCACGTAGAGCTGAAAGTAAGCTAAATCCTGAGGTAGAGCCCAACTCACGTCCCGATGTAGAGCCCAACACACGTCCCGACGTAGACCTGAAAGTAAGCTAAATCCTGAGGTAGAGCCCAACGCACATCTCGACGCAGAGCGCAACACACGTCCCGACATAGAGCCCCACACACGTCCCGACGTAGAGCCCCACACACGTCCCGACGTAGAGCCCCACACACGTCCCGACGTAGAGCCCGACACACGTCCCGACGTAGAGCCCAACACACGTCCCGACGTAGAGCCCCACACAGGTCCCGACGTAGAGCCCCACACACATCCCGACGCAGAGCCCAACACACGTCCCGACGCAGAGCCCAACACATGTCCCGACGCAGAGCCAAACACACGTCCCGACGTAGAGCCCAACACACGTTACGATGTAGAGCTGAAAGTAAGCTAAATCCTGATGTAGAGCCCAACACACGTCCCGACGCAGACCCCAACACACGTCCCGACGTAGAGCCCAACACACGTCCCTATGTAGAGCTGAAAGTAAGCTAAATCCTGATGTAGAGCCCAACACACGTCCCGACGCAGAGCCCAACACACGTCCCGACGTAGAGCGGAAAGTAAGCTAAATCCTGAGGTAGAGCCCAACACACGTCCCGACGCAGAGCGGAAAGTAAGCTAAATCCTGAGGTAGAGCCCAACACACGTCCCGACGCAGAGCGGAAAGTAAGCTAAATCCTGAGGTAGAGCCCAACACACGTCCCCACGTAGAGCTGAAAGTAAGCTAAATCCTGAGGTAGAGCCCAACACACGTCCCGACGTAGAGCCCAACACACGTCCCGACGTAGAGCCCAACACACGTCCCGACGCAGAGCTGAAAGTAAGCTAAACCCTGAGGTAGAGCCCAACACACGTCCCGACGTAGAGCTGAAAGTAAGCTAAATCCTGATGCAGAGCCCAACACACGTCCCGACGTAGAGCCCAACACACGTCCCGACGTAGAGCCCAACACACGTCCCGACGTAGAGCCCAACACACGTCCCGACGTAGAGCCCAACACACGTCCCGACGTAGAGCTGGAAATAAGCTAAATCCCGACGTAGAGCCCAACACACATCCCGACGAAGAGCCCAACACATGTCCTGACGTACAGCCCAACACACGTCCCGACGTAGACCTGAAAGTAAGCTAAATCCTGAGGTAGAGCCCAACACACGTCCCGACCTAGAGCCCAACACACGTCCCGACGTAGACCTGAAAGTAAGCTAAATCCTGAGGTAGAGCCCAACACACGTCCCCACGTAGAGCTGAAAGTAAGCTAAATCCTGAGGTAGAGCCCAACACACGTCCCGACGTAGAGCCCAACACACGTCCCGACGTAGAGCCCAACACACGTCCCGACGCAGAGCGGAAAGTAAGCTAAATCCTGAGGTAGAGCCCAACACACGTCCCCACGTAGAGCTGAAAGTAAGCTAAATCCCCACGTAGAGCCCAACACACGTCCCGACGTAGAGCCCAAAACACGTCCCGACGTAGAGCCCAACACACGTCCCGACGTAGATCTGAAAGTAAGCTAAATCCTGACGTAGAGCGCAACACACGTCCCGACGTAGAGCCCAACACACGTCCCGACGTAGAGCCCAACACACGTCCCGACGCAGAGCCCAACACACGTCCCGACGTAGAGTTGAAAGGAAGCTAAACCCTGATGTAGAGCCCAACACACGACCCGACGTAGAGCCCAACACACGTCCCGACCTAGAGCCCAACACACGTCCCGACGTAGAGCGGAAAGTAAGCTAAATCCTGAGGTAGAGCCCAACACACGTCCCCACGTAGAGCTGAAAGTAAGCTAAATCCTAAGGTAGAGCCCAACACAGGTCCCGACGTAGAGCCCAACACACGTCCCGATGTAGAGCCCAACACACATCCCGACGTAGAGCCCAACACACGTCCCGACGTAGAGCCCAACACACGTCCCGACGTAGAGCAAAACACACGTCCCGACGTAGAGTCCAACACACGTCCCGACGTAGAGCCCAACACACGTCCCGACGTAGAGCTGAATGTAAGCTAAATCCTGAGGTAGAGCCCAACACACGTCCCGACGCAGAGCGGAAAGTAAGCTAAATCCTGAGATAGAGACCAACACACGTCCCGACGTAGAGCGGAAAGTAAGCTAAATCCTGAGGTAGAGCCCAACACACGTCCCCACGTAGAGCTGAAAGTAAGCTAAATCCTAAGGTAGAGCCCAACACACGTCCCGACGTAGAGCCCAACACACGTCCCGACGTAGAGCCCAACACACATCCCGACGTAGAGCCCAACACACGTTCCGACGTAGAGCCCAACACACGTCGCGACGTAGAGCAAAACACACGTCCCGACGTAGAGTCCAACGCACGTCCCGACGTAGAGCCCAACACACGTCCCGACGTAGAGCTGTAAGTAAGCTAAATCCCGACGCAAAGCCCAACACACGTCCCGACGTAGAGCTGGAAGTAAGCTACATCCCGACGTAGAGCCCAACACACGTCCCGACGTAGAGCTGAAAGTAAGCTAAATCCTGAGGTAGAGCCCAACACACGTCCCCACGTAGAGCTGAAAGTAAGCTAAATCCTGAGGTAGAGTCCAACTCACGTCCCGACGTAGAGCAAAACACACGTCCCGACGTAGAGCCCAACACACGTCCCGACGTAGAGCCCAACACACGTCCCGACGTAGAGCTGTAAGTAAGCTAAATCCCGACGTAGAGCCCAACACACGTCCCGACGTAGAGCTGGAAGTAAGCTACATCCCGACGTAGAGCCCAACACACGTCCCGACGTAGAGCTGAAAGTAAGCTAAATCCTGAGGTAGAGCCCAACACACGTCCCCACGTAGAGCTGAAAGTAAGCTAAATCCTGAGGTAGAGTCCAACACACGTCCCAACGTAGAGTCCAACACACGTCCCGACGTAGAGCTGGAAGTAAGCTACGTCCCGACGTAGAGCTAGAAGTAAGCTAAATCCCGACGTGGAGCCCAACACACGTCCCGACGTAGAGCCCAACACACGTCCCGACGTAGATCTGAAAGTAAGCTAAATCCTGACGTAGAGCCCAACACACGTCCCGACGTAGAGCCCAACACACGTCCCGACGCAGAGCCCAACACTCCTCCCGACGTAGAGCTCAACACACGTCCCGACGCAAAGCGGAAAGTAAGCTAAATCCTGAGGTAGAGCCCAACACAGGTCCCGTCGCAGAGCGGAAAGTAAGCTAAATCCTGAGGTAGAGCCCAACACACGTCCCGACGTAGAGCCCAACACACGTCCCGACGTAGAGCCCAACACACGTCCCGACGTAGAGCCCAACACACATCCCGACGTAGAGCCCAACACACGTCCCGACGTAGAGCCCAACGCACGTCCCGACGTAGAGCCCAACGCACGTCCCGACGTACAGCCCAACACACGTCCCGACGTAGAGCCCAACGCACGTCCCGACGTAGAGCCCAACACACATCCCGACGTAGAGCCCAACACACGTCCCGACGTAGAGCCCAACAAACGTCCCGACGCAGAGCGGAAAGTAAGCTAAATCCTGAGGTAGAGCCCAACACACGTCCCGACGCAGAGAGGAAAGTAAGCTAAATCCTGAGGTAGAGCCAAACACACGTCCCCACGTAGAGCCCAACACACGTCCCGACATTGACCTGAAAGTAAGCTAAATCCTGATATAGAGCCTAACACACGTCCCGACGTAGAGTCCAACACACGTCCCGACGTATAGTCCAACACACGTCTCGACGTAGAGTCCAACACACGTCCCGACGTAGAGTGCAACACACGTCCCGACGTAGAGCTGGAAGTAAGCTAAATCCCCACGTAGAGCCCAACACACGTCCCGACGTAGAGCCCAACACACGTCCCGACGTAGAGCCCAACACACGTCCCGACGTAGAGCTGAATGTAAGCTAAATCCTGAGGTAGAGCCCAACACACGTCCCGACGCAGAGCGGAAAGTAACCTAAATCCTGAGGTAGAGCCCAACATACGTCCCGACGCAGAGCGGAAAGTAAGCTAAATCCTGAGGTAGAGCCCAACACACGTCCCCACGTAGAGCGGAAAGTAAGCTAAATCCTGAGGTAGAGCCCAACACACGTCCCCACGTAGAGCTGAAAGTAAGCTAAATCCTGAGGTAGAGCCCAACACACGTCCCGACGTAGAGCCCAACACACGTCCCGACGTATACCTGAAAGTAAGTTAAATCCTGAGGTAGAGCCTAACACACGTCCCGACGTAGAGTCCAACACACGTCCCGACATAGAGTGCAACACACGTCCCGTTATAGAGTCCAACACACGTCCAGACGTAGACCTGGAAGTAAGCTAAATCCCGACATAGAGCCCAACACACGTCCCGACGAAGAGCCCAACACACGTCCCGACGTAGAGCCCAACACACGTCCCGACGTAGAGCCCAACACACGTCCCGACCTAGAGCCCAACACACGTCCCGACGTAGAGCTGAATGTAAGCTAAATCCTGAGGTAGAGCCCAACACACGTCCCGACGCAGAGCGGAAAGTAAGCTAAATCCTGAGATAGAGCCCAACACACGTCCCGACGTAGAGCGGAAAGTAAGCTAAATCCTGAGGTAGAGCCCAACACACGTCCCAACGTAGAGCTGAAAGTAAGCTAAATCCTAAGGTAGAGCCCAACACATGTCCCGACGTAGAGCCCAACACACGTCCCGACGTAGAGCCCAACACACGTCCCGACATAGAGCCCAACACACGTCCCGACGTAGAGCCCAACACACGTCCCGACGTAGAGCAAAACACACGTCCCGATGCAGAGTCCAACACACGTCCCGACGTAGAGCCCAACACACGTCCCGACGTAGAGCTGAATGTAAGCTAAATCCTGAGGTAGAGCCCAACACACGTCCCGACGCAGAGCGGAAAGTAAGCTAAATCCTGAGATAGAGCCCAACACACGTCCCGACATAGAGCGGAAAGTAAGCTAAATCCTGAGGTAGAGCCCAACACACGTCCCCACGTAGAGCTGAAAGTAAGCTATATCCTAAGGTAGAGCCCAACACACGTCCCGACGTAGAGCCCAACACACGTCCCGACGTAGAGCCCAACACACATCCCGACGTAGAGCCCAACACACGTTCCGACGTAGAGCCCACACACGTCCCGACGTAGAGCAAAACACACGTCCCGACGTAGAGTCCAACACACGTCCCGACGTAGAGCCCAACACACGTCCCGACGTAGAGCTGGAAGTAAGCTACATCCCGACGTAGAGCCCAACACACGTCCCGACGTAGAGCTGAAAGTAAGCTAAATCCTGAGGTAGAGTCCAACACACGTCCCGACGTAGAGTCCAACACACGTCCCGACGTAGAGTCCAACACACGTCCCGACGTAGAGCTGGAAGGAAGCTACGTCCCGACGTAGAGCTAGAAGTAAGCTAAATCCCGACGTAGAGCCCAACACAGGTCCCGACGTAGAGCCCAACACACGTCCCGACGTAGAGCCCAACAGACGTCCCGACGTAGAGCCCAACACACGTCCCGACGTAGAGCCCAACACACGTCCCGACGTAGAGCCCAACACACGTCCCGACGTAGCGCCCAACACACGTCCCGACGTAGAGCTGAATGTAAGCTAAATCCTGAGGTAAAGCCCAACACACGTCCCGACGCAGAGCGGAAAGTAAGCTAAATCCTGAGGTAGAGCCCAACAAACGTCCCGACGCAGAGCGGAAAGTAAGCTAAATCCTGAGGTAGAGCCCAACAAACGTCCCGACGCAGAGCGGAAAGTAAGCTAAATCCTGAGGTAGAGCCCAACAAACGTCCCGACGCAGAGCGGAAATTAAGCTAAATCCTGAGGTAGAGCCCAACACACGTCCCCACGTAGAGCTGAAAGTAAGCTAAATCCTGAGGTAGAGCCCAACACACGTCCCGACGTAGAGCCCAACACACGTCCCAACGTAGAGTCCAAAACACGTCCCGACTCAGAGCCAAACACACGTCCCGACGTAGAGCCCAAAACACGTTCCGACGTAGAGCTGAAAGTAAGCTAAATCCTGAGGTAGAGCCCAACACACGTCCCGATGTAGAGCCCAACACACGTCCCGACGCAGAGCCAAACACACGTCCCGACGCAGAGCCAAACACACGTCCCGACGTAGAGCCCAACACACGTCCCGACGTAGAGCTGAAAGTAAGCTAAATCCTGATATAGAGCCCAACACACGTCCCGACGCAGAGCCCAACACACGTCCCGACGTAGAGCCCCACACAAGTCCCGACGTAGAGTCCCAAACACGTCCCGACGTAGAGCCCCACACACGTCCCGACGTAGAGCCCCACACACGTCCCGACGCAGAGCCCAACACACGTCCCGACGCAGAGCCCAACACACGTCCCGACGCAGAACCAAACACACGTACCGACGTAGAGCCCAACACACGTTCCGATGTAGAGCTGAAAGTAAGCTAAATCATGATGTAGAGCCCAACACACGTCCCGACGCAGAGCCCAACACACGTCCCGACGTAGAGCCCAACACACGTCCCGACGCAGAGCGGAAAGTAAGCTAAATCCTGAGGTAGAGCCCAACACACGTCCCGACGCAGAGCGGAAAGTAAGCTAAATCCTGAGGTAGAGCCCAACACACTTCCCCACGTAGAGCTGAAAGTAAGCTAAATCCTGAGGTAGAGCCCAACACACGTCCCGACGTAGAGCCCAACACACGTCCCGACGCTGAGCCAAACACACGTCCCGACGCAGAGCCAAACATACGTCCCGACGCAGAGCCAAACACACGTCCCGACGTAGAGCTGAAAGTAAGCTAAATCCTGATGTAGAGCCCAACACACGTCCCGACGCAGAGCCCAACACACGTCCCGACGTAGAGCCCAACACACGTCTCGACGCAGAGCGGAAAGTAAGCTAAATATGAGGTAGAGCCCAAAACACGTCCCGACGCAGAGCGGAAAGTAAGCTAAATCCTCAGGTAGAGCCCAACACACGTCCCCACGTAGAGCTGAAAGTAAGCTAAATCCTGAGGTAGAGCCCAACTCACGTCCCGATGTAGAGCCCAACACACGTCCCGACGTAGACCTGAAAGTAAGCTAAATCCTGAGGTAGAGCCCAACGCACATCTCGACGCAGAGCGCAACACACGTCCCGACGTAGAGCCCCACACACGTCCCGACGTAGAGCCCCACACACGTCCCGACGTAGAGCCCCACACACGTCCCGACGTAGAGCCCCACACACGTCCCGACGTAGAGCCCAACACACGTCCCGACGTAGAGCCCCACACAGGTCCCGACGTAGAGCCCCACACACATCCCGACGCAGAGCCCAACACACGTCCCGACGCAGAGCCCAACACATGTCCCGACGCAGAGCCAAACACACGTCCCGACGTAGAGCCCAACACACGTTACGATGTAGAGCTGAAAGTAAGCTAAATCCTGATGTAGAGCCCAACACACGGCCCGACGTAGAGCCCAACACACGTCCCGACGTAGAGTCCAACACACGTCCCTATGTAGAGCTGAAAGTAAGCTAAATCCTGATGTAGAGCCCAACACACGTCCCGACGCAGAGCCCAACACACGTCCCGACGTAGAGTGGAAAGTAAGCTAAATCCTGAGGTAGAGCCCAACACACGTCCCGACGCAGAGCGGAAAGTAAGCTAAATCCTGAGGTAGAGCCCAACACACGTCCCGACGCAGAGCGGAAAGTAAGCTAAATCCTGAGGTAGAGCCCAACACACGTCCCCACGTAGAGCTGAAAGTAAGCTAAATCCTGAGGTAGAGCCCAACACACGTCCCGACGTAGAGCCCAACAGACGTCCCGACGTAGAGCCCAACACACGTCCCGACGTAGAGCCCAACAGACGTCCCGACGTAGAGCCCAACACACGTCCCGACGTAGAGCCCAACACACGTCCCGACGTAGAGCCCAACACACGTCCCGACGTAGAGCTGAATGTAAGCTAAATCCTGAGGTAAAGCCCAACACACGTCCCGACGCAGAGCGGAAAGTAAGCTAAATCCTGAGGTAGAGCCCAACAAACGTCCCGACGCAGAGCGGAAAGTAAGCTAAATCCTGAGGTAGAGCCCAACAAACGTCCCGACGCAGAGCGGAAAGTAAGCTAAATCCTGAGGTAGAGCCCAACACACGTCCCCACGTAGAGCTGAAAGTAAGCTAAATCCTGAGGTAGAGCCCAACACACGTCCCGACGTAGAGCCCAACACACGTCCCGACGTAGAGCCCAACACACGTCCCGACGTAGAGTCCAAAACACGTCCCGACTCAGAGCCAAACACACGTCCCGACGTAGAGCCCAAAACACGTTCCGACGTAGAGCGGAAAGTAAGCTAAATCCTGAGGTAGAGCCCAACACACGTCCCGATGTAGAGCCCAACACACGTCCCGACGCAGAGCCAAACACACGTCCCGACGCAGAGCCAAACACACGTCCCGACGTAGAGCCCAACACACGTCCCGACGTAGAGCTGAAAGTAAGCTAAATCCTGATATAGAGCCCAACACACGTCCCGACGCAGAGCCCAACACACGTCCCGACGTAGAGCCCAACACACGTCCCGACGTAGACCTGAAAGTAAGCTAAATCCTGATGTAGAGCCCAACGCACGTCCCGACGCAGAGCGCAACACACATCCCGACGTAGAGCCCCACACACGTCCCGACGTAGAGCCCCACACACGTCCCGACGTAGAGCCCCACACACGTCCCGACGCAGAGCCCAACACACGTCCCGACGCAGAGCCCAACACACGTCCCGACGCAGAACCAAACACACGTCCCGACGTAGAGCCCAACACACGTTCCGATGTAGAGCTGAAAGTAAGCTAAATCATGATGTAGAGCCCAACACACGTCCCGACGCAGAGCCCAACACACGTCCCGACGTAGAGCCCAACACACGTCCCGACGCAGAGCGGAAAGTAAGCTAAATCCTTAGGTAGAGCCCAACACACGTCAGGACGCAGAGCGGAAAGTAAGCTAAATCCTGAGGTAGAGCCCAACACACTTCCCCACGTAGAGCTGAAAGTAAGCTAAATCCTGAGGTAGAGCCCAACACACGTCCCGACGTAGAGCCCAACACACGTCCCGACGCTGAGCCAAACACACGTCCCGACGCAGAGCCAAACATACGTCCCGACGCAGAGCCCAACACACGTCCCGACGTAGAGCTGAAAGTAAGCTAAATCCTGATGTAGAGCCCAACACACGTCCCGACGCAGAGCCCAACACACGTCCCGACGTAGAGCCCAACACACGTCTCGACGCAGAGCGGAAAGTAAGCTAAATATGAGGTAGAGCCCAAAACACGTCCCGACGCAGAGCGGAAAGTAAGCTAAATCCTCAGGTAGAGCCCAACACACGTCCCCACGTAGAGCTGAAAGTAAGCTAAATCCTGAGGTAGAGCCCAACTCACGTCCCGATGTAGAGCCCAACACACGTCCCGACGTAGACCTGAAAGTAAGCTAAATCCTGAGGTAGAGCCCAACGCACATCTCGACGCAGAGCGCAACACACGTCCCGACATAGAGCCCCACACACGTCCCGACGTAGAGCCCCACACACGTCCCGACGTAGAGCCCCACACACGTCCCGACGTAGAGCCCGACACACGTCCCGACGTAGAGCCCAACACACGTCCCGACGTAGAGCCCCACACAGGTCCCGACGTAGAGCCCCACACACATCCCGACGCAGAGCCCAACACACGTCCCGACGCAGAGCCCAACACATGTCCCGACGCAGAGCCAAACACACGTCCCGACGTAGAGCCCAACACACGTTACGATGTAGAGCTGAAAGTAAGCTAAATCCTGATGTAGAGCCCAACACACGTCCCGACGCAGACCCCAACACACGTCCCGACGTAGAGCCCAACACACGTCCCTATGTAGAGCTGAAAGTAAGCTAAATCCTGATGTAGAGCCCAACACACGTCCCGACGCAGAGCCCAACACACGTCCCGACGCAGAGCGGAAAGTAAGCTAAATCCTGAGGTAGAGCCCAACACACGTCCCGACGCAGAGCGGAAAGTAAGCTAAATCCTGAGGTAGAGCCCAACACACGTCCCCACGTAGAGCTGAAAGTAAGCTAAATCCTGAGGTAGAGCCCAACACACGTCCCGACGTAGAGCCCAACACACGTCCCGACGTAGAGCCCAACACACGTCCCGACGCAGAGCTGAAAGTAAGCTAAACCCTGAGGTAGAGCCCAACACACGTCCCGACGTAGAGCTGAAAGTAAGCTAAATCCTGATGCAGAGCCCAACACACGTCCCGACGTAGAGCCCAACACACGTCCCGACGTAGAGCCCAACACACGTCCCGACGTAGAGCCCAACACACGTCCCGACGTAGAGCTGGAAATAAGCTAAATCCCGACGTAGAGCCCAACACACATCCCGACGAAGAGCCCAACACATGTCCTGACGTACAGCCCAACACACGTCCCGACGTAGACCTGAAAGTAAGCTAAATCCTGAGGTAGAGCCCAACACACGTCCCGACCTAGAGCCCAACACACGTCCCGACGTAGACCTGAAAGTAAGCTAAATCCTGAGGTAGAGCCCAACACACGTCCCCACGTAGAGCTGAAAGTAAGCTAAATCCTGAGGTAGAGCCCAACACACGTCCCGACGTAGAGCCCAACACACGTCCCGACGTAGAGCCCAACACACGTCCCGACGCAGAGCGGAAAGTAAGCTAAATCCTGAGGTAGAGCCCAACACACGTCCCCACGTAGAGCTGAAAGTAAGCTAAATCCCCACGTAGAGCCCAACACACGTCCCGACGTAGAGCCCAAAACACGTCCCGACGTAGAGCCCAACACACGTCCCGACGTAGATCTGAAAGTAAGCTAAATCCTGACGTAGAGCGCAACACACGTCCCGACGTAGAGCCCAACACACGTCCCGACGTAGAGCCCAACACACGTCCCGACGCAGAGCCCAACACACGTCCCGACGCAGAGCCCAACACACGTCCCGACGCAGAGCCCAACACACGTCCCGACGCAGAGCCCAACACACGTTCTGATGTAGAGCTGAAAGTAAGATAAATCCTAAGGTAGAGCCCAACACACGTCCCGACGTAGAGCCCAACACACGTCCCGACGTAGAGCCCAACACACGTCCCGACGTAGAGCTGGAAGTAAGCTAAATCCCGACGTAGAGTCCAACACACGTCCCAAAGTAGAGCTGGAAGTAAGCTAAATCCTGACGTAGAGCCCAACACACGTCCCCACGTAGAGCTGAAAGTAAGCTAAATCCTGAGGTAGAGCCCAACACACGTCCCGACGTAGAGCTGAAAGTAAGCTAAATCCTGAGGTAGAGTCCAACACACGTCCTGACGTAGAGTCCAACACACGTCCAGACGTAGAGCTGGAAGTAAGCTACGTCCCGACGTAGACCTGGAAGTAAGCTAAATCCCGACGTATAGCCCAACGCACGTCCCTACGTAGAGCCCAACACACGTCCCGACGTAGAGCCCAACACACATCCCGACGTAGAGCCCAACACACGTCCCGACGTAGAGCCCAACACACGTCCCGACGCAGAGCGGAAAGTAAGCTAAATCCTGAGGTAGAGCCCAACACACGTCCCGACGCAGAGATGAAAGTAAGCTAAATCCTGAGGTAGAGCCAAACACACGTCCCCACGTAGAGCCCAACACACGTCCCGACATTGACCTGAAAGTAAGCTAAATCCTGATATAGAGCCTAACACACGTCCCGACGTAGAGTCCAACACACGTCCCGACGTAGATTCCAACACACGTCCCGACGTATAGTCCAACACACGTCCCGACGTAGAGCTGGAAGTAAGCTAAATCCCCACGTAGAGCCCAACACACGTCCCGACGTAGAGCCCAACACACGTCCCGACGTAGAGCCCAACACACGTCCCGACATTGACCTGAAAGTAAGCTAAATCCTGATATAGAGCCTAACACACGTCCCGACGTAGAGTCCAACACACGTCCCGACGTATAGTCCAACACACGTCCCGACGTAGAGTCCAACACATGTCCCGACGTAGAGCTGGAAGTAAGCTAAATCCCCACGTAGAGCCCAACACACGTCCCGACGTAGAGCCCAACACACGTCCCGACGTAGAGCCCAACACACGTCCCGACGTAGAGCTGAAAGTAAGCTAAATCCTGAGGTAGAGCCCAACACACGTCCCGACGTATACCTGAAAGTAAGCTAAATCCTGAGGTAGAGCCTAACACACGTCCCGACGTAGAGTCCAACACACGTCCCGACATAGAGTGCAACACACGTCCCGACGAAGAGTCCAACACACGTCCCGACGTAGACCTGGAAGTAAGCTAAATCCCGACATAGAGCCCAACACACGTCCCGACGTAGAGCCCAACACACGTCCCAACGTAGAGCCCAACACACGTCCCGACGTAGAGCCCAACACACGTCCCGACGTAGAGCTGAATGTAAGCTAAATCCTGAGGTAGAGCCCAACACACGTCCCGACGCAGAGCGGAAAGTAAGCTAAATCCTGAGATAGAGCCCAACACACGTCCCGACGTAGAGCGGAAAGTAAGCTAAATCCTGAGGTAGAGCCCAACACACGTCCCCACGTAGAGCTGAAAGTAAGCTAAATCCTAAGGTAGAGCCCAACACAGGTCCCGACGTAGAGCCCAACACACGTCCCGATGTAGAGCCCAACACACATCCCGACGTAGAGCCCAACACACGTCCCGACGTAGAGCCCAACACACGTCCCGACGTAGAGCAAAACACACGTCCCGACGTAGAGTCCAACACACGTCCCGACGTAGAGCCCAACACACGTCCCGACGTAGAGCTGAATGTAAGCTAAATCCTGAGGTAGAGCCCAACACACGTCCCGACGCAGAGCGGAAAGTAAGCTAAATCCTGAGATAGAGACCAACACACGTCCCGACGTAGAGCGGAAAGTAAGCTAAATCCTGAGGTAGAGCCCAACACACGTCCCCACGTAGAGCTGAAAGTAAGCTAAATCCTAAGGTAGAGCCCAACACACGTCCCGACGTAGAGCCCAACACACGTCCCGACGTAGAGCCCAACACACGTCCCGACGTAGAGCCCAACACACGTCCCGACGTAGAGCCCAACACACGTCCCGACGTAGAGCCCAACACACGTTCCGACGTAGAGCCCAACACACGTCGCGACGTAGAGCAAAACACACGTCCCGACGTAGAGTCCAACGCACGTCCCGACGTAGAGCCCAACACACGTCCCGACGTAGAGCTGTAAGTAAGCTAAATCCCGACGCAGAGCCCAACACACGTCCCGACGTAGAGCTGGAAGTAAGCTACATCCCGACGTAGAGCCCAACACACGTCCCGACGTAGAGCTGAAAGTAAGCTAAATCCTGAGGTAGAGCCCAACACACGTCCCCACGTAGAGCTGAAAGTAAGCTAAATCCTGAGGTAGAGTCCAACTCACGTCCCGACGTAGAGCAAAACACACGTCCCGACGTAGAGCCCAACACACGTCCCGACGTAGAGCCCAACACACGTCCCGACGTAGAGCTGTAAGTAAGCTAAATCCCGACGTAGAGCCCAACACACGTCCCGACGTAGAGCTGGAAGTAAGCTACATCCCTATAGAGCCCAACACACGTCCCGACGTAGAGCTGAAAGTAAGCTAAATCCTGAGGTAGAGCCCAACACACGTCCCCACGTAGAGCTGAAAGTAAGCTAAATCCTGAGGTAGAGTCCAACACACGTCCCAACGTAGAGTCCAACACACGTCCCGACGTAGAGCTGGAAGTAAGCTACGTCCCGACGTAGAGCTAGAAGTAAGCTAAATCCCGACGTGGAGCCCAACACACGTCCCGACGTAGAGCCCAACACACGTCCCGACGTAGATCTGAAAGTAAGCTAAATCCTGACGTAGAGCCCAACACACGTCCCGACGTAGAGCCCAACACACGTCCCGACGCAGAGCCCAACACTCCTCCCGACGTAGAGCCCAACACACGTCCCGACGCAGAGCGGAAAGTAAGCTAAATCCTGAGGTAGAGCCCAACACACGTCCCGTCGCAGAGCGGAAAGTAAGCTAAATCCTGAGGTAGAGCCCAACACACGTCCCGACGTAGAGCCCAACACAAGTCCCGACGTAGAGCCCAACACACGTCCCGACGTAGAGCCCAACACTCATCCCGACGTAGAGCCCAACACACGTCCCGACGTAGAGCCCAACGCACGTCCCGACGTAGAGCCCAACGCACGTCCCGACGTACAGCCCAACGCACGTCCCGACGTAGAGCCCAACGCACGTCCCGACGTAGAGCCCAACACACATCCCGACGTAGAGCCCAACACACGTCCCGACGTAGAGCCCAACAAACGTCCCGACGCAGAGCGGAAAGTAAGCTAAATCCTGAGGTAGAGCCCAACACACGTTCCGACGCAGAGAGGAAAGTAAGCTAAATCCTGAGGTAGAGCCAAACACACGTCCCCACGTAGAGCCCAACACACGTCCCGACATTGACCTGAAAGTAAGCTAAATCCTGATATAGAGCCTAACACACGTCCCGACGTAGAGTCCAACACACGTCCCGACGTATAGTCCAACACACGTCTCGACGTAGAGTCCAACACACGTCCCGACGTAGAGTGCAACACACGTCCCGACGTAGAGCTGGAAGTAAGCTAAATCCCCACGTAGAGCCCAACACACGTCCCGACGTAGAGCCCAACACACGTCCCGACGTAGAGCCCAACACACGTCCCGACGTAGAGCTGAATATAAGCTAAATCCTGAGGTAGAGCCCAACACACGTCCCGACGCAGAGCGGAAAGTAACCTAAATCCTGAGGTAGAGCCCAACATACGTCCCGACGCAGAGCGGAAAGTAAGCTAAATCCTGAGGTAGAGCCCAACACACGTCCCCACGTAGAGCGGAAAGTAAGCTAAATCCTGAGGTAGAGCCCAACACACGTCCCCACGTAGAGCTGAAAGTAAGCTAAATCCTGAGGTAGAGCCCAACACACGTCCCGACGTAGAGCCCAACACACGTCCCGACGTATACCTGAAAGTAAGTTAAATCCTGAGGTAGAGCCTAACACACGTCCCGACGTAGAGTCCAACACACGTCCCGACATAGAGTGCAACACACGTCCCGACATAGAGTCCAACACACGTCCAGACGTAGACCTGGAAGTAAGCTAAATCCCGACATAGAGCCCAACACACGTCCCGACGTAGAGCCCAACACACGTCCCGACGTAGAGCCCAACACACGTCCCGACGTAGAGCCCAACACACGTCCCGACGTAGAGCTGAATGTAAGCTAAATCCTGAGGTAGAGCCCAACACACGTCCCGACGCAGAGCGGAAAGTAAGCTAAATCCTGAGATAGAGCCCAACACACGTCCCGACGTAGAGCGGAAAGTAAGCTAAATCCTGAGGTAGAGCCCAACACACGTCCCAACGTAGAGCTGAAAGTAAGCTAAATCCTAAGGTAGAGCCCAACACACGTCCCGACGTAGAGCCCAACACACGTCCCGACGTAGAGCCCAACACACGTCCCGACATAGAGCCCAACACACGTCCCGACGTAGAGCCCAACACACGTCCCGACGTAGAGTCCAAAACACGTCCCGACGTAGAGCAAAACACACGTCCCGACGCAGAGTCCAACACACGTCCCGACGTAGAGCCCAACACACGTCCCGACGTAGAGCTGAATGTAAGCTAAATCCTGAGGTAGAGCCCAACACACGTCCCGACGCAGAGCGGAAAGTAAGCTAAATCCTGAGATAGAGCCCAACACACGTCCCGACATAGAGCGGAAAGTAAGCTAAATCCTGAGGTAGAGCCCAACACACGTCCCCACGTAGAGCTGAAAGTAAGCTATATCCTAAGGTAGAGCCCAACACACGTCCCGACGTAGAGCCCAACACACGTCCCGACGTAGAGCCCAACACACATCCCGACGTAGAGCCCAACACACGTTCCGACGTGGAGCCCACACACGTCCCGACGTAGAGCAAAACACACGTCCCGACGTAGAGTCCAACACACGTCCCGACGTAGAGCCCAACACACGTCCCGACGTAGAGCTGGAAGTAAGCTACATCCCGACGTAGAGCCCAACACACGTCCCGACGTAGAGCTGAAAGTAAGCTAAATCCTGAGGTAGAGTCCAACACACGTCCCGACGTAGAGTCCAACACACGTCCCGACGTAGAGTCCAACACACGTCCCGACGTAGAGCTGGAAGGAAGCTACGTCCCGACGTAGAGCTAGAAGTAAGCTAAATCCCGACGTAGAGCCCAACACAGGTCCCGACGTAGAGCCCAACAGACGTCCCGACGTAGAGCCCAACAGACGTCCCGACGTAGAGCCCAACACACGTCCCGACGTAGAGCCCAACACACGTCCCGACGTAGAGCCCAACACACGTCCCGACGTAGAGCCCAACACACATCCCGACGTAGAGCCGAACACACGTTCCGACGTAGAGCCCAACACACGTCGCGACGTAGAGCAAAACACACGTCCCGACGTAGAGTCCAACGCACGTCCCGACGTAGAGCCCAACACACGTCCCGACGTAGAGCTGTAAGTAAGCTAAATCCCGACGCAGAGCCCAACACACGTCCCGACGTAGAGCTGGAAGTAAGCTACATCCCGACGTAGAGCCCAACACACGTCCCGACGTAGAGCTGAAAGTAAGCTAAATCCTGAGGTAGAGCCCAACACACGTCCCCACGTAGAGCTGAAAGTAAGCTAAATCCTGAGGTAGAGTCCAACTCACGTCCCGACGTAGAGCAAAACACACGTCCCGACGTAGAGCCCAACACACGTCCCGACGTAGAGCCCAACACACGTCCCGACGTAGAGCTGTAAGTAAGCTAAATCCCGACGTAGAGCCCAACACACGTCCCGACGTAGAGCTGGAAGTAAGCTACATCCCGACGTAGAGCCCAACACACGTCCCGACGTAGAGCTGAAAGTAAGCTAAATCCTGAGGTAGAGCCCAACACACGTCCCCACGTAGAGCTGAAAGTAAGCTAAATCCTGAGGTAGAGTCCAACACACGTCCCAACGTAGAGTCCAACACACGTCCCGACGTAGAGCTGGAAGTAAGCTACGTCCCGACGTAGAGCTAGAAGTAAGCTAAATCCCGACGTGGAGCCCAACACACGTCCCGACGTAGAGCCCAACACACGTCCCGACGTAGATCTGAAAGTAAGCTAAATCCTGACGTAGAGCCCAACACACGTCCCGACGTAGAGCCCAACACACGTCCCGACGCAGAGCCCAACACTCCTCCCGACGTAGAGCCCAACACACGTCCCGACGCAGAGCGGAAAGTAAGCTAAATCCTGAGGTAGAGCCCAACACACGTCCCGTCGCAGAGCGGAAAGTAAGCTAAATCCTGAGGTAGAGCCCAACACACGTCCCGACGTAGAGCCCAACACACGTCCCGACGTAGAGCCCAACACACGTCCCGACGTAGAGCCCAACACACGTCCCGACGTAGAGCCCAACACACATCCCGACGTAGAGCCCAACACACGTCCCGACGTAGAGCCCAACGCACGTCCCGACGTAGAGCCCAACGCACGTCCCGACGTACAGCCCAACGCACGTCCCGACGTAGAGCCCAACGCACGTCCCGACGTAGAGCCCAACACACATCCCGACGTAGAGCCCAACACACGTCCCGACGTAGAGCCCAACAAACGTCCCGACGCAGAGCGGAAAGTAAGCTAAATCCTGAGGTAGAGCCCAACACACGTCCCGACGCAGAGAGGAAAGTAAGCTAAATCCTGAGGTAGAGCCAAACACACGTCCCCACGTAGAGCCCAACACACGTCCCGACATTGACCTGAAAGTAAGCTAAATCCTGATATAGAGCCTAACACACGTCCCGACGTAGAGTCCAACACACGTCCCGACGTATAGTCCAACACACGTCTCGACGTAGAGTCCAACACACGTCCCGACGTAGAGTGCAACACACGTCCCGACGTAGAGCTGGAAGTAAGCTAAATCCCCACGTAGAGCCCAACACACGTCCCGACGTAGAGCCCAACACACGTCCCGACGTAGAGCCCAACACACGTCCCGACGTAGAGCTGAATGTATGCTAAATCCTGAGGTAGAGCCCAACACACGTCCCAACGTAGAGCTGAAAGTAAGCTAAATCCTAAGGTAGAGCCCAACACACGTCCCGACGTAGAGCCCAACACACGTCCCGACGTAGAGCCCAACACACGTCCCGACGCAGAGTCCAACACACGTCCCGACGCAGAGCCCAACACACGTCCCGTCGTAGAGCTGAACGTTAGCTAACTACAGACGTTGAGCCCAACACACGTTCCGACGTAGAGCTGAAAGTAAGCTAAATCCTGATGTAGAGCCCAACACACGTCCTGACGTAGAGCCCAAGACACGTCCCGACGTAGAACCCAAGACACGTCCCGACGTAGAGCCCAACACACGTACCGACGTAGAGCTGGAAATAAGCTAAATCCCGACGTAGAGCCCAACACACATCCCGACGTAGAGCCCAACACACGTCCCGACGTAGAGCCCAACACACGTCCCGACGTAGAGCCCAACACACGTCCCGACGTAGAGTCCAACACACGTCCCGACGTAGAGCTGGAAATAAGCTAAATCCCGACGTAGAGCCCAACACAATCCCGACGTAGAGCCCAACACACGTCCCGACGCAGAGCTGAAAGTAAGCTAAATCCTGAGATAGAGCCCAACACATGTCCCGATGCAGAGCGGAAAGTAAGCTAAAACCTGAGGTGGAGTCCAACACACGTCCCGACGTAGAGTCCAACACACGTCCCGATGTAGAGTCCAACACACGTCCCGACGTAGAGTCCAACACACGTCCCGACGTACAGCCCCACACACGTCCTAACGTACAGCCCTACACACGTCCCGACGTAGAGCCCAACACACGTCCCGACGTAGAGCTGGAAGTAAGCTCAATCCCGACGTAGAGCCCAACACACGTCCCGACGTAGAGCTGGAAGTAAGCTCAATCCCGACGTAGAGCCCAACACACGTCCCGACGTAGAGCTGAAAGTAAGCTAAATCCTGAGGTAGAGCCCAACACACGTCCCCACGTAGAGCTGAAAGTAAGCTAAATCCTGAGGTAGAGCCCAACACAAGTCCCCACGTAGAGCTGAAAGTAAGCTAAATCCTGAGGTAGAGCCCAACACACGTCCCCACGTAGAGCTGAAAGTAAGCTAAATCCTGAGGTAGAGCCCAACACACGTCCCGACGTAGAGCCCAACACACGTCCCGATGTAGAGCCCAACACACGTCCTAACGTACAGCCCCACACACGTCCCGACGTAGAGCCCAACACACGTCCCGACGCAGAGCCAAACACACGTACCGACGTAGAGCCCAACACACGTCCCGACCTAGAGCGGAAAGTAAGCTAAATCCTGAGGTAGAGCCCAACACACGTCCCGACGCAGAGCGGAAAGTAAGCTAAATCCTGAGGTAGAGCCCAACACACGTCCCGACGTAGAGCCCAACACACGTCCCGACGTAGACCTGAAAGTAAGCTAAATCCCGACGTACAGCCAAACACACGTCCCGACGTAGAGTCCAACACACGTCCCGACGTAGAGTCCAACACACGTCCCGACGTAGACCTGGAAGTAAGCTAAATCCCGACGTAGAGCCCAACACACGTCCCGACGTAGAGCCCAACACACGTCCCGACGTAGAGCCCAACACACGTCCCGACGTAGAGCCCAACACACGTCCCGACGTAGAGCTGAATGTAAGCTAAATCCTGAGGTAGAGCCCAACACACGTCCCGACGCAGAGCGGAAAGTAAGCTAAATCCTGAGATAGAGCCCAACACACATCCCGACGTAGAGCGGAAAGTAAGCTAAATCCTGAGGTAGAGCCCAACACACGTCCCCACGTAGAGCTGAAAGTAAGCTAAATCCTAAGGTAGAGCCCAACACATGTCCCGACGTAGAGCCCAACACACGTCCCGACGTAGAGCCCAACACACGTCCCGACGTAGAGCCCAGCACACGTCCTGACGTAGAGCCCAGCACACGTCCTGACGTAGAGCCCAACACACGTCCCGACGTAGAGCCCAACACACGTCCCGACGTAGAGCCCAACACACGTCCCGACGTAGAGCTGGAAGTAAGCTAAATCCCGACGTAGAGCCCAACACACGTCCCGACGTAGAGCTGGAAGTAAGCTAAATCCCGACGTAGAGCCCAACGCACGTCCCGACGTAGAGCTGAAAGTAAGCTAAATCCTGAGGTAGAGCCCAACACACGTCCCCACGTAGAGCTGAAAGTAAGCTAAATCCTGAGGTAGAGTCCAACACACGTCCCGACGTAGAGTCCAACACACGTCCCGACGTAGAGCTGAAAGTAAGCTAAATCCTGATGTAGAGCCCAACACACGTCCCGACGCAGAGCCCAACACACGTCCCGACGTAGAGCCCAACACACGTCTCGACGCAGAGCGGAAAGTAAGCTAAATATGAGGTAGAGCCCAAAACACGTCCCGACGCAGAGCGGAAATTAAGCTAAATCCTCAGGTAGAGCCCAACACACGTCCCCACGTAGAGCTGAAAGTAAGCTAAATCCTGAGGTAGAGCCCAACTCACGTCCCGATGTAGAGCCCAACACACGTCCCGACGTAGACCTGAAAGTAAGCTAAATCCTGAGGTAGAGCCCAACGCACATCTCGATGCAGAGCGCAACACACGTCCCGACGTAGAGCCCCACACACGTCCCGACGTAGAGCCCCACACACGTCCCGACGTAGAGCCCCACACACGTCCCGACGTAGAGCCCGACACACGTCCCGACGTAGAGCCCAACACACGTCCCGACGTAGAGCCCCACACAGGTCCCGACGTAGAGCCCCACACACATCCCGACGCAGAGCCCAACACACGTCCCGACGCAGAGCCCAACACATGTCCCGACGCAGAGCCAAACACACGTCCCGACGTAGAGCCCAACACACGTTACGATGTAGAGCTGAAAGTAAGCTAAATCCTGATGTAGAGCCCAACACACGTCCCGACGCAGACCCCAACACACGTCCCGACGTAGAGCCCAACACACGTCCCTATGTAGAGCTGAAAGTAAGTTAAATCCTGATGTAGAGCCCAACACACGTCCCGACGCAGAGCCCAACACACGTCCCGACGTAGAGCGGAAAGTAAGCTAAATCCTGAGGTAGAGCCCAACACACGTCCCGACGCAGAGCGGAAAGTAAGCTAAATCCTGAGGTAGAGCCCAACACACGTCCCGACGCAGAGCGGAAAGTAAGCTAAATCCTGAGGTAGAGCCCAACACACGTCCCCACGTAGAGCTGAAAGTAAGCTAAATCCTGAGGTAGAGCCCAACACACGTCCCGACGTAGAGCCCAACACACGTCCCGACGTAGAGCCCAACACACGTCCCGACGCAGAGCTGAAAGTAAGCTAAACCCTGAGGTAGAGCCCAACACACGTCCCGACGTAGATCTGAAAGTAAGCTAAATCCTGATGCAGAGCCCAACACACGTCCCGACGTAGAGCCCAACACACGTCCCGACGTAGAGCCCAACACACGTCCCGACGTAGAGCCCAACACACGTCCCGACGTAGAGCTGGAAATAAGCTAAATCCCGACGTAGAGCCCAACACACATCCCGACGAAGAGCCCAACACATGTCCTGACGTACAGCCCAACACACGTCCCGACGTAGACCTGAAAGTAAGCTAAATCCTGAGGTAGAGCCCAACACACGTCCCGACCTAGAGCCCAACACACGTCCCGACGTAGACCTGAAAGTAAGCTAAATCCTGAGGTAGAGCCCAACACACGTCCCCACGTAGAGCTGAAAGTAAGCTAAATCCTGAGGTAGAGCCCAACACACGTCCCCACGTAGAGCTGAAAGTAAGCTAAATCCTGAGGTAGAGCCCAACACACGTCCCGACGTAGAGCCCAACACACGTCCCGACGTAGAGCCCAACACACGTCCCGACGCAGAGCGGAAAGTAAGCTAAATCCTGAGGTAGAGTCCAACACACGTCGCGACGTAGAGCCCAACGCACGTCCCGACGCAGAGCCCAACGCACGTCCCGACGCAGAGCCCAACGCACGTCCCGACGCAGAGCCCAACGCACGTCCCGACGCAGAGCCCAACGCACGTCCCGACGTAGAGCTGAAAGTTAGCTAACTACAGACGTAGAGCCCAACGCACGTCCCGACGTAGAGCTGAAAGTTAGCTAACTACAGACGCAGAGCCCAACGCACGTCCCGACGCAGAGCCCAACGCACGTCCCGACGCAGAGCCCAACGCACGTCCCGACGCAGAGCTGAAAGTAAGCTAACTACAGACGCAGAGCCCAACGCACGTCCCGACGCAGAGCTGAAAGTAAGCTAAATCCCGACCTAGAGCCCAACGCACGTCCCGACGTAGAGCCCAACGCACGTCCCGACGTAGAGCTGAAAGTTAGCTAACTACAGACGTAGAGCCCACCGCACGTCCCGACGTAGAGCCCAACGCACGTCCCGACGTAGAGCTAAAAGTAAGCTAAATCCCGACGTAGAGCCCAACGCACGTCCCGACGTAGAGCAGAAAGTAAGCTAAATCCCGACGTAGAGGCCAACGCACGTCCCGACGTAGAGGCCAACGCACGTCCCGACGTAGAGGCCAACGCACGTCCCGACGTAGAGGCCAACGCACGTCCCGACGTAGAGCTGAAAGTAAGCTAAATCCCGACGTAGAGGCCAACGCACGTCCCGACGTAGAGGCCAACGCACGTCCCGACGTAGAGCTGAAAGTAAGCTAAATCCCGACGTAGAGCCCAACGCACGTCCCGACGTAGAGCTGAAAGTAAGCTAAAACCCGACGTAGAGCCCAACGCACGTCCCGACGTAGAGCTGAAAGTAAGCTAAATCCCGACGTAGAGGCCAACGCACGTCCCGACGTAGAGGCCAACGCACGTCCCGACGTAGAGGCCAACGCACGTCCCGACGTAGAGGCCAACGCACGTCCCGACGTAGAGCTGAAAGTAAGCTAAATCCCGAAGTAGAGGCCAACACACGTCCCGACGTAGAGGCCAACGCACGTCCCGACGTAGAGCTGAAAGTAAGCTAAATCCCGACGTAGAGCCCAACGCACGTCCCGACGTAGAGCCCAACGCACGTCCCGACGTAGAGCCCAACGCACGTCCCGACGTAGAGCCCAACGCACGTCCCGACGTAGAGCTGAAAGTAAGCTAAATCCCGATGTAGAGGCCAACGCACGTCCCGACGTAGAGCCCAACGCACGTCCCGACGTAGAGGCCAACGCACGTCCCGACGTAGAGCTGAAAGTAAGTTAAATCCCGACGTAGAGCCCAACGCACGTCCCGACGTAGAGCCCAACGCACATCCCGACGTAGCGCCCAACGCACATCCCGACGTAGAGCTGAAATTAAGTTAAATCCCGACGTAGAGGCCAACGCACGTCCCGACTTAGAGGCCAACGCACGTCCCGACGTAGAGGCCAACGCACGTCCCGACGTAGAGCTGAAAGTAAGCTAAATCCCGACGTAGAGCCCAACGCACGTCCCGACGTAGAGCCCAACGCACGTCCCGACGTAGAGCCCAACGCACGTCCCGACGTAGAGCCCAACGCACGTCCCGACGTAGAGCTGAAAGATAGCTAACTACAGACGTAGAGCCCAACGCACGTCCCGACGTAGAGCCCAACGCACGTCCCGACGTAGAGCCCAACGCACGTCCCGACGTAGAGCTAAAAGTAAGCTAAATCCCGACGTAGAGCCCAACGCACGTCCCGACGTAGAGCTGAAAGTAAGCTAAATCCCGACGTAGAGGCCAACGCACGTCCCGACGTAGAGGCCAACGCACGTCCCGACGTAGAGCTGAAAGTAAGCTAAATCCCGACGTAGAGGCCAACGCACGTCCCGACGTAGAGGCCAACGCACGTCCCGACGTAGAGGACAACGCACGTCCCGACGTAGAGCCCAACGCACGTCCCGACGTAGAGCTGAAAGTAAGCTAAATCCCGACGTAGCGCCCAACGCACGTCCCGACGTAGAGCCCAACGCACGTCCCGACGTAGAGCTGAAAGTTAGCTAACTACAGACGTAGAGCCCAACGCACGTCCCGACGTAGAGCCCAACGCACGTCCCGACGTAGAGCCCAACGCACGTCCCGACGTAGAGCCCAACGCACGTCCCAACGTAGAGCCCAACGCACGTCCCGACGTAGAGCTGAAAGTAAGCTAAATCCCGACGTAGCGCCCAACGCACGTCCCGACGTAGCGCCCAACGCACGTCCCGACGTAGCGCCCAACGCACGTCCCGACGTAGAGCTGAAAGTTAGCTAACTACAGACGTAGAGCCCAACGCACGTCCCGACGTAGAGCTGAAAGTTAGCTAACTACAGACGTAGAGCCCAACGCACGTCCCGACGCAGAGCCCAACGCACGTCCCGACGCAGAGCCCAACGCACGTCCCGACGCAGAGCCCAACGCACGTCCCGACGCAGCGCCCAACGCACGTCCCGACGTAGAGCTGAAAGTTAGCTAACTACAGACGTAGAGCCCAACGCACGTCCCGACGTAGAGCTGAAAGTTAGCTAACTACAGACGTAGAGCCCAACGCACGTCCCGACGCAGAGCCCAACGCACGTCCCGACGCAGAGCCCAACGCACGTCCCGACGCAGAGCCCAACGCACGTCCCGACGCAGAGCCCAACGCACGTCCCGACGCAGAGCTGAAAGTAAGCTAAATCCCGACGCAGAGCCCAACGCACGTCCCGACGCAGAGCTGAAAGTAAGCTAAATCCCGACGCAGAGCCCAACGCACGTCCCGACGCAGAGCTGAAAGTAAGCTAAATCCCGACGCAGAGCCCAACGCACGTCCCGACGCAGAGCTGAAAGTAAGCTAAATCCCGACGCAGAGCCCAACGCACGTCCCGACGCAGAGCTGAAAGTAAGCTAAATCCCGACGCAGAGCCCAACGCACGTCCCGACGCAGAGCCCAACGCACGTCCCGACGTAGAGCTGAAAGTTAGCTAACTACAGACGTAGAGCCCAACGCACGTCCCGACGTAGAGCTGAAAGTAAGCTAAATCCCGACGCAGAGCCCAACGCACGTCCCGACGCAGAGCTGAAAGTAAGCTAAATCCCGACGCAGAGCCCAACGCACGTCCCGACGCAGAGCCCAACGCACGTCCCGACGTAGAGCTGAAAGTTAGCTAACTACAGACGTAGAGCCCAACGCACGTCCCGACGTAGAGCTGAAAGTTAGCTAACTACAGACGTAGAGCCCAACGCACGTCCCGACGCAGAGCCCAACGCACGTCCCGACGCAGAGCCCAACGCACGTCCCGACGCAGAGCCCAACGCACGTCCCGACGCAGAGCCCAACGCACGTCCCGACGCAGAGCTGAAAGTAAGCTAAATCCCGACGCAGAGCCCAACGCACGTCCCGACGCAGAGCTGAAAGTAAGCTAAATCCCGACGCAGAGCCCAACGCACGTCCCGACGCAGAGCTGAAAGTAAGCTAAATCCCGACGCAGAGCCCAACGCACGTCCCGACGCAGAGCCCAACGCACGTCCCGACGTAGAGCTGAAAGTTAGCTAACTACAGACGTAGAGCCCAACGCACGTCCCGACGTAGAGCTGAAAGTTAGCTAACTACAGACGTAGAGCCCAACGCACGTCCCGACGCAGAGCCCAACGCACGTCCCGACGCAGAGCCCAACGCACGTCCCGACGCAGAGCCCAACGCACGTCCCGACGCAGAGCTGAAAGTAAGCTAACTACAGACGCAGAGCCCAACGCACGTCCCGACGCAGAGCTGAAAGTAAGCTAAATCCCGACCTAGAGCCCAACGCACGTCCCGACGTAGAGCTGAAAGTTAGCTAACTACAGACGTAGAGCCCACTGCACGTCCCGACGTAGAGCCCACCGCACGTCCCGACGTAGAGCCCAACGCACGTCCCGACGTAGAGCTAAAAGTAAGCTAAATCCCGACGTAGAGCTCAACGCACGTCCCGACGTAGAGCTGAAAGTAAGCTAAATCCCGACGTAGAGGCCAACGCACGTCCCGACGTAGAGGCCAACGCACGTCCCGACGTAGAGGCCAACGCACGTCCCGACGTAGAGGCCAACGCACGTCCCGACGTAGAGGCCAACGCACGTCCCGACGTAGAGCCCAACGCACGTCCCGACGTAGAGCCCAACACACGTCCCGACGTAGAGCTGAATGTAAGCTAAATCCTGAGGTAGAGCCCAACACACGTCCCGACGCAGAGCGGAAAGTAAGCTAAATCCTGAGATAGAGCCCAACACACGTCCCGACGTAGAGCGGAAAGTAAGCTAAATCCTGAGGTAGAGCCCAACACACGTCCCAACGTAGAGCTGAAAGTAAGCTAAATCCTAAGGTAGAGCCCAACACACGTCCCGACGTAGAGCCCAACACACGTCCCGACGTAGAGCCCAACACACGTCCCGACGTAGAGCCCAACACACGTCCCGACGTAGAGCAAAACACACGTCCCGACGCAGAGTCCAACACACGTCCCGACGTAGAGCCCAACACACGTCCCGACGTAGAGCTGAATGTAAGCTAAATCCTGAGGTAGAGCCCAACACACGTCCCGACGCAGAGCGGAAAGTAAGCTAAATCCTGAGATAGAGCCCAACACACGTCCCGACATAGAGCGGAAAGTAAGCTAAATCCTGAGGTAGAGCCCAACACACGTCCCCACGTAGAGCTGAAAGTAAGCTATATCCTAAGGTAGAGCCCAACACATGTCCCGACGTAGAGCCCAACACACGTCCCGACGTAGAGCCCAACACACATCCCGACGTAGAGCCCAACACACGTTCCGACGTAGAGCCCACACACGTCCCGACGTAGAGCAAAACACACGTCCCGACGTAGAGTCCAACACACGTCCCGACGTAGAGCCCAACACACGTCCCGACGTAGAGCTGGAAGTAAGCTACATCCCGACGTAGAGCCCAACACACGTCCCGACGTAGAGCTGAAAGTAAGCTAAATCCTGAGGTAGAGTCCAACACACGTCCCGACGTAGAGTCCAACACACGTCCCGACGTAGAGTCCAACACACGTCCCGACGTAGAGTCCAACACACGTCCCGACGTAGAGTCCAACACACGTCCCGACGTAGAGCTGGAAGGAAGCTACGTCCCGACGTAGAGCTAGAAGTAAGCTAAATCCCGACGTAGAGCCCAACACAGGTCCCGACGTAGAGCCCAACACACGTCCCGACGTAGAGCCCAACAGACGTCCCGACGTAGAGCCCAACACACGTCCCGACGTAGAGCCCAACACACGTCCCGACGTAGAGCCCAACACACGTCCCGACGTAGCGCCCAACACACGTCCCGACGTAGAGCTGAATGTAAGCTAAATCCTGAGGTAAAGCCCAACACACGTCCCGACGCAGAGCGGAAAGTAAGCTAAATCCTGAGGTAGAGCCCAACAAACGTCCCGACGCAGAGCGGAAAGTAAGCTAAATCCTGAGGTAGAGCCCAACAAACGTCCCGACGCAGAGCGGAAAGTAAGCTAAATCCTGAGGTAGAGCCCAACAAACGTCCCGACGCAGAGCGGAAAGTAAGCTAAATCCTGAGGTAGAGCCCAACACACGTCCCCACGTAGAGCTGAAAGTAAGCTAAATCCTGAGGTAGAGCCCAACACACGTCCCGACGTAGAGCCCAACACACGTCCCAACGTAGAGTCCAAAACATGTCCCGACTCAGAGCCAAACACACGTCCCGACGTAGAGCCCAAAACACGTTCCGACGTAGAGCCCAAAACACGTTCCGACGTAGAGCTGAAAGTAAGCTAAATCCTGAGGTAGAGCCCAACACACGTCCCGATGTAGAGCCCAACACACGTCCCGACGCAGAGCCAAACACACGTCCCGACGCAGAGCCAAACACACGTCCCGACGTAGAGCCCAACACACGTCCCGACGTAGAGCTGAAAGTAAGCTAAATCCTGATATAGAGCCCAACACACGTCCCGACGCAGAGCCCAACACACGTCCCGACGTAGAGCCCCACACAAGTCCCGACGTAGAGTCCCAAACACGTCCCGACGTAGAGCCCCACACACGTCCCGACGTAGAGCCCCACACACGTCCCGACGCAGAGCCCAACACACGTCCCGACGCAGAGCCCAACACACGTCCCGACGCAGAACCAAACACACGTACCGACGTAGAGCCCAACACACGTTCCGATGTAGAGCTGAAAGTAAGCTAAATCATGATGTAGAGCCCAACACACGTCCCGACGCAGAGCCCAACACACGTCCCGACGTAGAGCCCAACACACGTCCCGACGCAGAGCGGAAAGTAAGCTAAATCCTGAGGTAGAGCCCAACACACGTCCCGACGCAGAGCGGAAAGTAAGCTAAATCCTGAGGTAGAGCCCAACACACTTCCCCACGTAGAGCTGAAAGTAAGCTAAATCCTGAGGTAGAGCCCAACACACGTCCCGACGTAGAGCCCAACACACGTCCCGACGCTGAGCCAAACACACGTCCCGACGCAGAGCCAAACATATGTCCCGACGCAGAGCCAAACACACGTCCCGACGTAGAGCTGAAAGTAAGCTAAATCCTGATGTAGAGCCCAACACACGTCCCGACGCAGAGCCCAACACACGTCCCGACGTAGAGCCCAACACACGTCTCGACGCAGAGCGGAAAGTAAGCTAAATATGAGGTAGAGCCCAAAACACGTCCCGACGCAGAGCGGAAAGTAAGCTAAATCCTCAGGTAGAGCCCAACACACGTCCCCACGTAGAGCTGAAAGTAAGCTAAATCCTGAGGTAGAGCCCAACTCACGTCCCGATGTAGAGCCCAACACACGTCCCGACGTAGACCTGAAAGTAAGCTAAATCCTGAGGTAGAGCCCAACGCACATCTCGACGCAGAGCGCAACACACGTCCCGACGTAGAGCCCCACACACGTCCCGACGTAGAGCCCCACACACGTCCCGACGTAGAGCCCCACACACGTCCCGACGTAGAGCCCCACACACGTCCCGACGTAGAGCCCCACACACGTCCCGACGTAGAGCCCGACACACGTCCCGACGTAGAGCCCAACACACGTCCCGACGTAGAGCCCCACACAGGTCCCGACGTAGAGCCCCACACACATCCCGACGCAGAGCCCAACACACGTCCCGACGCAGAGCCCAACACATGTCCCGACGCAGAGCCAAACACACGTCCCGACGTAGAGCCCAACACACGTTACGATGTAGAGCTGAAAGTAAGCTAAATCCTGATGTAGAGCCCAACACACGGCCCGACGTAGAGCCCAACACACGTCCCGACGTAGAGCCCAACACACGTCCCTATGTAGAGCTGAAAGTAAGCTAAATCCTGATGTAGAGCCCAACACACGTCCCGACGCAGAGCCCAACACACGTCCCGACGTAGAGCGGAAAGTAAGCTAAATCCTGAGGTAGAGCCCAACACACGTCCCGACGCAGAGCGGAAAGTAAGCTAAATCCTGAGGTAGAGCCCAACACACGTCCCGACGCAGAGCGGAAAGTAAGCTAAATCCTGAGGTAGAGCCCAACACACGTCCCCACGTAGAGCTGAAAGTAAGCTAAATCCTGAGGTAGAGCCCAACACACGTCCCGACGTAGAGCCCAACAGACGTCCCGACGTAGAGCCCAACACACGTCCCGACGTAGAGCCCAACAGACGTCCCGACGTAGAGCCCAACACCCGTC
Organism: Leptosomus discolor; assembly: GCF_034619465.1. Classification (NCBI taxonomy): domain Eukaryota; kingdom Metazoa; phylum Chordata; class Aves; order Leptosomiformes; family Leptosomidae; genus Leptosomus; species Leptosomus discolor. Next base: position 905,868 of record NW_028237953.1, on the reverse strand, counting down.
CCGACGTAGAGCCCAACACACGTCCCGACGTAGAGCCCAACACACGTCCCGACGTAGAGCTGAATGTAAGCTAAATCCTGAGGTAAAGCCCAACACACGTCCCGACGCAGAGCGGAAAGTAAGCTAAATCCTGAGGTAGAGCCCAACAAACGTCCCGACGCAGAGCGGAAAGTAAGCTAAATCCTGAGGTAGAGCCCAACAAACGTCCCGACGCAGAGCGGAAAGTAAGCTAAATCCTGAGGTAGAGCCCAACACACGTCCCCACGTAGAGCTGAAAGTAAGCTAAATCCTGAGGTAGAGCCCAACACACGTCCCGACGTAGAGCCCAACACACGTCCCGACGTTGAGCCCAACACACGTCCCGACGTAGAGTCCAAAACACGTCCCGACTCAGAGCCAAACACACGTCCCGACGTAGAGCCCAAAACACGTTCCGACGTAGAGCGGAAAGTAAGCTAAATCCTGAGGTAGAGCCCAACACACGTCCCGATGTAGAGCCCAACACACGTCCCGACGCAGAGCCAAACACACGTCCCGACGCAGAGCCAAACACACGTCCCGACGTAGAGCCCAAAACACGTCCCGACGTAGAGCTGAAAGTAAGCTAAATCCTGATATAGAGCCCAACACACGTCCCGACGCAGAGCCCAACACACGTCCCGACGTAGAGCCCAACACACGTCCCGACGTAGACCTGAAAGTAAGCTAAATCCTGATGTAGAGCCCAACGCACGTCCCGACGCAGAGCGCAACACACATCCCGACGTAGAGCCCCACACACGTCCCGACGTAGAGCCCCACACACGTCCCGACGTAGAGCCCCACACACGTCCCGACGTAGAGCCCCACACACGTCCCGACGCAGAGCCCAACACACGTCCCGACGCAGAGCCCAACACACGTCCCGACGCAGAGCCCAACACACGTCCCGACGCAGAACCAAACACACGTCCCGACGTAGAGCCCAACACACGTTCCGATGTAGAGCTGAAAGTAAGCTAAATCATGATGTAGAGCCCAACACACGTCCCGACGCAGAGCCCAACACACGTCCCGACGTAGAGCCCAACACACGTCCCGACGCAGAGCGGAAAGTAAGCTAAATCCTGAGGTAGAGCCCAACACACGTCCCGACGCAGAGCGGAAAGTAAGCTAAATCCTGAGGTAGAGCCCAACACACTTCCCCACGTAGAGCTGAAAGTAAGCTAAATCCTGAGGTAGAGCCCAACACACGTCCCGACGTAGAGCCCAACACACGTCCCGACGCTGAGCCAAACACACGTCCCGACGCAGAGCCAAACATACGTCCCGACGCAGAGCCCAACACACGTCCCGACGTAGAGCTGAAAGTAAGCTAAATCCTGATGTAGAGCCCAACACACGTCCCGACGCAGAGCCCAACACACGTCCCGACGTAGAGCCCAACACACGTCTCGACGCAGAGCGGAAAGTAAGCTAAATATGAGGTAGAGCCCAAAACACGTCCCGACGCAGAGCGGAAAGTAAGCTAAATCCTCAGGTAGAGCCCAACACACGTCCCCACGTAGAGCTGAAAGTAAGCTAAATCCTGAGGTAGAGCCCAACTCACGTCCCGATGTAGAGCCCAACACACGTCCCGACGTAGACCTGAAAGTAAGCTAAATCCTGAGGTAGAGCCCAACGCACATCTCGACGCAGAGCGCAACACACGTCCCGACGTAGAGCCCCACACACGTCCCGACGTAGAGCCCCACACACGTCCCGACGTAGAGCCCCACACACGTCCCGACGTAGAGCCCGACACACGTCCCGACGTAGAGCCCAACACACGTCCCGACGTAGAGCCCCACACAGGTCCCGACGTAGAGCCCCACACACATCCCGACGCAGAGCCCAACACACGTCCCGACGCAGAGCCCAACACATGTCCCGACGCAGAGCCAAACACACGTCCCGACGTAGAGCCCAACACACGTTACGATGTAGAGCTGAAAGTAAGCTAAATCCTGATGTAGAGCCCAACACACGTCCCGACGCAGACCCCAACACACGTCCCGACGTAGAGCCCAACACACGTCCCTATGTAGAGCTGAAAGTAAGCTAAATCCTGATGTAGAGCCCAACACACGTCCCGACGCAGAGCCCAACACACGTCCCGACGTAGAGCGGAAAGTAAGCTAAATCCTGAGGTAGAGCCCAACACACGTCCCGACGCAGAGCGGAAAGTAAGCTAAATCCTGAGGTAGAGCCCAACACACGTCCCGACGCAGAGCGGAAAGTAAGCTAAATCCTGAGGTAGAGCCCAACACACGTCCCCACGTAGAGCTGAAAGTAAGCTAAATCCTGAGGTAGAGCCCAACACACGTCCCGACGTAGAGCCCAACACACGTCCCGACGTAGAGCCCAACACACGTCCCGACGCAGAGCTGAAAGTAAGCTAAACCCTGAGGTAGAGCCCAACACACGTCCCGACGTAGAGCTGAAAGTAAGCTAAATCCTGATGCAGAGCCCAACACACGTCCCGACGTAGAGCCCAACACACGTCCCGACGTAGAGCCCAACACACGTCCCGACGTAGAGCCCAACACACGTCCCGACGTAGAGCTGGAAATAAGCTAAATCCCGACGTAGAGCCCAACACACATCCCGACGAAGAGCCCAACACATGTCCTGACGTACAGCCCAACACACGTCCCGACGTAGACCTGAAAGTAAGCTAAATCCTGAGGTAGAGCCCAACACACGTCCCGACCTAGAGCCCAACACACGTCCCGACGTAGACCTGAAAGTAAGCTAAATCCTGAGGTAGAGCCCAACACACGTCCCCACGTAGAGCTGAAAGTAAGCTAAATCCTGAGGTAGAGCCCAACACACGTCCCGACGTAGAGCCCAACACACGTCCCGACGTAGAGCCCAACACACGTCCCGACGCAGAGCGGAAAGTAAGCTAAATCCTGAGGTAGAGTCCAACACACGTCGCGACGTAGAGTCCAACACACGTCCCGACGTAGAGTCCAACGCACGTCCCGACGTAGAGCTGAAAGTAAGCTAAATCCTGAGGTAGAGCCCAACACACGTCCCGACGTACAGCCCAACACACGTCCCGACGTAGAGCCCAACACACGTCCCGACGTAGAGTCCTACGCACGTCCCGACGTAGAGCCCAACGCACGTCCCGACGCAGAGCCCAACACACGTCCCGACGTAGAGCCCAACAGACGTCCCGACGTAGAGCTGAAAGTAAGCTAAATCCTGACTTAGAGCCCAACACACGTCCCGACGTAGAGCCCAACACACGTCCCGACGTAGAGCCCAACACACGTCCCGACGTAGAGCCCAACACACGTCCCGACGCAGAGCCCAACACACGTCCCGACGCAGAGCCCAACACACGTCCCGTCGTAGAGCTGAACGTTAGCTAACTACAGACGTTGAGCCCAACACACGTTCCGACGTAGAGCTGAAAGTAAGCTAAATCCTGATGTAGAGCCCAACACACGTTCTGACGTAGAGCCCAAGACACGTCCCGACGTAGAACCCAAGACACGTCCCGACGTAGAGCCCAACACACGTACCGACGTAGAGCTGGAAATAAGCTAAATCCCGACGTAGAGCCCAACACACATCCCGACGTAGAGCCCAACACACGTCCCGACGTAGAGCCCAACACACGTCCCGACGTAGAGCCCAACACACGTCCCGACGTAGAGTCCAACACACGTCCCGACGTAGAGCTGGAAATAAGCTAAATCCCGACGTAGAGCCCAACACAATCCCGACGTAGAGCCCAACACACGTCCCGACGCAGAGCTGAAAGTAAGCTAAATCCTGAGATAGAGCCCAACACATGTCCCGATGCAGAGCGGAAAGTAAGCTAAAACCTGAGGTGGAGTCCAACACACGTCCCGACGTAGAGCCCAACACACGTCCCGATGTAGAGTCCAACACACGTCCCGACGTAGAGTCCAACACACGTCCCGACGTACAGCCCCACACACGTCCTAACGTACAGCCCTACACACGTCCCGACGTAGAGCCCAACACACGTCCCGACGTAGAGCTGGAAGTAAGCTCAATCCCGACGTAGAGCCCAACACACGTCCCGACGTAGAGCTGGAAGTAAGCTCAATACCGACGTAGCGCCCAACACACGTCCCGACGTAGAGCTGAAAGTAAGCTAAATCCTGAGGTAGAGCCCAACACACGTCCCCACGTAGAGCTGAAAGTAAGCAAAATCCTGAGGTAGAGCCCAACACACGTCCCCACGTAGAGCTGAAAGTAAGCTAAATCCTGAGGTAGAGCCCAACACAAGTCCCCACGTAGAGCTGAAAGTAAGCTAAATCCTGAGGTAGAGCCCAACACACGTCCCCACGTAGAGCTGAAAGTAAGCTAAATCCTGAGGTAGAGCCCAACACACGTCCCGACGTAGAGCCCAACACACGTCCCGATGTAGAGCCCAACACACGTCCTAACGTACAGCCCCACACACGTCCCGACGTAGAGCCCAACACACGTCCCGACGCAGAGCCAAACACACGTCCCGACGTAGAGCCCAACACACGTCCCGAACTAGAGCGGAAAGTAAGCTAAATCCTGAGGTAGAGCCCAACACACGTCCCGACGCAGAGCGGAAAGTAAGCTAAATCCTGAGGTAGAGCCCAACACACGTCCCGACGTAGAGCCCAACACACGTCCCGACGTAGACCTGAAAGTAAGCTAAATCCCGACGTACAGCCCAACACACGTCCCGACGTAGAGTCCAACACACGTCCCGACGTAGAGTCCAACACACGTCCCGACGTAGACCTGGAAGTAAGCTAAATCCCGACGTAGAGCCCAACACACGTCCCGACGTAGAGCCCAACACACGTCCCGACGTAGAGCCCAACACACGTCCCGACGTAGAGCTGAATGTAAGCTAAATCCTGAGGTAGAGCCCAATACACGTCCCGACGCAGAGCGGAAAGTAAGCTAAATCCTGAGATAGAGCCCAACACACATCCCGACGTAGAGCGGAAAGTAAGCTAAATCCTGAGGTAGAGCCCAACACACGTCCCCACGTAGAGCTGAAAGTAAGCTAAATCCTAAGGTAGAGCCCAACACATGTCCCGACGTAGAGCCCAACACACGTCCCGACGTAGAGCCCAACACACGTCCCGACGTAGAGCCCAGCACACGTCCTGACGTAGAGCCCAGCACACGTCCTGACGTAGAGCCCAACACACGTCCCGACGTAGAGCCCAACACACGTCCCGACGTAGAGCCCAACACACGTCCCGACGTAGAGCTGGAAGTAAGCTAAATCCCGACCTAGAGCCCAACACACGTCCCGACGTAGAGCTGGAAGTAAGCTAAATCCCGACGTAGAGCCCAACGCACGTCCCGACGTAGAGCTGAAAGTAAGCTAAATCCTGAGGTAGAGCCCAACACACGTCCCCACGTAGAGCTGAAAGTAAGCTAAATCCTGAGGTAGAGTCCAACACACGTCCCGACGTAGAGTCCAACACACGTCCCGACGCAGAGCCCAACACACGTCCCGACGTAGAGCTGAAAGTAAGCTAAATCCTGATGTAGAGCCCAACACACGTCCCGACGCAGAGCCCAACACACGTCCCGACGTAGAGCCCAACACACGTCTCGACGCAGAGCGGAAAGTAAGCTAAATATGAGGTAGAGCCCAAAACACGTCCCGACGCAGAGCGGAAAGTAAGCTAAATCCTCAGGTAGAGCCCAACACACGTCCCCACGTAGAGCTGAAAGTAAGCTAAATCCTGAGGTAGAGCCCAACTCACGTCCCGATGTAGAGCCCAACACACGTCCCGACGTAGACCTGAAAGTAAGCTAAATCCTGAGGTAGAGCCCAACGCACATCTCGACGCAGAGCGCAACACACGTCCCGACGTAGAGCCCCACACACGTCCCGACGTAGAGCCCCACACACGTCCCGACGTAGAGCCCCACACACGTCCCGACGTAGAGCCCGACACACGTCCCGACGTAGAGCCCAACACACGTCCCGACGTAGAGCCCCACACAGGTCCCGACGTAGAGCCCCACACACATCCCGACGCAGAGCCCAACACACGTCCCGACGCAGAGCCCAACACATGTCCCGACGCAGAGCCAAACACACGTCCCGACGTAGAGCCCAACACACGTTACGATGTAGAGCTGAAAGTAAGCTAAATCCTGATGTAGAGCCCAACACACGTCCCGACGCAGACCCCAACACACGTCCCGACGTAGAGCCCAACACACTTCCCTATGTAGAGCTGAAAGTAAGTTAAATCCTGATGTAGAGCCCAACACACGTCCCGACGCAGAGCCCAACACACGTCCCGACGTAGAGCGGAAAGTAAGCTAAATCCTGAGGTAGAGCCCAACACACGTCCCGACGCAGAGCGGAAAGTAAGCTAAATCCTGAGGTAGAGCCCAACACACGTCCCCACGTAGAGCTGAAAGTAAGCTAAATCCTGAGGTAGAGCCCAACACACGTCCCGACGTAGAGCCCAACACACGTCCCGACGTAGAGCCCAACACACGTCCCGACGCAGAGCTGAAAGTAAGCTAAACCCTGAGGTAGAGCCCAACACACGTCCCGACGTAGATCTGAAAGTAAGCTAAATCCTGATGCAGAGCCCAACACACGTCCCGACGTAGAGCCCAACACACGTCCCGACGTAGAGCCCAACACACGTCCCGACGTAGAGCTGGAAATAAGCTAAATCCCGACGTAGAGCCCAACACACATCCCGACGAAGAGCCCAACACATGTCCTGACGTACAGCCCAACACACGTCCCGACGTAGACCTGAAAGTAAGCTAAATCCTGAGGTAGAGCCCAACACACGTCCCGACCTAGAGCCCAACACACGTCCCGACGTAGACCTGAAAGTAAGCTAAATCCTGAGGTAGAGCCCAACACACGTCCCCACGTAGAGCTGAAAGTAAGCTAAATCCTGAGGTAGAGCCCAACACACGTCCCCACGTAGAGCTGAAAGTAAGCTAAATCCTGAGGTAGAGCCCAACACACGTCCCGACGTAGAGCCCAACACACGTCCCGACGTAGAGCCCAACACACGTCCCGACGCAGAGCGGAAAGTAAGCTAAATCCTGAGGTAGAGTCCAACACACGTCGCGACGTAGAGTCCAACGCACGTCCCGACGTAGAGCCCAACGCACGTCCCGACGCAGAGCCCAACGCACGTCCCGACGCAGAGCCCAACGCACGTCCCGACGCAGAGCCCAACGCACGTCCCGACGTAGAGCCCAACGCACGTCCCGACGTAGAGCTGAAAGTTAGCTAACTACAGACGTAGAGCCCAACGCACGTCCCGACGCAGAGCCCAACGCACGTCCCGACGCAGAGCCCAACGCACGTCCCGACGCAGAGCCCAACGCACGTCCCGACGCAGAGCCCAACGCACGTCCCGACGTAGAGCTGAAAGTTAGCTAACTACAGACGTAGAGCCCAAAGCACGTCCCGACGTAGAGCTGAAAGTTAGCTAACTACAGACGCAGAGCCCAACGCACGTCCCGACGCAGAGCCCAACGCACGTCCCGACGCAGAGCCCAACGCACGTCCCGACGCAGAGCCCAACGCACGTCCCGACGCAGAGCCCAACGCACGTCCCGACGTAGAGCTGAAAGTTAGCTAACTACAGACGTAGAGCCCAACGCACGTCCCGACGTAGAGCTGAAAGTTAGCTAACTACAGACGCAGAGCCCAACGCACGTCCCGACGCAGAGCCCAACGCACGTCCCGACGCAGAGCCCAACGCACGTCCCGACGCAGAGCCCAACGCACGTCCCGACGCAGAGCCCAACGCACGTCCCGACGCAGAGCCCAACGCACGTCCCGACGCAGAATCCAACACACGTCCCGACGCAGAGCCCAACACACGTCCCGTCGTAGAGCTGAACGTTAGCTAACTACAGACGTTGAGCCCAACACACGTTCCGACGTAGAGCTGAAAGTAAGCTAAATCCTGATGTAGAGACCAACACACGTCCTGACGTAGAGCCCAAGACACGTCCCGACGTAGAACCCAAGACAGGTCCCGACGTAGAGCCCAACACACGTACCGACGTAGAGCTGGAAATAAGCTAAATCCCGACGTAGAGCCCAACACACATCCCGACGTAGAGCCCAACACACGTCCCGACGTAGAGCCCAACACACGTCCCGACGTAGAGTCCAACACACGTCCCGACGTAGAGCTGGAAATAAGCTAAATCCCGACGTAGAGCCCAACACAATCCCGACGTAGAGCCCAACACACGTCCCGACGCAGAGCTGAAAGTAAGCTAAATCCTGAGATAGAGCCCAACACATGTCCCGATGCAGAGCGGAAAGTAAGCTAAAACCTGAGGTGGAGTCCAACACACGTCCCGACGTAGAGTCCAACACACGTCCCGATGTAGAGTCCAACACACGTCCCGACGTAGAGTCCAACACACGTCCCGACGTACAGCCCCACACACGTCCTAACGTACAGCCCTACACACGTCCCGACGTAGAGCCCAACACACGTCCCGACGTAGAGCTGGAAGTAAGCTCAATCCCGACGTAGAGCCCAACACACGTCCCGACGTAGAGCTGGAAGTAAGCTCAATCCCGACGTAGAGCCCAACACACGTCCCGACGTAGAGCTGAAAGTAAGCTAAATCCTGAGGTAGAGCCGAACACACGTCCCCACGTAGAGCTGAAAGTAAGCAAAATCCTGAGGTAGAGCCCAACACACGTCCCCACGTAGAGCTGAAAGTAAGCTAAATCCTGAGGTAGAGCCCAACACAAGTCCCCACGTAGAGCTGAAAGTAAGCTAAATCCTGAGGTAGAGCCCAACACACGTCCCCACGTAGAGCTGAAAGTAAGCTAAATCCTGAGGTAGAGCCCAACACACGTCCCGACGTAGAGCCCAACACACGTCCCGACGTAGAGCCCAACACACGTCCCGACGCAGAGCCAAACACACGTCCCGACGTAGAGCCCAACACACGTCCCGACCTAGAGCCCAACACACGTCCCGACGCAGAGCGGAAAGTAAGCTAAATCCTGAGGTAGAGCCCAACACACGGCCCGACGCAGAGCGGAAAGTAAGCTAAATCCTGAGGTAGAGCCCAACACACGTCCCGACGTAGAGCCCAACACACGTCCCGACGTAGACCTGAAAGTAAGCTAAATCCCGACGTACAGCCCAACACACGTCCCGACGTAGAGTCCAACACACGTCCCGACGTAGAGTCCAACACACGTCCCGACGTAGACCTGGAAGTAAGCTAAATCCCGACGTAGAGCCCAACACACGTCCCGACGTAGAGCCCAACACACGTCCCGACGTAGAGCCCAACACACGTCCCGACGTAGAGCCCAACACACGTCCCGACGTAGAGCTGAATGTAAGCTAAATCCTGAGGTAGAGCCCAATACACGTCCCGACGCAGAGCGGAAAGTAAGCTAAATCCTGAGATAGAGCCCAACACACATCCCGACGTAGAGCGGAAAGTAAGCTAAATCCTGAGGTAGAGCCCAACACACGTCCCCACGTAGAGCTGAAAGTAAGCTAAATCCTAAGGTAGAGCCCAACACACGTCCCGACGTAGAGCCCAACACACGTCCCGACGTAGAGCCCAGCACACGTCCTGACGTAGAGCCCAGCACACGTCCCGACGTAGAGCCCAACACACGTCCCGACGTAGAGCCCAACACACGTCCCGACATAGAGCCCAACACACGTCCCGACGTAGAGCTGGAAGTAAGCTAAATCCCGACGTAGAGCCCAACACACGTCCCGACGTAGAGCTGGAAGTAAGCTAAATCCCGACGTAGAGCCCAACGCACGTCCCGACGTAGAGCTGAAAGTAAGCTAAATCCTGAGGTAGAGCCCAACACACGTCCCCACGTAGAGCTGAAAGTAAGCTAAATCCTGAGGTAGAGTCCAACACACGTCCCGACGTAGAGTCCAACACACGTCCCGACTTAGTGTCCAACACACGTCCCGACGTAGAGTCCAACACACGTCCCGACGTAGACCTGGAAGTAAGCTAAATCCCGACGTAGAGCCCAACACACGTCCCGACGTAGAGCTGGAAGTAAGCTAAATCCCCACGTAGAGCCCAACACACGTCCCGACGTAGAGCCCAACACACGTCCCGACGTAGACCCAACACACGTCCCGACGTAGAGCCCAACACACGTCCCGACGTAGAGCCCAACACACGTCCCGACGTAGAGTCCAACACACGTCCCGACGTAGAGTCCAACACACGTCCCGACGTAGAGCTAGAAGTAAGCTAAACCCCGACGTAGAGCTCAACACATGTCCCTACGTAGAGCCCAACACACGTCCCGACGTAGAGCCCAACACACGTCCCGACGTAGATCTGAAAGTAAGCAAAATCCTGACGTAGAGCCCAACACACATCCCGACGTAGACCCCAACATACGTCCCGACGTAGAGCCCAACACACGTCCCGACGCAGAGCCCAACACACGTCCCGACGCAGAGCCCAACACACGTCCCGACGCAGAGCCCAACACACGTTCCGACGTAGAGCTGAAAGTAAGCTAAATCCTGAGGTAGAGCCCAACACACGTCCCGACGCAGAGCGGAAAGTAAGCTAAATCCTGAGGTAGAGCCCAACACACGTCCCGACGCAGAGCGGAAAGCAAGCTAAATCCTGAGGTAGAGCCCAACACACGTCCCGACGCAGAGCGGAAAGTAAGCTAAATCCTGAGGTAGAGCCCAACACACGTCCCGACGTAGAGCTGTAAGTAAGCTAAATCCTAAAGGTAGAGCCCAACACACGTCCCGACGTAGAGCCCAACGCACGTCCCGACGTAGAGCCCAATGCACGTCCCGACGTAGAGCCCAACGCACGTCCCGACATAGAGCCCAACGCAGGTCCCGACGTAGAGCCCAACGCACGTCCCGACGTAGAGCTGAAAGTAAGCTAAATCCTGAGGTAGAGCCCAACACACGTCCCCACGTAGAGCTGAAAGTAAGCTAAATCCTGAGGTAGAGTCCAACACACGTCCCGACGTAGAGTCCAACACACGTCCCGACGTAGAGTCCAACACACGTCCCGACGTAGAGCTGGAAGTAAGCTACGTCCCGACGTAGAGCTAGAAGTAAGCTAAATCCCGACGTAGAGCCCAACACACGTCCCGACGTAGAGCCCAACACACGTCCCGACGTAGAGCCCAACACACGTCCCGACGTAGATCTGAAAGTAAGCAAAATCCTGACGTAGAGCCCAACACACGTCCCGACGTAGAGCCCAACACACGTCCCGACGCAGAGCCCAACACACGTCCCGACGCAGAGCCCAACACACGTTCCGATGTAGAGCTGAAAGTAAGCTAAATCCTGAGGTAGAGCCCAACACACGTCCTGACGCAGAGCGGAAAGTAAGCTAAATCCTGAGGTAGAGCCCAACACACGTCCCGACGCAGAGCGGAAAGTAAGCTAAATCCTGAGGTAGAGCCCAACACACGTCCCGACGTAGAGCTGAAAGTAAGCTAAATCCTGAGGTAGAGCCCAACACACGTCCCGACGTAGAGTCCAACACACGTCCCGACGTAGAGTCCAACACACGTCCCGACGTAGAGCTGGAAGTAAGCTAAATCCCCACGTAGAGCCCAACACACGTCCCCACGTAGAGCGGAAAGTAAGCTAAATCCTGAGGTAGAGCCCAACACACGTCCCGACGTAGAGCCCAACACACGTCCCGACGTAGAGCCCAACACACGTCCCGACGTAGAGCCCAACACACGTCCCGACGTAGAGTCCAAGACACGTCCCGACGTAGAGCCCAACACACGTTCCGACGTAGAGAGGGAAGTAAGCTAAATCCCGACGTAGAGCCCAACACACGTCCCGACGTAGAGCCCAACACATGTCCCGACGTAGAACCCAACAGACGTCCCGACGTAGAGACCAACACACGTCCCCATGTAGAGCGCAACACACGTCCCGACGTAGAGCCCAAAACACGTCCCGACAGAGAGACAAACACACGTCCCGACGGAGAGCCCAACACACGCCCCGACGGAGAGCCCAACAGTCGCCCCGACGGAGAGGCCAACACACGTCCCGACGTAGAGCTGAAAGTAAGCTAAATCCTGACGTAGAGCCCAACGCACGTCCCGACGTAGAGCCCAACGCACGTCCCGACGTAGAGCCCAACGCACGTCCCGACGTAGAGCCCAACGCACGTCCCGACGTAGAGCTGTAAGTAAGCTAAATCCTAAAGGTAGAGCCCAACACACGTCCCGACGTAGAGCCCAACACACGTCCCGACGTAGAGCCCAACACACGTCCCGACGTAGAGCCCAACACACGTCCCGACGCAGAGCCCAACACACGTTCCGATGTAGAGCTGAAAGTAAGCGAAATCCTGATGTAGAGCCCAACACACGTCCCGACGCACAGCCCAACACACGTCCCCACGCACAGCCCAACACACGTCCCGACGTAGAGCTGAAAGTAAGCTAAATCCTGAAGTAGAGCCCAACACACGTCCCGACGCAGAGCGGAAAGTAAGCTAAATCCTGAGGTAGAGCCCAACACACGTCCCGACGCAGAGCGGAAAGTAAGATACATCCTGAGGTAGAGCCCAACACACGTCCCGACGTAGAGCCCAACACACGTCCCGACGTAGAGCCCAACACACGTCCCGACGTAGAGCCCAACACACGTCCCGACGTAGATCTGAAAGTAAGCTAAATCCTGAGGTAGAGCCCAACACACGTCCCCACGTAGAGCTGAAAGTAGTGTAAATCCTGAGGTAGAGTCCAACACGCGTCCCGACGTAGAGTCCAACACACGTCCCGACTTAGAGTCCAACACACGTCCCGACGTAGATTCCAACACACGTCCCGACGTAGAGTCCAACACACGTCCCGACGTAGACCTGGAAGTAAGCTAAATCCCGACGTAGAGCCCAACACACGTCCCGACGTAGAGCTGGAAGTAAGCTAAATCCCCACGTAGAGCCCAACACACGTCCCGACGTAGAGCCCAACACACGTCCCGACGTAGAGCCCAACACACGTCCCGACGTAGAGTCCAACACACGTCCCGACGTAGAGTCCAACACACGTCCCGACGTAGAGCTAGAAGTAAGCTAAATCCCGACGTAGAGCCCAACACACGTCCCGACGTAGAGCCCAACACACGTCCCGACGTAGAGCCCAACACACGTCCCGACGTAGAGCCCAACACACGTCCCGACGTAGAGCTGGAAGTAAGCTAAATCCCGACGTAGAGCCCAACACACGTCCCGACGTAGAGCTGGAAGTAAGCTAAATCCCGACGTAGAGCCCAACGCACGTCCCGACGTAGAGCTGGAAGTAAGCTAAATCCTGAGGTAGAGCCCAACACACGTCCCCACGTAGAGCTGAAAGTAAGCTAAATCCTGAGGTAGAGTCCAACACAGGTCCCGACGTAGAGTCCAACACACGTCCCGACTTAGAGTCCAACACACGTCCCGACGTAGAGTCCAACACACGTCCCGACGTAGACCTGGAAGTAAGCTAAATCCCGACGTAGAGCCCAACACACGTCCCGACGTAGAGCTGGAAGTAAGCTAAATACCCACGTAGAGCCCAACACACGTCCCGACGTAGAGCCCAACACACGTCCCGAAGTAGAGCCCAACACACGTCCCGACGTAGAGCCCAACACACGTCCCGACGTAGAGTCCAACACACGTCCCGACGTAGAGTCCAACACACGTCCCGACGTAGAGCTAGAAGTAAGCTAAATCCCGACGTAGAGCCCAACACACGTCCCGACGTAGAGCCCAACACACGTCCCGACGTAGAGCTCAACACACGTCCCGACGTAGAGCCCAACACACGTCCCGACGTAGAGCCCAACACACGTCCCGACGTAGAGCTGGAAGTAAGCTAAATCCCGACGTAGAGCCCAACACACGTCCCGACGTAGAGCTGGAAGTAAGCTAAATCCCGACGTAGAGCCCAACGCACGTCCCGACGTAGAGCTGAAAGTAAGCTAAATCCTGAGGTAGAGCCCAACACACGTCCCCACGTAGAGCTGAAAGTAAGCTAAATCCTGAGGTAGAGTCCAACACAGGTCCCGACGTAGAGTCCAACACACGTCCCGACTTAGAGTCCAACACACGTCCCGACGTAGACCTGGAAGTAAGCTAAATCCCGACGTAGAGCCCAAAACACGTCCCGACGTAGAGCTGGAAGTAAGCTAAATCCCCACATAGAGCCCAACACACGTCCCGACGTAGAGCCCAACACACGTCCCGACGTAGAGCCCAACACACGTCCCGACGTAGAGCCCAACACACGTCCCGACGTAGAGCTAGAAGTAAGCTAAACCCCGACGTAGAGCCCAACACACGTCCCTACGTAGAGCCCAACACACGTCCCGACGTAGAGCCCAACACACGTCCCGACGTAGATCTGAAAGTAAGCAAAATCCTGACGTAGAGCCCAACTCACGTCCCGACGTAGAGCCCTACATACGTCCCGACGTAGAGCCCAACACACGTCCCGACGCAGAGCCCAACACACGTCCCGACGCAGAGCCCAACACACGTTCCGATGTAGAGCGGAAAGTAAGCTAAATCCTGAGGTAGAGCCCAACACACGTCCCGACGCAGAGCGGAAAGCAAGCTAAATCCTGAGGTAGAGCCCAACACACGTCCCGACGCAGAGCGGAAAGTAAACTAAATCCTGAGGTAGAGCCCAACACACGTCCCGACGTAGAGCTGTAAGTAAGCTAAATCCTAAAGGTAGAGCCCAACACAGGTCCCGACGTAGAGCCCAACACACGTCCCGACGTAGAGCCCAACGCACGTCCCGACGTAGAGCCCAACGCACGTCCCGACGTAGAGCCCAACGCACGTCCCGACGTAGAGCCCAACGCAGTTCCCGACGTAGAGCCCAACGCACGTCCCGACGTAGAGCTGAAAGTAAGCTAAATCCTGAGGTAGAGCCCAACACACGTCCCCACGTAGAGCTGAAAGTAAGCTAAATCCTGAGTTAGAGTCCAACACACGTCCCGACGTAGAGTCCAACACACGTCCCGACGTAGAGTCCAACACACGTCCCGACGTAGAGCTGGAAGTAAGCTACGTCCCGACGTAGAGCTAGAAGTAAGCTAAATCCCGACGTAGAGCCCAACACACGTCCCGACGTAGAGCCCAACACACGTCCCGACGTAGATCTGAAAGTAAGCAAAATCCTGACGTAGAGCCCAACACACGTCCCGACGTAGAGCCCAACACACGTCCCGACGTAGAGCCCAACACACGTCCCGACGCAGAGCCCAACACACGTCCCGACGCAGAGCCCAACACACGTCCCGACGCAGAGCCCAACACACGTTCCGATGTAGAGCTGAAAGTAAGCTAAATCCTGAGGTAGAGCCCAACACACGTCCCGACGCAGAGCGGAAAGTAAGCTAAATCCTGAGGTAGAGCCCAACACACGTCCCGACGCAGAGCGGAAAGTAAGCTAAATCCTGAGGTAGAGCCCAACACACGTCCCGACGCAGAGCGAAAAGTAAGCTAAATCCTGAGGTAGAGCCAAACACACGTCCCCACGTAGAGCTGAAAGTAAGCTAAATCCTGAGGTAGAGCCCAACACACGTCCCGACGTAGAGCCCAACACACGTCCCGACGTAGAGCCCAACACACGTCCCGACGTAGAGCCCAACACACGTCCCGACGTAGAGTCCAACACACGTCCCGACGTAGAGCTGGAAGCAAGCTAAATCCCCACGTAGAGCCCAACACACGTCCCGACGTAGAGCCCAACACACGTCCCGACGTAGAGCCCAACACACGTCCCGACGTAGAGTCCAACACACGTCCCGACGTAGAGCTGGAAGTAAGCTAAATCCCCACGTAGAGCCCAACACACGTCCCGACGTAGAGCCCAACACACGTCCCGACGTAGAGCCCAACACACGTCCCGACGTAGAGCTGAAAGTAAGCAAAATGCTGAGGTAGAGCCCAACACACGTCCCGACGCAGAGCGGAAAGTAAGCAAAATGCTGAGGTAGAGCCCAACACACGTCCCGACGCAGAGCGGAAAGTAAGTTAAATCCTGAGGTAGAGCCCAACACACGTCCCGACGTAGAGCCCAACACACGTCCCGACGTAGAGCCCAACACACGTCCCGACGTAGAGCCCAACACACGTCGCGACGTAGAGCCCAACACACGTCCCAACGTAGAGCCCAACACACGTCCCGACGTAGAGAGGGAAGTAAGCTAAATCCCGACGTAGAGCCCAACGCACGTCCCGACGTAGAGCCCAACACATGTCCCGACGTAGAACCTAACACACGTCCCGACGTAGAGCCCAACACACGTCCCGACGTAGAGCCCAACACACGTCCCGACGTAGAGCCCAACACACGTCCCGACGTAGAGCCCAACACACGTCCCGACGTAGAGCTAGAAGTAAGCTAAACCCCGACGTAGAGCCCAACACACGTCCCTACGTAGAGCCCAACACACGTCCCGACGTAGAGCCCAACACACGTCCCGACGTAGATCTGAAAGTAAGCAAAATCCTGACGTAGAGCCCAACACACGTCCCGACGTAGAGCCCTACATACGTCCCGACGTAGAGCCCAACACACGTCCCGACGCAGAGCCCAACACACGTCCCGACGCAGAGCCCAACACACGTTCCGATGTAGAGCGGAAAGTAAGCTAAATCCTGAGGTAGAGCCCAACACACGTCCCGACGCAGAGCGGAAAGCAAGCTAAATCCTGAGGTAGAGCCCAACACACGTCCCGACGCAGAGCGGAAAGTAAACTAAATCCTGAGGTAGAGCCCAACACACGTCCCGACGTAGAGCTCTAAGTAAGCTAAATCCTAAAGGTAGAGCCCAACACAGGTCCCGACGTAGAGCCCAACACACGTCCCGACGTAGAGCCCAACGCACGTCCCGACGTAGAGCCCAACGCACGTCCCGACGTAGAGCCCAACGCACGTCCTGACGTAGAGCCCAACGCAGTTCCCGACGTAGAGCCCAACGCACGTCCCGACGTAGAGCTGAAAGTAAGCTAAATCCTGAGGTAGAGCCCAATACACGTCCCCACGTAGAGCTGAAAGGAAGCTAAATCCTGAGTTAGAGTCCAACACACGTCCCGACGTAGAGTCCAACACACGTCCCGACGTAGAGTCCAACACACGTCCCGACGTAGAGTCCAACACACGTCCCGACGTAGAGCTGGAAGTAAGCTACGTCCCGACGTAGAGCTAGAAGTAAGCTAAATCCCGACGTAGAGCCCAACACACGTCCCGACGTAGAGCCCAACACACGTCCCGACGTAGATCTGAAAGTAAGCAAAATCCTGACGTAGAGCCCAACACACGTCCCGACGTAGAGCCCAACACACGTCCCGACGTAGAGCCCAACACAGGTCCCGACGCAGAGCCCAACACACGTCCCGACGCAGAGCCCAACACACGTCCCGACGCAGAGCCCAACACACGTTCCGATGTAGAGCTGAAAGTAAGCTAAATCCTGAGGTAGAGCCCAACACACGTCCCGACGCAGAGCGGAAAGTAAGCTAAATCCTGAGGTAGAGCCCAACACACGTCCCGACGCAGAGCGGAAAGTAAGCTAAATCCTGAGGTAGAGCCCAACACACGTCCCGACGCAGAGCGAAAAGTAAGCTAAATCCTGAGGTAGAGCCAAACACACGTCCCCACGTAGAGCTGAAAGTAAGCTAAATCCTGAGGTAGAGCCCAACACACGTCCCGACGTAGAGCCCAACACACGTCCCGCCGTAGAGCCCAACACACGTCCCGACGTAGAGCCCAACACACGTCCCGACGTAGAGTCCAACACACGTCCCGACGTAGAGCTGGAAGCAAGCTAAATCCCCACGTAGAGCCCAACACACGTCCCGACGTAGAGCCCAACACACGTCCCGACGTAGAGCCCAACACACGTCCCGACGTAGAGTCCAACACACGTCCCGACGTAGAGCTGGAAGTAAGCTAAATCCCCACGTAGAGCCCAACACACGTCCCGACGTAGAGCCCAACACACGTCCCGACGTAGAGCCCAACACACGTCCCGACGTAGAGCCCAACACACGTCCCGACGTAGAGCTGAAAGTAAGCAAAATGCTGAGGTAGAGCCCAACACACGTCCCGACGCAGAGCGGAAAGTAAGCAAAATGCTGAGGTAGAGCCCAACACACGTCCCGACGCAGAGCGGGAAGTAAGCTAAATCCTGAGGTAGAGCCCAACACACGTCCCCACGTAGAGCGGAAAGTAAGTTAAATCCTGAGGTAGAGCCCAACACACGTCCCGACGTAGAGCCCAACACACGTCCCTACGTAGAGCCCAACACACGTCCCGACGTAGAGCCCAACACACGTCGCGACGTAGAGCCCAACACACGTCCCGACGTAGATTCCAACACACGTCCCGACGTAGAGAGGGAAGTAAGCTAAATCCAGACGTAGAGCCCAACGCACGTCCCGACGTAGAGCCCAACACATGTCCCGACGTAGAACCTAACACACGTCCCGACGTAGAGCCCAACACACGTCCCGACGTAGAGCCCAACAGACGTCCCGACGTAGAGCTGAAAGTAAGCTAAATCCTGACTTAGAGTCCAACACACGTCCCGACGTAGAGCCCAACACACGTCCCGATGTAGAGCCCAACACACGTCCCGACGTAGAGCCCAACACACGTCCCGACGGAGAGACCAAGACACGTCCCGACGGAGAGCCCAACACACGCCCCGACGGAGAGCCCAACAGTCGCCCCGACGGAGAGCCCAACACACGTCCCGACGTAGAGCTGAAAGTAAGCTAAATCCTAACGTAGAGCCCAACGCACGTCCCGACGTAGACCCCAACGCACGTCCCGACATAGAGCCCAACGCACGTCCCGACGTAGAGCCCAACACACGTCCCGACGTAGAGCCCAACACACGTCCCGACGTAGAGCTGTAAGTAAGATAAATCCTAAAGGTAGAGCCCAACACACGTCCCGACGTAGAGCCCAACACACGTCCCGACGTAGAGCCCAACGCACGTCCCGACGTAGAGCCCAACGCAGGTCCCGACGTAGAGCCCAACGGACGTCCCGACGTAGAGCGCAACGCACGTCCCGACGTAGAGCCCAACGCACGTCCCGACGTAGAGCCCAACGCACGTCCCGACGTAGAACCCAAAGCAGGTCCCGATGTAGAGCCCAACGCACGTCCCGACGCAGAGCCTAACACACGTTCCGATGTAGTGCTGAAAGTAAGCGAAATCCTGATGTAGAGCCCAACACACGTCCCGACGCACAGCCCAACACACGTCCCGACGTAGAGCTGAAAGTAAGCTAAATCCTGAAGTAGAGCCTAACACACGTCCCGATGCAGAGCGGAAAGTAAGCTAAATCCTGAGGTAGAGCCCAACACACGTCCCGACGCAGAGCGGAAAGTAAGCTAAATCCTGAGGTAGAGCCCAACACACGTCCCGACGCAGAGCGGAAAGTAAGCTAAATCCTGAGGTAGAGCCAAACACACGTCCCCACGTAGAGCTGAAAGTAAGCTAAATCCTGAGGTAGAGCCCAACACACGTCCCGACGTAGAGTCCAACACACGTCCCGACGTAGAGTCCAACACACGTCCCGACGTAGAGCTGGAAGTAAGCTAAATCCCCACGTAGAGCCCAACACACGTCCCGACGTAGAGCCCAACACACGTCCCGACGTAGAGTCCAACACACGTCCCGATGTAGAGCTGGAAGTAAGCTAAATCCCCACGTAGAGCCCAACACACGTCCCGACGTAGAGCCCAACACACGTCCCGACGTAGAGCCCAACACACGTCCCGACGTAGAGCCCAACACACGTCCCGACGTAGAGCTGGAAGTAAGCTAAATCCCCACTTAGAGCCCAACACACGTCCCGACGTAGAGCCCAACACACGTCCCGACGTAGAGCCCAACACACGTCCCGACGTAGAGCCCAACACACGTCCCGACGTAGAGCTGAAAGTAAGCAAAATGCTGAGGTAGAGCCCAACACACGTCCCGACGCAGAGCGGAAAGTAAGCAAAATGCTGAGGTAGAGCCCAACACACGT
Source organism: Leptosomus discolor (assembly GCF_034619465.1). NCBI lineage: Eukaryota > Metazoa > Chordata > Aves > Leptosomiformes > Leptosomidae > Leptosomus > Leptosomus discolor. The sequence continues at coordinate 885,792 of NW_028237953.1, read as the reverse complement.
CCCGACGCGGAGCGGAAAGTAAGCTAAATCCTGAGGTAGAGCCCAACACACGTCCCCACGTAGAGCGGAAAGTAAGTTAAATCCTGAGGTAGAGCCCAACACACGTCCCGACGTAGAGCCCAACACACGTCCCGACGTAGAGCCCAACACACGTCCCGACGTAGAGCCCAACACACGTCGCGACGTAGAGTCCAACACACGTCCCGACGTAGAGCCCAACACACGTTCCGACGTAGAGAGGGAAGTAAGCTAAATCCCGACGTAGAGCCCAACGCACGTCCCGACGTAGAGCCCAACACATGTCCCGACGTAGAACCCAACACACGTCCCGACGTAGAGCCCAACACACGTCCCGACGTAGAGCCCAACAGACGTCCCGACGTAGAGCTGAAAGTAAGCTAAATCCTGACTTAGAGCCCAACACACGTCCCGACGTAGAGCTCAACACACGTCCCGATGTAGAGCCCAACACACGTCCCGACGTAGAGCCCAACACACGCCCCGACGGAGAGACCAAGACATGTCCCGACGGAGAGCCCAACACACGCCCCGACGGAGAGCCCAACAGTTGCCCCGACGGAGAGCCCAACACACGTCCCGAAGTAGAGCTGAAAGTAAGCTAAATCCTGACGTAGAGCCCAACGCACGTCCCGACGTAGAGCCCAACGCACGTCCCGACGTAGAGCCCAACGCACGTCCCGACGTAGAGCCCAACACACGTCCCGACGTAGAGCTGTAAGTAAGATAAATCCTAAAGGTAGAGCCCAACACACGTCCCGACGTAGAGCCCAACATACGTCCCGACGTAGAGCCCAACACACGTCCCGACGTAGAGCCCAACGCACGTCCCGACGTAGAGCCCAACGCACGTCCCGACGTAGAGCCCAACGCACGTCCCGACGTAGAGCCCAACGCAGGTCCCGACGTAGAGCCCAACGCACGTCCCGACGCAGAGCCCAACACACGTTCCGATGTAGAGCTGAAAGTAAGCGAAATCCTGATGTAGAGCCCAACACACGTCCCGACGCACAGCCCAACACACGTCCCGACGTAGAGCTGAAAGTAAGCTAAATCCTGAAGTAGAGCCCAACACACGTCCCGACGCAGAGCGTAAAGTAAGCTAAATCCTGAGGTAGAGCCCAACACACATCCCGACGCAGAGCGGAAAGTAAGATAAATCCTGAGGTAGAGCCCAACACACGTCCCGACGTAGAGCCCAACACACGTCCCGACGTAGAGCCCAACACACATCCCGACGTAGAGCCCAACACACGTCCCGACGTAGAGCCCAACACACGTCCCGACGTAGAGCTGGAAGTAAGCTAAATCCCGACGTAGAGCCCAACGCACGTCCCGACGTAGAGCTGAAAGTAAGCTAAATCCCGAGGAAGAGCCCAACACACGTCCCGACGTAGAGCCCAACACACGTCCCGACGTAGAGCCCAACACACGTCCCGACGTAGAACTGGAAGTAAGCTAAATCCCGACGTAGAGCCCAACAGACGTCCCGACGTAGAGCTGGAAGTAAGCTAAATCCCGACGTAGAGCCCAACGCACGTCCCGACGTAGAGCTGAAAGTAAGCTAAATCCCGAGGAAGAGCCCAACACACGTCCCGACGCAGAGCCCAACACACGTCCCGACGTAGAGCTGAAAGTAAGCTCAATCCTGATGTAGAGTCCAATACACGTCCCGACGTAGAGTCCAACACACGTCCCCACGTAGAGTCCAACACACGTCCCGACGTAGAGTCCAAGACACGTCCCGACGTAGAGTCCAACACACGTCCCGACGTAGAGCTGGAAGTAAGCTAAATCCCGACGTAGAGCCCAACACACATCCCGACGTAGAGCCCAACACACGTCCCGACGTAGAGCCCAACACACGTCCCGACGTAGAGCTGAAAGTAAGCTAAATCCTGAGGTAGAGCCCAACACACGTCCCGACGCAGAGCGGAAAGTAAGCTAAATCCTGAGATAGAGCCCAAAAAACGTCCCGACGCAGAGCGGAAAGTAAGCTAAATCCTGAGGTAGAGCCCAACACACGTCCCCACGTAGAGCGGAAAGTAAGCTAAATCCTGAGGTAGAGCCCAACACACGTCCCGACGTAGAGCCCAACACACGTCCCGACGTAGAGCCCAACACACGTCCCGACGTAGAACCCAACACACGTCCCGACGGAGAGCCCAACACACGTCCCGACGTACAGCTGAAAGTAAGCTAAATCCTGACGTAGAGCCAAACGCACGTCCCGACGTAGAGACCAACGCACGTCCCGACGTAGAGCGGGAAGTAAGCTAAATCCCGACGTAGAGCCCAACACACGTTCCGACGTAGAGAGGGAAGTAAGCTAAATCCCGACGTAGAGCCCAACACACGTCCCGACGTAGAGCCCAACACACGTCCCGACGTAGAACCCAACACACGTCCCGACGGAAAGCCCAACACACGTCCCGACGTAGAGCTGAAAGTAAGCTAAATCCTGACGTAGAGCCCAACGCACGTCCCGACGTAGAGACCAACGCACGTCCCGACGTAGAGCCCAACGCACGTCCCGACGTAGAGCCCAACGCACGTCCCGACGTAGAGCTGAAAGTAAGCTAAATCCTGATGTAGAGCCCAACACACGTCCCGACGTAGAGCCCAACAGATGTCCCGACGTAGAGCCCAACACACGTCCTGACGTAGAGCCCAACGCACGTCCCGACGTAGACCCCAACGCACGTCCCGACGTAGAGCCCAACGCACGTCCCGACGTAGACCCCAACGCACGTCCCGACGTAGAGCCCAACGCACGTCCCGACGTAGAGCCCAACGCAGGTCCCGACGTAGAGCCCAACGCAGGTCCCGACGTAGAGCCCAACGCACATCCCGACGTAGAGCCCAACGCACGTCCCGACGTAGAGCTGAAAGTAAGCTAAATCCTGATGTAGAGCCCAACACACGTCCCGACGTAGAGCCCAACACACGTCCCGACGGAGAGCCCAACACACGTCCCGACGGAGAGCCCAACACACGCCCCGACGGAGAGCCCAACACTCGCCCCGACGGAGAGCCCAACACACGTCCCGACGTAGAGCTGAAAGTAAGCTAAATCCTGACGTAGAGCCCAACGCAGCTCGCGACGTAGAGCCCAACGCAGGTCGCGACGTAGAGCCCAACGCAGGTCGCGACGTAGAGCCCAACGCACGTCACGACGTAGAGCCCAACGCACGTCCCGACGTAGAGCTGAAAGTAAGCTAAATTGAGGTAGAGCCCTACACAAGTCCCGACGTAGAGCCCAACACACGTCCCGACGTAGAGCCCAACGCACGTCCCGACGTAGAGCCCAACGCACGTCCCGACGTACAGCCCAACGCACGTCCCGACGTAGAGCCCAACGCACGTCCCGACGTAGAGCCCAACGCACGTTCCGACGTAGAGCGGGAAGTAAGCTAAATCCCGACGTAGAGCCCAACACACGTTCCGACGTAGAGCGGGAAGTAAGCTAAATCCCGACATAGAGCCCAACACACGTCCCGACGTAGAGCCCAACACACGTCCCGACGTAGAGCCCAACACACGTCCCGACGGAGAGCCCAACACACGTCCCGACGTAGAGCTGAAAGTAAGCTAAATCCTGACGTAGAGCCCAACGCACGTCCCGACGTAGAGACCAACGCACGTCCCGACGTAGAGCCCAACGCACGTCCCGACGTAGAGCCCAACAGACGTCCCGACGTAGAGCCCAACAGACGTCCCGACGTAGAGCCCAACAGACGTCCCGACGTAGAGCCCAACACACGTCCCGACGCAGACCCCAACACACGTCCCGACGTAGAGCTGAAAGTAAGCTAAATCCTGAGGTAGAGCCCAACACACGTCCCGACGCAGAGCGGAAAGTCAGCTACATCCTGAGGTACAGCGAAACTCACGTCCCGACGCAGAGCGGAATAAAAGCTAAATCCTGAGGTAGAGCCCAACACACGTCCCCACGTAGAGCTGAAAGTAAGCTAAATCCTGAGGTAGAGCCCAACACACGTCCCGACATAGAGCCCAACACATGTCCCGACGTAGACCTGAAAGTAAGCTAAATCCTGATGTAGAGTCCAACACACGTCCCGACGTAGAGTCCAACGCACGTCCCGACGTATAGACCAACGCACGTCCCGACGTAGAGACCAACGCAGGTCCCGACGTAGAGACCAACGCACGTCCCGACGTAGAGACCAACGCACGTCCCGACGTAGAGCCCAACGCACGTCCCGACGTAGAGCTGAAAGTAAGCTAAATCCTGATGTAGAGCCCAACACACGTCCCGACGTAGAGCCCAACACACGTCCCGACGTAGAGCCCAACACACGTCCCGACGTAGAGCCCAACACACGTCCCGACGTAGAGCCCAACACACGTCCCGACGTAGAGTCCAACACACGTCCCGACGTAGAGCCCAACGCACATCCCGACGTAGAGCCCAACGCACATCCCGACGTAGAGCCCAACACATGTCCCGACGTAGAGCCCAACACACGTCCAGACGTAGAGCCCAACACACGTCCCCACGTAGAGCTGAAAGTAAGCTAAATCCTGATGTAGAGCCCAACACACGTCCCGACGTAGAGCCCAACACACGTCCCCACGTAGAGCCCAACACACGTCCCCACGTAGAGCCCAACACACGTCCCGACGTAGAGCCCAACACACGTCCCGACGCAGAGCCCAACACACGTCCCGACGCAGAGCCCAACAAACGTCCCGACGTAGAGCCCAACACACGTTCCGACGTAGAGCCCAACACACGTTCCGACGTAGAGCTGAAAGTTTGCTAAATCCTGATGTAGAGCCCAACACACGTCCCGACGCAGAGCCCAACACACGTCCCGACGTAGAGCTGAAAGTAAGCTAAATCCTGAGGTAGAGCCCAACACACGTCCCGACCCAGAGCGGAAAGTAAGCTAAATCCTGAGGTAGAGCCCAACACACGTCCCGACGCAGAGCGGAAAGTCAGCTAAAACCTGAGGTACAGCGAAACACACGTCCCGACGCAGAGCGGAATAAAAGCTAAATCCTGAGGTAGAGCCCAACACACGTCCCCACGTAGAGCTGAAAGTAAGCTAAATCCTGAGGTAGAGCCCAACACACGTCCCGACGTAGAGCCCAACACAGGTCCCGACGTAGAGCCCAACACATGTCCCGACGTAGACCTGAAAGTAAGCTAAATCCTGATGTAGAGTCCAACACACGTCCCGACGTAGAGTCCAACACACATCCCGACGTAGAGTCCAACACACGTCCCGACGTAGAGCTGAAAGTAAGCTAAATCCCCACGTAGAGCCCAACACACGTCCCGACGCAGAGCCCAACACACGTCCCTACGTAGAGCTGAAAGTAAGCTAAATCCTGAGGTAGAGCCCAACACACGTCCCGACGCAGAGCGGAAAGTAAGCTAAATCCTGAGGTAGAGCCCAACACACGTCCCCACGTAGAGCTGAAAGTAAGCTAAATCCTGAGGTAGAGCCCAACACACGTCCCGACATAGACCTGAAAGTAAGCTAAATCCTGATGTAGAGCCTCACACACGTCCCGACGTAGAGCCCAACGCACGTCCCGACGTAGAGCTGAAAGTAAGCTAAATCCTGATGTAGAGCCCAACACACGTCCCGACGTAGAGCCCAACAGACGTCCCGACGTAGAGCCCAACAGACGTCCCGACGTAGAGCCCAACAGACGTCCCGACGTAGAGCCCAACAAACGTCCCGACGTAGAGCCCAACGCACGTCCCGACGTAGAGCCCAACGCACGTCCCGACGTAGAGCCCAACGCACGTCCCGACGTAGAGCCCAACGCACGTCCCGACGTAGAGCCCAACGCAGGTCCCGACGTAGAGCCCAACGCACATCCCGACGTAGAGCCCAACGCACATCCCGACGTAGAGCCCAACACATGTCCCGACGTAGAGCCCAACACACGTCCCGACGTAGAGCCAAACACACGTCCCCACGTAGAGCTGAAAGTAAGCTAAATCCTGATGTAGAGCCCAACACACGTCCCGACGTAGAGCCCAACACACGTCCCGACGTAGAGCCCAACACACGTCCCGACGTAGAGCCCAACACACGTCCCGACGCAGAGCCCAACACACGTCCCGACGCAGAGCCCAACACACGTCCCGACGTAGAGCCCAACACACGTCCCGACGTAGAGCTGAAAGTAAGCTAAATCCTGATGTAGAGCCCAACACACGTCCCGACGCAGAGCGGAAAGTCAGCTAAATCCTGAGGTACAGCGAAACACACGTCCCGACGCAGAGCGGAATGAAAGCTAAATCCTGAGGTAGAGCCCAACACACGTCCCCACGTAGAGCTGAAAGTAAGCTAAATCCTGAGGTAGAGCCCAACACACGTCCCGACGTAGAGCCCAACACATGTCCCGACGTAGACCTGAAAGTAAGCTAAATCCTGATGTAGAGTCCAACACACGTCCCGAAGTAGAGTGCAACACACATCCCGACGTAGAGTCCAACACACGTCCCGACGTAGAGCTGAAAGTAAGCTAAATCCTGATGTAGAGCCCAACACACGTCCCGACGCAGAGCCCAACACACGTTCCTACATAGAGCTGAAAGTAAGCTAAATGCTGAGGTAGAGCCCAACACACGTCCCGACGCAGAGCGGAAAGTAAGCTAAATCCTGAGGTACAGCCCAACACACGACCCGAAGCAGAGCGGAAAGTAAGCTAAATCCTCAGGTAGAGCCCAACACACGTCTCCACGTAGAGCGGAAAGTAAGCTAAATCCTGAGGTAGAGCCCAACACACGTCCCGACGCAGAGCGGAAAGTAAGCTAAATCCTGAGGTAGAGCCCAACACACGTCCCGACGCAGAGCGGAAAGTCAGCTAAATCCTGAGGTACAGCGAAACACACGTCCCGACGCAGAGCGGAATGAAAGCTAAATCCTGAGGTAGAGCCCAACACACGTCCCCACGTAGAGCTGAAAGTAAGCTAAATCCTGAGGTAGAGCCCAACACACGTCCCGACGTAGAGCCCAACACATGTCCCGACGTAGACCTGAAAGTAAGCTAAATCCTGATGTAGAGTCCAACACACGTCCCGAAGTAGAGTGCAACACACATCCCGACGTAGAGTCCAACACACGTCCCGACGTAGAGCTGAAAGTAAGCTAAATCCTGATGTAGAGCCCAACACACGTCCCGACGCAGAGCCCAACACACGTTCCTACATAGAGCTGAAAGTAAGCTAAATGCTGAGGTAGAGCCCAACACACGTCCCGACGCAGAGCGGAAAGTAAGCTAAATCCTGAGGTACAGCCCAACACACGACCCGAAGCAGAGCGGAAAGTAAGCTAAATCCTCAGGTAGAGCCCAACACACGTCTCCACGTAGAGCGGAAAGTAAGCTAAATCCTGAGGTAGAGCCCAACACACGTCCCGACGCAGAGCGGAAAGTAAGCTAAATCCTGAGGTAGAGCCCAACACACGTCCCGACGTAGAGCCCAACGCACGTCCCGACGTAGAGCCCAACGCACGTCCCGACGTAGAGCCCAACGCACGTCCCGACGTAGAGCCCAACGCAGGTCCCGACGTAGAGCCCAACGCACATCCCGACGTAGAGCCCAACACACGTCCCGACGTAGAGCTGAAAGTAAGCTAAATCCTGATGTAGAGCCCAACACACGTCCCGACGTAGAGCCCAACACACGTCCCGACGTAGAGCCCAACACACGTCCCGACGTAGAGCCCAACACACGTCCCGACGCAGAGCCCAACGCACGTCCCGACGTGTAGCTGAAAGTAAGCTAAATCCTGATGTAGAGCCCAACACACGTCCCGACGCATAGCGGAAAGTAAGCTAAATCCTGAGGTAGAGCCCAAAAAACGTCCCGACGTAGAGCCCAACACACGTCCCGACGTAGAGCCCAACACACGTCCCGACGTAGAGCCCAACAGACGTCCCGACGTAGAACCCAACACACGTCCCGACGCAGAGCCCAACACACGTCCCGACGTAGAGCCCAACACACGTTCCGACGTAGAGCTGAAAGTAAGCTAAATCCTGATGTAGAGCCCAACACACGTCCGACGCAGAGCCCAACACACGTCCCGACGTAGAGCTGAAAGTAAGCTAAATCCTGAGGTAGAGCCCAACACACGTCCCGACGCAGAGCGGAAAGTAAGCTAAATCCTGATGTAGAGCCCAACACACGTCCCGACGCAGAGCGGAAAGTCAGCTAAATGCTGAGGTACAGCGAAACACACGTCCCGACGCAGAGCGGAATGTAAGCTAAATCCTGAGGTAGAGCCCAACACACGTCCCCACGTAGAGCTGAAAGTAAGCTAAATCCTGAGGTAGAGCCCAACACACGTCCCGACGTAGAGCCCAACACATGTCCTGACGTAGACCTGAAAGTAAGCTAAATCCTGATGTAGAGTCCAACACACGTCCCGACGTAGAGTCCAACACACGTCCCGACGTAGAGTCCAACACACGTCCCGACGTACAGTCCAAGACACGTCCCGACGTAGAGCTGAAAGTAAGCTAAATCCTGATGTAGAGCCCAACACACATCCCGACGGAGAGCCCAACACACGTCCCGACGTAGAGCTGAAAGTAAGCTAAATCCTGAGGTAGAGCCCAACAGACGTCCCGACACAGAGCGGAAAGTAAGCTAAATCCTGAGGTAGAGCCCAACACACGTCCCCACGTAGAGCTGAAAGTAAGCTAAATCCTGAGGTAGAGCCCAACACACGTCCCGACATAGACCTGAAAGTAAGCTAAATCCTGATGTAGAGCCTAACACACGTCCCGACGTAGAGCCCAACACACGTCCCGACATAGACCTGAAAGTAAACTCAATCCTGATGTAGAGTCCAACACACGTCCCGACGTAGAGTCCAACACACGTCCCCACGTAGAGTCCAACACACGTACCGACGTAGAATCCAACACACGTCCCGACGTAGAGTCCAACACACGTCCCGACGTAGAGCTGGAGGTAAGCTAAATCCGCACGTAGAGCCCAACACACATCCCGACGTAGAGCCCAACACACGTACCGACGTAGAGCCCAACACACGTCCCGACGTAGAGCTGGAAGTAAGCTAAATCCTGAGGTAGAGCCCAACACACGTCCCCACGTAGAGCGGAAAGTAAGCTAAATCCTGAGGTAGAGCCCAACACACGTCCCCACGTAGAGCGGAAAGTAAGCTAAATCCTGAGGTAGAGCCCAACACACGTCCCGACGTAGAGCCCAACACACGTCCCGACGTAGAGCCCAACACACGTCCCGACGTAGAGCCCAACACACGTCGCGACGTAGAGCCCAAGACACGTCCCGACGTAGACCCCAACACACGTCCCGACGGAGAGCCCAACACACGTCCCGACGTAGAGCCCAACACACGTCCCGACGGAGAGCCCAACACACGTCCCGACGTACAGCTGAAAGTAAGCTAAATCCTGACGTAGAGCCCCACGCACGTCCCGACGTAGAGCCTAACGCACATCCCGACGTAGAGCCCAACGCACATCCCGACGTAGAGCCCAACACATGTCCCGACGTAGAGCCCAACACACGTCCCGACGTAGAGCTGAAAGTAAGCTAAATCCTGACGTAGAGCCCAACACACGTCCCAACGTAGAGCCCAACACACGTCCCGACGTAGAGCCCAACACACGTCCCGACGCAGAGCCCAACACACGTCCCGACGCAGAGCCCAACATACGTCCCGACGTAGAGCCCAACACATGTCCCGACGTAGAGCCCAACACACGTCCCGACGTAGAGCTGAAAGTAAGCTAAATCCTGAGGTAGAGCCAAACACACGTCCCGACGCAGAGCGGAAAGTAAGCTAAATCCTGAGATAGAGTCCAAAAAACGTCCCGACGCAGAGCGGAAAGTAAGCTAAATCCTGAGGTAGAGCCCAACACACGTCCCCACGTAGAGCGGAAAGTAAGCTAAATCCTGAGGTAGAGCCCAACACACGTCCCGACGTAGAGCCCAACACACGTCCCGACGTAGAGCCTAACACACGTCCCGACGTAGAGCCCAACACACGTCCCGACGTAGAGCCCAACACACGTCCCGACGTAGAACCCAACACACGTCCCGACGGAGAGCCCAACACACGTCCCGACGTAGAGCTGAAAGTAAGCTAAATCCCGACGTAGAGCCCAACGCACGTCCCGACGTAGAGCCCAACGCACGTCCCGACGTAGAGCCCAACGCACGTCCCGACGTAGAGCCCAACGCACATCCCGACGTAGAGACCAACGCACGTCCCGACGTAGAGCCCAACGCACGTCCCGACGTAGAGCTGAAAGTAAGCTAAATCCCGATGTAGAGCCCAACGCACGTCCCGACGTAGAGCCCAACGCACGTCCCGACGTAGAGCCCAACGCACGTCCCGACGTAGAGCCCAACGCAGGTCCCGACGTAGAGCCCAACACACGTCCCGACGCAGAGCCCAACACACGTCCCGACGCAGAGCGGAAAGTAAGCTAAATCCTGAGGTAGAGCCCAAAAAACAACCCGACGCAGAGCGGAAAGTAAGCTAAATCCTGAGGTAGAGCCCAACACACGTCCCCACGTAGAGCGGAAAGTAAGCTAAATCCTGAGGTAGAGCCCAACACACGTCCCGACGGAGAGCCCAACACACGTCCCGACGGAGAGCCCAACACACGTCCCGACGCAGAGCCCAACACACGTCCCGACGCAGAGCCCAACACACGTCCCGACGCAGAGCGGAAAGTAAGCTAAATCCTGAGGTAGAGCCCAAAAAACAACCCGACGCAGAGCGGAAAGTAAGCTAAATCCTGAGGTAGAGCCCAACACACGTCCCCACGTAGAGCGGAAAGTAAGCTAAATCCTGAGGTAGAGCCCAACACACGTCCCGACGGAGAGCCCAACACACGTCCCGACGGAGAGCCCAACACACGTCCCGACGGAGAGCCCAACACACGTCCCGACATACAGCTGAAAGTAAGCTAAATCCTGACGTAGAGCTCAACGCACGTCCCGACGTAGAGACCAACGCACGTCCCGACGTATAGACCAACGCACGTCCTGACGTAGAGACCAACGCACGTCCCAACGTAGAGCCCAACGCACGTCCCGATGTAGACCTGAAAGTAAGCTAAATCCTGATGTAGAGCCCAACACACGTCCCGACGTAGAGCCCAACGCACGTCCCGACGTAGAGCCCAACGCACGTCCCGACGTAGAGCCCAACGCACGTCCCGACGTAGAGCCCAACGCACGTCCCGACGTAGAGCCCCACGCACGTCCCGACGTAGAGCCCAACGCACATCCCGACGTAGAGCCCAACGCACATCCCGACGTAGAGCCCAACACATGTCCCGACGTAGAGCCCAACACACGTCCCGACGTAGAGCTGAAAGTAAGCTAAATCCTGACGTAGAGCCCAACACACGTCCCGACGTAGAGCCCAACACACGTCCCGACGTAGAGCCCAACACACGTCCCGACGCAGAGCCCAACACACGTCCCGACGTAGAGCCCAACACACGTCCCGACGTAGAGCTGAAAGTAAGCTAAATCCTGATGTAGAGGACAACACACGTCCCGACGTAGAGCCCAACACACGTCCCGACGTAGAGCCCAACACACGTCCCGACGCAGAGCCCAACACACGTCCCGACGCAGAGCCCAACACACGTCCCGACGTAGAGGTGAAAGTAAGCTAAATCCTGATGTAGAGCCCAACACACGTCCCGACGCAGAGCGGAAAGTAAGCTAAATCCTGAGGTAGAGCCCAACACACGTCCCGACGCAGAGCGGAAAGTAAGCTAAATCCTGAGGTAGAGCCCAACACACGTCCCCACGTAGAGCGGAAAGTAAGCTAAATCCTGAGGTAGAGCCCAACACACGTCCCGACGTAGAGCCCAACACACGTCCCGACGTAGAGCCCAACACACGTCCCGACGTAGAGCCCAACACACGTCCCGACGGAGAGCCCAACACACGTCCCGACGGAGAGTCCAACACACGTCCCGACGGAGAGTCCAACACACGTCCCGACGTAGAGCTGGAAGTAAGCTAAATCCCGACGTAGAGCCCAACACACGTCCCGACGTAGAGCCCAACACACGTCCCGACGTAGAGCCCAACACACGTCCCGACGTAGAGACCAACGCACGTCCCGACGTAGAGACCAACGCACGTCCCGACATAGAGCCCAACGCACGTCCCGACGTAGAGCTGAAAGTAAGCTAAATCCTGATGTAGAGCCCAACACACGTCCCGACGTAGAGCCCAACGCACGTCCCGACGTAGAGCCCAACGCATGTCCCTACGTAGAGCCCAACGCATGTCCCTACGTAGAGCCCAACGCACGTCCCGACGTAGAGCCCAACGCACGTCCCGACGTAGAGCCCAACGCAGGTCCCGACGTAGAGCCCAATGCACGTCCCGACGTAGAGCCCAACGCACGTCCCGACGTAGAGCCCAACGCACTTCCCGACGTAGAGCCCAACACACGTCCCGACATAGACCTGAAAGTAAGCTAAATCCTGATGTAGAGCCCAACACACGTCCCGACGTAGAGCCCAACACACGTCCCGACGCAGAGCCCAACACACGTCCCGACGCAGAGCCCAACACACGTCCCGACGCAGAGCCCAACACAGGTCCCGACGTAGAGCTGAAAGTAAGCTAAATCCTTATGTAGAGCCCAACACACGTCCCGACGCAGAGCGGAAAGTAAGCTAAATCCTGAGGTAGAGCCCAAAAAACAACCCGACGCAGAGCGGAAAGTAAGCTAAATCCTGAGGTAGAGCCCAACACACGTCCCGACGTAGAGCTGAAAGTAAGCTAAATCCTGAGGTAGAGCCGAACGCACGTCCCGACGTAGAGCCCAACACACGTCTCGAAGTAGAGACCAACGCACATCCCGACCTAGAGCCCAACGCACGTCCCGACGTAGAGCCCAACGCACGTCCCGACGTAGAGCTGAAAGTAAGCTAAATCCTGATGTAGAGCCCAACACACGTCCCGACGTAGAGCCCAACGCACGTCCCGACGTAGAGCCCAACGCACGTCCCGACGTAGAGCCCAACGCACATCCCGACGTAGAGCCCAACGCACGTCCCTACGTAGAGCTGAAAGTAAGCTAAATCCTGAGGTACAGCCCAACACACGACCCAACGCAGAGCGGAAAGTAAGCTAAATCCTGAGGTAGAGCCCAACACACATCCCCTCGTAGAGCTGAAAGTAAGCTAAATCCTGAGGTAGAGCCCAACACACGTCCCGACATAGACGTGAAAGTAAGCTAAATCTTGAGGTAGAGCCTAACACACGTCCCGACGTAGAGCCCAACACACGTCCCGACATAGACCTGAAAGTAGGCTCAATCCTGATGTAGAGTCGAACACACGTCCCGACGTAGAGTCCAACACACGTCCCGACGTAGACCTGAAAGTAAGCTAAATCCTGATGTAGAGTCCAACACACGTCCCGACGTAGAGTCCAACACACGTCCCAACGTAGAGTCCAACACACGTCCCGACGTAGAGTCCAACACACGTTCCGACGTAGAGCTGAAAGTAAGCTAAATCCTGATGTAGAGCCCAACACACGTCCCGACGCAGAGCCCAACACACGTCCCGACGTAGAGCCCAACAGACGTCCCGACGCAGAGCCCAACACACGTCCCGACGTAGAGCCCAACAGACGTCCCGACGCAGAGCCCAACACACGTCCCGACGTAGAGCCCAACACACGTCCCGACGTAGAGCTGGAAGTAAGCTACGTCCCGACGTAGAGCTAGAAGTAAGCTAAATCCCGACGTAGAGCCCAACACACGTCCCGACGTAGAGCCCAACACACGTCCCGACGTAGAGCCCAACACACGTCCCGACGTAGAGCCCAACACACGTCCCGACGTAGATCTGAAAGTAAGCTAAATCCTGACGTAGAGCCCAACACACGTCCCGACGTAGAGCCCACCACACGTCCCGACGTAGAGCCCAACACACATCCCGACGCAGAGCCCAACACACGTCCCGACGCAGAGCCCAACACACGTCCCGACGCAGAGCCCAACACTCGTCCCGACGTAGAGCCCAACACACGTCCCGACGCAGAGCGGAAAGTAAGCTAAATCCTGAGGTAGAGCCCAACACACGTCCCGACGCAGAGCGGAAAGTAAGCTAAATCCTGAGGTAGAGCCCAACACACGTCCCGACGTAGAGCCCAACACACGTCCCGACGTAGAGTCCAACACACGCCCCGACGTAGAGTCCAACACACGTCCCGACGTAGAGTCCAACACACGTCCCGACGTAGAGCCCAACACACGTCCCGACGTAGAGTCCAACACACGTCCCGACGTAGAGTTGGAAATAAGCTAAATCCCCACGTAGAGCCCAACACACGTCCCGACGTAGAGCCCAACACACGTCCCGACGTAGAGCCCAACACACGTCCCGACGTAGAGCCCAACACACGTCCCGACGTAGAGCTGAAAGTAAGCTAAATCCTGAGGTAGAGCCCAACACACGTCCCGACGCAGAGCGGAAAGTAAGCTAAATCCTGAGGTAGAGCCCAACACACGTCTCCACGTAGAGCGGAAAGTAAGCTAAATCCTGAGGTAGAGCCCAACACACGTCCCGACGTAGAGCCCAACACACGTCCCGACGTAGAGCCCAACACACGTCCCGACGTAGAGCCCAACACACGTCCCGACGTAGAGCCCAACACACGTTCCGACGTAGAGCCCAACACACGTTCCGACGTAGAGCGGGAAGCAAGCTAAATCCCGACGTAGAGCCCAACACACGTCCCGACGTAGAGCCCAACACACGTCCCGACGTAGAACCCAACGCACGTCCCGACGTAGAACCCAACGCACGTCCCGACGTAGAGCCCAACGCACGTCCCGACATAGAGCCCAACACACGTCCCGACGTAGAGCTGAAAGTAAGCTAAATCCTGATGTAGAGCCCAACACACGTTCCGACGTAGAGCCCAACACACGTCCCGACGTAGAGCCCAACACACGTCCCGACGGAGAGCCCAACACACGTCCCGACGGAGAGCCCAACACACGTCCCGACGGAGAGCCCAACACACGTCCCGACGGAGAGCCCAACACTCGCCCCGACGGAGAGCCCAACACACGTCCCGACGTAGAGCTGAAAGTAAGCTAAATCCTGACGTAGAGCCCAACGCAGGTCGCGACGTAGAGCCCAACGCAGGTCACGACGTAGAGCGCAACGCAGGTCGCGACGTAGAGCCCAACGCAGGTCGCGACGTAGAGCCCAACGCAGGTCGCGACGTAGAGCCCAACGCAGGTCGCGACGTAGAGCCCAACACACGTCCCGACGTAGAGCCCAACACACGTCCCGACGTAGAGCTGAAAGTAAGCTAAATCCTGATGTAGAGCCCATCACACGTCTCGACGTAGAGCCCAACACACGTCCCGACGTAGAGCCCAACACACGTCCCGACGTAGAGCCCAACACACGTCCCGACGTAGAGTCCAAGACACGTCCCGACGTAGAGCTGGAAGTAAGCTAAATCCCCACGTAGAGCCCAACACACGTCCCGACGTAGAGCCCAACACACGTCCCGACGTAGAGCCCAACACACGTCCCGACGTAGAGCTAAAAGTAAGCTAAATCCTGAGGTAGAGCCCAACACACGTCCCGACGCAGAGCGGAAAGTAAGCTAAATCCTGAGGTAGAGCCCAACACACGTCCCCACGTAGAGCGGAAAGTAAGCTAAATCCTGAGGTAGAGCCCAACACACGTCCCGACGTAGAGCCCAACACACGTCCCGACGTAGAGCCCAACACACGTCCCGACGTAGAGCCCAACACACGTTCCGACGTAGAGCCCAACACACGTTCCGACGTAGAGCGGGAAGTAAGCTAAATCCCGAAGTAGAGCCCAACACACGTCCCGACGTAGAGCCCAACACACGTCCCGACGTAGAGCCCAACGCACGTCCCGACGTAGAGCCCAACGCACGTCTCGACGTAGAGCTGAAAGTAAGCTAAATCCTGACGTAGAGCCCAACGCAGGTCGCGACGTAGAGCCCAACGCAGGTCCCGACGTAGAGCCCAACGCACGTCCCGACGTAGAGCCCAACGCACGTCCCGACGTAGAGCCCAACGCACGTCCCGACGTAGAGCTGAAAGTAAGCTAAATCCTGAGGTAGAGCCCAACACACGTCCCGACATAGAGCCCAACACACGTCCCGACGTAGAGCCCAACACACGTCCCGACGTAGAGCCCAACGCAGGTCCCGACGTAGAGCCCAACGCACGTCCCGACGTAGAGCCCAACGCACGTCCCGCCGTAGAGCCCAACGCACGTCCCGCCGTAGAGCCCAACGCACGTCCCGACGTAGAGCCCAACGCACGTCCCGACGTAGAGCCCAAGGCACGTTCCGACGTAGAGCGGGAAGTAAGCTAAATCCCGACGTAGAGCCCAACACACGTTCCGACGTAGAGCGGGAAGTAAGCTAAATCCCGACGTAGAGCCCAACACACGTCCCGACGTAGAGCCCAACACACGTCCCGACGTAGAACCCAACACATGTCCCGACGGAGAGCCCAACACACGTCCCGACGTAGAGGTGAAAGTAAGCTAAATCCTGACGTAGAGCCCAACACACTTCCCGACGTAGAGCGGAAAGTAAGCTAAATCCTGAGGTAGAGCCCAACACACGTCCCGACATAGACCTGAAAGTAAGCTAAATCTTGAGGTAGAGCCTAACACACGTCCCGACGTAGAGCCCAACACACGTCCCGACATAGACCTGAAAGTAGGCTCAATCCTGATGTAGATTCGAACACACGTCCCGACGTAGAGTCCAACACACGTCCCGACGTAGACCTGAAAGTAAGCTAAATCCTGATGTAGAGTCCAACACACGTCCCGACGTAGAGTCCAACACACGTCCCGACGTAGAGCTGAAAGTAAGCTAAATCCTGATGTAGAGCCCAACACACGTCCCGACGCAGAGCCCAACACACGTCCCTACGTAGAGCTGAAATTAAGCTAAATCCTGAGGTAGAGCCCAACACACGTCCCGACGCAGATCGGGAAGTAACCTAAATCCTGAGGTACAGCCCAATACACGACCCGCCGCAGAGCGGAAAGTAAGCTAAATCCTGAGGTAGAACCCAACACACGTCCCGACGTAGAGCTGAAAGTAAGCTAAATCCTGAGGTAGAGCCCAACACACGTCCCGACGTAGAGCCCAACACACGTCCCGACGTAGACCTGAAAGTAAGCTAAATCCTGATGTAGAGTCCAACACACGTCCCGACGTAGAGTCCAACACACGTCCCGACGTAGAGTCCAACACACGTCCCGACGTAGAGTCCAACACACGTCCCGACGTAGAGCTGGAAGTAAGCTAAATCCCGACGTAGAGCCCAACACACGTCCCGACGTAGAGCCCAACACACGTCCCGACGTAGAGCCCAACACACGTCCCGACGCAGAGCGGAAAGTAAGCTAAATCCTGAGATAGAGCCCAACACACGTCCCGACGTAGAGCTGAAAATAAGCTAAATCCTGATGTAGAGCCCAACACACGTCCCGACGCAGAGCCCAACACACGTCCCTACGTAGAGCTGAAAGTAAGCTAAATCCTGAGGTAGAGGCCAACACACGTCCCGACGCAGAGCGGAAAGTAACCTAAATCCTGAGGTACAGCCCAACACACGACCCGACGCAGAGCGGAAAGTAAGCTAAATCCTGAGGTAGAGCCCAACACACGTCCCGACGTAGAGCTGAAAGTAAGCTAAATCCTGAGGTAGAGCCCAACACACGTCCCGACGTAGAGCCCAACACACGTCCCGACGTAGACCTGAAAGTAAGCTAAATCCTGATGTAGAGTCCAACACACGTCCCGACGTAGAGTCCAACACACGTCCCGACGTAGAGTCCAACACACGTCCCGAAGTATAGCTGGAAGTAAGCTAAATCCCGATGTAGAGCCCAACACACGTCCCGACGTAGAGCCCAACACACGTCCCGACGTAGAGCCCAACACACGTCCCGACGCAGAGCGGAAAGTAAGCTAAATCCTGAGATAGAGCCCAACACACATCCCAACGTAGAGCTGAAAATAAGCTAAATCCTGAGGAAGAGCCCAACACACGTCCCGACGTAGAGCCCAACGCAAGTCCCGACGTAGAGCCCAACGCATGTCCCGACGTAGAGCCCAACGCACGTCCCGACGTAGAACCCAACGCACGTCCCGACGTAGAGCCCAACGCACGTCCCGACGTAAAGCCCAACGCACGTCCCGACGTAGAGCCCAGCGCACGTCCCGACGTAGAGCCCAACGCACGTCCCGACGTAGAGCCCAACGCAGGTCCCGATGTAGAGTCCAAAACACGTCCCGACGTAGAGTCCAACGCACGTCCCGACGTAGAGTCCAACACACGTCCCGACGTAGAGCTGAAAGTAAGCTAAATCCTGATGTAGAGCCCAACACACGTCCCGACGTACAGCCCAACGCACGTCCCGACGTAGAGTCCAACGCACGTCCCGACGTAGAGTCCAACACACGTCCCGACGTAGAGCCCAACACACGTCCCGACGTAGAGCCCAACACACGTCCCGACGTAGAGCTGAAAGTAAGCTAAATCCTGAGGTAGAGCCCAACACACGTCCCGACGTAGAGCCCAACACACGTCCCGACGTAGAGCCCAACGCAGGTCCCGACGTAGAGCCCAACGCACGTCCCGACGTAGAGCCCAACGCACGTCCCGACGTAGAGCCCAACGCACGTCCCGACGTAGAGCCCAAGGCACGTTCCGACGTAGAGCGGGAAGTAAGCTAAATCCCGACGTAGAGCCCAACACACGTTCCGACGTAGAGCGGGAAGTAAGCTAAATCCCGACGTAGAGCCCAACACACGTCCCGACGTAGAGCCCAACACACGTCCCGACGTAGAACCCAACACACGTCCCGACGGAGAGCCCAACACACGTCCCGACGTAGAGCTGAAAGTAAGCTAAATCCTGAGGTAGAGCCCAACACACGTCCCGACGCAGAGCGGAAAGTAACCTAAATCCTGAGGTACAGCCCAACACACGACCCGACGCAGAGCGGAAAGTAAGCTAAATCCTGAGGTAGAGCCCAACACACGTCCCGACGTAGAGCTGAAAGTAAGCTAAATCCTGAGGTAGAGCCCAACACACGTCCCGACGTAGAGCCCAACACACGTCCCGACGTAGACCTGAAAGTAAGCTAAATCCTGATGTAGAGTCCAACACACGTCCCGACGTAGAGTCCAACACACGTCCCGACGTAGAGTCCAACACACGTCCCGACGTAGAGTCCAACACACGTCCCGAAGTAGAGCTGGAAGTAAGCTAAATCCCGACGTAGAGCCCAACACACGTCCCGACGTAGAGCCCAACACACGTCCCGACGTAGAGCCCAACACACGTCCCGACGCAGAGCGGAAAGTAAGCTAAATCCTGAGATAGAGCCCAACACACGTCCCGACGTAGAGCTGAAAATAAGCTAAATCCTGAGGAAGAGCCCAACAAACGTCCCGACGTAGAGCCCAACGCAAGTCCCGACGTAGAGCCCAACGCATGTCCCGACGTAGAGCCCAACGCACGTCCCGACGTAGAACCCAACGCACGTCCCGACGTAGAGCCCAACGCACGTCCCGACGTAAAGCCCAACGCACGTCCCGACGTAGAGCCCAACGCACGTCCCGACGTAGAGCCCAACGCACGTCCCGACGTAGAGCCCAACGCAGGTCCCGATGTAGAGTCCAAAACACGTCCCGACGTAGAGTCCAACGCACGTCCCGACGTAGAGTCCAACACACGTCCCGACGTAGAGCTGAAAGTAAGCTAAATCCTGATGTAGAGCCCAACACACGTCCCGACGTACAGCCCAACGCACGTCCCGACGTAGAGTCCAACGCACGTCCCCACGTAGAGTCCAACACACGTCCCGACGTAGAGTCCAACACACGTTCCGACGTAGAGCCCAACACACGTCCTGACGTAGAGCTGAAAGTAAGCTAAATCCTGAGGTAGAGCCCAACACACGTCCCGACGCAGAGCGGAAAGTAAGCTAAATCCTGAGGTAGAGCCCAACACACGTCCCCACATAGAGCGGAAAGTAAGCTAAATCCTGAGGTAGAGCCCAACACACGTCCCGACGTAGAGCCCAACACACGTCCCTACGCAGAGCCCAACACACGTCCCGACGTAGAGCCCAACACACGTCCCGACGGAGAGCCCAACACACGTCCCGACGGAGAGCCCAACACACGTCCCGACGGAGAGCCCAACACACGTCCCGACGGAGAGCCCAACACACGCCCCGACGGAGAGCCCAACACTCGCCCCGACGGAGAGCCCAACACACGTCCCGACGTAGAGCTGAAAGTAAGCTAAATCCTGACGTAGAGCCCAACGCAGGTCACGACGTAGAGCCCAACGCAGGTCGCGACGTAGAGCCCAACGCAGGTCGCGACGTAGAGCCCAACGCAGGTCGCGACGTAGAGCCCAACGCAGGTCGCGACGTAGAACCCAACGCAGGTCGCGACGTAGAGCCCAACACACGTCCCGACGTAGAGCCCAACACACGTCCCGACGTAGAGCCCAACACACGTCCCGACGTAGAGCTGAAAGTAAGCTAAATCCTGATGTAGAGCCCATCACACGTCTCGACGTAGAACCCAACACACGTCCCGACGTAGAGCCCAACACACGTCCCGACGTAGAGCCCAACACACGTCCCGACGTAGAGCCCAACACACGTCCCTACGTAGAGTCCAACACACGTCCCGACGTAGAGCTGGAAGTAAGCTAAATCCCCACGTAGAGCCCAACACACGTCCCGACGTAGAGCCCAACACACGTCCCGACGTAGAGCCGAACACACGTCCCGACGTAGAGCCCAACACACATCCCGACGTAGAGCTGAAAGTAAGCTAAATCCTGAGGTAGAGCCCAACACACGTCCCGACGCAGAGCGGAAAGTAAGCTAAATCCTGAGGTAGAGCCCAACACACGTCCCCACGTAGAGCGGAAAGTAAGCTAAATCCTGAGGTAGAGCCCAACACACGTCCCGACGTAGAGCCCAACACACGTCCCGACGTAGAGCCCAACACACGTCCCGACGGAGAGCCCAACACACGTCCCGACGGAGAGCCCAACACACGTCCCGACGGAGAGCCCAACAGACGTCCCGACGGAGAGCCCAACACACGTTCCGACGTAGAGTGGGAAGTAAGCTAAATCCCGAAGTAGAGCCCAACACACGTCCCGACGTAGAGCCCAACACACGTCCCGACGTAGAGCCCAACGCACGTCCCGACGTAGAGCCCAACGCACGTCTCGACGTAGAGCTGAAAGTAAGCTAAATCCTGATGTAGAGCCCAACACACGTCCCGACGTAGAGCCCAACACACGTCCCGACGGAGAGCCCAACACACGTCCCGACGGAGAGCCCAACACACGTCCCGACGGAGAGCCCAACACACGTCCCGACGGAGAGCCCAACACACGCCCCGACGGAGAGCCCAACACTCGCCCCGACGGAGAGCCCAACACTCGCCCCGACGTAGAGCTGAAAGTAAGCTAAATCCTGACGTAGAGCCCAACGCAGGTCGCGACGTAGAGCCCAACGCAGGTCGCGACGTAGAGCCCAACGCAGGTCGCGACGTAGAGCCCAACGCACGTCCCAGCGTAGAACCCAACGCACGTCCCGACGTAGAGCCCAACGCACGTCCCGACGTAGAGCTGAAAGTAAGCTAAATCCTGAGGTAGAGCCCAACACACGTCCCGACATAGAGCCCAACACACGTCCCGACGTAGAGCCCAACGCAGGTCCCGACGTAGAGCCCAACGCACGTCCCGACGTAGAGCCCAACGCACGTCCCGACGTAGAGCCCAACGCACGTCCCGACGTAGAGCCCAAGGCACGTTCCGACGTAGAGCGGGAAGTAAGCTAAATCCCGACGTAGAGCCCAACACACGTTCCGACGTAGAGCGGGAAGTAAGCTAAATCCCGACGTAGAGCCCAACACACGTCCCGACGTAGAGCCCAACACACGTCCCGACGTAGAGCCCAACACACGTCCCGACGTAGAACCCAACACACGTCCCGACGTAGAGCTGAAAGTAAGCTAAATCCTGACGTAGAGCCCAACGCACGTCCCGACGTAGAGACCAACGCACGTCCCGACGTAGAGACCAACGCACGTCCCGACGTAGAGACCAACGCACGTCCCGACGTAGAGCTGAAAGTAAGCTAAATCCTGATGTAGAGCCCAACACACGTCCCGACGTAGAGCCCAACACACGTCCCGACGTAGAGCCCAACACACGTCCCGACGTAGAGCCCAACAGACGTCCGGACGTAGAGCCCAACAGACGTCCCGACGTAGAGCCCAACAGACGTCCCGACGTAGAGCCCAACAGACGTCCCGACGTAGAGCCCAACAGACGTCCCGACGTAGAGCTGAAAGTAAGCTAAATCCTGACGTAGAGTCCAACGCACGTCCCGACGTAGAGAACAACGCACGTCCCGACGTAGAGCCCAACACACGTCCCGACGTAGAGCCCAACGCACGTCCCGACGTAGAGCCCAACGCACGTCCCGACGTAGAGCCCAACACACGTCCCGACGTAGAGCCCAACGCACGTCCCGACGTAGAGCCCAACGCAGGTCCCAACGTAGAGCCCAACGCAGGTCCCGACGTAGACCTGAAATTAAGCTAAATCCTGCCGTAGAGCCCAACGCACGTCCCGACGTAGAGCCCAACGCACGTCCCGACGTAGAGACCAACGCACGTCCCGACGTAGAGACCAACGCACGTCCCGACGTAGAGCCCAACACACGTCCCGACGTAGAGCTGAAAGTAATCTAAATCCTGATGTAGAGCCCAACACACGTCCCGACGTAGAACCCAACACACGTCCCGACGGAGAGCCCAACACACGTCCCGACGTAGAGCTGAAAGTAAGCTAAATCCTGACGTAGAGCCCAACGCACGTCCCGACGTAGAGACCAACGCACGTCCCGACGTAGAGCCCAACACACGTCCCGACGTAGAGCCCAACGCAGGTCCCGACGTAGAGCCCAACACACGTCCCGACGTAGAGCCCAACGCAGGTCCCGACGTAGAGCCCAACGCAGGTCCCGACGTAGAGCCCAACGCACATCCCGACGTAGAGCCCAACACACGTCCCGACGCAGAGCCCAACACACGTCCCGACGTAGAGCCCAACACACGTCCCGACGTAGAGCCCAACACACGTCCCGACGTAGAGCCCAACACACGTCCCCACGTAGAGCTGAAAGTAAGCTAAATCCTGATGTAGAGCCCAACACACGTCCCGACGTAGAGCCCAACACACGTCCCGACGTATAGCCCAACACACGTCCCGACGCAGAGCCCAACACACGTCCCGACGCAGAGCCCAACACACGTCCCGACGTAGAGCTGAAAGTAAGCTAAATCCTGATGTAGAGCCCAACACACGTCCCGACGCAGAGCCCAACACACGTCCCTACGTAGAGCTGAAAGTAAGCTAAATACTGAGGTAGAGCCCAACACACGTCCCGACGCAGAGCGGAAAGTAAGCTAAATCCTGAGGTACAGCCCAACACACGACCCAACGCAGAGCGGAAAGTAAGCTAAATCCTGAGGTAGAGCCCAACACACGTCCCCACGTAGAGCTGAAAGTAAGCTAAATCCTGAGGTAGAGCCCAACACACGTCCCGACATAGATCTGAAAGTAAGCTAAATCTTGAGGTAGAGCCTAACACACGTCCCGACGTAGAGCCCAACACACGTCCCGACATAGACCTGAAAGTAGGCTCAATCCTGATGTAGAGTCGAACACACGTCCCGACGTAGAGTCCAACACACGTCCCGACGTAGACCTGAAAGTAAGCTAAATCCTGATGTAGAGTCCAACACACGTCCCGACGTAGAGTCCAACACACGTCTAGACGTAGAGCTGAAAGTAAGCTAAATCCTGATGTAGAGCCCAACACACGTCCCGACGCAGAGCCCAACACACGTCCCTACGTAGAGCTGAAATTAAGCTAAATCCTGAGGTAGAGCCCAACACACGTCCCGACGCAGAGCGGAAAGTAACCTAAATCCTAAGGTACAGCCCAATACACGACCCGCCGCAGAGCGGAAAGTAAGCTAAATCCTGAGGTAGAGCCCAACGCACGTCCCGACGTAGAGCCCAACGCAGGTCCCGATGTAGAGTCCAAAACACGTCCCGACGTAGAGTCCAACGCACGTCCCGACGTAGAGTCCAACACACGTCCCGACGTAGAGCTGAAAGTAAGCTAAATCCTGATGTAGAGCCCAACACACGTCCCGACGTACAGCCCAACGCATGTCCCGACGTAGAGTCCAACGCACGTCCCGACGTAGAGTCCAACACACGTCCCGACGTAGAGTCCAACACACGTCCCGACGTAGAGCCCAACACACGTCCCGACGTAGAGCCCAACACACGTCCCGACGTAGAGCTGAAAGTAAGCTAAATCCTGAGGTAGAGCCCAACACACGTCCCGACGCAGAGCGGAAAGTAAGCTAAATCCTGAGGTAGAGCCCAACACACGTCCCCACGTAGAGCGGAAAGTAAGCTAAATCCTGAGGTAGAGCACAACACACGTCCCGACGTAGAGCCCAACACACGTCCCGACGTAGAGCCCAACACACGTCCCGACGTAGAGCCCAACACACGTTCCGACGTAGAACCCAACACACGTCCCGACGTAGAGCCCAACACACGTCCCGACGTAGAGCCCAACACACGTCCCGACGTAGAGTCCAACACACGTCCCGACGTAGAGCTGGAAGTAAGCTAAATCCCCACGTAGAGCCCAACACACGTCCCGACGTAGAGCTGAAAGTAAGCTAAATCCTGAGGTAGAGCCCAACACACGTCCCGACGCAGAGCGGAAAGTAAGCTAAATCCTGAGGTAGAGCCCAACACACGTCCCCACGTAGAGCGGAAAGTAAGCTAAATCCTGAGGTAGAGCCCAACACACGTCCCGACGTAGAGCCCAACACACGTCCCGACGTAGAGCCCAACACACGTCCCGACGTAGAGCCCAACACACGTCCCGACGTAGAGCCCAACACACGTCCCGACGTAGAGCCCAACACACGTTACGACGTAGAGCCCAACACACGTTCCGACGTAGAGTGGGAAGTAAGCTAAATCCCGAAGTAGAGCCCAACACACGTCCCGACGTAGAGCCCAACACACGTCCCGACGTAGAGCCCAACGCACGTCCCGACGTAGAGCCCAACGCACGTCTCGACGTAGAGCTGAAAGTAAGCTAAATCCTGATGTAGAGCCCAACACACGTCCCGACGTAGAGCCCAACACACGTCCCGACGGAGACCCCAACACACGTCCCGACGGAGAGCCCAACACACGTCCCGACGGAGAGCCCAACACACGCCCCGACGGAGAGCCCAACACTCGCCCCGACGGAGAGCCCAACACACGTCCCGACGTAGAGCTGAAAGTAAGCTAAATCCTGACGTAGAGCCCAACGCAGGTCGCGACGTAGAGCCCAACGCAGGTCGCGACTTAGAGCCCAACGCAGGTCGCGACGTAGAGCCCAACGCACGTCCCGACGTAGAGCCCAACGCACGTCCCGACGTAGAGCCCAACGCACGTCCCGACGTAGACCTGAAAGTAAGCTAAATCCTGAGGTAGAGCCCAACACACGTCCCGACATAGAGCCCAACTCACGTCCCGACGTAGAGCCCAACTCACGTCC
This sequence comes from Leptosomus discolor, assembly GCF_034619465.1. Lineage (NCBI taxonomy): Eukaryota > Metazoa > Chordata > Aves > Leptosomiformes > Leptosomidae > Leptosomus > Leptosomus discolor. Next base: position 860,022 of record NW_028237953.1, on the reverse strand, counting down.
CGACGTAGAGCCCAACACACGTCCCGACGTAGAGCCCAACGCACGTCCCGACGTAGAGCCCAACGCACGTCCCGACGTAGAGCCCAACGCACGTCCCGACGTAGAGCCCAAGGCACGTTCCGACGTAGAGCGGGAAGTAAGCTAAATCCCGACGTAGAGCCCAACACACGTTCCGACGTAGAGCGGGAAGTAAGCTAAATCCCGACGTAGAGCCCAACACACGTCCCGACGTAGAGCCCAACACACGTCCCGACGTAGAGCCCAACACACGTCCCGACGTAGAACCCAACACACGTCCCGACGGAGAGCCCAACACACGTCCCGACATAGAGCTGAATGTAAGCTAAATCCTGACGTAGAGCCCAACGCACGTCCCGACGTAGAGCCCAACGCACGTCCCGACGTAGAGACCAACGCACGTCCCGACGTAGAGCTGAAAGTAAGCTAAATCCTGATGTAGAGCCCAACACACGTCCCGACGTAGAGCCCAACAGACGTCCCGACGTAGAGCCCAACAGACGTCCCGACGTAGAGCCCAACAGACGTCCCGACGTAGAGCCCAACACACGTCCCGACGTAGAGCTGAAAGTAAGCTAAGTCCTGACGTAGAGTCCAACGCACGTCCCGACGTAGAGAACAACGCACGTCCCGACGTATAGCCCAACACACGTCCCGACGTAGAGCCCAACGCACGTCCCGACGTAGAGCCCAACGCACGTCCCGACGTAGAGCCAAACGCACGTCCCGACGGAGAGCCCAACACACGTCCCGACGTAGAGCCCAACGCAGGTCCCGACGTAGACCTGAAACTAAGCTAAATCCTGACGTAGAGCCCAACGCACGTCCCGACGTAGAGCCCAACGCACGTCCCGACGTAGAGACCAACGCACGTCCCGACGTAGAGACCAACGCACGTCCCGACGTAGAGACCAACGCACGTCCCGACGTAGAGCTGAAAGTAAGCTAAATCCTGATGTAGAGCCCAACACACGTCCCGACGTAGAACCCAACACACGTCCCGACGGAGAGCCCAACACACGTCACGACGTAGAGCTGAAAGTAAGCTAAATCCTGACGTAGAGCCCAACGCACGTCCCGACGTAGAGACCAACGCACGTCCCGACGTAGAGCCCAACACACGTCCCGACTTAGAGACCAACGCACGTCCCGACGCAGAGCCCAACACACGTCCCGACGCAGAGCCCAACACACGTCCCGACGCAGAGCCCAACACACATCCCGACGCAGAGCCCAACACACGTCCCGACGCAGAGCCCAACACACGTCCCGACGTAAAGTCCAACACACGTCCCGACGTAGAGCTGAAAGTAAGCTAAATCCTGATGTAGAGCCCAACACACGTCCCGACGTAGAGTCCAACACACGTCCCTACGTAGAGCTGAAAGTAAGCTAAATCCTGATGTAGAGCCCAACACACGTCCCGACGCAGAGCGGAAAGTAAGCTAAATCCTGAGGTACAGCCCAACACACGACCCAACGCAGAGCGGAAAGTAACCTAAATCCTGAGGTAGAGCCCAACACACGTCCCCACGTAGAGCTGAAAGTAAGCTAAATCCTGAGGTAGGGCCCAACACACGTCCCGACATAGACCTGAATGTAAGCTAAATCTTGAGGTAGAGCCTAACACACGTCCCGACGTAGAGCCCAACACACGTCCCGACATAGACCTGAAAGTAGGCTCAATCCTGATGTAGAGTCGAACACACGTCCCGACGTAGAGTCCAACACACGTCCCGACGTAGACCTGAAAGTAAGCTAAATCCTGATGTAGAGTCCAACACACGTCCCGACGTAGAGTCCAACACACGTCCCGACGTAGAGCTGAAAGTAAGCTAAATCCTGATGTAGAGCCCAACACACGTCCCGACGCAGAGCCCAACACACGTCCCTACGTAGAGCTGAAATTAAGCTAAATCCTGAGGTAGAGCCCAACACACGTCCCGACGCAGAGCGGAAAGTAACCTAAATCCTAAGGTACAGCCCAATACACGACCCGCCGCAGAGCGGAAAGTAAGCTAAATCCTGAGGTAGAGCCCAACACACGTCCCGACGTAGAGCTGAAAGTAAGCTAAATCCTGAGGTAGAGCCCAACACACGTCCCGACGTAGAGCCCAACACACGTCCCGACGTAGACCTGAAAGTAAGCTAAATCCTGATGTAGAGTCCAACACAGGTCCCGACGTAGAGTCCAACACACGTCCCGACGTAGAGTCCAACACACGTCCCGACGTAGAGTCCAACACACGTCCCGACGTAGAGCTGGAAGTAAGCTAAATCCCGACGTAGAGCCCAACACACGTCCCGACGTAGAGCCCAACACACGTCCCGACGTAGAGCCCAACACACGTCCCGACGCAGAGCGGAAAGTAAGCTAAATCCTGAGATAGAGCCCAACACACGTCCCGACGTAGAGCTGAAAATAAGCTAAATCCTGATGTAGAGCCCAACACACGTCCCGACGCAGAGCCCAACACACGTCCCTACGTAGAGCTGAAAGTAAGCTAAATCCTGAGGTAGAGCCCAACACACGTCCCGACGCAGAGCGGAAAGTAACCTAAATCCTGAGGTACAGCCCAACACACGACCCGACGCAGAGCGGAAAGTAAGCTAAATCCTGAGGTAGAGCCCAACACACGTCCCGAAGCAGAGCGGCAAGTAAGCTAAATCCTGAGGTAGAGCCCAACACACGTCCCGACATAGACCTGAAAGTAAGCTAAATCTTGAGGTAGAGCCTAACACACGTCCCGACGTAGAGCCCAACACACGTCCCGACATTGACCTGAAAGTAGGCTCAATCCTGATGTAGAGTCGAACACACGTCCCGACGTAGAGTCCAACACACGTCCCGACGTAGACCTGAAAGTAAGCTAAATCCTGATGCAGAGTCCAACACACATCCCGACGTAGAGTCCAACACACGTCCCGACGTAGAGCTGAAAGTAAGCTAAATCCTGAGGTAGAGCCCAACACACGTCCCGACGCAGAGCGGAAAGTAACCTAAATCCTGAGGTACAGCCCAACACACGACCCAACGCAGAGCGGTAAGTAAGCTAAATCCTGAGGTAGAGCCCAACACACGTCCCGACGTAGAGCTGAAAGTAAGCTAAATCCTGAGGTAGAGCCCAACACACGTCCCGACGTAGAGCCCAACACACGTCCCGACGTAGACCTGAAAGTAAGCTAAATCCTGATGTAGAGTCCAACACACGTCCCGACGTAGAGTCCAACACACGTCCCGACGTAGAGTCCAACACACGTCCCGACGTAGAGTCCAACACACGTCCCGACGTAGAGCTGGAAGTAAGCTAAATCCCGACGTAGAGCCCAACACACGTCCCGACGTAGAGCCCAACACACGTCCCGACGTAGAGCCCAACACACGTCCCGACGCAGAGCGGAAAGTAAGCTAAATCCTGAGATAGAGCCCAACACACGTCCCGACGTAGAGCTGAAAATAAGCTAAATCCTGATGTAGAGCCCAACACACGTCCCGACGCAGAGCCCAACACACGTCCCTACGTAGAGCTGAAAGTAAGCTAAATCCTGAGGTAGAGCCCAACACACGTCCCGACGCAGAGCGGAAAGTAACCTAAATCCTGAGGTACAGCCCAACACACGACCCGACGCAGAGCGGAAAGTAAGCTAAATCCTGAGGTAGAGCCCAACACACGTCCCGACGTAGAGCTGAAATTAAGCTAAATCCTGAGGTAGAGCCCAACACACGTCCCGACCTAGAGCCCAACACACGTCCCGACGTAGAACCCAACACACGTCCTGACGTAGAGCCCAACACACGTCCCGACGTAGAGCCCAACACACGTCCCGACGTAGAGCCCAACACACGTCCCGACGTAGACCTGAAAGTAAGCTAAATCCTGATGTAGAGTCCAACACACGTCCCGACGTAGAGTCCAACACACGTCCCGACGTAGAGTCCAACACACGTCCCGACGTAGAGCTGGAAGTAAGCTAAATCCCGACGTAGAGCCCAACACACGTCCCGACGTAGAGCCCAACACACGTCCCGACGTAGAGCCCAACACACGTCCCGACGCAGAGCGGAAAGTAAGCTAAATCCTGAGATAGAGCCCAACACACGTCCCGACGTAGAGCTGAAAATAAGCTAAATCCTGAGGAAGAGCCCAACACACGTCCCGACGTAGAGCCGAACGCAAGTCCCGACGTAGAGCCCAACGCATGTCCCGACGTAGAGCCCAACGCACGTCCCGACGTAGAACCCAACGCACGTCCCGACGTAGAGCCCAACGCAGGTACCGATGTAGAGTCCAAAACACGTCCCGACGTAGAGTCCAACGCACGTCCCGACGTAGAGTCCAACACACGTCCCGACGTAGAGCTGAAAGTAAGCTAAATCCTGATGTAGAGCCCAACACACGTCCCGACGTACAGCCCAACGCACGTCCCGACGTAGAGTCCAACACACGTCCCGACGTAGAGTCCAACACACGTCCCGACGTAGAGCCCAACACACGTCCCGACGTAGAGCCCAACACACGTCCCGACGTAGACCTGAAAGTAAGCTAAATCCTGATGTAGAGCCTAACACACGTCCCGACGTAGAGTCCAACACACGTCCCGACATAGAGTGCAACACACGTCCCGACGTAGAGTCCAACACACGTCCCGACATAGAGTCCAACACACGTTCCGACGTAGACCTGGAAGTAAGCTAAATCCCGACGTAGAGCCCAACACACGTCCCGACGTAGAGCCCAACACACATCCCGACGTAGAGCCCAACACACGTCCCGACGTAGACCTGAAAGTAAGCTAAATCCTGATGTAGAGTCCAACACACGTCCCGACGTAGAGTCCAACACACGTCCCGACGTAGAGCCCAACACACGTCCCGACGTAGAGTCCAACACACGTCCCGACGTAGAACTGGAAGTAAGCTAAATCCCCACGTAGAGCCCAACACACGTCCCGACGTAGAGCCCAACACACGTCCCGACGTAGAGCCCAACACACGTCCCGACGTAGAGCCCAACGCACGTCCCGACGCAGAGCCCAACGCACGTCCCGACGCAGAGCCCAACGCACGTCCCGACGCAGAGCCCAACGCACGTCCCGACGCAGAGCTCAACGCACGTCCCGACGCAGAGCCCAACACACATTCCGATGTAGAGCTGAAAGTAAGCTAAATCCTGAGGTAGAGCCTAACACACGTCCCGACGCAGAGCGGAAAGTAAGCTAAATCCTGAGGTAGAGCCCAACAAACGTCCCGACGCAGAGCGGAAAGTAAGCTAAATCCTGAGGTAGAGCCCAACACACGTCCCGACGCAGAGCGGAAAGTAAGCTAAATCCTGAGGTAGAGCCCAACACACGTCCCGACGCAGAGCGGAAAGTAAGCTAAATCCTGAGGTAGAGCCCAACACACGTCCCGACGCAGAGCGGAAAGTAAGCTAATCCTGAGGTAGAGCCCAACACACGTCCCGACGCAGAGCCCAACACACGTCCCGACGTAGAGCCCAACACACGTCCCGACGGAGAGCCCAACACACGTCCCGACGGAGAGCCCAACACACGTCCCGACGGAGAGCCCAACACACGTCCCGACGGAGAGCCCAACACACGCCCCGACGGAGAGCCCAACACACGTCCCGACGGAGAGCCCAACACTCACCCCGACGGAGAGACCAACACACGTCCCGACGTAGAGCTGAAAGTAAGCTAAATCCTGAGGTAGAGCCCAACACACGTCCCGACGTAGAGTCCAACACACGTCCCGACGTAGAGCTGGAAGTAAGCTACGTCCCGACGTAGAGCTAGAAGTAAGCTACGTCCCGACGTAGAGCTAGAAGTAAGCTAAATCCCGACGTAGAGCCCAACACACGTCCCGACGTAGAGCCCAACACACGTCCCGACGTAGAGCCCAACACACGTCCCGACGTAGAGCCCAACACACGTCCCGACATTGACCTGAAAGTAAGCTAAATCCTGATGTAGAGCCTAACACACGTCCCGACGTAGAGTCCAACACACGTCCCGACGTAGAGCCCAACACACGTCCCGACGCAGAGCCCAACACACATTCCGATGTAGAGCTGAAAGTAAGCGAAATCCTGATGTAGAGCCGAACACACGTCCCAACGCAGAGCCCAACACACGTCCCGACGCAGACCCCAACACACATTCCGATGTAGAGCTGAAAGTAAGCTAAATCCTGAGGTAGAGCCTAACACACGTCCCGACGCAGAGCGGAAAGTAAGCTAAATCCTGAGGTAGAGCCCAACACACGTCCCGACGTAGAGCCCAGCACACGTCCCGACGTAGACCCCAACACACGTCCCGACGTAGACCTGAAAGTAAGCTAAATCCTGATGTAGAGCCTAACACACGTCCCGACGTAGAGTCCAACACACGTCCCGACGTAGAGCCCAACACACGTCCTGACGCAGAGCCCAACACACGTCCCGACGGAGAGCCCAACACTCACCCCGACGGAGAGACCAACACACGTCCCGACGTAGAGCTGAAAGTAAGCTAAATCCTGACGTAGAGCCCAACGCACGTCCCGACGCAGAGCCCAACGCACGTCCCGACGCAGAGCCCAACGCACGTCCCGACATTGACCTGAAAGTAAGCTAAATCCTGATGTAGAGCCTAACACACGTCCCGACGTAGAGTCCAACACACGTCCCGACGTAGAGTCCAACACACGTCCCGACGTAGAGTCCAACACACGTCCCGACGTAGAGCTGGAAGTAAGCTAAATCCCCACGTAGAGCCCAACACACGTCCCGAAGTAGAGCCCAACACACGTCCCGACGGAGAGCCCAACACACGTCCCGACGGAGAGCCCAACACACGCCCCGACGGAGAGCCCAACACTCGCCCCGACGGAGAGCCCAACACACGTCCCGACGTAGAGCTGAAAGTAAGCTAAATTCTGACGTAGAGCCCAACGCAGGTCGTGACGTAGAGCCCAACGCAGGTCGCGACGTACAGCCCAACGCAGGTCGCGACGTAGAGGCCAACGCACGTCCCGACGTAGAGCCCAACGCACGTCCCGAAGTAGAGTCCAACACACGTCCCGACGTAGAGCCGAACGCACGTCCCGACGTAGAGCCCAACGCAGGTCCCGACGTAGAGCCCAACGCACGTCCCGACGTAGAGCTGAAAGTAAGCTAAATCCTGAGGTAGACCCCAACACACGTCCCGACGTAGAGCCCAACACACGTCCCGACGTAGAGCCCAACACACGTCCCGACGCAGAGGCCAACACACGTCCCGACGCAGAGCCCAACACACGTCCCGACGCAGAGCCCAACACACGTCCCGACGCAGAGCCCAACACACATTCCGATGTAGAGCTGAAAGTAAGCGAAATCCTGATGTAGAGCCGAACACACGTCCCGACGCAGAGCCCAACACACGTCCCGACGCAGAGCCCAACACACATTCCGATGTAGAGCTGAAAGTAAGCTAAATCCTGAGGTAGAGCCTAACACACGTCCCGACGCAGAGCGGAAAGTAAGCTAAATCCTGAGGTAGAGCCCAACACACGTCCCGACGTAGAGCCCAACACACGTCCCGACGTAGACCTGAAAGTAAGCTAAATCCTGATGTAGAGCCTAACACACGTCCCGACGTAGAGTCCAACACACGTCCCGACGTAGAGCCCAACACACGTCCCGACGCAGAGCCCAACACACGTCCCGACGTAGAGCCCAACGCACGTCCCGACGCAGAGCCCAACGCACGTCCCGACGCAGAGCCCAACGCACGTCCCGACGCAGAGCCCAACGCACGTCCCGACGCAGAGCCCAACACACATTCCGATGTAGAGCTGAAAGTAAGCTAAATCCTGAGGTAGAGCCTAACACACGTCCCGACGCAGAGCGGAAAGTAAGCTAAATCCTGAGGTAGAGCCCAACAAACGTCCCGACGCAGAGCGGAAAGTAAGCTAAATCCTGAGGTAGAGCCCAACACACGTCCCGACGCAGAGCGGAAAGTAAGCTAAATCCTGAGGTAGAGCCCAACACACGTCCCGACGCAGAGCGGAAAGTAAGCTAAATCCTGAGGTAGAGCCCAATACACGTCCCGACGCAGAGCGGAAAGTAAGCTAATCCTGAGGTAGAGCCCAACACACGTCCCGACGCAGAGCCCAACACACGTCCCGACGTAGAGCCCAACACACGTCCCGACGGAGAGCCCAACACACGTCCCGACGGAGAGCCCAACACACGTCCCGACGGAGAGCCCAACACACGTCCCGACGGAGAGCCCAACACACGCCCCGACGGAGAGCCCAACACACGTCCCGACGGAGAGACCAACACACGTCCCGACGTAGAGCTGAAAGTAAGCTAAATCCTGACGTAGAGCCCAACGCACGTCCCGACGTAGAGCCCAACGCAGGTCCCGACGTAGAGCCCAACACACATCCCGACGTAGAGCCCAACACACATCCCGACGTAGAGCCCAACACACGTCCCGACGTAGAGCCCAACACACGTCCCGACGTAGAGCCCAACACACGTCCCGACGCAGAGCGGAAAGTAAGCTAAATCCTGAGGTAGAGCCAAACACACGTCCCCACGTAGAGCTGAAAGTAAGCTAAATCCTGAGGTAGAGCCCAACACACGTCCCCACGTAGAGCTGAAAGTAAGCTAAATCCTGAGGTAGAGCCCAACACACGTCCCGACGTAGAGCCCAACACACGTCCCGACGTAGACCTGAAAGTAAGCTAAATCCTGATGTAGAGCCTAACACACGTCCCGACGTAGAGTCCAACACACGTCCCGACGTAGAGTCCAACACACGTCCCGACATAGAGTCCAACACACGTCCCGACGTAGACCTGGAAGTAAGCTAAATCCCGACGTAGAGCCCAACACACGTCCCGACGTAGAGCCCAACACACGTCCCGAAGGAGAGCCCAACACACGTCCCGACGGAGAGCCCAACACACGTCCCGACGGAGAGCCCAACACACGCCCCGACGGAGAGCCCAACACACGCCCCGACGGAGAGCCCAACACTCACCCCGACGGAGAGACCAACACACGTCCCGACGTAGAGCTGAAAGTAAGCTAAATCCTGACGTAGAGCCCAACGCAGGTCCCGACGTAGAGCCCAACGCAGGTCCCGACGTAGAGCCCAACGCAGGTCCCGACGTAGAGCCCAACGCACGTCCCGACGTAGAGCCCAACGCACGTCCCGACGTGGAGCCCAACGCACGTCCCGACGTGGAGCCCAACGCACGTCCCGACGTGGAGCCCAACGCACGTCCCGACGTGGAGCCCAACGCACGTCCCGACGTAGAGCCCAACGCACGTCCCGACGTGGAGCCCAACGCACGTCCCGACGTGGAGCCCAACGCACGTCCCGACGTAGAGCCCAACGCACGTCCCGACGTAGAGCCCAACACACGTCCCGACGTAGAGCCCAACACACGTCCCGACGTAGAGCCCAACACACATCCCGACGTAGAGCCCAACACACGTCCCGACGCAGAGCGGAAAGTAAGCTAAATCCTGAGGTAGAGCCCAACACACGTCCCGAAGCAGAGAGGAAAGTAAGCTAAATCCTGAGGTAGAGCCAAACACACGTCCCCACGTAGAGCTGAAAGTAAGCTAAATCCTGAGGTAGAGCCCAACACACGTCCCGACGTAGAGCCCAACACACGTCCCGACGTAGACCTGAAAGTAAGCTAAATCCTGATGTAGAGCCTAACACACGTCCCGACGTAGAGTCCAACACACGTCCCGACGTAGAGTCCAACACACGTCCCGACGTAGAGTCCAACACACGTCCCGACGTAGAGTCCAACACACGTCCCGACGTAGACCTGGAAGTAAGCTAAATCCCGACGTAGAGCCCAACACACGTCCCGACGTAGAGCCCAACACACGTCCCGACGTAGAGCCCAACACACGTCCCGACGTAGAGCCCAACACATGTCCCGACGTAGAGCCCAACACACGTCCCGACGTAGAGCTGAATGTAAGCTAAATCCTGAGGTAGAGCCCAACACACGTCCCGACGCAGAACGGAAAGTATGCTAAATCCTGAGGTAGAGCCCAACACACGTCCCCACGTAGAGCTGAAATTAAGCTAAATCCTAAGGTAGAGCCCAACACACGTCCCGACGTAGAGCCCAACACACGTCCCGACGTAGAGCCCAACACACGTCCCGACGTAGAGCTGGAAGTAAGCTAAATCCCGACGTAGAGCCCAACACACGTCCCGACGTAGAGCTGGAAGTAAGCTAAATCCCGACGTAGAGCCCAACACACATCCCGACGTAGAGCTGAAAGTAAGCTAAATCCTGAGGTAGAGCCCAACACACGTCCCGACGTAGAGTCCAACACACGTCCCGACGTAGAGCTGGAAGTAAGCTACGTCCCGACGTAGAGCTAGAAGTAACCTACGTCCCGACGTAGAGCTAGAAGTAAGCTACGTCCCGATGTAGAGCTAGAAGTAAGCTAAATCCCGACGTAGAGCCCAACACACGTCCCGACGTAGAGCCCAACACACGTCCCGACGTAGAGCCCAACACACGTCCCGACGTAGAGCCCAACACACGTCCCGACATTGACCTGAAAGTAAGCTAAATCCTGATGTAGAGCCTAACACACGTCCCGACGTAGAGTCCAACACACGTCCCGACGTAGAGTCCAACACACGTCCCAACGTAGAGTCCAACACACGTCCCTACGTAGAGCTGGAAGTAAGCTAAATCCCCACGTAGAGCCCAACACACGTCCCGAAGTAGAGCCCAACACACGTCCCGACGGAGAGCCCAAAACACGTCCCGACGGAGAGCCCAACACACGTCCCGACGGAGAGCCCAACACACGTCCCGACGGAGAGCCCAACACACGCCCCGACGGAGAGCCCAACACTCGCCCCGACGGAGAGCCCAACACTCGCCCCGACGGAGAGCTGAAAGTAAGCTAAATTCTGACGTAGAGCCCAACGCAGGTCGCGACGTAGAGCCCAACGCAGGTCGCGACGTACAGCCCAACGCAGGTCGCGAAGTAGAGGCCAACGCACGTCCCGACGTAGAGCCCAACGCACGTCCCGACGTAGAGCCCAACGCACGTCCCGACGTAGAGCCCAACGCACGTCCCGACGTAGAGCTGAAAGTAAGCTAAATCCTGAGGTAGACCCCAACACACGTCCCGACGCAGAGCCCAACACACGTCCCGACGCAGAGCCCAACACACATTCCGATGTAGAGCTGAAAGTAAGCGAAATCCTGATGTAGAGCCGAACACACGTCCCAACGCAGAGCCCAACACACGTCCCGACGCAGACCCCAACACACATTCCGATGTAGAGCTGAAAGTAAGCTAAATCCTGAGGTAGAGCCTAACACACGTCCCGACGCAGAGCGGAAAGTAAGCTAAATCCTGAGGTAGAGCCCAACACACGTCCCGAAGTAGAGCCCAACACACGTCCCGACGTAGACCTGAAAGTAAGCTAAATCCTGATGTAGAGCCTAACACACGTCCCGACGTAGAGTCCAACACACGTCCCGACGTAGAGCCCAACACACGTCCTGACGCAGAGCCCAACACACGTCCCGACGGAGAGCCCAACACTCACCCCGACGGAGAGACCAACACACGTCCCGACGTAGAGCTGAAAGTAAGCTAAATCCTGACGTAGAGCCCAACGCACGTCCCGACGCAGAGCCCAACGCACGTCCCGACGCAGAGCCCAACGCACGTCCCGACGTAGAGCCCAACGCACGTCCCGACGTAGAGCCCAACGCACGTCCCGACGTAGAGCTGAAAGTAAGCTAAATCCTGAGGTAGACCCCAACACACGTCCCGACGTAGAGCCCAACACACGTCCCGACGTAGAGCCCAACACACGTCCCGACGTAGAGCCCAACACACGTCCCGACGCAGAGGCCAACACACGTCCCGACGCAGAGCCCAACACACGTCCCGACGCAGAGCCCAACACACGTCCCGACGCAGAGCCCAACACACATTCCGATGTAGAGCTGAAAGTAAGCGAAATCCTGATGTAGAGCCGAACACACGTCCCGACGCAGAGCCCAACACACGTCCCGACGCAGAGCCCAACACACATTCCGATGTAGAGCTGAAAGTAAGCTAAATCCTGAGGTAGAGCCTAACACACGTCCCGACGCAGAGCGGAAAGTAAGCTAAATCCTGAGGTAGAGCCCAACACACGTCCCGACGTAGAGCCCAACACACGTCCCGACGTAGACCTGAAAGTAAGCTAAATCCTGATGTAGAGCCTAACACACGTCCCGACGTAGAGTCCAACACACGTCCCGACGTAGAGCCCAACACACGTCCCGACGCAGAGCCCAACACACGTCCCGACGTAGAGCCCAACGCACGTCCCGACGCAGAGCCCAACGCACGTCCCGACGCAGAGCCCAACGCACGTCCCGACGCAGAGCCCAACGCACGTCCCGACGCAGAGCCCAACGCACATTCCGATGTAGAGCTGAAAGTAAGCTAAATCCTGAGGTAGAGCCTAACACACGTCCCGACGCAGAGCGGAAAGTAAGCTAAATCCTGAGGTAGAGCCCAACAAACGTCCCGACGCAGAGCGGAAAGTAAGCTAAATCCTGAGGTAGAGCCCAACACACGTCCCAACGCAGAGCGGAAAGTAAGCTAAATCCTGAGGTAGAGCCCAACACACGTCCCGACGCAGAGCGGAAAGTAAGCTAAATCCTGAGGTAGAGCCCAACACACGTCCCGACGCAGAGCGGAAAGTAAGCTAATCCTGAGGTAGAGCCCAACACACGTCCCGACGCAGAGCCCAACACACGTCCCGACGTAGAGCCCAACACACGTCCCGACGGAGAGCCCAACACACGTCCCGACGGAGAGCCCAACACACGTCCCGACGGAGAGCCCAACACACGTCCCGACGGAGAGCCCAACACACGTCCCGACGGAGAGCCCAACACACGCCCCGACGGAGAGCCCAACACACGTCCCGACGGAGAGCCCAACACTCACCCCGACGGAGAGACCAACACACGTCCCGACGTAGAGCTGAAAGTAAGCTAAATCCTGAGGTAGAGCCCAACACACGTCCCGACGTAGAGTCCAACACACGTCCCGACGTAGAGCTGGAAGTAAGCTACGTCCCGACGTAGAGCTAGAAGTAAGCTACGTCCCGACGTAGAGCTAGAAGTAAGCTAAATCCCGACGTAGAGCCCAACACACGTCCCGACGTAGAGCCCAACACACGTCCCGACGTAGAGCCCAACACACGTCCCGACGTAGAGCCCAACACACGTCCCGACATTGACCTGAAAGTAAGCTAAATCCTGATGTAGAGCCTAACACACGTCCCGACGTAGAGTCCAACACACGTCCCGACGTAGAGTCCAACACACGTCCCGACGTAGAGTCCAACACACGTCCCGACGTAGAGTCCAACACACGTCCCAACGTAGAGTCCAACACACGTCCCAACGTAGAGTCCAACACACGTCCCGACGTAGAGCTGGAAGTAAGCTAAATCCCCACGTAGAGCCCAACACACGTCCCGAAGTAGAGCCCAACACAAGTCCCGACGGAGAGCCCAAAACACGTCCCGACGGAGAGCCCAACACACGTCCCGACGGAGAGCCCAACACACGCCCCGACGGAGAGCCCAACACTCGCCCCGACGGAGAGCCCAACACTCGCCCCGACGGAGAGCTGAAAGTAAGCTAAATTCTGACATAGAGCCCAACGCAGGTCGCGACGTAGAGCCCAACGCAGGTCGCGACGTAGAGGCCAACGCACGTCCCGACGTAGAGCCCAACGCACGTCCCGACGTAGAGCCCAACGCACGTCCCGACGTAGAGCCCAACGCACGTCCCGACGTAGAGCTGAAAGTAAGCTAAATCCTGAGGTAGACCCCAACACACGTCCCGACGCAGAGCCCAAGACACGTCCCGACGCAGAGCCCAACACACATTCCGATGTAGAGCTGAAAGTAAGTGAAATCCTGATGTAGAGCCGAACACACGTCCCGACGCAGAGCCCAACACACGTCCCGACGCAGAGCCCAACACACATTCCGATGTAGAGCTGAAAGTAAGCTAAATCCTGAGGTAGAGCCTAACACACGTCCCGACGCAGAGCGGAAAGTAAGCTAAATCCTGAGGTAGAGCCCAACACACGTCCCGACGTAGAGCCCAACACACGTCCCGACGCAGAGCCCAACGCACGTCCCGACGCAGAGCCCAACGCACGTCCCGACGCAGAGCCCAACGCACGTCCCGACATTGACCTGAAAGTAAGCTAAATCCTGATGTAGAGCCTAACACACGTCCCGACGTAGAGTCCAACACACGTCCCGACGTAGAGTCCAACACACGTCCCGACGTAGAGTCCAACACACGTCCCGACGTAGAGTCCAACACACGTCCCGACGTAGAGCTGGAAGTAAGCTAAATCCCCACGTAGAGCCCAACACACGTCCCGAAGTAGAGCCCAACACACGTCCCGACGGAGAGCCAAACACACGTCCCGACGGAGAGCCCAACACACGCCCCGACGGAGAGCCCAACACTCGCCCCGACGGAGAGCCCAACACACGTCCCGACGTAGAGCTGAAAGTAAGCTAAATTCTGAGGTAGAGCCCAACGCAGGTCGTGACGTAGAGCCCAACGCAGGTCGCGACGTACAGCCCAACGCATGTCGCGACGTAGAGGCCAACGCACGTCCCGACGTAGAGCCCAACGCACGTCCCGAAGTAGAGTCCAACACACGTCCCGACGTAGAGCCGAACGCACGTCCCGACGTAGAGCCCAACGCACGTCCCGACGTAGAGCCCAACGCACGTCCCGACGTAGAGCTGAAAGTAAGCTAAATCCTGAGGTAGACCCCAACACACGTCCCGACGTAGAGCCCAACACACGTCCCGACGTAGAGCCCAACACACGTCCCGACGCAGAGGCCAACACACGTCCCGACGCAGAGCCCAACACACGTCCCGACGCAGAGCCCAACACACGTCCCGACGCAGAGCCCAACACACATTCCGATGTAGAGCTGAAAGTAAGCGAAATCCTGATGTAGAGCCGAACACACGTCCCGACGCAGAGCCCAACACACGTCCCGACGCAGAGCCCAACACACATTCCGATGTAGAGCTGAAAGTAAGCTAAATCCTGAGGTAGAGCCTAACACACGTCCCGACGCAGAGCGGAAAGTAAGCTAAATCCTGAGGTAGAGCCCAACACACGTCCCGACGTAGAGCCCAACACACGTCCCGACGTAGACCTGAAAGTAAGCTAAATCCTGATGTAGAGCCTAACACACGTCCCGACGTAGAGTCCAACACACGTCCCGACGTAGAGCCCAACACACGTCCCGACGCAGAGCCCAACACACGTCCCGACGTAGAGCCCAACGCACGTCCCGACGCAGAGCCCAACGCACGTCCCGACGCAGAGCCCAACGCACGTCCCGACGCAGAGCTCAACGCACGTCCCGACGCAGAGCCCAACACACATTCCGATGTAGAGCTGAAAGTAAGCTAAATCCTGAGGTAGAGCCTAACACACGTCCCGACGCAGAGCGGAAAGTAAGCTAAATCCTGAGGTAGAGCCCAACAAACGTCCCGACGCAGAGCGGAAAGTAAGCTAAATCCTGAGGTAGAGCCCAACACACGTCCCGACGCAGAGCGGAAAGTAAGCTAAATCCTGAGGTAGAGCCCAACACACGTCCCGACGCAGAGCGGAAAGTAAGCTAAATCCTGAGGTAGAGCCCAACACACGTCCCGACGCAGAGCGGAAAGTAAGCTAATCCTGAGGTAGAGCCCAACACACGTCCCGACGCAGAGCCCAACACACGTCCCGACGTAGAGCCCAACACACGTCCCGACGGAGAGCCCAACACACGTCCCGACGGAGAGCCCAACACACGTCCCGACGGAGAGCCCAACACACGTCCCGACGGAGAGCCCAACACACGTCCCGACGGAGAGCCCAACACACGTCCCGACGGAGAGCCCAACACACGCCCCGACGGAGAGCCCAACACACGTCCCGACGGAGAGCCCAACACTCACCCCGACGGAGAGACCAACACACGTCCCGACATTGACCTGAAAGTAAGCTAAATCCTGATGTAGAGCCTAACACACGTCCCGACGTAGAGTCCAACACACGTCCCGACGTAGAGTCCAACACACGTCCCGACGTAGAGTCCAACACACGTCCCGACGTAGAGCTGGAAGTAAGCTAAATCCCCACGTAGAGCCCAACACACGTCCCGAAGTAGAGCCCAACACACGTCCCGACGGAGAGCCCAAAACACGTCCCGACGGAGAGCCCAACACACGTCCCGACGGAGAGCCCAACACACGCCCCGACGGAGAGCCGAACACTCGCCCCGACGGAGAGCCCAACACTCGCCCCGACGGAGAGCTGAAAGTAAGCTAAATTCTGACGTAGAGCCCAACGCAGGTCGCGACGTAGAGCCCAACGCAGGTCGCGACGTAGAGGCCAACGCACGTCCCGACGTAGAGCCCAACGCACGTCCCGACGTAGAGCCCAACGCACGTCCCGACGTAGAGCTGAAAGTAAGCTAAATCCTGAGGTAGACCCCAACACACGTCCCGACGCAGAGCCCAAGACACGTCCCGACGCAGAGCCCAACACACATTCCGATGTAGAGCTGAAAGTAAGTGAAATCCTGATGTAGAGCCGAACACACGTCCCGACGCAGAGCCCAACACACGTCCCGACGCAGAGCCCAACACACATTCCGATGTAGAGCTGAAAGTAAGCTAAATCCTGAGGTAGAGCCTAACACACGTCCCGACGCAGAGCGGAAAGTAAGCTAAATCCTGAGGTAGAGCCCAACACACGTCCCGACGTAGAGCCCAACACACGTCCCGACGTAGACCTGAAAGTAAGCTAAATCCTGATGTAGAGCCTAACACACGTCCCGACGTAGAGTCCAACACACGTCCCGACGTAGAGCCCAACACACGTCCTGACGCAGAGCCCAACACACGTCCCGACGGAGAGCCCAACACTCACCCCGACGGAGAGACCAACACACGTCCCGACGTAGAGCTGAAAGTAAGCTAAATCCTGACGTAGAGCCCAACGCACGTCCCGACGCAGAGCCCAACGCACGTCCCGACGCAGAGCCCAACGCACGTCCCGACGCAGAGCCCAACACACGTCCCGACATTGACCTGAAAGTAAGCTAAATCCTGATGTAGAGCCTAACACACGTCCCGACGTAGAGTCCAACACACGTCCCGACGTAGAGTCCAACACACGTCCCGACGTAGAGTCCAACACACGTCCCGACGTAGAGTCCAACACACGTCCCGACGTAGAGTCCAACACACGTCCCGACGTAGAGCTGGAAGTAAGCTAAATCCCCACGTAGAGCCCAACACACGTCCCGAAGTAGAGCCCAACACACGTCCCGACGGAGAGCCCAACACACGTCCCGACGGAGAGCCCAACACACGTCCCGACGCAGAGCCCAACACACGTCCCGACGCAGAGCCCAACACACGCCCCGACGGAGAGCCCAACACTCGCCCCGACGGAGAGCCCAACACACGTCCCGACGTAGAGCTGAAAGTAAGCTAAATTCTGACGTAGAGCCCAACGCAGGTCGCGACGTAGAGCGCAACGCAGGTCGCGACGTACAGCCCAACGCAGGTCGCGACGTAGAGGCCAACGCACGTCCCGACGTAGAGGCCAACGCACGTCCCGAAGTAGAGCCCAACGCACGTCCCGACGTAGAGCCGAACGCACGTCCCGACGTAGAGCCCAACGCACGTTCCGACGTAGAGCCCAACGCACGTCCCGACGTAGAGCTGAAAGTAAGCTAAATCCTGAGGTAGACCCCAACACACGTCCCGACGTAGAGCCCAACACACGTCCCGACGTAGAGCCCAACACACGTCCCGACGTAGAGCCCAACACACGTCCCGACGCAGAGCCCAACACACGTCCCGACGCAGAGCCCAACACACGTCCCGACGCAGAGCCCAACACACATTCCGATGTAGAGCTGAAAGTAAGCGAAATCCTGATGTAGAGCCGAACACACGTCCCGACGCAGAGCCCAACACACGTCCCGACGCAGAGCCCAACACACGTCCCGACGCAGAGCCCAACACACATTCCGATGTAGAGCTGAAAGTAAGCTAAATCCTGAGGTAGAGCCTAACACACGTCCCGACGCAGAGCGGAAAGTAAGCTAAATCCTGAGGTAGAGCCCAACACACGTCCCGACGTAGAGCCCAACACACGTCCCGACGTAGAGCCCAACACACGTCCCGACGTAGACCTGAAAGTAAGCTAAATCCTGATGTAGAGCCTAACACACGTCCCGACGCAGAGCCCAACACACGTCCCGACGTAGAGCCCAACACACGTCCCGACGCAGAGCCCAACACACGTCCCGACGCAGAGCCCAACACACGTCCCGACGTAGAGCCCAACACACGTCCCGACGTAGAGCCCAACGCACGTCCCGACGCACAGCCCAACGCACGTCCCGACGCAGAGCCCAACACACGTCCCGACGCAGAGCCCAACACACGTCCCGACGCAGAGCCCAACGCACGTCCCGACGCAGAGCCCAACGCACGTCCCGACGGAGAGCCCAACACACGTCCCGACGTAGAGACCAACACACGTCCCGACGGAGAGCCCAACACACGCCCCGATGGAGAGCCCAACACACGTCCCGACGGAGACCCCAACACTCACCCCGACGGAGAGACCAACACACGTCCCGACGTAGAGCTGAAAGTAAGCTAAATCCTGACGTAGAGCCCAACGCACGTCCCGACGTAGAGCCCAACGCAGGTCCCGACGTAGAGTCCAACACACATCCCGACGTAGAGCCCAACACACATCCCGACGTAGAGCCCAACACACGTCCCGACGTAGAGCCCAACACACGTCCCGACGTAGAGCCCAACACACGTCCCGACGCAGAGCGGAAAGTAAGCTAAATCCTGAGGTAGAGCCCAACACACGTCCCGAAGCAGAGAGGAAAGTAAGCTAAATCCTGAGGTAGAGCCAAACACACGTCCCCACGTAGAGCTGAAAGTAAGCTAAATCCTGAGGTAGAGCCCAACACACGTCCCCACGTAGAGCTGAAAGTAAGCTAAATCCTGAGGTAGAGCCCAACACACGTCCCGACGTAGAGCCCAACACACGTCCCGACGTAGACCTGAAAGTAAGCTAAATCCTGATGTAGAGCCTAACACACGTCCCGACGGAGAGCCCAACACACGTCCCGACGGAGAGCCCAACACACGCCCCGACGGAGAGCCCAACACACGTCCCGACGTAGAGCTGAAAGTAAGCTAAATTCTGACGTAGAGCCCAACGCAGCTCGCGACGTAGAGCCCAACGCAGGTCGCGACGTAGAGCCCAACGCAGGTCGCGACGTACAGCCCAACGCAGGTCGCGACGTAGAGGCCAACGCACGTCCCGACGTAGAGCCCAACGCACGTCCCGACGTAGAGCCCAACGCACGTCCCGACGTAGAGCCCAACGCACGTCCCGACGTAGAGCTGAAAGTAAGCTAAATCCTGAGGTAGAGCCCAACACACGTCCCGACGTAGAGCCCAACACACGTCCCGACGTAGAGCCCAACACACGTCCCGACGTAGAGCCCAACACACGTCCCGACGCAGAGCCCAACACACGTCCCGACGCAGAGCCCAACACACGTCCCGACGCAGAGCCCAACACACGTCCCGACGCAGAGCCCAACACACATTCCGAAGTAGAGCTGAAAGTAAGCGAAATCCTGATGTAGAGCCGAACACACGTCCCGACGCAGAGCCCAACGCACGTTCCGACGTAGAGCCCAACGCACGTCCCGACGTAGAGCTGAAAGTAAGCTAAATCCTGAGGTAGACCCCAACACACGTCCCGACGTAGAGCCCAACACACGTCCCGACGTAGAGCCCAACACACGTCCCGACGCAGAGCCCAACACACGTCCCGACGCAGAGCCCAACACACGTCCCGACGCAGAGCCCAACACACATTCCGATGTAGAGCTGAAAGTAAGCGAAATCCTGATGTAGAGCCGAACACACGTCCCGACGCAGAGCCCAACACACGTCCCGACGCAGAGCCCAACACACGTCCCGACGCAGAGCCCAACACACATTCCGATGTAGAGCTGAAAGTAAGCTAAATCCTGAGGTAGAGCCTAACACACGTCCCGACGCAGAGCGGAAAGTAAGCTAAATCCTGAGGTAGAGCCCAACACACGTCCCGACGTAGAGCCCAACACACGTCCCGACGTAGAGCCCAACACACATCCCGACGTAGAGCCCAACACACGTCCCGACGCAGAGCGGAAAGTAAGCTAAATCCTGAGGTAGAGCCCAACACACGTCCCGAAGCAGAGAGGAAAGTAAGCTAAATCCTGAGGTAGAGCCAAACACACGTCCCCACGTAGAGCTGAAAGTAAGCTAAATCCTGAGGTAGAGCCCAACACACGTCCCGACGTAGAGCCCAACACACGTCCCGACGTAGACCTGAAAGTAAGCTAAATCCTGATGTAGAGCCTAACACACGTCCCGACGTAGAGTCCAACACACGTCCCGACGTAGAGTCCAACACACGTCCCGACGTAGAGTCCAACACACGTCCCGACGTAGACCTGGAAGTAAGCTAAATCCCGACGTAGAGCCCAACACACGTCCCGACGTAGAGCCCAACACACGTCCCGACGTAGAGCTGGAAGTAAGCTACGTCCCGACGTAGAGCTAGAAGTAAGCTACGTCCCGACGTAGAGCTAGAAGTAAGCTACGTCCCGATGTAGAGCTAGAAGTAAGCTAAATCCCGACGTAGAGCCCAACACACGTCCCGACGTAGAGCCCAACACACGTCCCGACGTAGAGCCCAACACACGTCCCGACGTAGAGCCCAACACACGTCCCGACATTGACCTGAAAGTAAGCTAAATCCTGATGTAGAGCCTAACACACGTCCCGACGTAGAGTCCAACACACGTCCCGACGTAGATTCCAACACACCTCCCAACGTAGAGTCCAACACACGTCCCGACGTAGAGCTGGAAGTAAGCTAAATCCCCACGTAGAGCCCAACACACGTCCCGAAGTAGAGCCCAACACACGTCCCGACGGAGAGCCCAAAACACGTCCCGACGGAGAGCCCAACACACGTCCCGACGGAGAGCCCAACACACGTCCCGACGGAGAGCCCAACACACGCCCCGACGGAGAGCCCAACACTCGCCCCGACGGAGAGCCCAACACTCGCCCCGACGGAGAGCTGAAAGTAAGCTAAATTCTGACGTAGAGCCCAACGCAGGTCGCGACGTAGAGCCCAACGCAGGTCGCGACGTACAGCCCAACGCAGGTCGCGACGTAGAGGCCAACGCACGTCCCGACGTAGAGCCCAACGCACGTCCCGACGTAGAGCCCAACGCACGTCCCGACGTAGAGCCCAACGCACGTCCCGACGTAGAGCTGAAAGTAAGCTAAATCCTGAGGTAGACCCCAACACACGTCCCGACGCAGAGCCCAACACACGTCCCGACGCAGAGCCCAACACACATTCCGATGTAGAGCTGAAAGTAAGCGAAATCCTGATGTAGAGCCGAACACACGTCCCAACGCAGAGCCCAACACACGTCCCGACGCAGACCCCAACACACATTCCGATGTAGAGCTGAAAGTAAGCTAAATCCTGAGGTAGAGCCTAACACACGTCCCGACGCAGAGCGGAAAGTAAGCTAAATCCTGAGGTAGAGCCCAACACACGTCCCGACGTAGAGCCCAACACACGTCCCGACGTAGACCTGAAAGTAAGCTAAATCCTGATGTAGAGCCTAACACACGTCCCGACGTAGAGTCCAACACACGTCCCGACGTAGAGCCCAACACACGTCCTGACGCAGAGCCCAACACACGTCCCGACGGAGAGCCCAACACTCACCCCGACGGAGAGACCAACACACGTCCCGACGTAGAGCTGAAAGTAAGCTAAATCCTGACGTAGAGCCCAACGCACGTCCCGACGCAGAGCCCAACGCACGTCCCGACGCAGAGCCCAACGCACGTCCCGACGCAGAGCCCAACGCACGTCCCGACATTGACCTGAAAGTAAGCTAAATCCTGATGTAGAGCCTAACACACGTCCCGACGTAGAGTCCAACACACGTCCCGACGTAGAGTCCAACACACGTCCCGACGTAGAGTCCAACACACGTCCCGACGTAGAGTCCAACACACGTCCCGACGTAGAGCTGGAAGTAAGCTAAATCCCCACGTAGAGCCCAACACACGTCCCGAAGTAGAGCCCAACACACGTCCCGACGGAGAGCCCAACACACGTCCCGACGGAGAGCCCAACACACGCCCCGACGGAGAGCCCAACACACGCCCCGACGGAGAGCCCAACACACGTCCCGACGTAGAGCTGAAAGTAAGCTAAATTCTGACGTAGAGCCCAACGCAGGTCGTGACGTAGAGCCCAACGCAGGTCGCGACGTACAGCCCAACGCAGGTCGCGACGTAGAGGCCAACGCACGTCCCGACGTAGAGCCCAACGCACGTCCCGAAGTAGAGTCCAACACACGTCCCGACGTAGAGCCGAACGCACGTCCCGACGTAGAGCCCAACGCACGTCCCGACGTAGAGCCCAACGCACGTCCCGACGTAGAGCTGAAAGTAAGCTAAATCCTGAGGTAGAGCCCAACACACGTCCCGACGTAGAGCCCAACACACGTCCCGACGTAGACCTGAAAGTAAGCTAAATCCTGATGTAGAGCCTAACACATGTCCCGACGGAGAGCCCAACACACGTCCCGACGGAGAGCCCAACACACGTCCCGACGCAGAGCGGAAAGTAAGCTAAATCCTGAGGTAGAGCCCAACACACGTCCCCACGTAGAGCTGAAAGTAAGCTAAATCCTGAGGTAGAGCCCAACACACGTCCCGACGTAGAGCC
The DNA here is from genome assembly GCF_034619465.1 of Leptosomus discolor. Taxonomy (NCBI): domain Eukaryota; kingdom Metazoa; phylum Chordata; class Aves; order Leptosomiformes; family Leptosomidae; genus Leptosomus; species Leptosomus discolor. The sequence continues at coordinate 837,053 of NW_028237953.1, read as the reverse complement.
CAACACACGTCCCGACGTAGACCTGAAAGTAAGCTAAATCCTGATGTAGAGCCTAACACATGTCCCGACGGAGAGCCCAACACACGTCCCGACGGAGAGCCCAACACACGTCCCGACGGAGAGCCCAACACACGCCCCGACGGAGAGCTGAAAGTAAGCTAAATTCTGACGTAGAGCCCAACGCAGGTCGCGACGTAGAGCCCAACGCAGGTCGCGACGTAGAGCCCAACGCAGGTCGCGACGTACAGCCCAACGCAGGTCGCGACGTAGAGGCCAACGCACGTCCCGACGTAGAGCCCAACGCACGTCCCGACGTAGAGCCCAACGCACGTCCCGACGTAGAGCCCAACGCACGTCCCGACGTAGAGCTGAAAGTAAGCTAAATCCTGAGGTAGAGCCCAACACACGTCCCGACGTAGAGCCCAACACACGTCCCGACGTAGAGCCCAACACACGTCCCGACGCAGAGCCCAACACACGTCCCGACGCAGAGCCCAACACACGTCCCGACGCAGAGCCCAACACACGTCCCGACGCAGAGCCCAACACACATTCCGATGTAGAGCTGAAAGTAAGCGAAATCCTGATGTAGAGCCGAACACACGTCCCGACGCAGAGCCCAACACACGTCCCGACGCAGAGCCCAACACACATTCCGATGTAGAGCTGAAAGTAAGCTAAATCCTGAGGTAGAGCCTAACACACGTCCCGACGCAGAGCGGAAAGTAAGCTAAATCCTGAGGTAGAGCCCAACACACGTCCCGACGTAGAGCCCAACACACGTCCCGACGTAGACCTGAAAGTAAGCTAAATCCTGATGTAGAGCCTAACACACGTCCCGACGTAGAGTCCAACACACGTCCCGACGTAGAGCCCAACACACGTCCCGACGCAGAGCCCAACACACGTCCCGACGCAGAGCCCAACACACGTCCCGACGTAGAGCCCAACACACGTCCCGACGCAGAGCCCAACGCACGTCCCGACGCAGAGGCCAACGCACGTCCCGACGCAGAGCCCAACGCACGTCCCGACGCAGAGCCCAACACACGTCCCGACGCAGAGCCCAACACACATTCCGATGTAGAGCTGAAAGTAAGCGAAATCCTGATGTAGAGCCGAACACACGCCCGACGCAGAGCCCAACACACGTCCCGACGCAGAGCCCAACACACATTCCGATGTAGAGCTGAAAGTAAGCTAAATCCTGAGGTAGAGCCTAACACACGTCCCGACGCAGAGCGGAAAGTAAGCTAAATCCTGAGGTAGAGCCCAACAAACGTCCCGACGCAGAGCGGAAAGTAAGCTAAATCCTGAGGTAGAGCCCAACACACGTCCCGACGCAGAGCGGAAAGTAAGCTAAATCCTGAGGTAGAGCCCAACACACGTCCCGACGCAGAGCGGAAAGTAAGCTAATCCTGAGGTAGAGCCCAACACACGTCCCGACGCAGAGCCCAACACACGTCCCGACGGAGAGCCCAACACACGTCCCGACGGAGAGCCCAACACACGTCCCGACGGAGAGCCCAACACACGTCCCGACGGAGAGCCCAACACACGTCCCGACGGAGAGCCCAACACACGTCCTGACGGAGAGCCCAACACACGCCCCGACTGAGAGCCCAACACACGTCCCGACGGAGAGCCCAACACTCACCCCGACGGAGAGACCAACACACGTCCCGACGTAGAGCTGAAAGTAAGCTAAATCCTGACGTAGAGCCCAACGCACGTCCCGACGTAGAGCCCAACGCAGGTCCCGACGTAGAGCCCAACACACATCCCGACGTAGAGCCCAACACACATCCCGACGTAGAGCCCAACACACGTCCCGACGTAGAGCCCAACACACGTCCCGACGGAGAGCGGAAAGTAAGCTAAATCCTGAGGTAGAGCCCAACACACGTCCCGAAGCAGAGAGGAAAGTAAGCTAAATCCTGAGGTAGAGCCAAACACACGTCCCCACGTAGAGCTGAAAGTAAGCTAAATCCTGAGGTAGAGCCCAACACACGTCCCCACGTAGAGCTGAAAGTAAGCTAAATCCTGAGGTAGAGCCCAACACACGTCCCGACGTAGAGCCCAACACACGTCCCGACTTAGAGCCCAACACACGTCCCGACGTAGACCTGAAAGCAAGCTAAATCCTGATGTAGAGCCTAACACACGTCCCGACGTAGAGTCCAACACACGTCCCGACGTAGAGTCCAACACACGTCCCGACATAGAGTCCAACACACGTCCCGACATAGAGTCCAACACACGTCCCGACGTAGACCTGGAAGTAAGCTAAATCCCGACGTAGAGCCCAACACACGTCCCGACGTAGAGCCCAACACACGTCCCGAAGGAGAGCCCAACACACGTCCCGACGGAGAGCCCAACACACGTCCCGACGGAGAGCCCAACACACGCCCCGACGGAGAGCCCAACACTCACCCCGACGGAGAGACCAACACACGTCCCGACGTAGAGCTGAAAGTAAGCTAAATCCTGACCTAGAGCCCAACGCACGTCCCGACGTAGAGCCCAACGCAGGTCCCGACGTAGAGCCCAACGCAGGTCCCGACGTAGAGCCCAACGCACGTCCCGACGTAGAGCCCAACGCACGTCCCGACGTAGAGCCCAACGCACGTCCCGACGTAGAGCCCAACGCACGTCCAGACGTGGAGCCCAACGCACGTCCCGACGTGGAGCCCAACGCACGTCCCGACGTGGAGCCCAACGCACGTCCCGACGTGGAGCCCAACGCACGTCCCGACGTGGAGCCCAACGCACGTCCCGACGTGGAGCCCAACGCACGTCCCGACGTGGAGCCCAACGCACGTCCCCACGTGGAGCCCAACGCACGTCCCGACGTAGAGCCCAACGCACGTCCCGACGTAGAGCCCAACGCACGTCCCGACGTGGAGCCCAACGCACGTCCCGACGTAGAGCCCAACGCACGTCCCGACGTAGAGCCCAACGCACGTCCCGACGTAGAGCCCAACGCACGTCCCGACGTAGAGCCCAACACACGTCCCGACGCAGAGCGGAAAGTAAGCTAAATCCTGAGGTAGAGCCCAAGACACGTCCCGAAGCAGAGAGGAAAGTAAGCTAAATCCTGAGGTAGAGCCAAACACACGTCCCCACGTAGAGCTGAAAGTAAGCTAAATCCTGAGGTAGAGCCCAACACACGTCCCCACGTAGAGCTGAAAGTAAGCTAAATCCTGAGGTAGAGCCCAACACACGTCCCGACGTAGAGCCCAACACACGTCCCGACGTAGACCTGAAAGTAAGCTAAATCCTGATGTAGAGTCCAACACACGTCCCGACGTAGAGTCCAACACACGTCCCGACGTAGAGTCCAACACACGTCCCGACGTAGAGTACAACACACGTCCCGACGTAGAGTCCAACACACGTCCCGACGTAGAGCTGGAAGTAAGCTAAATCCCCACGTAGAGCCCAACACACGTCCCGAAGTAGAGCCCAACACACGTCCCGACGGAGAGCCCAACACACGTCCCGACGGAGAGCCCAACGCACGTCCCGACGCAGAGCCCAACGCACGTCCCGACGGAGAGCCCAACACACGTCCCGACGGAGAGACCAACACACGTCCCGACGGAGAGCCCAACACACGCCCCGACGGAGAGCCCAACACACGTCCCGACGGAGAGCCCAACACTCACCCCGACGGAGAGACCAACACACGTCCCGACGTAGAGCTGAAAGTAAGCTAAATCCTGACGTAGAGCCCAACGCACGTCCCGACGTAGAGCCCAACGCAGGTCCCGACGTAGAGCCCAACGCAGGTCCCGACGTAGAGCCCAACACACATCCCGACGTAGAGCCCAACACACGTCCCGACGTAGAGCCCAACACACGTCCCGACGCAGAGCGGAAAGTAAGCTAAATCCTGAGGTAGAGCCCAACACACGTCCCGAAGCAGAGAGGAAAGTAAGCTAAATCCTGAGGTAGAGCCAAACACACGTCCCCACGTAGAGCTGAAAGTAAGCTAAATCCTGAGGTAGAGCCCAACACACGTCCCCACGTAGAGCTGAAAGTAAGCTAAATCCTGAGGTAGAGCCCAACACACGTCCCGACGTAGAGCCCAACACACGTCCCGACGTAGACCTGAAAGTAAGCTAAATCCTGATGTAGAGCCTAACACATGTCCCGACGGAGAGCCCAACACACGTCCCGACGGAGAGCCCAACACACGTCCCGACGGAGAGCCCAACACACGCCCCGACGGAGAGCCCAACACACGTCCCGACGTAGAGCTGAAAGTAAGCTAAATTCTGACGTAGAGCCCAACGCAGGTCGCGACGTAGAGCCCAACGCAGGTCGCGACGTACAGCCCAACGCAGGTCGCGACGTAGAGGCCAACGCACGTCCCGACGTAGAGCCCAACGCACGTCCCGACGTAGAGCCCAACGCACGTCCCGACGTAGAGGCCAACGCACGTCCCGACGCAGAGCCCAACACACGTCCCGACGCAGAGCCCAACACACGTCCCGACGCAGAGCCCAACACACGTCCCGACGCAGAGCCCAACACACATTCCGATGTAGAGCTGAAAGTAAGCGAAATCCTGATGTAGAGCCGAACACACGTCCCGACGCAGAGCCCAACACACGTCCCGACGCAGAGCCCAACACACATTCCGACGTAGAGCTGAAAGTAAGCTAAATCCTGAGGTAGAGCCCAACACACGTCCCGACGTAGAGCCCAACACACGTCCCGACGTAGAGCCCAACACACGTCCCGACGCAGAGCTGAATGTAAGCTAAATCCTGATGTAGAGCCTAACACACGTCCCGACGTAGAGTCCAACACACGTCCCGACGTAGAGCCCAACACACGTCCCGACGCAGAGCCCAACACACGTCCCGACGCAGAGCCCAACACACGTCCCGACGCAGAGCCCAACGCACGTCCCGACGCAGAGCCCAACGCACGTCCCGACGCAGAGCCCAACGCACGTCCCGACGCAGAGCCCAACACACGTCCCGACGCAGAGCCCAACACACATTCCGATGTAGAGCTGAAAGTAAGCGAAATCCTGATGTAGAGCCGAACACACGCCCGACGCAGAGCCCAACACACGTCCCGACGCAGAGCCCAACACACATTCCGATGTAGAGCTGAAAGTAAGCTAAATCCTGAGGTAGAGCCTAACACACGTCCCGACGCAGAGCGGAAAGTAAGCTAAATCCTGAGGTAGAGCCCAACAAACGTCCCGACGCAGAGCGGAAAGTAAGCTAAATCCTGAGGTAGAGCCCAACACACGTCCCGACGCAGAGCGGAAAGTAAGCTAAATCCTGAGGTAGAGCCCAACACACGTCCCGACGCAGAGCGGAAAGTAAGCTAATCCTGAGGTAGAGCCCAACACACGTCCCGACGCAGAGCCCAACACACGTCCCGACGGAGAGCCCAACACACGTCCCGACGGAGAGCCCAACACACGTCCCGACGGAGAGCCCAACACACGTCCCGACGGAGAGCCCAACACACGTCCCGACGGAGAGCCCAACACACGTCCTGACGGAGAGCCCAACACACGCCCCGACTGAGAGCCCAACACACGTCCCGACGGAGAGCCCAACACTCACCCCGACGGAGAGACCAACACACGTCCCGACGTAGAGCTGAAAGTAAGCTAAATCCTGACGTAGAGCCCAACGCACGTCCCGACGTAGAGCCCAACGCAGGTCCCGACGTAGAGCCCAACACACATCCCGACGTAGAGCCCAACACACATCCCGACGTAGAGCCCAACACACGTCCCGACGTAGAGCCCAACACACGTCCCGACGGAGAGCGGAAAGTAAGCTAAATCCTGAGGTAGAGCCCAACACACGTCCCGAAGCAGAGAGGAAAGTAAGCTAAATCCTGAGGTAGAGCCAAACACACGTCCCCACGTAGAGCTGAAAGTAAGCTAAATCCTGAGGTAGAGCCCAACACACGTCCCCACGTAGAGCTGAAAGTAAGCTAAATCCTGAGGTAGAGCCCAACACACGTCCCGACGTAGAGCCCAACACACGTCCCGACTTAGAGCCCAACACACGTCCCGACGTAGACCTGAAAGCAAGCTAAATCCTGATGTAGAGCCTAACACACGTCCCGACGTAGAGTCCAACACACGTCCCGAAGGAGAGCCCAACACATGTCCCGACGGAGAGCCCAACACACGTCCCGACGGAGAGCCCAACACACGTCCCGACGGAGAGCCCAACACACGCCCCGACGGAGAGCCCAACACTCACCCCGACGGAGAGACCAACACACGTCCCGACGTAGAGCTGAAAGTAAGCTAAATCCTGACCTAGAGCCCAACGCACGTCCCGACGTAGAGCCCAACGCAGGTCCCGACGTAGAGCCCAACGCACGTCCCGACGTAGAGCCCAACGCACGTCCCGACGTAGAGCCCAACGCACGTCCCGACGTAGAGCCCAACGCACGTCCAGACGTGGAGCCCAACGCACGTCCCGACGTGGAGCCCAACGCACGTCCCGACGTGGAGCCCAACGCACGTCCCGACGTGGAGCCCAACGCACGTCCCGACGTGGAGCCCAACGCACGTCCCCACGTGGAGCCCAACGCACGTCCCCACGTGGAGCCCAACGCACGTCCCGACGTAGAGCCCAACGCACGTCCCGACGTGGAGCCCAACGCACGTCCCGACGTGGAGCCCAACGCACGTCCCGACGTGGAGCCCAACGCACGTCCCGACGTAGAGCCCAACGCACGTCCCGACGTAGAGCCCAACGCACGTCCCGACGTAGAGCCCAACACACGTCCCGACGCAGAGCGGAAAGTAAGCTAAATCCTGAGGTAGAGCCCAAGACACGTCCCGAAGCAGAGAGGAAAGTAAGCTAAATCCTGAGGTAGAGCCAAACACACGTCCCCACGTAGAGCTGAAAGTAAGCTAAATCCTGAGGTAGAGCCCAACACACGTCCCCACGTAGAGCTGAAAGTAAGCTAAATCCTGAGGTAGAGCCCAACACACGTCCCGACGTAGAGCCCAACACACGTCCCGACGTAGACCTGAAAGTAATCTAAATCCTGATGTAGAGTCCAACACACGTCCCGACGTAGAGTCCAACACACGTCCCGACGTAGAGTCCAACACACGTCCCGACGTAGAGTACAACACACGTCCCGACGTAGACCTGGAAGTAAGCTAAATCCCGACGTAGAGCCCAACACACGTCCCGACGTAGAGCCCAACACACGTCCCGACGTAGAGCCCAACACACGTCCCGACGTAGAGCCCAACACACGTCCCGACGTAGAGCTGAATGTAAGCTAAATCCTGAGGTAGAGCCCAACACACGTCCCGACGCAGAGCGGAAAGTATGCTAAATCCTGAGGTAGAGCCCCACACACGTCCCCACGTAGAGCTGAAATTAAGCTAAATCCTAAGGTAGAGCCCAACACACGTCCCGACGTAGAGCCCAACACACGTCCCGACGTAGAGCCCAACACACGTCCCGACGTAGAGCTGGAAGTAAGCTAAATCCCGACGTAGAGCCCAACACACGTCCCGACGTAGAGCTGGAAGTAAGCTAAATCCCGACGTAGAGCCCAACACACGTCCCGACGTAGAGCTGGAAGTAAGCTAAATCCCGACGTAGAGCCCAACACACGTCCCGACGTAGAGCTGAAAGTAAGCTAAATCCTGAGGTAGAGCCCAACACACGTCCCGACGTAGAGTCCAACACACGTCCCGACGTAGAGCTGGAAGTAAGCTACGTCCCGACGTAGAGCTAGAAGTAAGCTAAATCCCGACGTAGAGCCCAACACACGTCCCGACGTAGAGCCCAACACACGTCCCGACGTAGAGCCCAACACACGTCCCGACGTAGAGCCCAACACACGTCCTGACGTAGATCTGAAAGTAAGCTAAATCCTGACGTAGAGCCCAACACACGTCCCGACGTAGAGCCCAACACACGTCCCGACGTAGAGCCCAACACACGTCCCGACGTAGAGCCCAACACACGTCCCGACGTAGAGCCCAACACACGTCCCGACGTAGAGCCCAACACACGTCCCGACGTAGAGCCCAACACTCGTCCCGACGTAGAGCCCAACACTCGTCCCGACGTAGAGCCCAACACACGTCCCGACGCAGAGCGGAAAGTAAGCTAAATCCTGAGGTAGAGCCCAACACACGACCCGACGCAGAGCGGAAAGTAAGCTAAATCCTGAGGTAGAGCCCAACACACGTCCCGACGCAGAGCGGAAAGTAAGCTAAATCCTGAGCTAGAGCCCAACACACGTCCCGACGTAGAGCCCAACACACGTCCCGACATTGACCTGAAAGTAAGCTAAATCCTGATGTAGAGCCTAACACACGTCCCGACGTAGAGTCCAACACACGTCCCGACGTAGAGTCCAACACACGTCCCGACGTAGAGTCCAACACACGTCCCGACGTAGAGCTGGAAGTAAGCTAAATCCCCACGTAGAGCCCAACACACGTCCCGAAGTAGAGCCCAACACACGTCCCGACGGAGAGCCCAACACACGTCCCGACGGAGAGCCCAACACACGCCCCGACGGAGAGCCCAACACTCGCCCCGACGGAGAGCCCAACACACGTCCCGACGTAGAGCTGAAAGGAAGCTAAATTCTGACGTAGAGCCCAACGCAGATCGCGACGTAGAGCCCAACGCAGGTCGCGACGTACAGCCCAACGCAGGTCGCGACGTAGAGGCCAACGCACGTCCCGACGTAGAGCCCAACGCACGTCCCGACGTAGAGCCCAACGCACGTCCCGACGTGGAGCCCAACGCACGTCCCGACGTGGAGCCCAACGCACGTCCCGACATAGAGCTGAAAGTAAGCTAAATCCTGAGGTAGACCCCAACACACGTCCCGACGTAGAGCCCAACACACGTCCCGACGTAGAGCCCAACACACGTCCCGACGCAGAGCCCAACACACGTCCCGACGCAGAGCCCAACACACGTCCCGACGCAGAGCCCAACACACGTCCCGACGCAGAGCACAACACACATTCCGATGTAGAGCTGAAAGTAAGCGAAATCCTGATGTAGAGCCGAACACACGTCCCGACGCAGAGCCCAACACACGTCCCGACGCAGAGCCCAACACACGTCCCGACGCAGAGCCCAACACACATTCCGATGTAGAGCTGAAAGTAAGCTAAATCCTGAGGTAGAGCCTAACACACGTCCCGACGCAGAGCGGAAAGTAAGCTAAATCCTGAGGTAGAGCCCAACACACGTCCCGACGTAGAGCCCAACACACGTCCCGACGTAGACCTGAAAGTAAGCTAAATCCTGATGTAGAGCCTAACACACGTCCCGACGTAGAGCCTAACACACGTCCCGACGTAGAGCCCAACACACGTCCCGACGTAGAGCCCAACACACGTCCCGACGCAGAGCCCAACGCACGTCCCGACGCAGAGCCCAACGCACGTCCCGACGCAGAGCCTAACGCACGTCCCGACGCAGAGCCCAACGCACGTCCCGACGCAGAGCCCAACGCACGTCCCGACGCAGAGCCCAACGCACGTCCCGACGCAGAGCCCAACACACGTCCCGACGCAGAGCCCAACACACGTCCCGACGCAGAGCCCAACACACATTCCGATGTAGAGCTGAAAGTAAGCGAAATCCTGATGTAGAGCCGAACACACGTCCCGACGCAGAGCCCAACACACGTCCCGACGCAGAGCCCAACACACATTCCGATGTAGAGCTGAAAGTAAGCTAAATCCTGAGGTAGAGCCTAACACACGTCCCGACGCATTGCGGAAAGTAAGCTAAATCCTGAGGTAGAGCCCAACAAACGTCCCGACGCAGAGCGGAAAGTAAGCTAAATCCTGAGGTAGAGCCCAACACACGTCCCGACGCAGAGCGGAAAGTAAGCTAAATCCTGAGGTAGAGCCCAACACACGTCCCGACGCAGAGCGGAAAGTAAGCTAATCCTGAGGTAGAGCCCAACACACGTCCCGACGCAGAGCCCAACACACGTCCCGACGCAGAGCCCAACACACGTCCCGACGCAGAGCCCAACACACGTCCCGACGGAGAGTCCAACACACGTCCCGACGGAGAGCCCAACACACGTCCCGACGGAGAGCCCAACACACGTCCCGACGGAGAGCCCAACACACGTCCCGACGGAGAGCCCAACACACGCCCCGACGGAGAGCCCAACACACGTCCCGACGGAGAGCCCAACACACGTCCCGACGGAGAGACCAACACACGTCCCGACGTAGAGCTGAAAGTAAGCTAAATCCTGACGTAGAGCCCAACGCACGTCCCGACGTAGAGCCCAACGCAGGTCCCGACGTAGAGCCCAACACACATCCCGACGTAGAGCCCAACACACGTCCCGACGTAGAGCCCAACACACGTCCCGACGTAGAGCCCAACACACGTCCCGACGCAGAGCGGAAAGTAAGCTAAATCCTGAGGTAGAGCCCAACACACGTCCCCACGTAGAGCTGAAAGTAAGCTAAATCCTGAGGTAGAGCCCAACACACGTCCCGACGTAGAGTCCAACACACGTCCCGACGTAGAGCTGGAAGTAAGCTACGTCCCGACGTAGAGCTAGAAGTAAGCTAAATCCCGACGTAGAGCCCAACACACGTCCCGACGTAGAGCCCAACACACGTCCCGACGTAGAGCCCAACACACGTCCCGACGTAGATCTGAAAGTAAGCTAAATCCTGACGTAGAGCCCAACACACGTCCCGACGTAGAGCCCAACACACGTCCCGACGTAGAGCCCAACACACGTCCCGACGTAGAGCCCAACACACGTCCCGACGTAGAGCCCAACACACGTCCCGACGTAGAGCCCAACACACGTCCCGACGTAGAGCCCAACACTCGTCCCGACGTAGAGCCCAACACTCGTCCCGACGTAGAGCCCAACACTCGTCCCGACGTAGAGCCCAACACACGTCCCGACGCAGAGCGGAAAGTAAGCTAAATCCTGAGGTAGAGCCCAACACACGACCCGACGCAGAGCGGAAAGTAAGCTAAATCCTGAGGTAGAGCCCAACACACGTCCCGACGCAGAGCGGAAAGTAAGCTAAATCCTGAGGTAGAGCCCAACACACGTCCCGACGTAGAGCCCAACACACGTCCCGACATTGACCTGAAAGTAAGCTAAATCCTGATGTAGAGCCTAACACACGTCCCGACGTAGAGTCCAACACACGTCCCGACGTAGAGTCCAACACACGTCCCGACGTAGAGTCCAACACACGTCCCGACGTAGAGCTGGAAGTAAGCTAAATCCCCACGTAGAGCCCAACACACGTCCCGAAGTAGAGCCCAACACACGTCCCGACGGAGAGCCCAACACACGTCCCGACGGAGAGCCCAACACACGCCCCGACGGAGAGCCCAACACTCGCCCCGACGTAGAGCCCAACACACGTCCCGACGTAGAGCCCAACACACGTCCCGACGCAGAGCCCAACACACGTCCCGACGCAGAGCCCAACACACGTCCCGACGCAGAGCCCAACACACATTCCGATGTAGAGCTGAAAGTAAGCGAAATCCTGAGGTAGAGCCTAACACACGTCCCGACGCAGAGCGGAAAGTAAGCTAAATCCTGAGGTAGAGCCCAACACACGTCCCGACGTAGAGCCCAACACACGTCCCGACGTAGACCTGAAAGTAAGCTAAATCCTGATGTAGAGCCTAACACACGTCCCGACGTAGAGTCCAACACACGTCCCGACGTAGAGCCCAACACACGTCCCGACGTAGAGCCCAACACACGTCCCGACGCAGAGCCCAACACACGTCCCGACGCAGAGCCCAACACACGTCCCGACGCAGAGCCTAACGCACGTCCCGACGCAGAGCCCAACGCACGTCCCGACGCAGAGCCCAACGCACGTCCCGACGCAGAGCCCAACACACGTCCCGACGCAGAGCCCAACACACGTCCCGACGCAGAGCCCAACACACATTCCGATGTAGAGCTGAAAGTAAGCGAAATCCTGATGTAGAGCCGAACACACGTCCCGACGCAGAGCCCAACACACGTCCCGACGCAGAGCCCAACACACATTCCGATGTAGAGCTGAAAGTAAGCTAAATCCTGAGGTAGAGCCTAACACACGTCCCGACGCATTGCGGAAAGTAAGCTAAATCCTGAGGTAGAGCCCAACAAACGTCCCGACGCAGAGCGGAAAGTAAGCTAAATCCTGAGGTAGAGCCCAACACACGTCCCGACGCAGAGCGGAAAGTAAGCTAAATCCTGAGGTAGAGCCCAACACACGTCCCGACGTAGAGCCCAACACACGTCCCGACGTAGACCTGAAAGTAAGCTAAATCCTGATGTAGAGCCTAACACACGTCCCGACGTAGAGTCCAACACACGTCCCGACGTAGAGCCCAACACACGTCCCGACGCAGAGCCCAACACACGTCCCGACGCAGAGCCCAACGCACGTCCCGACGCAGAGCCTAACGCACGTCCCGACGCAGAGCCCAACGCACGTCCCGACGCAGAGCCCAACGCACGTCCCGACGCAGAGCCCAACACACGTCCCGACGCAGAGCCCAACACACGTCCCGACGCAGAGCCCAACACACATTCCGATGTAGAGCTGAAAGTAAGCGAAATCCTGATGTAGAGCCGAACACACGTCCCGACGCAGAGCCCAACACACGTCCCGACGCAGAGCCCAACACACATTCCGATGTAGAGCTGAAAGTAAGCTAAATCCTGAGGTAGAGCCTAACACACGTCCCGACGCATTGCGGAAAGTAAGCTAAATCCTGAGGTAGAGCCCAAGACACGTCCCGAAGCAGAGAGGAAAGTAAGCTAAATCCTGAGGTAGAGCCAAACACACGTCCCCACGTAGAGCTGAAAGTAAGCTAAATCCTGAGGTAGAGCCCAACACACGTCCCCACGTAGAGCTGAAAGTAAGCTAAATCCTGAGGTAGAGCCCAACACACGTCCCGACGTAGAGCCCAACACACGTCCCGACGTAGACCTGAAAGTAAGCTAAATCCTGATGTAGAGTCCAACACACGTCCCGACGTAGAGTCCAACACACGTCCCGACGTAGAGTCCAACACACGTCCCGACGTAGAGTACAACACACGTCCCGACGTAGACCTGGAAGTAAGCTAAATCCCGACGTAGAGCCCAACACACGTCCCGACGTAGAGCCCAACACACGTCCCGACGTACAGCCCAACACACGTCCCGACGTAGAGCCCAACACACGTCCCGACGTAGAGCTGAATGTAAGCTAAATCCTGAGGTAGAGCCCAACACACGTCCCGACGCAGAGCGGAAAGTATGCTAAATCCTGAGGTAGAGCCCCACACACGTCCCCACGTAGAGCTGAAATTAAGCTAAATCCTAAGGTAGAGCCCAACACACGTCCCGACGTAGAGCCCAACACACGTCCCGACGTAGAGCCCAACACACGTCCCGACGTAGAGCTGGAAGTAAGCTAAATCCCGACGTAGAGCCCAACACACGTCCCGACGTAGAGCTGGAAGTAAGCTAAATCCCGACGTAGAGCCCAACACACGTCCCGACGTAGAGCTGGAAGTAAGCTAAATCCCGACGTAGAGCCCAACACACGTCCCGACGTAGAGCTGAAAGTAAGCTAAATCCTGAGGTAGAGCCCAACACACGTCCCGACGTAGAGTCCAACACACGTCCCGACGTAGAGCTGGAAGTAAGCTACGTCCCGACGTAGAGCTAGAAGTAAGCTAAATCCCGACGTAGAGCCCAACACACGTCCCGACGTAGAGCCCAACACACGTCCCGACGTAGAGCCCAACACACGTCCCGACGTAGAGCCCAACACACGTCCCGACGTAGATCTGAAAGTAAGCTAAATCCTGACGTAGAGCCCAACACACGTCCCGACGTAGAGCCCAACACACGTCCCGACGTAGAGCCCAACACACGTCCCGACGTAGAGCCCAACACACGTCCCGACGTAGAGCCCAACACACGTCCCGACGTAGAGCCCAACACTCGTCCCGACGTAGAGCCCAACACTCGTCCCGACGTAGAGCCCAACACTCGTCCCGACGTAGAGCCCAACACACGTCCCGACGCAGAGCGGAAAGTAAGCTAAATCCTGAGGTAGAGCCCAACACACGACCCGACGCAGAGCGGAAAGTAAGCTAAATCCTGAGGTAGAGCCCAACACACGTCCCGACGCAGAGCGGAAAGTAAGCTAAATCCTGAGCTAGAGCCCAACACACGTCCCGACGTAGAGCCCAACACACGTCCCGACATTGACCTGAAAGTAAGCTAAATCCTGATGTAGAGCCTAACACACGTCCCGACGTAGAGTCCAACACACGTCCCGACGTAGAGTCCAACACACGTCCCGACGTAGAGTCCAACACACGTCCCGACGTAGAGCTGGAAGTAAGCTAAATCCCCACGTAGAGCCCAACACACGTCCCGAAGTAGAGCCCAACACACGTCCCGACGGAGAGCCCAACACACGTCCCGACGGAGAGCCCAACACACGCCCCGACGGAGAGCCCAACACTCGCCCCGACGGAGAGCCCAACACACGTCCCGACGTAGAGCTGAAAGTAAGCTAAATTCTGACGTAGAGCCCAACGCAGATCGCGACGTAGAGCCCAACGCAGGTCGCGACGTACAGCCCAACGCAGGTCGCGACGTAGAGGCCAACGCACGTCCCGACGTAGAGCCCAACGCACGTCCCGACGTAGAGCCCAACGCACGTCCCGACGTGGAGCCCAACGCACGTCCCGACGTGGAGCCCAACGCACGTCCCGACATAGAGCTGAAAGTAAGCTAAATCCTGAGGTAGACCCCAACACACGTCCCGACGTAGAGCCCAACACACGTCCCGACGTAGAGCCCAACACACGTCCCGACGCAGAGCCCAACACACGTCCCGACGCAGAGCCCAACACACGTCCCGACGCAGAGCACAACACACATTCCGATGTAGAGCTGAAAGTAAGCGAAATCCTGATGTAGAGCCGAACACACGTCCCGACGCAGAGCCCAACACACGTCCCGACGCAGAGCCCAACACACGTCCCGACGCAGAGCCCAACACACATTCCGATGTAGAGCTGAAAGTAAGCTAAATCCTGAGGTAGAGCCTAACACACGTCCCGACGCAGAGCGGAAAGTAAGCTAAATCCTGAGGTAGAGCCCAACACACGTCCCGACGTAGAGCCCAACACACGTCCCGACGTAGACCTGAAAGTAAGCTAAATCCTGATGTAGAGCCTAACACACGTCCCGACGTAGAGTCCAACACACGTCCCGACATAGAGCCCAACACACGTCCCGACGCAGAGCCCAACACACGTCCCGACGCAGAGCCCAACGCACGTCCCGACGCAGAGCCTAACGCACGTCCCGACGCAGAGCCCAACGCACGTCCCGACGCAGAGCCCAACGCACGTCCCGACGCAGAGCCCAACGCACGTCCCGACGCAGAGCCCAACACACGTCCCGACGCAGAGCCCAACACACGTCCCGACGCAGAGCCCAACACACATTCCGATGTAGAGCTGAAAGTAAGCGAAATCCTGATGTAGAGCCGAACACACGTCCCGACGCAGAGCCCAACACACGTCCCGACGCAGAGCCCAACACACATTCCGATGTAGAGCTGAAAGTAAGCTAAATCCTGAGGTAGAGCCTAACACACGTCCCGACGCATTGCGGAAAGTAAGCTAAATCCTGAGGTAGAGCCCAACAAACGTCCCGACGCAGAGCGGAAAGTAAGCTAAATCCTGAGGTAGAGCCCAACACACGTCCCGACGCAGAGCGGAAAGTAAGCTAAATCCTGAGGTAGAGCCCAACACACGTCCCGACGCAGAGCGGAAAGTAAGCTAATCCTGAGGTAGAGCCCAACACACGTCCCGACGCAGAGCCCAACACACGTCCCGACGCAGAGCCCAACACACGTCCCGACGCAGAGCCCAACACACGTCCCGACGGAGAGCCCAACACACGTCCCGACGGAGAGCCCAACACACGTCCCGACGGAGAGCCCAACACACGTCCCGACGGAGAGCCCAACACACGCCCCGACGGAGAGCCCAACACACGCCCCGACGGAGAGCCCAACACACGTCCCGACGGAGAGACCAACACACGTCCCGACGTAGAGCTGAAAGTAAGCTAAATCCTGACGTAGAGCCCAACGCACGTCCCGACGTAGAGCCCAACGCAGGTCCCGACGTAGAGCCCAACACACATCCCGACGTAGAGCCCAACACACGTCCCGACGTAGAGCCCAACACACGTCCCGACGCAGAGCGGAAAGTAAGCTAAATCCTGAGGTAGAGCCCAACACACGTCCCCACGTAGAGCTGAAAGTAAGCTAAATCCTGAGGTAGAGCCCAACACACGTCCCGACGTAGAGTCCAACACACGTCCCGACGTAGAGCTGGAAGTAAGCTACGTCCCGACGTAGAGCTAGAAGTAAGCTAAATCCCGACGTAGAGCCCAACACACGTCCCGACGTAGAGCCCAACACACGTCCCGACGTAGAGCCCAACACACGTCCCGACGTAGAGCCCAACACACGTCCCGACATAGAGCCCAACACACGTCCCGACGTAGATCTGAAAGTAAGCTAAATCCTGACGTAGAGCCCAACACACGTCCCGACGTAGAGCCCAACACACGTCCCGACGTAGAGCCCAACACACGTCCCGACGTAGAGCCCAACACACGTCCCGACGTAGAGCCCAACACACGTCCCGACGTAGAGCCCAACACACGTCCCGACGTAGAGCCCAACACTCGTCCCGACGTAGAGCCCAACACTCGTCCCGACGTAGAGCCCAACACTCGTCCCGACGTAGAGCCCAACACACGTCCCGACGCAGAGCGGAAAGTAAGCTAAATCCTGAGGTAGAGCCCAACACACGACCCGACGCAGAGCGGAAAGTAAGCTAAATCCTGAGGTAGAGCCCAACACACGTCCCGACGCAGAGCGGAAAGTAAGCTAAATCCTGAGGTAGAGCCCAACACACGTCCCGACGTAGAGCCCAACACAGGTCCCGACATTGACCTGAAAGTAAGCTAAATCCTGATGTAGAGCCTAACACACGTCCCGACGTAGAGTCCAACACACGTCCCGACGTAGAGTCCAACACACGTCCCGACGTAGAGTCCAACACACGTCCCGACGTAGAGCTGGAAGTAAGCTAAATCCCCACGTAGAGCCCAACACACGTCCCGAAGTAGAGCCCAACACACGTCCCGACGGAGAGCCCAACACACGTCCCGACGGAGAGCCCAACACACGCCCCGACGGAGAGCCCAACACTCGCCCCGACGTAGAGCCCAACACACGTCCCGACGTAGAGCCCAACACACGTCCCGACGCAGAGCCCAACACACGTCCCGACGCAGAGCCCAACACACGTCCCGACGCAGAGCCCAACACACATTCCGATGTAGAGCTGAAAGTAAGCGAAATCCTGAGGTAGAGCCTAACACACGTCCCGACGCAGAGCGGAAAGTAAGCTAAATCCTGAGGTAGAGCCCAACACACGTCCCGACGTAGAGCCCAACACACGTCCCGACGTAGACCTGAAAGTAAGCTAAATCCTGATGTAGAGCCTAACACACGTCCCGACGTAGAGTCCAACACACGTCCCGACGTAGAGCCCAACACACGTCCCGACGCAGAGCCCAACACACGTCCCGACGCAGAGCCCAACACACGTCCCGACGCAGAGCCCAACGCACGTCCCGACGCAGAGCCCAACGCACGTCCCGACGCAGAGCCCAACGCACGTCCCGACGCAGAGCCCAACGCACGTCCCGACGCAGAGCCCAACGCACGTCCCGACGCAGAGCCCAACGCACGTCCCGACGCAGAGCCCAACGCACGTCCCGACGCAGAGCCCAACGCACGTCCCGACGCAGAGCCCAACACACATTCCGATGTAGAGCTGAAAGTAAGCGAAATCCTGATGTAGAGCCGAACACACGTCCCGACGCAGAGCCCAACACACGTCCCGACGCAGAGCCCAACACACATTCCGATGTAGAGCTGAAAGTAAGCTAAATCCTGAGGTAGAGCCTAACACACGTCCCGACGCATTGCGGAAAGTAAGCTAAATCCTGAGGTAGAGCCCAACAAACGTCCCGACGCAGAGCGGAAAGTAAGCTAAATCCTGAGGTAGAGCCCAACACACGTCCCGACGCAGAGCGGAAAGTAAGCTAAATCCTGAGGTAGAGCCCAACACACGTCCCGACGTAGAGCCCAACACACGTCCCGACGTAGACCTGAAAGTAAGCTAAATCCTGATGTAGAGCCTAACACACGTCCCGACGTAGAGTCCAACACACGTCCCGACGTAGAGCCCAACACACGTCCCGACTCAGAGCCCAACACACGTCCCGACGCAGAGCCCAACGCACGTCCCGACGCAGAGCCTAACGCACGTCCCGACGCAGAGCCCAACGCACGTCCCGACGCAGAGCCCAACGCACGTCCCGACGCAGAGCCCAACACACGTCCCGACGCAGAGCCCAACACACGTCCCGACGCAGAGCCCAACACACATTCCGATGTAGAGCTGAAAGTAAGCGAAATCCTGATGTAGAGCCGAACACACGTCCCGACGCAGAGCCCAACACACGTCCCGACGCAGAGCCCAACACACATTCCGATGTAGAGCTGAAAGTAAGCTAAATCCTGAGGTAGAGCCTAACACACGTCCCGACGCATTGCGGAAAGTAAGCTAAATCCTGAGGTAGAGCCCAACAAACGTCCCGACGCAGAGCGGAAAGTAAGCTAAATCCTGAGGTAGAGCCCAACACACGTCCCGACGCAGAGCGGAAAGTAAGCTAAATCCTGAGGCAGAGCCCAACACACGTCCCGACGCAGAGCGGAAAGTAAGCTAATCCTGAGGTAGAGCCCAACACACGTCCCGACGCAGAGCCCAACACACGTCCCGACGCAGAGCCCAACACACGTCCCGACGCAGAGCCCAACACACGTCCCGACGCAGAGCCCAACACACGTCCCGACGGAGAGCCCAACACACGCCCCGACGGAGAGCCCAACACACGTCCCGACGGAGAGCCCAACACTCACCCCGACGGAGAGACCAACACACGTCCCGACGTAGAGCTGAAAGTAAGCTAAATCCTGACGTAGAGCCCAACGCAGGTCCCGACGTAGAGCCCAACGCAGGTCCCGACGTAGAGCCCAACACACGTCCCGACGTAGAGCCCAACACACGTCCCGACGTAGAGCCCAACACACGTCCCGACGTAGAGCCCAACACACGTCCCGACGCAGAGCGGAAAGTAAGCTAAATCCTGAGGTAGAGCCCAACACACGTCCCGAAGCAGAGAGGAAAGTAAGCTAAATCCTGAGGTAGAGCCAAACACACGTCCCCACGTAGAGCTGAAAGTAAGCTAAATCCTGAGGTAGAGCCCAACACACGTCCCCACGTAGAGCTGAAAGTAAGCTAAATCCTGAGGTAGAGCCCAACACACGTCCCGACGTAGAGCCCAACACACGTCCCGACGTAGACCTGAAAGTAAGCTAAATCCTGATGTAGAGCCTAACACACGTCCCGAAGGAGAGCCCAACACACGTCCCGACGGAGAGCCCAACACACGCCCCGACGGAGAGCCCAACACTCGCCCCGACGGAGAGCCCAACACACGTCCCGACGTAGAGCTGAAAGTAAGCTAAATTCTGACGTAGAGCCCAACGCAGGTCGCGACGTAGAGCGCAACGCAGGTCGCGACGTACAGCCCAACACAGGTCGCGACGTAGAGGCCAACGCACGTCCCGACGTAGAGCCCAACGCACGTCCCGACGTAGAGCCCAACGCACGTCCCGACGTAGAGCCCAACGCACGTCCCGACGTAGAGCTGAAAGTAAGCTAAATCCTGAGGTAGACCCCAACACACGTCCCGACGTAGAGCCCAACACACGTCCCGACGCAGAGCCCAACACACGTCCCGACGCAGAGCCCAACACACGTCCCGACGCAGAGCCCAACACACGTCCCGACGCAGAGCCCAACACACGTCCCGACGCAGAGCCCAACACACGTCCCGACGCAGAGCCCAACACACATTCCGATGTAGAGCTGAAAGTAAGCGAAATCCTGATGTAGAGCCGAACATACGTCCCGACGCAGAGCCCAACACACGTCCCGACGCAGAGCCCAACACACATTCCGATGTAGAGCTGAAAGTAAGCTAAATCCTGAGGTAGAGCCTAACACCCGTCCCGACGCAGAGCGGAAAGTAAGCTAAATCCTGAGGTAGAGCCCAACACACGTCCCGACGTAGAGCCCAACACACGTCCCGACGCAGAGCCCAACGCACGTCCCGACGCAGAGCCCAACGCACGTCCCGACGCAGAGCCCAACGCACGTCCCGACGCAGAGCCCAACGCACGTCCCGACGCAGAGCCCAACGCACGTCCCGACGCAGAGCCCAACACACATTCCGATGTAGAGCTGAAAGTAAGCGAAATCCTGATGTAGAGCCGAACACACGTCCCGACGCAGAGCCCAACACACGTCCCGACGCAGAGCCCAACACACATTCCGATGTAGAGCTGAAAGTAAGCTAAATCCTGAGGTAGAGCCTAACACACGTCCCGACGCAGAGCGGAAAGTAAGCTAAATCCTGAGGTAGAGCCCAACAAACGTCCCGACGCAGAGCGGAAAGTAAGCTAAATCCTGAGGTAGAGCCCAACACACGTCCCGACGCAGAGCGGAAAGTAAGCTAAATCCTGAGGTAGAGCCCAACACACGTCCCGACGCAGAGCGGAAAGTAAGCTAATCCTGAGGTAGAGCCCAACACACGTCCCGACGGAGAGCCCAACACACGTCCCGACGGAGAGCCCAACACACGTCCCGACGGAGAGCCCAACACACGTCCCGACGGAGAGCCCAACACACGTCCCGACGGAGAGCCCAACACACGTCCCGACGGAGAGCCCAACACACGTCCCGACGTAGAGCTGAAAGTAAGCTAAATCCTGACGTAGAGCCCAACGCAGGTCCCGACGTAGAGCCCAACGCAGGTCCCGACGTAGAGCCCAACACACGTCCCGACGTAGAGCCCAACACACGTCCCGACGTAGAGCCCAACACACGTCCCGACGTAGAGCCCAACACACGTCCCGACGTAGAGCCCAACACACGTCCCGACGTAGAGCCCAACATACGTCCCGACGCAGAGCGGAAAGTAAGCTAAATCCTGAGGTAGAGCCCAACACACGTCCCGACGTAGAGCCCAACACACGTCCCGACGTAGAGCCCAACACACGTCCCGACGTAGAGCCCAACATACGTCCCGACGCAGAGCGGAAAGTAAGCTAAATCCTGAGGTAGAGCCCAACACACGTCCCGAAGCAGAGAGGAAAGTAAGCTAAATCCTGAGTTAGAGCCAAACACACGTCCCCACGTAGAGCTGAAAGTAAGCTAAATCCTGAGGTAGAGCCCAACACACGTCCCCACGTAGAGCTGAAAGTAAGCTAAATCCTGAGGTAGAGCCCAACACACGTCCCGACGTAGAGCCCAACACACGTCCCGACGTAGAGCCCAACACACGTCCCGACGTAGACCTGAAAGTAAGCTAAATCCTGATGTAGAGCCTAACACACGTCCCGACGTAGAGCCCAACACACGTCCCGACGCAGAGCCCAACACACGTCCCGACGCAGAGCCCAACACACGTCCCGACGCAGAGCCCAACACACATTCCGATGTAGAGCTGAAAGTAAGCTAAATCCTGAGGTAGAGCCTAACACACGTCCCGACGCAGAGCGGAAAGTAAGCTAAATCCTGAGGTAGAGCCCAACACACGTCCCGACGTAGAGCCCAACACACGTCCCGACGTAGACCTGAAAGTAAGCTAAATCCTGATGTAGAGCCTAACACACGTCCCGACGTAGAGTCCAACACACGTCCCGACGTAGAGCCCAACACACGTCCCGACGCAGAGCCCAACACACGTCCCGACGCAGAGCCCAACGCACGTCCCGACGCAGAGCCTAACGCACGTCCCGACGCAGAGCCCAACGCACGTCCCGACGCAGAGCCCAACGCACGTCCCGACGCAGAGCCCAACGCACGTCCCGACGCAGAGCCCAACACACGTCCCGACGCAGAGCCCAACACACGTCCCGACGCAGAGCCCAACACACATTCCGATGTAGAGCTGAAAGTAAGCGAAATCCTGATGTAGAGCCGAACACACGTCCCGACGCAGAGCCCAACACACGTCCCGACGCAGAGCCCAACACACATTCCGATGTAGAGCTGAAAGTAAGCTAAATCCTGAGGTAGAGCCCAACACACGTCCCGACGTAGAGCCCAACACACGTCCCGACGTAGACCTGAAAGTAAGCTAAATCCTGATGTAGAGCCTAACACACGTCCCGACGTAGAGTCCAACACACGTCCCGACGTAGAGCCCAACACACGTCCCGACGCAGAGCCCAACACACGTCCCGACGCAGAGCCCAACACACGTCCCGACGCAGAGCCCAACGCACGTCCCGACGCAGAGCCTAACGCACGTCCCGACGCAGAGCCCAACGCACGTCCCGACGCAGAGCCCAACGCACGTCCCGACGCAGAGCCCAACACACGTCCCGACGCAGAGCCCAACACACATTCCGATGTAGAGCTGAAAGTAAGCGAAATCCTGATGTAGAGCCGAACACACGTCCCGACGCAGAGCCCAACACACGTCCCGACGCAGAGCCCAACACACATTCCGATGTAGAGCTGAAAGTAAGCTAAATCCTGAGGTAGAGCCTAACACACGTCCCGACGCATTGCGGAAAGTAAGCTAAATCCTGAGGTAGAGCCCAACAAACGTCCCGACGCAGAGCGGAAAGTAAGCTAAATCCTGAGGTAGAGCCCAACACACGTCCCGACGCAGAGCGGAAAGTAAGCTAAATCCTGAGGTAGAGCCCAACACACGTCCCGACGTAGAGCCCAACACACGTCCCGACGTAGACCTGAAAGTAAGCTAAATCCTGATGTAGAGCCTAACACACGTCCCGACGTAGAGTCCAACACACGTCCCGACGTAGAGCCCAACACACGTCCCGACGCAGAGCCCAACACACGTCCCGACGCAGAGCCCAACGCACGTCCCGACGCAGAGCCTAACGCACGTCCCGACGCAGAGCCCAACGCACGTCCCGACGCAGAGCCCAACGCACGTCCCGACGCAGAGCCCAACACACGTCCCGACGCAGAGCCCAACACACGTCCCGACGCAGAGCCCAACACACATTCCGATGTAGAGCTGAAAGTAAGCGAAATCCTGATGTAGAGCCGAACACACGTCCCGACGCAGAGCCCAACACACGTCCCGACGCAGAGCCCAACACACATTCCGATGTAGAGCTGAAAGTAAGCTAAATCCTGAGGTAGAGCCTAACACACGTCCCGACGCATTGCGGAAAGTAAGCTAAATCCTGAGGTAGAGCCCAACAAACGTCCCGACGCAGAGCGGAAAGTAAGCTAAATCCTGAGGTAGAGCCCAACACACGTCCCGACGCAGAGCGGAAAGTAAGCTAAATCCTGAGGCAGAGCCCAACACACGTCCCGACGCAGAGCGGAAAGTAAGCTAATCCTGAGGTAGAGCCCAACACACGTCCCGACGCAGAGCCCAACACACGTCCCGACGCAGAGCCCAACACACGTCCCGACGCAGAGCCCAACACACGTCCCGACGGAGAGCCCAACACACGTCCCGACGGAGAGCCCAACACACGTCCCGACGGAGAGCCCAACACACGCCCCGACGGAGAGCCCAACACACGTCCCGACGGAGAGCCCAACACTCACCCCGACGGAGAGACCAACACACGTCCCGACGTAGAGCTGAAAGTAAGCTAAATCCTGACGTAGAGCCCAACGCAGGTCCCGACGTAGAGCCCAACGCAGGTCCCGACGTAGAGCCCAACACACGTCCCGACGTAGAGCCCAACACACGTCCCGACGTAGAGCCCAACACACGTCCCGACGTAGAGCCCAACACACGTCCCGACGTAGAGCCCAACACACGTCCCGACGCAGAGCGGAAAGTAAGCTAAATCCTGAGGTAGAGCCCAACACACGTCCCGAAGCAGAGAGGAAAGTAAGCTAAATCCTGAGGTAGAGCCAAACACACGTCCCCACGTAGAGCTGAAAGTAAGCTAAATCCTGAGGTAGAGCCCAACACACGTCCCGACGTAGAGCTGAAAGTAAGCTAAATCCTGAGGTAGAGCCCAACACACGTCCCGACGTAGAGCCCAACACACGTCCCGACGTAGACCTGAAAGTAAGCTAAATCCTGATGTAGAGCCTAACACACGTCCCGAAGGAGAGCCCAACACACGTCCCGACGGAGAGCCCAACACACGCCCCGACGGAGAGCCCAACACTCGCCCCGACGGAGAGCCCAACACACGTCCCGACGTAGAGCTGAAAGTAAGCTAAATTCTGACGTAGAGCCCAACGCAGGTCGCGACGTAGAGCGCAACGCAGGTCGCGACGTACAGCCCAACGCAGGTCGCGACGTAGAGGCCAACGCACGTCCCGACGTAGAGCCCAACGCACGTCCCGACGTAGAGCCCAACGCACGTCCCGACGTAGAGCCCAACGCACGTCCCGACGTAGAGCTGAAAGTAAGCTAAATCCTGAGGTAGACCCCAACACACGTCCCGACGCAGAGCCCAACACACGTCCCGACGCAGAGCCCAACACACGTCCCGACGCAGAGCCCAACACACGTCCCGACGCAGAGCCCAACACACGTCCCGACGCAGAGCCCAACACACGTCCCGACGCAGAGCCCAACACACATTCCGATGTAGAGCTGAAAGTAAGCGAAATCCTGATGTAGAGCCGAACACACGTCCCGACGCAGAGCCCAACACACGTCCCGACGCAGAGCCCAACACACATTCCGATGTAGAGCTGAAAGTAAGCTAAATCCTGAGGTAGAGCCTAACACCCGTCCCGACGCAGAGCGGAAAGTAAGCTAAATCCTGAGGTAGAGCCCAACACACGTCCCGACGTAGAGCCCAACACACGTCCCGACGCAGAGCCCAACGCACGTCCCGACGCAGAGCCCAACGCACGTCCCGACGCAGAGCCCAACGCACGTCCCGACGCAGAGCCCAACGCACGTCCCGACGCAGAGCCCAACGCACGTCCCGACGCAGAGCCCAACACACATTCCGATGTAGAGCTGAAAGTAAGCGAAATCCTGATGTAGAGCCGAACACACGTCCCGACGCAGAGCCCAACACACGTCCCGACGCAGAGCCCAACACACATTCCGATGTAGAGCTGAAAGTAAGCTAAATCCTGAGGTAGAGCCTAACACACGTCCCGACGCAGAGCGGAAAGTAAGCTAAATCCTGAGGTAGAGCCCAACAAACGTCCCGACGCAGAGCGGAAAGTAAGCTAAATCCTGAGGTAGAGCCCAACACACGTCCCGACGCAGAGCGGAAAGTAAGCTAAATCCTGAGGTAGAGCCCAACACACGTCCCGACGCAGAGCGGAAAGTAAGCTAATCCTGAGGTAGAGCCCAACACACGTCCCGACGCAGAGCCCAACACACGTCCCGACGGAGAGCCCAACACACGTCCCGACGGAGAGCCCAACACACGTCCCGACGGAGAGCCCAACACACGTCCCGACGGAGAGCCCAACACACGTCCCGACGTAGAGCTGAAAGTAAGCTAAATCCTGACGTAGAGCCCAACGCAGGTCCCGACGTAGAGCCCAACGCAGGTCCCGACGTAGAGCCCAACACACGTCCCGACGTAGAGCCCAACACACGTCCCGACGTAGAGCCCAACACACGTCCCGACGTAGAGCCCAACACACGTCCCGACGTAGAGCCCAACATACGTCCCGACGCAGAGCGGAAAGTAAGCTAAATCCTGAGGTAGAGCCCAACACACGTCCCGACGTAGAGCCCAACACACGTCCCGACGTAGAGCCCAACACACGTCCCGACGTAGAGCCCAACATACGTCCCGACGCAGAGCGGAAAGTAAGCTAAATCCTGAGGTAGAGCCCAACACACGTCCCGAAGCAGAGAGGAAAGTAAGCTAAATCCTGAGTTAGAGCCAAACACACGTCCCCACGTAGAGCTGAAAGTAAGCTAAATCCTGAGGTAGAGCCCAACACACGTCCCCACGTAGAGCTGAAAGTAAGCTAAATCCTGAGGTAGAGCCCAACACACGTCCCGACGTAGAGCCCAACACACGTCCCGACGTAGAGCCCAACACACGTCCCGACGTAGACCTGAAAGTAAGCTAAATCCTGATGTAGAGCCTAACACACGTCCCGACGTAGAGTCCAACACACGTCCCGACGTAGAGTCCAACACACGTCCCGACGTAGAGTCCAACACACGTCCCGACGTAGAGTCCAACACACGTCCCGACATAGAGTCCAACACACGTCCCGACGTAGACCTGGAAGTAAGCTAAATCCCGACGTAGAGCCCAACACACGTCCCGACGTAGAGCCCAACACACGTCCCGACGGAGAGCCCAACACACGTCCCGACGGAGAGCCCAACACACGTCCCGACGGAGAGCCCAACACACGCCCCGACGGAGAGCCCAACACTCACCCCGACGGAGAGCCCAACACACGTCCCGACGGAGAGCCCAACACACGTCCCGACGGAGAGCCCAACACACGTCCCGACGCAGAGCGGAAAGTAAGCTAAATCCTGAGGTAGAGCCCAACACACGTCCCGAAGCAGAGAGGAAAGTAAGCTAAATCCTGAGGTAGAGCCAAACACACGTCCCCACGTAGAGCTGAAAGTAAGCTAAATCCTGAGGTAGAGCCCAACACACGTCCCCACGTAGAGCTGAAAGTAAGCTAAATCCTGAGGTAGAGCCCAACACACGTCCCGACGTAGAGCCCAACACACGTCCCGACGTAGACCTGAAAGTAAGCTAAATCCTGATGTAGAGCCTAACACACGTCCCGACGTAGAGTCCAACACACGTCCCGATGTAGAGTCCAACACACGTCCCGACGTAGACCTGGAAGTAAGCTAAATCCCAACGTAGAGCCCAACACACGTCCCGACGTAGAGCCCAACACACGTCCCGACGTAGAGCCCAACACACGTCCCGACGTAGAGCCCAACACACGTCCCGACGTAGAGCCCAACGAACGTCCCAACATAGAGCCCAACACACGTCCCGACGTAGAGCCCATCACACGTCCCGACGTAGAGCTGAAAGTAAGCTAAATCCTGAGGTACAGCCCAACACACGTCCCGACGCAGAGCGGAAATTAAGCTAATCCTGAGGTAGAGCCCAACACACGTCCCGACGCAGAGCCCAACACACGTCCCGACGTAGAGCCCAACACACGTCCCGACGTAGAGCCCAACACACGTCCCGACGCAGAGCCCAACACACGTCCCGACGCAGAGCCCAACACACATTCCGATGTAGAGCTGAAAGTAAGTGAAATCCTGATGTAGAGGCCAACACACGTCCCGACGCACAGCCCAACACACGTCCCGACGTAGAGCTGAAAGTAAGCTAAATCCTGAGGTAGAGCCCAACACACGTCCCGACGCAGAGCGGAAAGTAAGCTAAATCCTGAGGTAGAGCCCAACACACGTCCCGACGCAGAGCCCAACACACGTCCCGACGCAGAGCCCAACACACATTCCGATGTAGAGCTGAAAGTAAGCGAAATCCTGATGTAGAGCCGAACACACGTCCCGACGCAGAGCCCAACACACGTCCCGACGCAGAGCCCAACACACATTCCGATGTAGAGCTGAAAGTAAGCTAAATCCTGAGGTAGAGCCTAACACACGTCCCGACGTAGAGCGGAAAGTAAGCTAAATCCTCAGGTAGAGCCCAACAAACGTCCCGACGCAGAGCGGAAAGTAAGCTAAATCCTGAGGTAGAGCCCAACACACGTCCCGACGCAGAGCGGAAAGTAAGCTAAATCCTGAGGTACAGCCCAACACACGTCCCGACGCAGAGCGGAAAGTAAGCTAATCCTGAGGTAGAGCCCAACACACGTCCCGACGCAGAGCCCAACACACGTCCCGACGGAGAGCCCAACACACGTCCCGACGGAGAGCCCAACACACGTCCCGACGGAGAGCCCAACACACGTCCCGACGGAGAGCCCAACACACGTCCCGACGGAGAGCCCAACACAAGTCCCGACGGACAGCCCAACACACGCCCCGACGGAGAGCCCAACACACGTCCCGACGGAGAGCCCAACACTCACCCCGACGGAGAGCCCAACGCACGTCCCGACGTAGAGCCCAACACACGTCCCGACGTAGAGCCCAACACACGTCCCGACGCAGAGCGGAAAGTAAGCTAAATCCTGAGGTAGAGCCCAACACACGTCCCGAAGCAGAGAGGAAAGTAAGCTAAATCCTGATGTAGAGCCTAACACACGTCCCGACGTAGAGTCCAACACACGTCCCGACGTAGAGTCCAACACACGTCCCGACATAGAGTCCAACACACGTCCCGACGTAGACCTGGAAGTAAGCTAAATCCCGACGTAGAGCCCAACACACGTCCCGACGTAGAGCCCAACACACGTCCCGAAGGAGAGCCCAACACACGTCCCAACGGAGAGCCCAACACACGTCCCGACGGAGAGCCCAACACACGCCCCGACGGAGAGCCCAACACTCACCCCGACGGAGAGCGAAACACACGTCCCGACGTAGAGCTGAAAGTAAGCTAAATCCTGACGTAGAGCCCAACGCAGGTCCAGACGTAGAGCCCAACGCAGGTCCCGACGTAGAGCCCAACGCAGGTCCCGACGTAGAGCCCAACGCACGTCCCGACGTAGAGCCCAACGCACGTCCCGACGTAGAGCCCAACGCACGTCCCGACGTAGAGCCCAACGCACGTCCCGACGTAGAGCCCAACGCACGTCTCGACGTGGAGCCCAACGCACGTCCCGACGTGGAGCCCAACGCACGTCCCGACGTGGAGCCCAACGCACGTCCCGACGTGGAGCCCAACGCACGTCCCGACGTAGAGCCCAACGCACGTCCCGACGTAGAGCCCAACTCACGTCCCGACGTAGAGCCCAACGCACGTCCCGACGTAGAGCCCAACACACATCCCGACGTAGAGCCCAACACACATCCCGACGTAGAGCCCAACACACGTCCCGACGTAGAGCCCAACATACGTCCCGACGCAGAGCGGAAAGTAAGCTAAATCCTGAGGTAGAGCCCAACACACGTCCCGACGTAGAGCCCAACACACGTCCCGACGTAGAGCCCAACACACGTCCCGACGTAGAGCCCAACATACGTCCCGACGCAGAGCGGAAAGTAAGCTAAATCCTGAGGTAGAGCCCAACACACGTCCCGAAGCAGAGAGGAAAGTAAGCTAAATCCTGAGTTAGAGCCAAACACACGTCCCCACGTAGAGCTGAAAGTAAGCTAAATCCTGAGGTAGAGCCCAACACACGTCCCCACGTAGAGCTGAAAGTAAGCTAAATCCTGAGGTAGAGCCCAACACACGTCCCGACGTAGAGCCCAACACACGTCCCGACGTAGACCTGAAAGTAAGCTAAATCCTGATGTAGAGCCTAACACACGTCCCGACGTAGAGTCCAACACACGTCCCGACGTAGAGTCCAACACATGTCCCGACATAGAGTCCAACACACGCCCCGACGTAGACCTGGAAGTAAGCTAAATCCCGACGTAGAGCCCAACACACGTCCCGACGTAGAGCCCAACACACGTCCCGAAGGAGAGCCCAACACACGTCCCGACGGAGAGCCCAACACACGCCCCGACGGAGAGCCCAACACTCGTCCCGACGGAGAGCCCAACACACGTCCCGACGGAGAGCCCAACTCACGTCCCGACGGAGAGCCCAACACACGTCCCGACGGAGAGCCCAACACACGTCCCGACGGAGAGCCCAACGCACGTCCCGACGTAGAGCCCAACACACGTCCCGACGTAGAGCCCAACACACATCCCGACGTAGAGCCCAACACACGTCCCGACGTAGAGCCCAACACACGTCCCGACGCAGAGCGGAAAGTAAGCTAAATCCTGAGGTAGAGCCCAACACACGTCCCGAAGCAGAGAGGAAAGTAAGCTAAATCCTGAGGTAGAGCCAAACACACGTCCCCACGTAGAGCTGAAAGTAAGCTAAATCCTGAGGTAGAGCCCAACACACGTCCCCACGTAGAGCTGAAAGTAAGCTAAACCCTGAGGTAGAGCCCAACACACGTCCCGACGTAGAGCCCAACACACGTCCCGACGTAGACCTGAAAGTAAGCTAAATCCTGATGTAGAGCCTAACACACGTCCCGACGTAGAGTCCAACACACGTCCCGACGTAGAGTCCAACACACGTCCCGACGTAGAGTCCAACACACGTCCCGACGTAGAGTCCAACACACGTCCCGACGTAGACCTGGAAGTAAGCTAAATCCCGACGTAGAGCCCAACACACGTCCCGACGTAGAGCCCAACACACGTCCCGACGTAGAGCCCAACACACGTCCCGACGTAGAGCCCAACACACGTCCCGACGTAGAGCCCAACACACGTCCCGACGTAGAGCTGAATGTAAGCTAAATCCTGAGGTAGAGCCCAACACACGTCCCGACGCAGAGCGGAAAGTATGCTAAATCCTGAGGTAGAGCCCAACACACGTCCCCACGTAGAGCTGAAATTAAGCTAAATCCTAAGGTAGAGCCCAACAGACGTCCCGACGTAGAGCTCAACACACGTCCCGACGTAGAGCCCAACACACGTCCCGACGTAGAGTCCAACACACGTCCCGACGTAGAGTCCAACACACGTCCCGACGTAGACCTGGAAGTAAGCTAAATCCCGACGTAGAGCCCAACACACGTCCCGACGTAGAGCCCAACACACGTCCCGACGTAGAGGCCAACACACGTCCCGACGTAGAGCCCAACACACGTCCCGACGTAGAGCCCAACACACGTCCCGACGTAGAGCTGAATGTAAGCTAAATCCTGAGGTAGAGCTCAACACACGTCACGACGCAGAGCGGAAAGTATGCTAAATCCTGAGGTAGAGCCCAACACACGTCCCCACGTAGAGCTGAAATTAAGCTAAATCCTAAGGTAGAGCCCAACAGACGTCCCGACGTAGAGCCCAACACACGTCCCGACGTAGAGCCCAACACACGTCCCGACGTAGAGCCCAACACACGTCCCGACGTAGAGCTGGAAGTAAGCTAAATCCCGACGTAGAGCCCAACACACGTCCCGACGTAGAGCTGGAAGTAAGCTAAATCCCGACGTAGAGCCCAACACACTTCCCGACGTAGAGCTGAAAGTAAGCTAAATCCTGAGGTAGAGCCCAACACACGTCCCGACGTAGACTCCAACACACGTCCCGACGTAGAGCTGGAAGTAAGCTACGTCCCGACGTAGAGCTAGAAGTAAGCTAAATCCCGACGTAGAGCCCAACACACGTCCCGACGTAGAGCCCAACACACGTCCCGATGTAGAGCCCAACACACGTCCCGACGTAGAGCCCAACACACGTCCCGACGTAGAGCCCAACACACGTCCCGACGTAGATCTGAAAGTAAGCTAAATCCTGACGTAGAGCCCAACACACGTCCCGACGTAGAGCCCAACACACGTCCCGACGTAGAGCCCAACACACGTCCCGACGTAGAGCCCAACACACGTCCCGACGTAGAGCCCAACGAACGTCCCAACATAGAGCCCAACACACGTCCCGACGTAGAGCCCATCACACGTCCCGACGTAGAGCTGAAAGTAAGCTAAATCCTGAGGTACAGCCCAACACACGTCCCGACGCAGAGCGGAAATTAAGCTAATCCTGAGGTAGAGCCCAACACACGTCCCGACGCAGAGCCCAACACACGTCCCGACGTAGAGCCCAACACACGTCCCGACGTAGAGCCCAACAAACATCCCAACATAGAGCCCAACACACGTCCCGACGTAGAGCCCAACACACGTCCCGTCGCAGAGCCCAACACACGTCCCGACGCAGAGCCCAACACACATTCCGATGTAGAGCTGAAAGTAAGTGAAATCCTGATGTAGAGCCCAACACACGTCCCGACGCACAGCCCAACACACGTCCCGACGTAGAGCTGAAAGTAAGCTAAATCCTGAGGTAGAGCCCAACACACGTCCCGACGCAGAGCGGAAAGTAAGCTAAATCCTGAGGTAGAGCCCAACACACGTCCCGACGCAGAGCCCAACACACGTCCCGACGCAGAGCCCAACACACATTCCGATGTAGAGCTGAAAGTAAGCGAAATCCTGATGTAGAGCCGAACACACGTCCCGACGCAGAGCCCAACACACGTCCCGACGCAGAGCCCAACACACATTCCGATGTAGAGCTGAAAGTAAGCTAAATCCTGAGGTAGAGCCTAACACACGTCCCGACGCAGAGCGGAAAGTAAGCTAAATCCTCAGGTAGAGCCCAACAAACGTCCCGACGCAGAGCGGAAAGTAAGCTAAATCCTGAGGTAGAGCCCAACACACGTCCCGACGCAGAGCGGAAAGTAAGCTAAATCCTGAGGTACAGCCCAACACACGTCCCGACGCAGAGCGGAAAGTAAGCTAATCCTGAGGTAGAGCCCAACACACGTCCCGACGCAGAGCCCAACACACGTCCCGACGGAGAGCCCAACACACGTCCCGACGGAGAGCCCAACACACGTCCCGACGGAGAGCCCAACACACGTCCCGACGGAGAGCCCAACACAAGTCCCGACGGACAGCCCAACACACGCCCCGACGGAGAGCCCAACACACGTCCCGACGGAGAGCCCAACACTCACCCCGACGGAGAGCCCAACGCACGTCCCGACGTAGAGCCCAACACACGTCCCGACGTAGAGCCCAACACACGTCCCGACGCAGAGCGGAAAGTAAGCTAAATCCTGAGGTAGAGCCCAACACACGTCCCGAAGCAGAGAGGAAAGTAAGCTAAATCCTGAGGTAGAGCCAAACACACGTCCCCACGTAGAGCTGAAAGTAAGCTAAATCCTGAGGTAGAGCCAAACACACGTCCCCACGTAGAGCTGAAAGTAAGCTAAATCCTGAGTTAGAGCCCAACACACGTACCCACGTAGAGCTGAAAGTAAGCTAAATCCTGAGGTAGAGCCCAACACACGTCCCGACGTAGAGCCCAACACACGTCCCGACGTAGACCTGAAAGTAAGCTAAATCCTGATGTAGAGCCCAACACACGTCCCGACGTAGAGTCCAACACACGTCCCGACGTAGAGTCCAACACACGTCCCGACATAGAGCCCAACACACGTCCCGACGTAGACCTGGAAGTAAGCTAAATCCCGACGTAGAGCCCAACACACCTCCCGACGTAGAGCCCAACACACGTCCCGAAGGAGAGCCCAACACACGTCCCGACGGAGAGCCCAACACACGTCCCGACGGAGAGCCCAACACACGCCCCGACGGAGAGCCCAACACTCACCCCGACGGAGAGACCAACACACGTCCCGACGTAGAGCTGAAAGTAAGCTAAATCCTGACGTAGAGCCCAACACAGGTCCAGACGTAGAGCCCAACGCAGGTCCCGACGTAGAGCCCAACGCACGTCCCGACGTAGAGCCCAACGCACGTCCCGACGTAGAGCCCAACGCACGTCCCGACGTGGAGCCCAACGCACGTCCCGACGTGGAGCCCAACGCACGTCCCGACGTGGAGCCCAACGCACGTCCCGACGTGGAGCCCAACGCACGTCCCGACGTGGAGCCCAACGCACGTTCCGACGTGGAGCCCAACGCACGTCCCGACGTAGAGCCCAACTCACGTCCCGACGTAGAGCCCAACGCACGTCCCGACGTAGAGCCCAACACACATCCCGACGTAGAGCCCAACACACATCCCGACGTAGAGCCCAACACACGTCCCGACGTAGAGCCCAACACACGTCCCGACGCAGAGCGGAAAGTAAGCTAAATCCTGAGGTAGAGCCCAACACACGTCCCGAAGCAGAGAGGAAAGTAAGCTAAATCCTGAGGTAGAGCCAAACACACGTCCCCACGTAGAGCTGAAAGTAAGCTAAATCCTGAGGTAGAGCCCAACACACGTCCCCACGTAGAGCTGAAAGTAAGCTAAATCCTGAGGTAGAGCCCAACACACGTCCCGACGTAGAGCCCAACACACGTCCCGACGTAGACCTGAAAGTAAGCTAAATCCTGATGTAGAGCCTAACACACGTCCCGACGTAGACCCTAACACACGTCCCGACGTAGAGTCCAACACACGTCCCGACGTAGAGTCCAACACACGTCCCGACGTAGAGTCCAACACACGTCCCGACATAGACCTGGAAGTAAGCTAAATCCCGACGTAGAGCCCAACACACGTCCCGACCTAGAGCCCAACACACGTCCCGACGTAGAGCCCAACACACGTCCCGACGTAGAGCCCAACACACGTCCCGACGTAGAGCCCAACACACGTCCCGACGTAGAGCTGAATGTAAGCTAAATCCTGAGGTAGAGCCCAACACACGTCCCGACGCAGAGCGGAAAGTATGCTAAATCCTGAGGTAGAGCCCAACACACGTCCCCACGTAGAGCTGAAATTAAGCTAAATCCTAAGGTAGAGCCCAACACACGTCCCGACGTAGAGCCCAACACACGTCCCGACGTAGAGCCCAACACACGTCCCGACGTAGAGCCCAACACACGTCCCGATGTAGAGCCCAACACACGTCCCGACGTAGAGCTGGAAGTAAGCTAAATCCCGACGTAGAGCCCAACACACGTCCCGACGTAGAGCTGGAAGTAAGCTAAATCCCGACGTGGAGCCCAACACACGTCCCGACGTAAAGCTGAAAGTAAGCTAAATCCTGAGGTAGAGCCCAACACACGTCCCGACGTAGAGTCCAACACACGTCCCGACGTAGAGCTGGAAGTAAGCTACGTCCCGACGTAGAGCTAGAAGTAAGCTAAATCCCGACGTAGAGCCCAACACACGTCCCGACGTAGAGCCCAACACACGTCCCGACGTAGAGCCCAACACACGTCCCGACGTAGAGCCCAACACACGTCCCGACGTAGATCTGAAAGTAAGCTAAATCCTGACGTAGAGCCCAACACACGTCCCGACGGAGAGCCCAACACTCACCCCGACGGAGAGACTAACACACGTCCCGATGTAGAGCTGAAAGTAAGCTAAATCCTGACGTAGAGCCCAACGCACGTCCCGACGTAGAGCCCAACGCAGGTCCCGACGTAGAGCCCAACACACGTCCCGACGTAGAGTCCAACACACGTCCCGACGTAGAGCCCAACACACATCCCGACGTAGAGCCCAACACACGTCCCGACGTAGAGTCCAACACACGTCCCGACGTAGAGTCCAACACACGTCCCGACATAGAGTCCAACAGACGTCCCGACGTAGACCTGGAAGTAAGCTAAATCCCGACGTAGAGCCCAACACACGTCCCGACGTAGAGCCCAACACACGTCCCGAAGGAGAGCCCAACACACGTCCCGACGGAGAGCCCAACACACGTCCCGACGGAGAGCCCAACACACGCCCCGACGGAGAGCCCAACACTCACCCCGACGGAGAGACCAACACACGTCCCGACGTAGAGCTGAAAGTAAGCTAAATCCTGACCTAGAGCCCAACGCAGGTCCCGACGTAGAGCCCAACGCAGGTCCCGACGTAGAGCCCAACGCAGGTCCCTACGTAGAGCCCAACGCACGTCCCGACGTAGAGCCCAACGCACGTCCCGACGTAGAGCCCAACGCACGTCCCGACGTAGAGCCCAACGCACGTCCCGACGTGGAGCCCAACGCACGTCCCGACGTAGAGCGCAACGCACGTCCCGACGTAGAGCGCAACGCACGTCCCGACGTGGAGCCCAACGCACGTCCCGACGTAGAGCCCAACGCACGTCCCGACGTAGAGCCCAACGCACGTCCCGACGTAGAGCCCAACTCACGTCCCGACGTAGAGCCCAACGCACGTCCCGACGTAGAGCCCAACGCACGTCCCGACGTAGAGCCCAACACACATCCCGACGTAGAGCCCAACACACGTCCCGACGTAGAGCCCAACACACGTCCCGACGCAGAGCGGAAAGTAAGCTAAATCCTGAGGTAGAGCCCAACACACGTCCCGAAGCAGAGAGGAAAGTAAGCTAAATCCTGAGGTAGAGCCAAACACACGTCCCCACGTAGAGCTGAAAGTAAGCTAAATCCTGAGGTAGAGCCCAACAGACGTCCCCACGTAGAGCTGAAAGTAAGCTAAATCCTGAGGTAGAGCCCAACACACGTCCCGACGTAGAGCCCAACACACGTCCCGACGTAGACCTGAAAGTAAGCTAAATCCTGATGTAGAGCCTAACACACGTCCCGACGTAGAGTCCAACACACGTCCCGACGTAGACCCTAACACACGTCCCGACGTAGAGTCCAACACACGTCCCGACGTAGAGTCCAACACACGTCCCGACGTAGAGTCCAACACACGTCCCGACGTAGACCTGGAAGTAAGCTAAATCCCGACGTAGAGCCCAACACACGTCCCAACGTAGAGCCCAACACACGTCCCGACGTAGAGCCCAACACACGTCCCGACGTAGAGCCCAACACACGTCCCGACGTAGAGCCCAACACACGTCCCGACGTAGAGCCCAACACACGTCCCGACGTAGAGCTGAATGTAAGCTAAATCCTGAGGTAGAGCCCAACACACGTCCCGACGCAGAGCGGAAAGTATGCTAAATCCTGAGGTAGAGCCCAACACACGTCCCCACGTAGAGCTGAAATTAAGCTAAATCCTAAGGTAGAGCCCAACACACGTCCCGACGTAGAGCCCAACACACGTCCCGACGTAGAGCCCAACACACGTCCCGACGTAGAGCCCAACACACGTCCCGATGTAGAGCCCAACACACGTCCCGACGTAGAGCTGGAAGTAAGCTAAATCCCGACGTAGAGCCCAACACACGTCCCGACGTAGAGCTGGAAGTAAGCTAAATCCCGACGTAGAGCCCAACACACGTCCCGACGTAAAGCTGAAAGTAAGCTAAATCCTGAGGTAGAGCCCAACACACGTCCCGACGTAGAGTCCAACACACGTCCCGACGTAGAGCTGGAAGTAAGCTACGTCCCGACGTAGAGCTAGAAGTAAGCTAAATCCCGACGTAGAGCCCAACACACGTCCCGACGTAGAGCCCAACACACGTCCCGACGTAGAGCCCAACACACGTCCCGACGTAGAGCCCAACACACGTCCCGACGTAGATCTGAAAGTAAGCTAAATCCTGACGTAGAGCCCAACACACGTCCCGACGGAGAGCCCAACACTCACCCCGACGGAGAGACTAACACACGTCCCGATGTAGAGCTGAAAGTAAGCTAAATCCTGACGTAGAGCCCAACGCAGGTCCCGACGTAGAGCCCAACGCAGGTCCCGACGTAGAGCCCAACACACGTCCCGACGTAGAGCCCAACACACGTCCCGACGTAGAGCCCAACACACGTCCCGACGTAGAGCCCAACACACATCCCGACGTAGAGACCAACACACGTCCCGACGTAGAGTCCAACACACGTCCCGACGTAGAGTCCAACACACGTCCCGACATAGAGTCCAACACACGTCCCGACGTAGACCTGGAAGTAAGCTAAATCCCGACGTAGAGCCCAACACACGTCCCGACGTAGAGCCCAACACACGTCCCGAAGGAGAGCCCAACACACGTCCCGACGGAGAGCCCAACACACGTCCCGACGGAGAGCCCAACACACGCCCCGACGGAGAGCCCAACACTCACCCCGACGGAGAGACCAACACACGTCCCGACGTAGAGCTGAAAGTAAGCTAAATCCTGACGTAGAGCCCAACGCAGGTCCCGACGTAGAGCCCAACGCAGGTCCCGACGTAGAGCCCAACGCAGGTCCCTACGTAGAGCCCAACGCACGTCCCGACGTAGAGCCCAACGCACGTCCCGACGTAGAGCCCAACGCACGTCCCGACGTAGAGCCCAACGCACGTCCCGACGTAGAGCGCAACGCACGTCCCGACGTAGAGCGCAACGCACGTCCCGACGTGGAGCCCAACGCACGTCCCGACGTAGAGCCCAACGCACGTCCCGACGTAGAGCCCAACTCACGTCCCGACGTAGAGCCCAACGCACGTCCCGACGTAGAGCCCAACGCACATCCCGACGTAGAGCCCAACGCACGTCCCGACGTAGAGCCCAACGCACGTCCCGACGTAGAGCCCAACGCACGTCCCGACGTAGAGCCCAACGCACGTCCCGACGTGGAGCCCAACGCACGTCCCGACGTAGAGCGCAACGCACGTCCCGACGTAGAGCGCAACGCACGTCCCGACGTGGAGCCCAACGCACGTCCCGACGTAGAGCCCAACTCACGTCCCGACGTAGAGCCCAACGCACGTCCCGACGTAGAGCCCAACGCACATCCCGACGTAGAGCCCAACACACATCCCGACGTAGAGCCCAACACACGTCCCGACGCAGAGCGGAAAGTAAGCTAAATCCTGACGTAGAGCCCAACGCAGGTCCCGACGTAGAGCCCAACGCAGGTCCCGACGTAGAGCCCGACGCAGGTCCCGACGTAGAGCCCAACGCAGGTCCCTACGTAGAGCCCAACGCACGTCCCGACGTAGAGCCCAACGCACGTCCCGACGTGGAGCCCAACGCACGTCCCGACGTAGAGCGCAACGCACGTCCCGACGTAGAGCGCAACGCACGTCCCGACGTGGAGCCCAACGCACGTCCCGACGTAGAGCCCAACGCACGTCCCGACGTAGAGCCCAACTCACGTCCCGACGTAGAGCCCAACGCACGTCCCGACGTAGAGCCCAACGCACGTCCCGACGTAGAGCCCAACGCACATCCCGACGTAGAGCCCAACACACGTCCCGACGCAGAGCGGAAAGTAAGCTAAATCCTGAGGTAGAGCCCAACACACGTCCCGAAGCAGAGAGGAAAGTAAGCTAAATCCTGAGGTAGAGCCAAACACACGTCCCCACGTAGAGCTGAAAGTAAGCTAAATCCTGAGGTAGAGCCCAACAGACGTCCCCACGTAGAGCTGAAAGTAAGCTAAATCCTGAGGTAGAGCCCAACACACGTCCCGACGTAGAGCCCAACACACGTCCCGACGTAGACCTGAAAGTAAGCTAAATCCTGATGTAGAGCCTAACACACGTCCCGACGTAGAGTCCAACACACGTCCCGACGTAGACCCTAACACACGTCCCGACGTAGAGTCCAACACACGTCCCGACGTAGAGTCCAACACACGTCCCGACGTAGAGTCCAACACACGTCCCGACGTAGACCTGGAAGTAAGCTAAATCCCGACGTAGAGCCCAACACACGTCCCGACGTAGAGCCCAACACACGTCCCGACGTAGAGCCCAACACACGTCCCGACGTAGAGCCCAACACACGTCCCGACGTAGAGCTGAATGTAAGCTAAATCCTGAGGTAGAGCCCAACACACGTCCCGACGCAGAGCGGAAAGTATGCTAAATCCTGAGGTAGAGCCCAACACACGTCCCCACGTAGAGCTGAAATTAAGCTAAATCCTAAGGTAGAGCCCAACACACGTCCCGACGTAGAGCCCAACTCACGTCCCGACGTAGAGCCCAACACACGTCCCGACGTAGAGCCCAACACACGTCCTGACGTAGAGCTGGAAGTAAGCTAAATCCCGACGTAGAGCCCAACACACGTCCCGACGTAGAGCTGGAAGTAAGCTAAATCCCCACGTAGAGCCCAACACACGTCCCGACGTAGAGCCCAACACACGTCCCGAGGTAGAGCCCAACACACGTCCCGACGTAGAGCCCAACACACCTCCCTACGTAGAGCTGAAAACAAGCTAAATCCTGATGTAGAGCCCAACACACGTCCCGACGTAGAGCTGAAAGTAAGCTAAATCCTTATGTAGAGCCGAACACACGTCCCGACGCAGAGCCCAACACACGTCCCGACGTAGAGCCCAACACACGTCCCGACGTAGAGCCCAACACACGTCCCGACGCAGAGCTGAAAGTAAGCTAAATCCTGAGGTAGAGCCCAACACACGTCCCGACGTAGAGCCCCACACACGTCCCGACGTAGAGCCCCACACACGTCCCGACGTAGAGCCCCACACACGTCCCGACGCAGAGCCCCACACACGTCCCGACGCAGAGCCCCACACACGTCCCGACGCAGAGCCCCACACACGTCCCGACGCAGAGCCCCACACACGTCCCGACGCAGAGCCCAACACACGTCCCGACGCAGAGCCAAACACACGTCCCGACGCAGAGCCCAACACACGTTCCGATGTAGAGCTGAAAGTAAGCTAAATCATGATGTAGAGCCCAACACACGTCCCGACGCAGAGACCAACACACGTCCCGACGTAGAGCCCAACACACGTGCCGACGCAGAGCTGAAAGTAGGCTAAATCCTGAGGTAGAGCCCAACACATGTCCCAACGCAGAGCTGAAAGTAAGCTAAATCCTGAGGTAGAGCCCAACACGCGTCACCACGTAGAGCTGAAAGTAAGCTAAATCCTGAGGTAGAGCCCAACACACGTCCCGACGTAGAGCCCAACACACGTCCCGACCTAGAGCCCAACACACGTCCCGACGTAGAGCCCAACACACGTCCCGACGCAGAGCCCAACACACGTCCCGACGTAGAGCTGGAAGTAAGCTAAATCCCGACTTAGAGCTGGAAGTAAGCTAAATCCCGACGTAGAGCCCAACACACGTCCCGACGTAGAGCCCAACACACGTCCCGACGTAGAGCCCAACACACGTCCCGACCTAGAGCCCAACACACGTCCCGACCTAGAGCCCAACACACGTCCCGACGCAGAGCGGAAAGTAAGCTAAATCCTGAGGTAGAGCCCAACACACGTCCCGACGTGGAGCCCCACACACATCCCGACGTGGAGCCCCACACACGTCCCGACGTGGAGCCCCACACACTTCCCGACGTGGAGCCCCACACACGTCCCGACGTGGAGCCCCACACACGTCCCGACGTAGAGCTGAAAGTAAGCTAAATCCTGAGGTAGAGCCCAACACACGTCCCGACGTAGAGCCCAACACACGTCCCGACGTAGAGCCCAACACACGTCCCGACGTAGAGCCCAACACACCTCCCGACGTAGACCTGAAAGTAAGCTAAATCCCGAGGTAGAGCCCAACACACGTCCCGACGTAGAGCGGAAAGGAAGCTAAATCCTGAGGTAGAGTCCAACACACGTCCCGACGTAGAGTCCAACACACGTCCCGACGTAGAGTCTAACACACGTCCCGACGTACAGTCCAACACACGTCCCGACGTAGAGCTGGAATTAAGCTAAATCCCGACGTAGAGCCCAACACACGTCCCGACGTAGACTCCAACACACGTCCCGACGCAGAGCGGAAAGTAAGCTAAATCCTGAGGTAGAGCCCAACACACGTCCCGACGCAGAGCGGAAATTAAGCTAAATCCTGAGGTAGAGCCCAACACACGTCCCCACGTAGAGCTGAAAGTAAGCTAAATCCTGAGGTAGAGCCCAACACACGTCCCGACGTAGAGCCCAACACACGTCCCGACGTAGAGCCCAACACACGTCCCGACGTAGAGCCCAACACACGTCCCGACGCAGAGCGGAAAGTAGGCTAAATCCTGAGGTAGAGCCCAACACACGTCCCGACGCAGAGCGGAAAGTAAGCTAAATCCTGAGGTAGAGCCCAACACACGTCCCCACGTAGAGCTGAAAGTAAGCTAAATCCTGAGGTAGAGCCCAACACACGTCCCGACCTAGAGCCCAACACACGTCCCGACGTAGAGCCCAACACACGTCCCGACGTAGAGCCCAACACACCTCCCGACGTAGACCTGAAAGTAAGCTAAATCCCGAGGTAGAGCCCAACACACGTCCCGACGTAGAGCGGAAAGGAAGCTAAATCCTGAGGTAGAGTCCAACACACGTCCCGACGTAGAGTCCAACACACGTCCCGACGTAGAGTCTAACACACGTCCCGACGTACAGTCCAACACACGTCCCGACGTAGAGCTGGAATTAAGCTAAATCCCGACGTAGAGCCCAACACACGTCCCGACGTAGAGTCCAACACACGTCCCGACGCAGAGCGGAAAGTAAGCTAAATCCTGAGGTAGAGCCCAACACACGTCCCGACGCGGAGCGGAAAGTAAGCTAAATCCTGAGGTAGAGCCCAACACACGTCCCGACGCAGAGCGGAAATTAAGCTAAATCCTGAGGTAGAGCCCAACACACGTCCCCACGTAGAGCTCAAAGTAAGCTAAATCCTGAGGTAGAGACCAACACACGTCCCGACGTAGAGCCCAACACACGTCCCGACGTAGAGCCCAACACACGTCCCGACGTAGAGCCCAACACACGTCCCGACGTAGAGCCCAACACACGTCCCGACGTAGAGCCCAACACACGTCCCGACCTAGAGCCCAACACACGTTCCGATGTAGAGCTGAAAGTAAGCTAAATCATGATGTAGAGCCCAACACACGTCCCGACGCAGAGCCCAACACACGTCCCGACGTAGAGCCCAACACACGTCCCGACGCAGAGCGGAAAGTAAGCTAAATCCTGAGGTAGAGCCCAAAACACGTCCCGACGCAGAGCGGAAAGTAAGCTAAATCCTGAGGTAGAACCCAACACACGTCCCGATGTAGAGCCCAACACACGTCCCGACGTAGACCTGAAAGTAAGCTAAATCCTGAGGTAGAGCCCAACGCACGTCCCGACGCAGAGCGCAACACACGTCCCGACGTAGAGCCCCACGCACGTCCCGACGTAGAGCCCCACACACGTCCCGACGCAGAGCCCCACACACGTCCCGACGTAGACCCCCAGACACGTCCCGACGCAGAGCCCCACACACGTCCCGACGCAGAGCCCCACACACGTCCCGACGCAGAGCCCCACACACGTCCCGACGCAGAGCCCAACACACGTCCCGACGCAGAGCCAAACACACGTCCCGACGCAGAGCCCAACACACGTTCCGATGTAGAGCTGAAAGTAAGCTAAATCATGATGTAGAGCCCAACACACGTCCCGACGCAGAGACCAACACACGTCCCGACGTAGAGCCCAACACACGTGCCGACGCAGAGCTGAAAGTAGGCTAAATCCTGAGGTAGAGCCCAACACATGTCCCAACGCAGAGCTGAAAGTAAGCTAAATCCTGAGGTAGAGCCCAACACGCATCACCACGTAGAGCTGAAAGTAAGCTAAATCCTGAGGTAGAGCCCAACACACGTCCCGACGTAGAGCCCAACACACGTCCCGACGTAGAGCCCAACACACGTCCCGACGTAGAGCCCAACACACGTCCCGACGCAGAGCCCAACACACGTCCCGACGTAGAGCTGGAAGTAAGCTAAATCCCGACTTAGAGCTGGAAGTAAGCTAAATCCCGACGTAGAGCCCAACACACGTCCCGACGTAGAGCCCAACACACGTCCCGACGTAGAGCCCAACACACGTCCCGACCTAGAGCCCAACACACGTCCCGACCTAGAGCCCAACACACGTCCCGACGCAGAGCGGAAAGTAAGCTAAATCCTGAGGTAGAGCCCCACACACGTCCCGACGTGGAGCCCCACACACATCCCGACGTGGAGCCCCACACACGTCCCGACGTGGAGCCCCACACACTACCCGACGTGGAGCCCCACACACGTCCCGACGTGGAGCCCCACACACGTCCCGACGTAGAGCTGAAAGTAAGCTAAATCCTGAGGTAGAGCCCAACACACGTCCCGACGTAGAGCCCAACACACGTCCCGACGTAGAGCCCAACACACGTCCCGACGTAGAGCCCAACACACGTCCCGACGCAGAGCGGAAAGTAGGCTAAATCCTGAGGTAGAGCCCAACACACGTCCCGACGCAGAGCGGAAAGTAAGCTAAATCCTGAGGTAGAGCCCAACACACGTCCCCACGTAGAGCTGAAAGTAAGCTAAATCCTGAGGTAGAGCCCAACACACGTCCCGACCTAGAGCCCAACACACGTCCCGACGTAGAGCCCAACACACGTCCCGACGTAGAGCCCAACACACCTCCCGACGTAGACCTGAAAGTAAGCTAAATCCCGAGGTAGAGCCCAACACACGTCCCGACGTAGAGCGGAAAGGAAGCTAAATCCTGAGGTAGAGTCCAACACACGTCCCGACGTAGAGTCCAACACACGTCCCGACGTAGAGTCTAACACACGTCCCGACGTACAGTCCAACACACGTCCCGACGTAGAGCTGGAATTAAGCTAAATCCCGACGTAGAGCCCAACACACGTCCCGACGTAGAGTCCAACACACGTCCCGACGCAGAGCGGAAAGTAAGCTAAATCCTGAGGTAGAGCCCAACACACGTCCCGACGCGGAGCGGAAAGTAAGCTAAATCCTGAGGTAGAGCCCAACACACGTCCCGACGCAGAGCGGAAATTAAGCTAAATCCTGAGGTAGAGCCCAACACACGTCCCCACGTAGAGCTGAAAGTAAGCTAAATCCTGAGGTAGAGACCAACACACGTCCCGACGTAGAGCCCAACACACGTCCCGACGTAGAGCCCAACACACGTCCCGACGTAGAGCCCAACACACGTCCCGACCTAGAGCCCAACACACGTTCCGATGTAGAGCTGAAAGTAAGCTAAATCATGATGTAGAGCCCAACACACGTCCCGACGCAGAGCCCAACACACGTCCCGACGTAGAGCCCAACACACGTCCCGACGCAGAGCGGAAAGTAAGCTAAATCCTGAGGTAGAGCCCAAAACACGTCCCGACGCAGAGCGGAAAGTAAGCTAAATCCTGAGGTAGAACCCAACACACGTCCCGA
Organism: Leptosomus discolor; assembly: GCF_034619465.1. Lineage (NCBI taxonomy): Eukaryota > Metazoa > Chordata > Aves > Leptosomiformes > Leptosomidae > Leptosomus > Leptosomus discolor. The sequence continues at coordinate 792,155 of NW_028237953.1, read as the reverse complement.
TGTAGAGCCCAACACACGTCCCGACGTAGACCTGAAAGTAAGCTAAATCCTGAGGTAGAGCCCAACGCACGTCCCGACGCAGAGCGCAACACACGTCCCGACGTAGAGCCCCACGCACGTCCCGACGTAGAGCCCCACACACGTCCCGACGCAGAGCCCCACACACGTCCCGACGTAGACCCCCAGACACGTCCCGACGCAGAGCCCCACACACGTCCCGACGCAGAGCCCCACACACGTCCCGACGCAGAGCCCCACACACGTCCCGACGCAGAGCCCCACACACGTCCCGACGCAGAGCCCAACACACGTCCCGACGCAGAGCCAAACACACGTCCCGACGTAGAGCCCAACACACGTTCCGATGTAGAGCTGAAAGTAAGCTAAATCATGATGTAGAGCCCAACACACGTCCCGACGCAGAGCCCAACACACGTCCCGACGTAGAGCCCAACACACGTCCCGACGCAGAGCGGAAAGTAGGCTAAATCCTGAGGTAGAGCCCAACACACGTCCCGACGCAGAGCGGAAAGTAAGCTAAATCCTGAGGTAGAGCCCAACACACGTCCCCACGTAGAGCTGAAAGTAAGCTAAATCCTGAGGTAGAGCCCAACACACGTCCCGACCTAGAGCCCAACACACGTCCCAACGTAGACCTGAAAGTAAGCTAAATCCTGAGGTAGAGCCCAACACACGTCCCGACGCAGAGCAGAAAGTAAGCTAAATCCTGAGGTAGAACCCAACACACGTCCACACGTAGAGCTGAAAGTAAGATAAATCCTGAGGTAGAGCCCAACACACGTCCCGACGTAGAGCCCAACACACATCCCGACGTAGAGCCCAACACACATCCCGACGTAGAGCCCAACACACATCCCGACGTAGAGCCCAACACACGTCTCGACGTAGAGCCCAACACACGTCCCGACGTAGAGCTGGAAGTAAGCTAAATCCCGACGTAGAGCTGGAAGTAAGCTAAATCCCGACGTAGAGCTGGAAGTAAGCTAAATCCCGACGTAGAGCTGGAAGTAAGCTAAATCCCGACGTAGAGCTGGAAGTAAGCCAAATCCCGACGTAGAGCTGGAAGTAAGCTAAATCCCGACGTAGAGCTGGAAGTAAGCTAAATCCCGACGTAGAGCTGGAAGTAAGCTAAATCCCGACGTAGAGCTGGAAGTAAGCTTAATCCCGACGTAGAGCTGGAAGTAAGGTAAATCCCGACGTTGAGCCCAACACACGTCCCGACGTAGAGCCCAACACACGTCCCGACGTAGAGCCCAACACACGTCCCGACGTAGAGCCCAACACACGTCCCGACGTAGAGCCCAACACACGTCCCGACGTAGAGCTGAAAGTAAGCTAAATCCTGAGGTAGAGCCCAACACACGTCCCGACGCAGAGCGGAAAGTAAGCTAAATCCTGAGGTAGAGCCCAAAACACGTCCCGACGCAGAGCGGAAAGTAAGCTAAATCCTGAGGTAGAGCCCAACACACGTCCCGATGTAGAGCCCAACACACGTCCCGACGTAGACCTGAAAGTAAGCTAAATCCTGAGGCAGAGCCCAACGCACGTCCCGACGCTGAGCCCCACACACGTCCCAGCGTAGAGCCCCACACACGTCCCGACGTAGAGCCCCACACACGTCCCGACGTAGAGCCCCACACACGTCCCGACGTAGAGCCCCACACACGTCCCGACGCAGAGCCCAACACACGTTCCGATGTAGAGCTGAAAGTAAGCTAAATCATGATGTAGAGCCCAACACACGTCCCGACGCAGAGCCCAACACACGTCCCGACGTAGAGCCCAACACACGTCCCGACGCAGAGCGGAAAGTAGGCTAAATCCTGAGGTAGAGCCCAACACATGTCCCAACGCAGAGCGTAAAGTAAGCTAAATCCTGAGGTAGAGCCCAACACACGTCCCCACGTAGAGCTGAAAGTAAGCTAAATCCTGAGGTAGAGCCCAACACACATCCCGACGTAGAGCCCAACACACGTCCCGACGTAGAGCTGGAAGTAAGCTAAATCCCGACTTAGAGCAGGAAGTAAGCTAAATCCCGACTTAGAGCTGGAAGTAAGCTAAATCCCGACGTAGAGCCCAACACACGTCCCGACGTAGAGCCCAACACACGTCCCGACGTAGAGCCCAACACACGTCCCGACGTAGAGCCCAACACACGTCCCGACCTAGAGCCCAACACACGTCCCGACCTAGAGCCCAACACACGTCCCGACGCAGAGCCCAACACACGTCCCGACGTTGAGCCCAACACACGTCCCGACGTAGAGCCCAACACACGTCCCGACGTAGAGCCCAACACACGTCCCGACGTAGAGCTGAAAGTAAGCTAAATCCTGAGGTAGAGCCCAACACACGTCCCGACGCAGAGCGGAAAGTAAGCTAAATCCGGAGGTAGAGCCCAACACACGTCCCGACGTAGAGTCCAACACACGTCCCGACGTAGAGTCCAACACACGTCCCGACGTAGAGCTGGAAGTAAGCTAAATCCCGACGTAGAGCCCAACACACGTCCCGACGTAGAGCTGAAAGTAAGCTAAATCCTGAGGGAGAGCCCAACACACGTCCCCACGTAGAGCAGAAAGTAAGCTAAATCCTGAGGTAGAGCCCAACACACGTCCAAACGCAGAGCGGAAAGTAAGCTAAATCCTGAGGTAGAGCCCAACACACGTCCCCACGTAGAGCTGAAAGTAAGCTAAATCCTGAGGTAGAGCCCAACACACGTCCCGACCTAGAGCCCAACACACGTCCCGACGTAGAGCCCAACACACGTCCCGACGTAGAGCCCAACACACGTCCCGACGTTGAGCCCAACACACGTCCCGACGTAGAGCCCAACACACGTCCCGACGTAGAGCCCAACACACGTCCCGACGTAGAGCTGAAAGTAAGCTAAATCCTGAGGTAGAGCCCAACACACGTCCCGACGCAGAGCGGAAAGTAAGCTAAATCCTGAGGTAGAGCCCAACACACGTCCCGACGTAGAGTCCAACACACGTCCCGACGTAGAGTCCAACACACGTCCCGACGTAGAGCTGGAAGTAAGCTAAATCCCGACGTAGAGCCCAACACACGTCCCGACGTAGAGCTGAAAGTAAGCTAAATCCTGAGGGAGAGCCCAACACACGTCCCCACGTAGAGCAGAAAGTAAGCTAAATCCTGAGGTAGAGCCCAACACACGTCCAAACGCAGAGCGGAAAGTAAGCTAAATCCTGAGGTAGAGCCCAACACACGTCCCGACGCAGAGCCCAACACACGTCCCGACGCAGAGCCCAACACACGTCCCGACGCAGAGCCAAACACACGTCCCGACGCAGAGCCAAACACACGTCCCGACGCAGAGCCAAACACACGTCCCGACGTAGAACCCAACACACGTCCCGACGTAGAGCTGAAAGTAAGCTAAATCCTGATGTAGAGCCCTACACACGTCCCGACGCAGAGCCCAACACACGTCCCGACGCAGAGCCCAACACACGTCCCGATGCAGAGCGGAAAGTAAGCTAAATCCTGAGGTAGAGCCCAAAACACGTCCCGACGCAGAGCGGAAAGTAAGCTAAATCCTGAGGTAGAGCCCAAGACACGTCCCCACGTAGAGCTGAAAGTAAGCTAAATCCTGAGGTAGAGCCCAACACATGTCCCGATGTAGAGCCCCACACACGTCCCGACGTAGACCTGAAAGTAAGCTAAATCCTGAGGTAGAGCCCAACGCACGTCCCGACGCAGAGCGCAACACACGTCCCGACGTAGAGCCCCACACACGTCCCGACGTAGAGCCCCACACACGTCCCGACGTAGAGCCCCACACACGTCCCGACGCAGAGCCCCACACACGTCCCGACGCAGAGCCCCACACACGTCCCGACGCAGAGCCCCACACACGTCCCGACGCAGAGCCCAACACACGTCCCGACGCAGAGCCCCACACACGTCCCGACGCAGAGCCCCACACACGTCCCGACGCAGAGCCCAACACACGTCCCGACGCAGAGCCCCACACACGTCCCGACGCAGAGCCAAACACACGTCCCGACGTAGAGCCCAACACACGTTCCGATGTAGAGCGGAAAGTAAGCTAAATCCTGATATAGAGCCCAACACACGTCCCGACGTAGAGCCCAACACACGTCCCGGCGTAGAGCCCAACGCAGGTCCCGACGTAGAGCCCAACGCAGGTCCCGACGTAGAGCCCAACGCAGGTCCCGACGTAGAGCCCAACGCAGGTCCCGACGTAGAGCCCAACGCACGTCCCGACGTAGAGCTGAAAGTAAGCTAAATCCTGATGTAGAGCCCAACACACGTCCCGACGCAGAGCCCAACACACGTCCCGACGTAGAGCCCAACACACGTCCCGACGCAGAGCGGAAAGTAAGCTAAATCCTGAGGTAGAGCCCAAGACACGTCCCCACGTAGAGCTGAAAGTAAGCTAAATCCTGAGGTAGAGCCCAACACATGTCCCGATGTAGAGCCCAACACACGTCCCGACGTAGACCTGAAAGTAAGCTAAATCCTGAGGTAGAGCCCAACGCACGTCCCGACGCAGAGCGCAACACACGTCCCGACGTAGAGCCCCACACACGTCCCGACGTAGAGCCCCACACACGTCCCGACGTAGAGCCCCACACACGTCCCGACGCAGAGCCCCACACACGTCCCGACGCAGAGCCCCACACACGTCCCGACGCAGAGCCCCACACACGTCCCGACGCAGAGCCCCACACACGTTCCGATGTAGAGCGGAAAGTAAGCTAAATCCTGATGTAGAGCCCAACACACGTCCCGACGCAGAGCCCAACACACGTCCCGACGCAGAGCCCAACGCACGTCCCGACGTAGAGCCCAACGCAGGTCCCGACGTAGAGCCCAATGCAGGTCCCGACGTAGAGCCCAACGCAGGTCCCGACGTAGAGCCCAACGCAGGTCCCGACGTAGAGCCCAACGCACGTCCCGACGTAGAGCCCAACGCACGTCCCGACGTAGAGCTGAAAGTAAGCTAAATCCTGATGTAGAGCCCAACACACGTCCCGACGTAGAGCCCAACACACGTCCCGACGTAGAGCCCAACACACGTCCCGACGTAGAGCCCAACACACGTCCCGACGTAGAGCTGAAAGTAAGCTAAATCCTGATGTAGAGCCCAACACACGTCTCGACGTAGAGCCCAACACACGTCCCGACGTAGAGCCCAACGCAGGTCCCGACGTAGAGCCCAACGCACGTCCCGACGTAGAGCCCAACGCACGTCCCGACGTAGAGCTGAAAGTAAGCTAAATCCTGATGTAGAGCCCAACACACGTCCCGACGTAGAGCCCAACACACGTCCCGACGTAGAGCCCAACACACGTCCCGACGTAGAGCCCAACACACGTCCCGACGTAGAGCCCAACACACGTCCCGACGTAGAGCTGAAAGTAAGCTAAATCCTGATGTAGAGCCCAACACACGTCTCGACGTAGAGCCCAACACACGTCCCGACGTAGAGCCCAACACACGTCCCGACGCAGAGCCCAACACACGTCCCGACGCAGAGCCCAACACACGTCCCGACGCAGAGCCCAACACACGTCCCGACGCAGAGCCCAACACACATTCCGATGTAGAGCTGAAAGTAAGCGAAATCCTGATGTAGAGCCCAACACACGTCCCGACGCACAGCCCAATACACGTCCCGAAGCAGAGCCCAACACACGTCCCGACCCAGAGCCCAACACACGTCCCGACGCAGAGCCCAACACACGTCCCGACACAGAGCCCAACACACATTCCGATGTAGAGCTGAAAGTAAGCGAAATCCTGATGTAGAGCCCAACACACGTCCCGACGCAGAGCGGAAAGTAAGCTAAATCCTGAGGTAGAGCCCAACACACGTTTCGACGCAGAGCGGAAAGTAAGCTAAATCCTGAGGTAGAGCCCAACACACGTCCCGACGCAGAGCGGAAAGTAAGCTAAATCCTGAGGTAGAGCCCAACACACGTCCCGACGCAGAGCGGAAAGTAAGCTAAATCCTGAGGTAGAGCCCAACACACGTCCCGACGCAGAGCTGAAAGTAAGCTAAATCCTGAGGTAGAGCCCAACACACGTCCCGATGCAGAGCCGAAAGTAAGCTAAATCCTGATGTAGAGCCCAACACAGGTCCCCACGTAGAGCTGAAAGTAAGCTAAATCCTGAGGTAGAGCGAAACACACGTCCGGACGTAGAGCCCAACACACGTCCCGACGTAGAGCCCAACACACGTCCCGACGTAGAGCCCAACACACGTCCCGACGTAGAGCCCAACACACGTCCCGACGTAGAGCCCAACACACGTCCCGACGTAGAGCTGAAAGTAAGCTAAATCCTGAGGTAGAGCCCAACACACGTCCCCACGTAGAGCTGAAAGTAAGCTAAATCCTGAGGTAGAGCCCAACACACGTCCCCACGTAGAGCTGAAAGTAAGCTAAATCCTGAGGTAGAGCCCAACACACGTCCCGATGTAGAGCCCAACACACGTCCCGACGCAGAGCCAAACACACGTCCCGACGCAGAGCCAAACACACGTCCCGACGCAGAGCCAAACACACGTCCCGAGGCAGAGCCAAACACACGTCCCGACGCAGAGCCAAACACACGTCCCGAGGCAGAGCCAAACACACGTCCCGACGTAGAGCCCAACACACGTCCCGACGTAGAGCTGAAAGTAAGCTAAATCCTGATGTAGAGCCCAACACACGTCCCGACGCAGAGCCCAACACACGTCCCGACGTAGAGCCCAACACACATCCCGACGCAGAGCGGAAAGTAAGCTAAATCCTGAGGTAGAGCCCAACACACGTCCCGATGTAGAGCCCAACACACGTCCCGACGGAGACCTGAAAGTAAGCTAAATCCTGAGGTAGAGCCCAACGCACGTCCCGACGCACAGCGCAACACACGTCCCGACGGAGAGCCCCACACACGTCCTGACCTAGAGCCCCACACAAGTCCCGACGTAGAGCCCAACACACGTCCCGACGTAGAGCCCAACACACGTCCCGACGTAGAGCCCAAAACACGTCCCGACGCAGAGCCCAACACACGTCCCGACGCAGAGCCCAACACACGTCCCGACGCAGAGCCCAACACACGTCCCGACGCAGAGCCCTACACAAGTTCCGATGTAGCGCTGAAAGTAAGCGAAATCCTGATGTAGAGCCCAACACACGTCCCGACGCACAGCCCAACACACGTCCCGACGTAGAGCTGAAAGTAAGCTAAATCCTGAGGTAGAGCCCAACACACGGCCCGACGCAGAGCGGAAAGTAAGCTAAATCCTGAGGTAGAGCCCAACACGCGTCCCGACGCAGAGCGGAAAGTAAGCTAAATCCTGAGGTAGAGCCCAACACACGTCCCGACGCAGAGCCCAACACACGTCCCGACGCAGAGCCCAACACACGTCCCGACGCAGAGCCCAACACATGTCCCGACGTAGAGCTGAAAGTAAGCTAAATCCTGATTTAGAGCCCAACACACGTCCCGACGTATAGCCCAACACACGTCCCGACGTAGAGCTGAATGTAAGCTAAATCCCGACGTAGAGCCCAACACACGTCCCGACGGAGAGCCCAACACACGTCCCGACGTACACCCCAACACACGTCCCGACGTACACCCCAACACACGTCCCGACGTACAGCCCAACACACGTCCCGACGTACAGCCCAACACACGTCCCGACGTACAGCCCAACACACGTCCCGATGTAGAGCTGAAAGTAAGCTAAATCCTGAGGTAGAGCCCAACACACGTCCCGACGCAGAGCGGAAAGTAAGCTAAATCCTGAGGTAGAGCCCAACACACGTCCCGACGCAGAGCCCAACACACGTCCCGACGCAGAGCCAAACACACGTCCGAACGCAGAGCCAAACACACGTCCCGACGTAAAGCCAAACACACGTCCCGACGCAGAGTCAAACACACGTCCCGACGCAGAGCCAAACACACGTCCCGACGTAGAGCCCAACACACCTCCCGACGTAGAGCTGAAAGTAAGCTAAATCCTGATGTAGAGCCCAACACACGTCCCGACGCAGAGCCCAACACACGTCCCGACGTAGAGCCCAACACAAGTCCCGACGTAGAGCCCAACACACGTCCCGACGCAGAGCGGAAAGTAAGCTAAATCCTGAGGTAGAGCCCAACACACGTCCCGATGCAGAGCGGAAAGTAAGCTAAATCCTGAGGTAGAGCCCAACACACGTCCCGACGCAGAGCGGAAAGTAAGCTAAATCCTGAGGTAGAGCCCAACACACGTCCCCACGTAGAGCTGAAAGTAAGCTAAATCCTGAGGTAGAGCCCAACGCACGTCCCGACATAAAGTCCAACACACGTCCCGATGTAGAGTCCAACACACGTCCCGATGTAGAGTCCAACACACGTCCCGACGTAGAGCTGGAAGTAAGCTAAATCCTGACGTAGAGCCCAACACACGTCCCGACGTAGAGCTGAAAGTAAGCTAAATCCTGAGGTAGAGCCCAACACACGTCCCGACGTGGAGCCCCACACACGTCCCGAAGTGGAGCCCCACACACGTCCCGACGTGGAGCCCCACACACGTCCCTACGTGGAGCCCCACACACGTCCCGACGTGGAGCCCAACTCACGACCCGACGTAGAGCCCAACACACGTCCCGACGTAGAGCCCAACACACGTCCCGACGTAGAGCTGAAAGTAAGCTAAATCCTGATGTAGAGCCCAACACACGTCCCGACGCAGAGCCCAACACACGTCCCGACGTAGAGCCCAACACACGTCCCGACGCAGAGCTGAAAGTAAGGTAAATCCTGAGGTAGAGCCCAACACACGTCCCGACGTAGAGCCCAACACACGTCCCGACGTAGAGCCCAACACACGTCCCGACGTAGAGCTGGAAGTAAGCTAAATCCCGACGTAGAGCCCAACACACGTCCCGACGTAGACCTGAAAGTAAGCTAAATCCTGAGGTAGAGCCCAACGCACGACCCGACGTAGAGCGGAAAGGAAGCTAAATCCTGAGGTAGAGTCCTACACACGTCCCGACGTAGAGTCCAACACACGTCCCGACGTAGAGTCCAACACACGTCCCGACGTAGAGCTGGAAGTAAGCTAAATCCCGACGTAGAGCCCAACACACGTCCCGACGTAGAGTCCAACACACGTCCCGACGTAGAGCTGGAAGTAAGCTAAATCCCAACGTAGAGCCCAACACACGTCCCGACGTAGAGCCCAACACACGTCCCGACGTAGAGCCCAACACACGTCCCGACGTAGAGCGGAAAGTAAGCTAAATCCTGAGGTAGAGCCCAACACACGTCCCGACGCAGAGCGGAAAGTAAGCTAAACCCTGAGGTAGAGACCAACACACGTCCCGACGCAGAGCGGAAAGTAAGCTAAATCCTGAGGTAGAGCCCAACACACGTCCCGACGCAGAGCTTAAAGTAAGCTAAATCCTGAGGTAGAGCCCAACACACGTCCCGACGCAGAGCGGAAAGTAGGCTAAATCCTGAGGTAGAGCCCAACAGACGTCCCGACGCAGAGCGGAAAGTAAGCTAAATCCAGAGGTAGAGCCCAACACACGTCCCCACGTAGAGCTGAAAGTAAGCTAAATCCTGAGGTAGAGCCCAAACACACGTCCCGACGTAGACCTGAAAGTAAGCTAAATCCTGACGTAGAGCCCAACACACGTCCCGACGTAGAGCCCAACACACGTCCCGACGTAGAGCCCAACACACGTCCCGACGTAGAGCCCAACACACGTCCCGACGCAGAGCGGAAAGTAAGCTAAATCCCGACGTAGAGCCTGAAGTAAGCTAAATCCCGACGTAGAGCCGGAAGTAAGCTAAATCCCGACGTAGAGCCGGAAGTAAGCTAAATCCTGACGTAGAGCCGGAAGTAAGCTAAATCCCGACGTAGAGCCCAACACACGTCCCGACACACGTCCCGACGCAGAGCCCGACACACGTCCCGACGCAGAGCCCAACACACGTCCCGACGCAGAGCCCAACACACGTCCCGACGTAGAGCCCAACACACGTTCCGATGTAGAGCTGAAAGTAAGCTAAATCATGATGTAGAGCCCAACACACGTCCCGACGCAGAGCCCAACACACGTCCCGACGTAGAGCCCAACACACGTCCCGACGCAGAGCGGAAAGTAGGCTAAATCCTGAGGTAGAGCCCAACACACGTCCCGACGCAGAGCGGAAAGTAAGCTAAATCCAGAGGTAGAGCCCAACACACGTCCCCACGTAGAGCTGAAAGTAAGCTAAATCCTGAGGTAGAGCCCAACACACGTCCCGACGTAGACCTGAAAGTAAGCTAAATCCTGACGTAGAGCCCAACACACGTCCCGACGTAGAGCCCAACACACGTCCCGACGTAGAGCCCAACACACGTCCCGACGTAGAGCCCAACACACGTCCCGACGTAGAGCCCAACACACGTCCCGACGTAGAGCCGGAAGTAAGCTAAATCCCGACGTAGAGCCGGAAGTAAGCTAAATCCCGACGTAGAGCCGGAAGTAAGCTAAATCCCGACGTAGAGCCGGAAGTAAGCTAAATCCCGACGTAGAGCCCAACACACGTCCCGACGTAGAGCCCAACACACGTCCCGACGTAGAGCCCAACACACGTCCCGACGTAGAGCCCAACACACGTCCCGACGTAGAGCCCAACACACGTCCCGACGTAGAGCCGGAAGTAAGCTAAATCCCGACGTAGAGCCTGAAGTAAGCTAAATCCCGACGTAGAGCCGGAAGTAAGCTAAATCCCGACGTAGAGCCGGAAGTAAGCTAAATCCCGACGTAGAGCCGGAAGTAAGCTAAATCCCGACGTAGAGCCCAACACACGTCCCGACGTAGAGCCCAACACACGTCCCGACGTAGAGCCCAACACACGTCCCGACGTAGAGCCCAACACACGTCCCGACGTAGAGCCCAACACACGTCCCGACGTAGAGCTGAAAGTAAGCTAAATCCTGAGGTAGAGCCCAACACACGTCCCGACGCAGAGCGGAAAGTAAGCTAAATACTGAGGTAGAGCCCAACACACGTCCCGATGTAGAGCCCAACACACGTCCCGACGTAGACCTGAAAGTAAGCTAAATCCTGAGGTAGAGCCCAACGCAAGTCCCGACGCAGAGCGCAACTCATGTCCCGACGTAGAGCCCCACGCACGTCCCGACGTAGAGCCCCACGCACGTCCCGACGCAGAGCCCCACGCACGTCCCGACGCAGAGCCCCACGCACGTCCCGACGCAGAGCCCCACACACGTCCCGACGCAGAGCCCAACACACGTCCTGACGTAGAGCCCCACACACGTCCCGACGTAGAGCCCCACGCACGTCCCGACGTAGAGCCCCACGCACGTTCCGATGTAGAGCTGAAAGTAAGCTAAATCATGATGTAGAGCCCAACACACGTCCCGACGTAGAGCCCAACACACGTCCCGACGTAGAGCCCAACACACGTCCCGACGTAGAGCCCAACACACGTCCCAACCTAGAGCCCAACACACGTCCCGACCTAGAGCCCAACACACGTCCCGACGTAGAGCCCAACACACGTCCCGACGTAGAGCTGAAAGTAAGCTAAATCCTGACGTAGAGCCCAACACACGTCCCGACGCAGAGCGGAAAGTAAGCTAAATCCTGAGGTAGAGCCCAACACACGTCCCGATGTAGAGCCCAACACACGTCCCGACGTAGACCTGAAAGTAAGCTAAATCCTGAGGTAGAGCCCAACGCACGTCCCGACGCAGAGCGCAACACAAGTCCCGACGTAGAGCCCCACACACGTCCCGACGTAGAGCCCCACACACGTCCCGACGTAGAGCCCCACACACGTCCCGACGTAGAGCCCCACACACGTCCCGACGCAGAGCCCCACACACGTCCCGACGCAGAGCCCCACACACGTCCCGACGCAGAGCCCCACACACGTCCCGACGCAGAGCCCCACACACGTCCCGACGCAGAGCCCCACACACGTCCCGACGCAGAGCCCCACACACGTCCCGACGTAGAGCCCAACACACGTCCCGACGTAGACCTGAAAGTAAGCTAAATCCTGAGGTAGAGCCCAACGCACGTCCCGACGCAGAGCGCAACACAAGTCCCGACGTAGAGCCCCACACACGTCCCGACGTAGAGCCCCAGACACGTCCCGACGTAGAGCCCCAGACACGTCCCGACGTAGAGCCCGACACACGTCCCGACGCAGAGCCCCACACACGTCCCGACGCAGAGCCCGACACACGTCCCGACGCAGAGCCCAACACACGTCCCGACGTAGAGCCCAACACACGTCCCGACGCAGAGCCAAACACACGTCCCGACGTAGAGCCCAACACACGTTCCGATGTAGAGCTGAAAGTAAGCTAAATCATGATGTAGAGCCCAACACACGTCCCGACGCAGAGCCAACACACGTCCCGACGTAGAGCCCAACACACGTCCCGACGTAGAGCCCAACACACGTCCCGACGCAGAGCGGAAAGTAGGCTAAATCCTGAGGTAGAGCCCAACACACGTCCCGACGCAGAGCGGAAAGTAAGCTAAATCCAGAGGTAGAGCCCAACACACGTCCCCACGTAGAGCTGAAAGTAAGCTAAATCCTGAGGTAGAGCCCAACACACGTCCCGACGTAGACCTGAAAGTAAGCTAAATCCTGACGTAGAGCCCAACACACGTCCCGACGTAGAGCCCAACACACGTCCCGACGTAGAGCCCAACACACGTCCCGACGTAGAGCCCAACACACGTCCCGACGCAGAGCGGAAAGTAAGCTAAATCCCGACGTAGAGCCTGAAGTAAGCTAAATCCCGACGTAGAGCCGGAAGTAAGCTAAATCCCGACGTAGAGCCGGAAGTAAGCTAAATCCCGACGTAGAGCCGGAAGTAAGCTAAATCCTGACGTAGAGCCGGAAGTAAGCTAAATCCCGACGTAGAGCCCAACACACGTCCCGACGTAGAGCCCGACACACGTCCCGACGCAGAGCCCGACACACGTCCCGACGCAGAGCCCGACACACGTCCCGACGCAGAGCCCGACACACGTCCCGACGCAGAGCCCAACACACGTCCCGACGTAGAGCCCAACACACGTTCCGATGTAGAGCTGAAAGTAAGCTAAATCATGATGTAGAGCCCAACACACGTCCCGACGCAGAGCCCAACACACGTCCCGACGTAGAGCCCAACACACGTCCCGACGCAGAGCGGAAAGTAGGCTAAATCTGAGGTAGAGCCCAACACACGTCCCGACGCACACCGGAAAGTAAGCTAAATCCAGAGGTAGAGCCCAACACACGTCCCCACGTAGAGCTGAAAGTAAGCTAAATCCTGAGGTAGAGCCCAACACACGTCCCGACGTAGACCTGAAAGTAAGCTAAATCCTGACGTAGAGACCAACACACGTCCCGACGTAGAGCCCAACACACGTCCCGACGTAGAGCCCAACACACGTCCCGACGTAGAGCCCAACACACGTCCCGACGTAGAGCCCAACACACGTCCCGACGTAGAGCCGGAAGTAAGCTAAATCCCGACGTAGAGCCGGAAGTAAGCTAAATCCCGACGTAGAGCCGGAAGTAAGCTAAATCCCGACGTAGAGCCGGAAGTAAGCTAAATCCCGACGTAGAGCCGGAAGTAAGCTAAATCCCGACGTAGAGCCGGAAGTAAGCTAAATCCCGACGTAGAGCCCAACACACGTCCCGACGTAGAGCCCAACACACGTCCCGACGTAGAGCCCAACACACGTCCCGACGTAGAGCCCAACACACGTCCCGACGTAGAGCCGGAAGTAAGCTAAATCCCGACGTAGAGCCTGAAGTAAGCTAAATCCCGACGTAGAGCCGGAAGTAAGCTAAATCCCGACGTAGAGCCGGAAGTAAGCTAAATCCCGACGTAGAGCCGGAAGTAAGCTAAATCCCGACGTAGAGCCCAACACACGTCCCGACGTGGAGCCCAACACACGTCCCGACGTAGAGCCCAACACACGTCCCGACGTAGAGCCCAACACACGTCCCGACGTAGAGCCCAACACACGTCCCGACGTAGAGCTGAAAGTAAGCTAAATCCTGAGGTAGAGCCCAACACACGTCCCGACGCAGAGCGGAAAGTAAGCTAAATACTGAGGTAGAGCCCAACACACGTCCCGATGTAGAGCCCAACACACGTCCCGACGTAGACCTGAAAGTAAGCTAAATCCTGAGGTAGAGCCCAACGCAAGTCCCGACGCAGAGCGCAACTCATGTCCCGACGTAGAGCCCCACGCACGTCCCGACGTAGAGCCCCACGCACGTCCCGACGCAGAGCCCCACGCACGTCCCGACGCAGAGCCCCACACACGTCCCGACGCAGAGCCCCACACACGTCCCGACGCAGAGCCCAACACACGTCCTGACGTAGAGCCCCACACACGTCCCGACGTAGAGCCCCACGCACGTCCCGACGTAGAGCCCCACGCACGTTCCGATGTAGAGCTGAAAGTAAGCTAAATCATGATGTAGAGCCCAACACACGTCCCGACGTAGAGCCCAACACACGTCCCGACGTAGAGCCCAACACACGTCCCGACGTAGAGCCCAACACACGTCCCGACCTAGAGCCCAACACACGTCCCGACCTAGAGCCCAACACACGTCCCGACCTAGAGCCCAACACACGTCCCGACGTAGAGCCCAACACACGTCCCGACGTAGAGCTGAAAGTAAGCTAAATCCTGACGTAGAGCCCAACACACGTCCCGACGCAGAGCGGAAAGTAAGCTAAATCCTGAGGTAGAGCCCAACACACGTCCCGATGTAGAGCCCAACACACGTCCCGACGTAGACCTGAAAGTAAGCTAAATCCTGAGGTAGAGCCCAACGCACGTCCCGACGCAGAGCGCAACACAAGTCCCGACGTAGAGCCCCACACACGTCCCGACGTAGAGCCCCACACACGTCCCGACGTAGAGCCCCACACACGTCCCGACGCAGAGCCCCACACACGTCCCGACGCAGAGCCCCACACACGTCCCGACGCAGAGCCCCACACACGTCCCGACGCAGAGCCCCACACACGTCCCGACGTAGAGCCCAACACACGTCCCGACGTAGACCTGAAAGTAAGCTAAATCCTGAGGTAGAGCCCAACGCACGTCCCGACGCAGAGCGCAACACAAGTCCCGACGTAGAGCCCCACACACGTCCCGACGTAGAGCCCCAGACACGTCCCGACGTAGAGCCCCAGACACGTCCCGACGTAGAGCCCCAGACACGTCCCGACGTAGAGCCCGACACACGTCCCGACGCAGAGCCCCACACACGTCCCGACGCAGAGCCCGACACACGTCCCGACGCAGAGCCCAACACACGTCCCGACGTAGAGCCCAACACACGTCCCGACGCAGAGCCAAACACACGTCCCGACGTAGAGCCCAACACACGTTCCGATATAGAGCTGAAAGTAAGCTAAATCATGATGTAGAGCCCAACACACGTCCCGACGCAGAGCCAACACACGTCCCGACGTAGAGCCCAACACACGTCCCGACGTAGAGCCCAACACACGTCCCGACGCAGAGCGGAAAGTAGGCTAAATCCTGAGGTAGAGCCCAACACACGTCCCGACGCAGAGCGGAAAGTAAGCTAAATCCAGAGGTAGAGCCCAACACACGTCCCCACGTAGAGCTGAAAGTAAGCTAAATCCTGAGGTAGAGCCCAACACACGTCCCGACGTAGACCTGAAAGTAAGCTAAATCCTGACGTAGAGCCCAACACACGTCCCGACGTAGAGCCCAACACACGTCCCGACGTAGAGCCCAACACACGTCCCGACGTAGAGCCCAACACACGTCCCGACGCAGAGCGGAAAGTAAGCTAAATCCCGACGTAGAGCCTGAAGTAAGCTAAATCCCGACGTAGAGCCGGAAGTAAGCTAAATCCCGACGTAGAGCCGGAAGTAAGCTAAATCCCGACGTAGAGCCGGAAGTAAGCTAAATCCTGACGTAGAGCCGGAAGTAAGCTAAATCCCGACGTAGAGCCCGACACACGTCCCGACGTAGAGCCCGACACACGTCCCGACGCAGAGCCCGACACACGTCCCGACGCAGAGCCCGACACACGTCCCGACGCAGAGCCCGACACACGTCCCGACGCAGAGCCCGACACACGTCCCGACGTAGAGCCCAACACACGTTCCGATGTAGAGCTGAAAGTAAGCTAAATCATGATGTAGAGCCCAACACACGTCCCGACGCAGAGCCCAACACACGTCCCGACGTAGAGCCCAACACACGTCCCGACGCAGAGCGGAAAGTAGGCTAAATCCTGAGGTAGAGCCCAACACACGTCCCGACGCACACCGGAAAGTAAGCTAAATCCAGAGGTAGAGCCCAACACACGTCCCCACGTAGAGCTGAAAGTAAGCTAAATCCTGAGGTAGAGCCCAACACACGTCCCGACGTAGACCTGAAAGTAAGCTAAATCCTGACGTAGAGCCCAACACACGTCCCGACGTAGAGCCCAACACACGTCCCGACGTAGAGCCCAACACACGTCCCGACGTAGAGCCCAACACACATCCCGACGTAGAGCCGGAAGTAAGCTAAATCCCGACGTAGAGCCGGAAGTAAGCTAAATCCCGACGTAGAGCCGGAAGTAAGCTAAATCCCGACGTAGAGCCGGAAGTAAGCTAAATCCCGACGTAGAGCCGGAAGTAAGCTAAATCCCGACGTAGAGCCGGAAGTAAGCTAAATCCCGACGTAGAGCCCAACACACGTCCCGACGTAGAGCCCAACACACGTCCCGACGTAGAGCCCAACACACGTCCCGACGTAGAGCCCAACACACGTCCCGACGTAGAGCCGGAAGTAAGCTAAATCCCGACGTAGAGCCGGAAGTAAGCTAAATCCCGACGTAGAGCCGGAAGTAAGCTAAATCCCGACGTAGAGCCGGAAGTAAGCTAAATCCCGACGTAGAGCCGGAAGTAAGCTAAATCCCGACGTAGAGCCCAACACACGTCCCGACGTAGAGCCCAACACACGTCCCGACGTAGAGCCCAACACACGTCCCGACGTAGAGCCCAACACACGTCCCGACGTAGAGCCCAACACACGTCCCGACGTAGAGCTGAAAGTAAGCTAAATCCTGAGGTAGAGCCCAACACACGTCCCGACGCAGAGCGGAAAGTAAGCTAAATACTGAGGTAGAGCCCAACACACGTCCCGACGTAGAGCCCAACACACGTCCCGACGTAGACCTGAAAGTAAGCTAAATCCTGAGGTAGAGCCCAACGCACGTCCCGACGCAGAGCGCAACTCATGTCCCGACGTAGAGCCCCACGCACGTCCCGACGTAGAGCCCCACGCACGTCCCGACGCAGAGCCCCACGCACGTCCCGACGCAGAGCCCCACACACGTCCCGACGCAGAGCCCCACAAACGTCCCGACGCAGAGCCCAACACACGTCCTGACGTAGAGCCCCACACACGTCCCGACGTAGAGCCCCACGCACGTCCCGACGTAGAGCCCCACGCACGTTCCGATGTAGAGCTGAAAGTAAGCTAAATCATGATGTAGAGCCCAACACACGTCCCGACGTAGAGCCCAACACACGTCCCGACGTAGAGCCCAACACACGTCCCGACCTAGAGCCCAACACACGTCCCGACCTAGAGCCGAACACACGTCCCGACCTAGAGCCCAACACACGTCCCGACGTAGAGCCCAACACACGTCCCGACGTAGAGCTGAAAGTAAGCTAAATCCTGACGTAGAGCCCAACACACGTCCCGACGCAGAGCGGAAAGTAAGCTAAATCCTGAGGTAGAGCCCAAAACACGTCCCGACGCAGAGCGGAAAGTAAGCTAAATCCTGAGGTAGAGCCCAACACACGTCCCGATGTAGAGCCGAACACACGTCCCGACGTAGACCTGAAAGTAAGCTAAATCCTGAGGTAGAGCCCAACGCACGTCCCGACGCAGAGCGCAACACAAGTCCCGACGTAGAGCCCCACACACGTCCCAGCGTAGAGCCCCACACACGTCCCGACGTAGAGCCCCACACACGTCCCGACGTAGAGCCCCACACACGTCCCGACGTAGAGCCCCACACACGTCCCAACGTAGAGCCCCACACACGTCCCAACGCAGAGCCCCACACACTTCCCGACGCAGAGCCCCACACACGTCCCGACGTAGAGCCCCACACACGTCCCAACGTAGAGCCCCACACACGTCCCAACGTAGAGCCCCACACACGTCCCAACGCAGAGCCCCACACACTTCCCGACGCAGAGCCCCACACACTTCCCGACGCAGAGCCCCACACACGTCCCGACGTAGAGCCCCACACACGTCCCGACGTAGAGCCCCACACACGTCCCGACGTAGAGCCCCACACACGTCCCGACGCAGAGCCCCACACACGTCCCGACGCAGAGCCCCACACACGTCCCGACGCAGAGCCCCACACACGTCCCGACGCAGAGCCCCACACACGTCCCGACGCAGAGCCCAACACACGTCCCGACGCAGAGCCCAACACACGTCCCGACGCAGAGCCCAACACACGTCCCGACGCAGAGCCCAACACATGTCCCGACGTAGAGCTGAAAGTAAGCTAAATCCTGATTTAGAGCCCAACACACGTCCCGACGTAGAGCCCAACACACGTCCCGACGTAGAGCTGAATGTAAGCTAAATCCCGACGTAGAGCCCAACACACGTCCCGACGGAGAGCCCAACACACGTCCCGACGGAGAGCCCAACACACGTCCCGACGTACAGCCCAACACACGTCCCGACGTACAGCCCAACACACGTCCCGACGTACAGCCCAACACACGTCCCAATGTAGAGCTGAAAGTAAGCTAAATCCTGAGGTAGAGCCCAACACACGTCCCGACGTAGAGCCCAACACACGTCCCGACCTAGAGCCAAACACACGTCCCGACGCAGAGGCAAACACACGTCCCGACCTAGAGCCAAACACACGTCCCGACGCAGAGGCAAACACACGTCCCGACGCAGAGCCAAACACACGTCCCGACGTAGAGCCCAACACACCTCCCGACGTAGAGCTGAAAGTAAGCTAAATCCTGATGTAGAGCCCAACACAGGTCCCGACGCAGAGCCCAACACACGTCCCGACGTAGAGCCCAACACACGTCCCGACGCAGAGCGGAAAGTAAGCTAAATCCTGAGGTAGAGCCCAACACACGTCCCGACGCAGAGCGGAAAGTAAGCTAAATCCTGAGGTAGAGCCCAACACACGTCCCGACGCAGAGCGGAAAGTAAGCTAAATCCTGAGGTAGAGCCCAACACACGTCCCCACGTAGAGCTGAAAGTAAGCTAAATCCTGAGGTAGAGCCCAACGCACGTCCCGACGTAAAGTCCAACACACGTCCCGACGTAGAGTCCAACACACGTCCCGACGTAGAGCTGGAAGTAAGCTAAATCCTGAGGTAGAGCCCAACACACGTCCCGACGCAGAGCGGAAAGTAAGCTAAATCCTGAGGTAGAGCCCAACACACGTCCCCACGTAGAGCTGAAAGTAAGCTAAATCCTGAGGTAGAGCCCAACACACGTCCCGACGTAGAGCCCAACACACGTCCCGACGTAGAGCCCAACACACGTCCCGACGTAGAGCCCAACACACGTCCCGACGAAGAGTCCAACACACGCCCCGACGTAGAGCTGAAAGTAAGCTAAATCCTGAGGTAGAGCCCAACACACGTCCCCACGTAGAGCTGAAAGTAAGCTAAATCCTGAGGTAGAGCCCAACACACGTCCCGATGTAGAGCCCAACACACGTCCCGACGCAGAGCCAAACACACGTCCCGAGGCAGAGCCCAACACACGTCCCGAGGCAGAGCCCAACACACGTCCCGACGTAGACCCAACACACGTCCCGACGTGGAGCTGAAAGTAAGCTAAATCCTGAGGTAGAGCCCAACACACGTCCCGACGCAGAGCCCAACACACGTCCCGACGTAGAGCCCAACACACGTCCCGACGTAGAGCCCAACACACGTCCCGACGCAGAGCGGAAAGTAAGCTAAATCCTGAGGTAGAGCCCAAAACACGTCCCGACGCAGAGCGGAAAGTAAGCTAAATCCTGAGGTAGAGCCCAACACACGTCCCGATGTACAGCCCAACACACGTCGTGACGTAGACCTGAAAGTAAGCTAAATCCTGAGGTAGAGCCCAACGCACGTCCCGACGCAGAGCGCAACACACGTCCCGACGTAGAGCCCCACACACATCCCGACGTAGAGCCCCACACACGTCCCGACGTAGAGCCCCACACACGTCCCGACGTAGAGCCCCACACACGTCCCGACGTAGAGCCCCAGACACGTCCCGACGTAGAGCCCGACACACGTCCCGACGCAGAGCCCCACACACGTCCCGACGCAGAGCCCGACACACGTCCCGACGCAGAGCCCAACACACGTCCCGACGTAGAGCCCGACACACGTCCCGACGCAGAGCCAAACACACGTCCCGACGCAGAGCCAAACACACGTTCCGATGTAGAGCTGAAAGTAAGCTAAATCATGATGTAGAGCCCAACACACGTCCCGACGCAGAGCCCAACACACGTCCCGACGTAGAGCCCAACACACGTCCCGACGTAGAGCCCAACACACGTCCCGACGCAGAGCTGAAAGTAAGCTAAATCCTGAGGTAGAGCCCAACACACGTCCCGACGTAGACCTGAAAGTAAGCTAAATCCTGATGTAGAGCCCAACACACGTCCCGACGTAGAGCCCAACACACGTCCCGACGTAGAGCCCAACACACGTCCCGACGTAGAACCGGAAGTAAGCTAAATCCCGACGTAGAGCCCGAAGTAAGCTAAATCCCGACGTAGAGCCGGAAGTAAGCTAAATCCCGACGTAGAGCTGGAAGTAAGCTAAATCCCGACGTAGAGCCGGAAGTAAGCTAAATCCCGACGTAGAGCCGGAAGTAAGCTAAATCCCGACGTAGAGCCGGAAGTAAGCTAAATCCCGACGTAGAGCCAGAAGTAAGCTAAATCCCGACGTAGAGCCCAACACACGTCCCGACGTAGAGCCCAACACACGTCCCGACGTAGAGCCCAACACACGTCCCGACGTAGAGCCCAACACACGTCCCGACGTAGAGCTGAAAGTAAGCTAAATCCTGAGGTAGAGCCCAACACACGTCCCGACGCAGAGCGGAAAGTAAGCTAAATCCTGAGGTAGAGCCCAACACACGTCCCGAAGTAGAGCCCAACACACGTCCCGACGTAGACCTGAAAGTAAGCTAAATCCTGAGGTAGAGCCCAACGCACGTCCCGACGCAGAGCGCAACTCATGTCCCGACGTAGAGCCCCACGCACGTCCCGACGTAGAGCCCCACGCACGTCCCGACGCAGAGCCCCACGCACGTCCCGACGCAGAGCCCCACGCACGTCCCGACGCAGAGCCCCACGCACGTCCCGACGCAGAGCCCAACACACGTCCTGACGTAGAGCCCCACACACGTCCCGACGTAGAGCCCCACACACGTCCCGACGTAGAGCCCCACGCACGTTCCGATGTAGAGCTGAAAGTAAGCCAAATCATGATGTAGAGCCCAACACACGTCCCGACGTAGAGCCCAACACACGTCCCGACGTAGAGCCTAACACACGTCCCGACGTAGAGCCCAACACACGTCCCGACCTAGAGCCCAACACACGTCCCGACCTAGAGCCCAACACACGTCCCGACCTAGAGCCCAACACACGTCCCGACCTAGAGCCCCACACACGTCCCGACCTAGAGCCCCACACACGTCCCGACATAGAGCCCCACACACGTCCCGACGTAGAGCCCAACACACGTCCCGACGTAGAGCTGAAAGTAAGCTAAATCCTGAGGTAGAGCCCAACACACGTCCCGACGCAGAGCGGAAAGTAAGCTAAATCCTGAGGTAGAGCCCAACACACGTCCCGATGTAGAGCCCAACACACGTCCCGACGTAGACCTGAAAGTAAGCTAAATCCTGAGGTAGAGCCCAACGCACGTCCCGACGCAGAGCGCAACTCATGTCCCGACGTAGAGCCCCACGCACGTCCCGACGTAGAGCCCCACGCACGTCCCGAAGCAGAGCCCCACGCACGTCCCGACGCAGAGCCCCACACACGTCCCGACGCAGAGCCCAACACACGTCCTGACGTAGAGCCCCACACACGTCCCGACGTAGAGCCCCACACACGTCCCGACGTAGAGCCCCACGCACGTTCCGATGTAGAGCTGAAAGTAAGCTAAATCATGATGTAGAGCCCAACACACGTCCCGACGCAGAGCGGAAAGTAAGCTAAATCCTGAGGTAGAGCCCAACACACGTCCCGACGCAGAGCGCAACACATATCCCGACGTAGAGCCCCACACACGTCCCAGCGTAGAGCCCCACACACGTCCCGACGTAGAGCCCCACACACGTCCCGACGTAGAGCCCCACACACGTCCCGACGTAGAGCCCCACACACGTCCCGACGTAGAGCCCCACACACGTCCCGACGAAGAGCCCCACACACGTCCCGACGTAGAGCCCCACACACGTCCCGACGTAGAGCCCCACGCACGTCCCGACGTAGAGCCCCACGCACGTCCCGACGTAGAGCCCCACGCACGTCCCGACGCAGAGCCCCACGCACGTCCCGACGCAGAGCCCCACACACATCCCGACGCAGAGCCCAACACACGTCCTGACGTAGAGCCCCACACACATCCCGACGTAGAGCCCCACACACGTCCCGACGTAGAGCCCCACGCACGTTCCGATGTAGAGCTGAAAGTAAGCTAAATCATGATGTAGAGCCCAACACACGTCCCGACGCAGAGCGGAAAGTAAGCTAAATCCTGAGGTAGAGCCCAACACACGTCCCGACGCAGAGCGCAACACATATCCCGACGTAGAGCCCCACACACGTCCCAGCGTAGAGCCCCACACACGTCCCGACGTAGAGCCCCACACACGTCCCGACGTAGAACCCCACACGCGTCCCGACGTAGAGCCCCACACGCGTCCCGACGTAGAGCCCCACACACGTCCCGACGTAGAGCCCCACACACGTCCCGACGTAGAGCCCCACACACGTCCCGACGTAGAGCCCCACACGCGTCCCGACGTAGAGCCCCACACAGGTCCCGACGTAGAGCCCCACACACGTCCCGACGTAGAGCCCCACACACGTCCCGACGCAGAGCCCCACACACGTCCCGACGTAGAGCCCCACACACGTCCCGACGCAGAGCCCCACACACGTCCCGACGCAGAGCCCCACACACGTCCCGACGCAGAGCCCCACACACGTCCCGACGCAGAGCCCAACACACGTCCCGACGCAGAGCCCAACACACGTCCCGACGCAGAGCCAAACACACGTCCCGACGTAGAGCCCAACACACGTTCCGACGCAGAGCTGAAAGTAAGCTAAATCATGATGTAGAGCCCAACACACGTCCCGACGCAGAGCCCAACACACGTCCCGACGTAGAGCCCAACACACGTCCCGACGCAGAGCGGAAAGTAGGCTTAATCCTGAGGTAGAGCCCAACACATGTCCCGACGCAGAGCGGAAAGTAAGCTAAATCCTGAGGTAGAGCCCAACACACGTCCCCACGTAGAGCTGAAAGTAAGCTAAACCCTGAGGTAGAGCCCAACAGACGTCCCGACGTAGAGCCCAACACACGTCCCGACCTAGAGCCCAACACACGTCCCGACCTAGAGCCCAACACACGTCCCGACCTAGAGCCCAACACACGTCCCGACGTAGAGCCCAACACACATCCCGACCTAGAGCCCAACACACGTCCCGACGTAGAGCTGAAAGTAAGCTAAATCCTGAGGTAGAGCCCAACACACGTCCCGACGCAGAGCGGAAAGTAAGCTAAATCCTGAGGTAGAGCCCAACACACGTCCCGACGCAGAGCCCCACAGACATCCCAGCGTAGAGCCCCACACACGTCCCGACGTAGAGCCCCACACACGTCCCGACGTAGAGCCCCACACACGTCCCGACACAGAGCCCCACACACGTCCCGACGTAGAGCCCCACACACGTCCCGACGCAGAGCCCCACACACGTCCCGACGCAGAGCCCCTCACACGTCCCGACGCAGAGCCCCACACACGTCCCGACGCAGAGCCCCACACACGTCCCGACGCAGAGCCCCACACACGTCCCGACGCAGAGCCCAACACACGTCCCGACGCAGAGCCAAACACACGTCCCGACGTAGAGCCCAACACACGTTCCGATGTAGAGCTGAAAGTAAGCTAAATCATGATGTAGAGCTCAACACACGTCCCGACGCAGAGCCCAACACACGTCCCGACGTAGAGCCCAACACACGTCCCGACGCACAGCGGAAAGTAGGCTTAATCCTGAGGTAGAGCCCAACACATGTCCCGACGCAGAGCGGAAAGTAAGCTAAATCCTGAGGTAGAGCCCAACACACGTCCCCACGTAGAGCTGAAAGTAAGCTAAATCCTGAGGTAGAGCCCAACACACGTCCCGACCTAGAGCCCAACACACGTCCCGACGTAGAACCCAACACACGTCCCGACGTAGAGCCCAACACACGTCCCGACGTAGAGCCCAACACACGTCCCGACGTAGAGCCCAACACACGTCCCGACGTAAAACCCAACACACGTCCCGACGTAGAGCCCAACACACGTCCCGACCTAGAGCCCAACACACGTCCCGACCTAGAGCCCAACACACGTCCCGACCTAGAGCCCAACACACGTCCCGACGCAGAGCGGAAATTAAGCTAAATCCTGAGGTAGAGCCCAACACACGTCCCGACCTAGAGCCCAACACACGTCCCGACCTAGAGCCCAACACACGTCCCGACGTAGAGCCCAACACACGTCCCGACCTAGAGCCCAACACACGTCCCGACCTAGAGCCCAACACACGTCCCGACGTAGAGCCCAACACACGTCCCGACGCAGAGCCCAACACACGTCCCGACGCAGAGCCCAACACACGTCCCGACGTAGAGCCCAACACACGTCCCGACGTAGAGCCCAACACACGTCCCGACCTAGAGCCCAACACACGTCCCGACCTAGAGCCCAACACACGTCCCGACGTAGAGCTGAAAGTAAGCTAAATCCTGAGGTAGAGCCCAACACACATCCCGACGCAGAGCGGAAAGTAAGCTAAATCCTGAGGTAGAGCCCAACACACGTCCCGACATAGAGTCCAACACACGTCCCGACGTAGAGTCCAACACACGTCCCGACGTAGAGCTGAAAGTAAGCTAAATCCCGACGTAGAGCCCAACACACGTCCCGACGTAGAGCTGAAAGTAAGCTAAATCCTGAGGGAGAGCCCAACACACGTCCCCACGTAGAGCAGAAAGTAAGCTAAATCCTGAGGAAGAGCCCAACACACGTCCAAACGCAGAGCGGAAAGTAAGCTAAATCCTGAGGTAGAGCCCAACACACGTCCCGACGCAGAGCCCAACACACGTCCCGACGCAGAGCCCAACACACGTCCCGACGCAGAGCCAAACACACGTCCCGACGCAGAGCCAAACACACGTCCCGACGCAGAGCCCAACACACGTCCCGACGTAGAGCTGAAAGTAAGCTAAATCCCGACGTAGAGCCCAACACACGTCCCGACGTACAGCTGAAAGTAAGCTAAATCCTGAGGGAGAGCCCAACACACGTCCCCACGTAGAGCAGAAAGTAAGCTAAATCCTGAGGGAGAGCCCAACACACGTCCCCACGTAGAGCAGAAAGTAAGCTAAATCCTGAGGTAGAGCCCAACACACGTCCAAACGCAGAGCGGAAAGTAAGCTAAATCCTGAGGTAGAGCCCAACACACGTCCCGACGCAGAGCCCAACACACGTCCCGACGCAGAGCCCAACACACGTCCCGACGCAGAGCCAAACACACGTCCCGACGCAGAGCCCAACACACGTCCCGACGTAGAGCTGAAAGTAAGCTAAATCCCGACGTAGAGCCCAACACACGTCCCGACGTAGAGCTGAAAGTAAGCTAAATCCTGAGGGAGAGCCCAACACACGTCCCCACGTAGAGCAGAAAGTAAGCTAAATCCTGAGGGAGAGCCCAACACACGTCCCCACGTAGAGCAGAAAGTAAGCTAAATCCTGAGGTAGAGCCCAACACACGTCCAAACGCAGAGCGGAAAGTAAGCTAAATCCTGAGGTAGAGCCCAACACACGTCCCGACGCAGAGCCCAACACACGTCCCGACGCAGAGCCCAACACACGTCCCGACGCAGAGCCCAACACACGTCCCGACGCAGAGCCCAACACACGTCCCGACGCAGAGCCCAACACACGTCCCGACGTAGAGCTGAAAGTAAGCTAAATCCCGACGTAGAGCTGGAAGTAAGCTAAATCCCGACGTAGAGCTGGAAGGAAGCTAAATCCCGACGTAGAGCCCAACACACGTCCCGACGTAGAGCCCAACACACGTCCCGACGTAGAGCCCAACACACGTCCCTACGTAGAGCCCAACACACGTCCCGACCTAGAGCCCAACACACGTCCCGACGTAGAGCCCAACACACGTCCCGACCTAGAGCCCAACACACGTCCCGACCTAGAGCCCAACACACGTCCCGACGTAGAGCCCAACACACGTCCCGACGTAGAGCTGAAAGTAAGCTAAATCCCGACGTAGAGCTGGAAGTAAGCTAAATCCCGACGTAGAGCTGGAAGTAAGCTAAATCCCGACGTAGAGCCCAACACACGTCCCGACGTAGAGCCCAACACACGTCCCGACGTAGAGCCCAACACACGTCCCGACCTAGAGCCCAACACACGTCCCGACCTAGAGCCCAACACACGTCCCGACCTAGAGCCCAACACACGTCCCGACGTAGAGCTGAAAGTAAGCTAAATCCTGAGGTAGAGCCCAACACACGTCCCGACGCAGAGCGGAAAGTAAGCTAAATCCTGAGGTAGAGCCCAACACATGTCCCGACGCAGAGCGCAACACATGTCCCGACGTAGAGCCCCACACACGTCCCAGCGTAGAGCCCCACACACGTCCCGACGTAGAGCCCCACACACGTCCCGACGTAGAGCCCCACACACGTCCCGACGTAGAGCCCCACACACGTCCCGACGTAGAGCCCCACACACGTCCCGACGCAGAGCCCCACACACGTCCCGACGTAGAGCCCCACACACGTCCCGACGCAGAGCCCCACACACGTCCCGACGCAGAGCCCCACACACGTCCCGACGTAGAGCCCCACACACGTCCCGACGCAGAGCCCCACACACGTCCCGACGCAGAGCCCCACACAAGTCCCGACGCAGAGCCCCACACACGTCCCGACGCAGAGCCCCACACACGTCCCGACGCAGAGCCCAACACACGTCCCGACGCAGAGCCCAACACACGTCCCGACGTAGAGCCCAACACACGTCCGACGCAGAGCGGAAAGTAGGCTTAATCCTGAGGTAGAGCCCAACACATGTCCCGACGCAGAGCGGAAAGTAAGCTAAATCCTGAGGTAGAGCCCAACACACGTCCCCACGTAGAGCTGAAAGTAAGCTAAATCCTGAGGTAGAGCCCAACACACGTCCCGACCTAGAGCCCAACACACGTCCCGACGTAGAGCCCAACACACGTCCCGACGTAGAGCCCAACACACGTCCCGACGTAGAGCCCAACACACGTCCCGACGTAGAGCCCAACACACGTCCCGACGCAGAGCCCAACACACGTCCCGACGCAGAGCGGAAAGTAAGCTAAATCCTGAGGTAGAGCCCAACACACGTCCCGACGCAGAGCGGAAAGTAAGCTAAATCCTGAGGTAGAGCCCAACACACGTCCCGACGCAGAGCGGAAAGTAAGCTAAATCCTGAGGTAGAGCCCAACACACGTCCCCACGTAGAGCTGAAAGTAAGCTAAATCCTGAGGTAGAGCCCAACGCACGTCCCGACGTAAAGTCCAACACACGTCCCGACGTAGAGTCCAACACACGTCCCGACGTAGAGCTGGAAGTAAGCTAAATCCTGAGGTAGAGCCCAACACACGTCCCGACGCAGAGCGGAAAGTAAGCTAAATCCTGAGGTAGAGCCCAACACACGTCCCGACGTAGAGCCCAACACACGTCCCGACGTAGAGCCCAACACACGTCCCGACGTAGAGCCCAACACACGTCCCGACGTAGAGCCCAACACACGTCCCGACGAAGAGTCCAACACACGCCCCGACGTAGAGCTGAAAGTAAGCTAAATCCTGAGGTAGAGCCCAACACACGTCCCCACGTAGAGCTGAAAGTAAGCTAAATCCTGAGGTAGAGCCCAACACACGTCCCGATGTAGAGCCCAACACACGTCCCGACGCAGAGCCAAACACACGTCCCGAGGCAGAGCCCAACACACGTCCCGAGGCAGAGCCCAACACACGTCCCGACGTAGACCCAACACACGTCCCGACGTGGAGCTGAAAGTAAGCTAAATCCTGAGGTAGAGCCCAACACACGTCCCGACGCAGAGCCCAACACACGTCCCGACGTAGAGCCCAACACACGTCCCGACGTAGAGCCCAACACACGTCCCGACGCAGAGCGGAAAGTAAGCTAAATCCTGAGGTAGAGCCCAAAACACGTCCCGACGCAGAGCGGAAAGTAAGCTAAATCCTGAGGTAGAGCCCAACACACGTCCCGATGTACAGCCCAACACACGTCGCGACGTAGACCTGAAAGTAAGCTAAATCCTGAGGTAGAGCCCAACGCACGTCCCGACGCAGAGCGCAACACACGTCCCGACGTAGAGCCCCACACACATCCCGACGTAGAGCCCCACACACGTCCCGACGTAGAGCCCCACACACGTCCCGACGTAGAGCCCCACACACGTCCCGACGTAGAGCCCCACACACGTCCCGACGTAGAGCCCCAGACACGTCCCGACGTAGAGCCCGACACACGTCCCGACGCAGAGCCCCACACACGTCCCGACGCAGAGCCCGACACACGTCCCGACGCAGAGCCCAACACACGTCCCGACGTAGAGCCCGACACACGTCCCGACGCAGAGCCAAACACACGTCCCGACGCAGAGCCAAACACACGTTCCGATGTAGAGCTGAAAGTAAGCTAAATCATGATGTAGAGCCCAACACACGTCCCGACGCAGAGCCCGACACACGTCCCGACGTAGAGCCCAACACACGTCCCGACGTAGAGCCCAACACACGTCCCGACGCAGAGCGGAAAGTAGGCTAAATCCTGAGGTAGAGCCCAACACACATCCCGACGCAGAGTGGAAAGTAAGCTAAATCCAGAGGTAGAGCCCAACACACGTCCCCACGTAGAGCTGAAAGTAAGCTAAATCCTGAGGTAGAGCCCAACACACGTCCCGACGTAGACCTGAAAGTAAGCTAAATCCTGATGTAGAGCCCAACACACGTCCCGACGTAGAGCCCAACACACGTCCCGACGTAGAGCCCAACACACGTCCCGACG
This sequence comes from Leptosomus discolor, assembly GCF_034619465.1. Lineage (NCBI taxonomy): Eukaryota > Metazoa > Chordata > Aves > Leptosomiformes > Leptosomidae > Leptosomus > Leptosomus discolor. Next base: position 762,673 of record NW_028237953.1, on the reverse strand, counting down.
TAGAGCCCAACACACGTCCCGACGTAGAACCGGAAGTAAGCTAAATCCCGACGTAGAGCCCGAAGTAAGCTAAATCCCGACGTAGAGCCGGAAGTAAGCTAAATCCCGACGTAGAGCCGGAAGTAAGCTAAATCCCGACGTAGAGCCGGAAGTAAGCTAAATCCCGACGTAGAGCCGGAAGTAAGCTAAATCCCGACGTAGAGCCGGAAGTAAGCTAAATCCCGACGTAGAGCCAGAAGTAAGCTAAATCCCGACGTAGAGCCCAACACACGTCCCGACGTAGAGCCCAACACACGTCCCGACGTAGAGCCCAACACACGTCCCGACGTAGAGCCCAACACACGTCCCGACGTAGAGCCCAACACACGTCCCGACGTAGAGCTGAAAGTAAGCTAAATCCTGAGGTAGAGCCCAACACACGTCCCGACGCAGAGCGGAAAGTAAGCTAAATCCTGAGGTAGAGCCCAACACACGTCCCGAAGTAGAGCCCAACACACGTCCCGACGTAGACCTGAAAGTAAGCTAAATCCTGAGGTAGAGCCCAACGCACGTCCCGACGCAGAGCGCAACTCATGTCCCGACGTAGAGCCCCACGCACGTCCCGACGTAGAGCCCCACGCACGTCCCGACGCAGAGCCCCACGCACGTCCCGACGCAGAGCCCCACGCACGTCCCGACGCAGAGCCCCACGCACGTCCCGACGCAGAGCCCCACACACGTCCCGACGCAGAGCCCAACACACGTCCTGACGTAGAGCCCCACACACGTCCCGACGTAGAGCCCCACACACGTCCCGACGTAGAGCCCCACGCACGTTCCGATGTAGAGCTGAAAGTAAGCCAAATCATGATGTAGAGCCCAACACACGTCCCGACGTAGAGCCCAACACACGTCCCGACGTAGAGCCTAACACACGTCCCGACGTAGAACCCAACACACGTCCCGACCTAGAGCCCAACACACGTCCCGACCTAGAGCCCAACACACGTCCCGACCTAGAGCCCAACACACGTCCCGACCTAGAGCCCCACACACGTCCCGACCTAGAGCCCCACACACGTCCCGACATAGAGCCCCACACACGTCCCGACGTAGAGCCCAACACACGTCCCGACGTAGAGCTGAAAGTAAGCTAAATCCTGAGGTAGAGCCCAACACACGTCCCGACGCAGAGCGGAAAGTAAGCTAAATCCTGAGGTAGAGCCCAACACACGTCCCGATGTAGAGCCCAACACACGTCCCGACGTAGACCTGAAAGTAAGCTAAATCCTGAGGTAGAGCCCAACGCACGTCCCGACGCAGAGCGCAACTCATGTCCCGACGTAGAGCCCCACGCACGTCCCGACGTAGAGCCCCACGCACGTCCCGAAGCAGAGCCCCACGCACGTCCCGACGCAGAGCCCCACACACGTCCCGACGCAGAGCCCAACACACGTCCTGACGTAGAGCCCCACACACGTCCCGACGTAGAGCCCCACACACGTCCCGACGTAGAGCCCCACGCACGTTCCGATGTAGAGCTGAAAGTAAGCTAAATCATGATGTAGAGCCCAACACACGTCCCGACGCAGAGCGGAAAGTAAGCTAAATCCTGAGGTAGAGCCCAACACACGTCCCGACGCAGAGCGCAACACATATCCCGACGTAGAGCCCCACACACGTCCCAGCGTAGAGCCCCACACACGTCCCGACGTAGAGCCCCACACACGTCCCGACGTAGAGCCCCACACACGTCCCGACGCAGAGCCCCACACACGTCCCGACGTAGAGCCCCACACACGTCCCAGCGTAGAGCCCCACACACGTCCCGACGTAGAGCCCCACGCACGTCCCGACGTAGAGCCCCACGCACGTCCCGACGCAGAGCCCCACGCACGTCCCGACGCAGAGCCAAACACACGTCCCGACGCAGAGCCAAACACACGTTCCGATGTAGAGCTGAAAGTAAGCTAAATCATGATGTAGAGCCCAACACACGTCCCGACGCAGAGCCCGACACACGTCCCGACGTAGAGCCCAACACACGTCCCGACGTAGAGCCCAACACACGTCCCGACGCAGAGCGGAAAGTAGGCTAAATCCTGAGGTAGAGCCCAACACACATCCCGACGCAGAGTGGAAAGTAAGCTAAATCCAGAGGTAGAGCCCAACACACGTCCCCACGTAGAGCTGAAAGTAAGCTAAATCCTGAGGTAGAGCCCAACACACGTCCCGACGTAGACCTGAAAGTAAGCTAAATCCTGATGTAGAGCCCAACACACGTCCCGACGTAGAGCCCAACACACGTCCCGACGTAGAGCCCAACACACGTCCCGACGTAGAGCCCAACACACGTCCCGACGTAGAACCGGAAGTAAGCTAAATCCCGACGTAGAGCCCGAAGTAAGCTAAATCCCGACGTAGAGCCGGAAGTAAGCTAAATCCCGACGTAGAGCCGGAAGTAAGCTAAATCCCGACGTAGAGCCGGAAGTAAGCTAAATCCCGACGTAGAGCCGGAAGTAAGCTAAATCCCGACGTAGAGCCGGAAGTAAGCTAAATCCCGACGTAGAGCCAGAAGTAAGCTAAATCCCGACGTAGAGCCCAACACACGTCCCGACGTAGAGCCCAACACACGTCCCGACGTAGAGCCCAACACACGTCCCGACGTAGAGCCCAACACACGTCCCGACGTAGAGCCCAACACACGTCCCGACGTAGAGCTGAAAGTAAGCTAAATCCTGAGGTAGAGCCCAACACACGTCCCGACGCAGAGCGGAAAGTAAGCTAAATCCTGAGGTAGAGCCCAACACACGTCCCGAAGTAGAGCCCAACACACGTCCCGACGTAGACCTGAAAGTAAGCTAAATCCTGAGGTAGAGCCCAACGCACGTCCCGACGCAGAGCGCAACACACGTCCCGACGTAGAGCCCCACACACATCCCGACGTAGAGCCCCACACACGTCCCGACGTAGAGCCCCACACACGTCCCGACGTAGAGCCCCACACACGTCCCGACGTAGAGCCCCACACACGTCCCGACGTAGAGCCCCAGACACGTCCCGACGTAGAGCCCGACACACGTCCCGACGCAGAGCCCCACACACGTCCCGACGCAGAGCCCGACACACGTCCCGACGCAGAGCCCAACACACGTCCCGACGTAGAGCCCGACACACGTCCCGACGCAGAGCCAAACACACGTCCCGACGCAGAGCCAAACACACGTTCCGATGTAGAGCTGAAAGTAAGCTAAATCATGATGTAGAGCCCAACACACGTCCCGACGCAGAGCCCGACACACGTCCCGACGTAGAGCCCAACACACGTCCCGACGTAGAGCCCAACACACGTCCCGACGCAGAGCGGAAAGTAGGCTAAATCCTGAGGTAGAGCCCAACACACATCCCGACGCAGAGTGGAAAGTATGCTAAATCCAGAGGAAGAGCCCAACACACGTCCCCACGTAGAGCTGAAAGTAAGCTAAATCCTGAGGTAGAGCCCAACACACGTCCCGACGTAGACCTGAAAGTAAGCTAAATCCTGATGTAGAGCCCAACACACGTCCCGACGTAGAGCCCAACACACGTCCCGACGTAGAGCCCAACACACGTCCCGACGTAGAGCCCAACACACGTCCCGACGTAGAACCGGAAGTAAGCTAAATCCCGACGTAGAGCCCGAAGTAAGCTAAATCCCGACGTAGAGCCGGAAGTAAGCTAAATCCCGACGTAGAGCCGGAAGTAAGCTAAATCCCGACGTAGAGCCGGAAGTAAGCTAAATCCCGACGTAGAGCCGGAAGTAAGCTAAATCCCGACGTAGAGCCGGAAGTAAGCTAAATCCCGACGTAGAGCCAGAAGTAAGCTAAATCCCGACGTAGAGCCCAACACACGTCCCGACGTAGAGCCCAACACACGTCCCGACGTAGAGCCCAACACACGTCCCGACGTAGAGCCCAACACACGTCCCGACGTAGAGCCCAACACACGTCCCGACGTAGAGCTGAAAGTAAGCTAAATCCTGAGGTAGAGCCCAACACACGTCCCGACGCAGAGCGGAAAGTAAGCTAAATCCTGAGGTAGAGCCCAACACACGTCCCGAAGTAGAGCCCAACACACGTCCCGACGTAGACCTGAAAGTAAGCTAAATCCTGAGGTAGAGCCCAACGCACGTCCCGACGCAGAGCGCAACTCATGTCCCGACGTAGAGCCCCACGCACGTCCCGACGTAGAGCCCCACGCACGTCCCGACGCAGAGCCCCACGCACGTCCCGACGCAGAGCCCCACGCACGTCCCGACGCAGAGCCCCACGCACGTCCCGACGCAGAGCCCCACACACGTCCCGACGCAGAGCCCAACACACGTCCTGACGTAGAGCCCCACACACGTCCCGACGTAGAGCCCCACACACGTCCCGACGTAGAGCCCCACGCACGTTCCGATGTAGAGCTGAAAGTAAGCCAAATCATGATGTAGAGCCCAACACACGTCCCGACGTAGAGCCCAACACACGTCCCGACGTAGAGCCTAACACACGTCCCGACGTAGAACCCAACACACGTCCCGACCTAGAGCCCAACACACGTCCCGACCTAGAGCCCAACACACGTCCCGACCTAGAGCCCAACACACGTCCCGACCTAGAGCCCCACACACGTCCCGACCTAGAGCCCCACACACGTCCCGACATAGAGCCCCACACACGTCCCGACGTAGAGCCCAACACACGTCCCGACGTAGAGCTGAAAGTAAGCTAAATCCTGAGGTAGAGCCCAACACACGTCCCGACGCAGAGCGGAAAGTAAGCTAAATCCTGAGGTAGAGCCCAACACACGTCCCGATGTAGAGCCCAACACACGTCCCGACGTAGACCTGAAAGTAAGCTAAATCCTGAGGTAGAGCCCAACGCACGTCCCGACGCAGAGCGCAACTCATGTCCCGACGTAGAGCCCCACGCACGTCCCGACGTAGAGCCCCACGCACGTCCCGAAGCAGAGCCCCACGCACGTCCCGACGCAGAGCCCCACACACGTCCCGACGCAGAGCCCAACACACGTCCTGACGTAGAGCCCCACACACGTCCCGACGTAGAGCCCCACACACGTCCCGACGTAGAGCCCCACGCACGTTCCGATGTAGAGCTGAAAGTAAGCTAAATCATGATGTAGAGCCCAACACACGTCCCGACGCAGAGCGGAAAGTAAGCTAAATCCTGAGGTAGAGCCCAACACACGTCCCGACGCAGAGCGCAACACATATCCCGACGTAGAGCCCCACACACGTCCCAGCGTAGAGCCCCACACACGTCCCGACGTAGAGCCCCACACACGTCCCGACGTAGAGCCCCACACACGTCCCGACGTAGAGCCCCACACACGTCCCGACGTAGAGCCCCACACACGTCCCGACGCAGAGCCCCACACACGTCCCGACGTAGAGCCCCACACACGTCCCAGCGTAGAGCCCCACACACGTCCCGACGTAGAGCCCCACGCACGTCCCGACGTAGAGCCCCACGCACGTCCCGACGCAGAGCCCCACGCACGTCCCGACGCAGAGCCCCACACACATCCCGACGCAGAGCCCAACACACGTCCTGACGTAGAGCCCCACACACGTCCCGACGTAGAGCCCCACACACGTCCCGACGTAGAGCCCCACGCACGTTCCGATGTAGAGCTGAAAGTAAGCTAAATCATGATGTAGAGCCCAACACACGTCCCGACGCAGAGCGGAAAGTAAGCTAAATCCTGAGGTAGAGCCCAACACACGTCCCGACGCAGAGCGCAACACATATCCCGACGTAGAGCCCCACACACGTCCCAGCGTAGAGCCCCACACGCGTCCCGACGTAGAGCCCCACACACGTCCCGACGTAGAACCCCACACACGTCCCGACGTAGAGCCCCACACACGTCCCGACGTAGAGCCCCACACACGTCCCGACGTAGAGCCCCACACAGGTCCCGACGTAGAGCCCCACACACGTCCCGACGTAGAGCCCCACACACGTCCCGACGCAGAGCCCCACACACGTCCCGACGTAGAGCCCCACACACGTCCCGACGCAGAGCCCCACACACGTCCCGACGCAGAGCCCCACACACGTCCCGACGCAGAGCCCCACACACGTCCCGACGCAGAGCCCAACACACGTCCCGACGCAGAGCCCAACACACGTCGCGACGCAGAGCCAAACACACGTCCCGACGTAGAGCCCAACACACGTCCCGACGCAGAGCGGAAAGTAGGCTTAATCCTGAGGTAGAGCCCAACACATGTCCCGACGCAGAGCGGAAAGTAAGCTAAATCCTGAGGTAGAGCCCAACACACGTCCCCACGTAGAGCTGAAAGTAAGCTAAACCCTGAGGTAGAGCCCAACAGACGTCCCGACGTAGAGCCCAACACACGTCCCGACCTAGAGCCCAACACACGTCCCGACCTAGAGCCCAACACACGTCCCGACCTAGAGCCCAACACACGTCCCGACGTAGAGCCCAACACACATTCCGACCTAGAGCCCAACACACGTCCCGACGTAGAGCTGAAAGTAAGCTAAATCCTGAGGTAGAGCCCAACACACGTCCCGACGCAGAGCGGAAAGTAAGCTAAATCCTGAGGTAGAGCCCAACACACGTCCCGACGCAGAGCCCCACAGACATCCCAGCGTAGAGCCCCACACACGTCCCGACGTAGAGCCCCACACACGTCCCGACGTAGAGCCCCACACACGTCCCGACGCAGAGCCCCACACACGTCCCGACGTAGAGCCCCACACACGTCCCGACGCAGAGCCCCACACACGTCCCGACGCAGAGCCCCTCACACGTCCCGACGCAGAGCCCCACACACGTCCCGACGCAGAGCCCCACACACGTCCCGACGCAGAGCCCAACACACGTCCCGACGCAGAGCCCAACACACGTCCCGACGCAGAGCCAAACACACGTCCCGACGTAGAGCCCAACACACGTTCCGATGTAGAGCTGAAAGTAAGCTAAATCATGATGTAGAGCCCAACACACGTCCCGACGCAGAGCCCAACACACGTCCCGACGTAGAGCCCAACACACGTCCCGACGCACAGCGGAAAGTAGGCTTAATCCTGAGGTAGAGCCCAACACATGTCCCGACGCAGAGCGGAAAGTAAGCTAAATCCTGAGGTAGAGCCCAACACACGTCCCCACGTAGAGCTGAAAGTAAGCTAAATCCTGAGGTAGAGCCCAACACACGTCCCGACCTAGAGCCCAACACACGTCCCGACGTAGAACCCAACACACGTCCCGACGTAGAGCCCAACACACGTCCCGACGTAGAGCCCAACACACGTCCCGACGTAGAGCCCAACACACGTCCCGACGTAAAACCCAACACACGTCCCGACGTAGAGCCCAACACACGTCCCGACCTAGAGCCCAACACACGTCCCGACCTAGAGCCCAACACACGTCCCGACCTAGAGCCCAACACACGTCCCGACGCAGAGCGGAAATTAAGCTAAATCCTGAGGTAGAGCCCAACACACGTCCCGACCTAGAGCCCAACACACGTCCCGACCTAGAGCCCAACACACGTCCCGACGTAGAGCCCAACACACGTCCCGACCTAGAGCCCAACACACGTCCCGACCTAGAGCCCAACACACGTCCCGACCTAGAGCCCAACACACGTCCCGACGCAGAGCCCAACACACGTCCCGACGCAGAGCCCAACACACGTCCCGACGTAGAGCCCAACACACGTCCCGACGTAGAGCCCAACACACGTCCCGACCTAGAGCCCAACACACGTCCCGACCTAGAGCCCAACACACGTCCCGACGTAGAGCTGAAAGTAAGCTAAATCCTGAGGTAGAGCCCAACACACATCCCGACGCAGAGCGGAAAGTAAGCTAAATCCTGAGGTAGAGCCCAACACACGTCCCGACATAGAGTCCAACACACGTCCCGACGTAGAGTCCAACACACGTCCCGACGTAGAGCTGAAAGTAAGCTAAATCCCGACGTAGAGCCCAACACACGTCCCGACGTAGAGCTGAAAGTAAGCTAAATCCTGAGGGAGAGCCCAACACACGTCCCCACGTAGAGCAGGAAGTAAGCTAAATCCTGAGGAAGAGCCCAACACACGTCCAAACGCAGAGCGGAAAGTAAGCTAAATCCTGAGGTAGAGCCCAACACACGTCCCGACGCAGAGCCCAACACACGTCCCGACGCAGAGCCCAACACACGTCCCGACGCAGAGCCAAACACACGTCCCGACGCAGAGCCAAACACACGTCCCGACGCAGAGCCCAACACACGTCCCGACGTACAGCTGAAAGTAAGCTAAATCCTGAGGGAGAGCCCAACACACGTCCCCACGTAGAGCAGAAAGTAAGCTAAATCCTGAGGGAGAGCCCAACACACGTCCCCACGTAGAGCAGAAAGTAAGCTAAATCCTGAGGTAGAGCCCAACACACGTCCAAACGCAGAGCGGAAAGTAAGCTAAATCCTGAGGTAGAGCCCAACACACGTCCCGACGCAGAGCCCAACACACGTCCCGACGCAGAGCCCAACACACGTCCCGACGCAGAGCCAAACACACGTCCCGACGCAGAGCCCAACACACGTCCCGACGTAGAGCTGAAAGTAAGCTAAATCCCGACGTAGAGCCCAACACACGTCCCGACGTAGAGCTGAAAGTAAGCTAAATCCTGAGGGAGAGCCCAACACACGTCCCCACGTAGAGCAGAAAGTAAGCTAAATCCTGAGGGAGAGCCCAACACACGTCCCCACGTAGAGCAGAAAGTAAGCTAAATCCTGAGGTAGAGCCCAACACACGTCCAAACGCAGAGCGGAAAGTAAGCTAAATCCCGACGTAGAGCTGGAAGTAAGCTAAATCCCGACGTAGAGCTGGAAGTAAGCTAAATCCCGACGTAGAGCTGGAAGTAAGCTAAATCCCGACGTAGAGCCCAACACACGTCCCGACGTAGAGCCCAACACACGTCCCGACCTAGAGCCCAACACACGTCCCGACGTAGAGCCCAACACACGTCCCGACGTAGAGCCCAACACACGTCCCGACCTAGAGCCCAACACACGTCCCGACGTAGAGCCCAACACACGTCCCGACGTAGAGCTGAAAGTAAGCTAAATCCCGACGTAGAGCTGGAAGTAAGCTAAATCCCGACGTAGAGCTGGAAGTAAGCTAAATCCCGACGTAGAGCTGGAAGTAAGCTAAATCCCGACGTAGAGCCCAACACACGTCCCGACGTAGAGCCCAACACACGTCCCGACGTAGAGCCCAACACACGTCCCGACCTAGAGCCCAACACACGTCCCGACCTAGAGCCCAACACACGTCCCGACGTAGAGCCCAACACACGTCCCGACGTAGAGCCCAACACACGTCCCGACGTAGAGCCCAACACACGTCCCGACGTAGAGCTGAAAGTAAGCTAAATCCTGAGGTAGAGCCCAACACACGTCCCGACGCAGAGCGGAAAGTAAGCTAAACCCTGAGGTAGAGCCCAACACATGTCCCGACGCAGAGCGCAACACATGTCCCGACGTAGAGCCCCACACACGTCCCAGCGTAGAGCCCCACACACGTCCCGACGTAGAGCCCCACACACGTCCCGACGTAGAGCCCCACACACGTCCCGACGTAGAGCCCCACACACGTCCCGACGCAGAGCCCCACACACGTCCCGACGTAGAGCCCCACACACGTCCCGACGCAGAGCCCCACACACGTCCCGACGCAGAGCCCCACACACGTCCCGACGTAGAGCCCCACACACGTCCCGACGCAGAGCCCCACACACGTCCCGACGCAGAGCCCCACACACGTCCCGACGCAGAGCCCAACACACGTCCCGACGCAGAGCCCAACACACGTCCCGACGTAGAGCCCAACACACGTCCGACGCAGAGCGGAAAGTAGGCTTAATCCTGAGGTAGAGCCCAACACATGTCCCGACGCAGAGCGGAAAGTAAGCTAAATCCTGAGGTAGAGCCCAACACACGTCCCCACGTAGAGCTGAAAGTAAGCTAAATCCTGAGGTAGAGCCCAACACACGTCCCGACCTAGAGCCCAACACACGTCCCGACGTAGAGCCCAACACACGTCCCGACGTAGAGCCCAACACACGTCCCGACGTAGAGCCCAACACACGTCCCGACGCAGAGCCCAACACACGTCCCGACGCAGAGCCCAACACACGTCCCGACGCAGAGCCCAACACACGTCCCGACGCAGAGCCAAACACACGTCCCGACGCAGAGCCAAACACACGTCCCGACGCAGAGCCCAACACACGTCCCGACGCAGAGCCCAACACACGTCCCGACCTAGAGCCCAACACACGTCCCGACCTAGAGCCCAACACACGTCCCGACGTAGAGCTGAAAGTAAGCTAAATCCCGACGTAGAGCTGGAAGTAAGCTAAATCCCGACGTAGAGCTGGAAGTAAGCTAAATCCCGACGTAGAGCTGGAAGTAAGCTAAATCCCGACGTAGAGCTGGAAGTAAGCTAAATCCCGACGTAGAGCTGGAAGTAAGCTAAATCCCGACGTAGAGCCCAACACACGTCCCGACGTAGAGCCCAACACACGTCCCGACGTAGAGCCCAACACATGTCCCGACGTAGAGCCCAACACACGTCCCGACCTAGAGCCCAACACACGTCCCGACCTAGAGCCCAACACACGTCCCGACCTAGAGCCCAACACACGTCCCGACGTAGAGCCCAACACACGTCCCGACGTAGAGCCCAACACACCTCCCGACGTAGAGCGGAAAGTAAGCTAAATCCTGAGGTAGAGCCCAACACACGTCCCGACGCAGAGCGGAAAGTAAGCTAAATCCTGAGGTAGAGCCCAACACATGTCCCGACGCAGAGCGCAACACACGACCCGACGTAGAGCCCCACACACGTCCCAGCGTAGAGCCCCACACACGTCCCGACGTAGAGCCCCACACACGTCCCGACGTAGAGCCCCACACACGTCCCGACGTAGAGCCCCACACACGTCCCGACGTAGAGCCCCACACACGTCCCGACGTAGAGCCCCACACACGTCCCGACGCAGAGCCCCACACACGTCCCGACGTAGAGCCCCACACACGTCCCGACGCAGAGCCCCACACACGTCCCGACGCAGAGCCCCACACACGTCCCGACGCAGAGCCCCACACACGTCCCGACGCAGAGCCCCACACACGTCCCGACGCAGAGCCCAACACACGTCCCGACGCAGAGCCAAACACACGTCCCGACGTAGAGCCCAACAGACGTTCCGATGTAGAGCTGAAAGTAAGCTAAATCATGATGTAGAGCCCAACACACGTCCCGACGCAGAGCCCAACACACGTCCCGAAGTAGAGCCCAACACACGTCCGACGCAGAGCGGAAAGTAGGCTTAATCCTGAGGTAGAGCCCAACACATCTCCCGACGCAGAGCGGAAAGTAAGCTAAATCCTGAGGTAGAGCCCAACACACGTCCCCACGTAGAGCTGAAAGTAAGCTAAATCCTGAGGTAGAGCCCAACACACGTCCCGACCTAGAGCCCAACACACGTCCCGACGTAGAGCCCAACACACGTCCCGACGTAGAGCCCAACACACGTCCCGACGTAGAGCCCAACACACGTCCCGACCTAGAGCCCAACACACGTCCCGACGTACCACCCAACACACGTCCCGACGTAACACCCAACACACGTCCCGACCTAGAGCCCAACACACGTCCCGACCTAGAGCCCAACACACGTCCCGACCTAGAGCCCAACACACGTCCCGACCTAGAGCCGAACACACGTCCCGACGCAGAGCGGAAAGTAAGCTAAATCCTGAGGTAGAGCCCAACACACGTCCCCAAGTAGAGCTGAAAGTAAGCTAAATCCTGAGGTAGAGCCCCACACACGTCCCGACGCAGAGCCCCACACACGTCCCGACGTAGAGCCCCACACACGTCCCGACGCAGAGCCCCACACACGTCCCGACGCAGAGCCCCACACACGTCCCGACGCAGAGCCCCACACACGTCCCGATGCAGAGCCCCACACACGTCCCGAGGCAGAGCCAAACACACGTCCCGACGCAGAGCCCAACACACGTCCCGACGCAGAGCCAAACACACGTCCCGACGTAGAGCCCAACACACGTTCCGATGTAGAGCTGAAAGTAAGCTAAATCATGATGTAGAGCCCAACACACGTCCCGACGCAGAGCCCAACACACGTCCCGACGTAGAGCCCAACACACGTCCCGACGCAGAGCGGAAAGTAGGCTTAATCCTGAGGTAGAGCCCAACACATGTCCCGACGCAGAGCGGAAAGTAAGCTAAATCCTGAGGTAGAGCCCAACACACGTCCCCACGTAGAGCTGAAAGTAAGCTAAACCCTGAGGTAGAGCCCAACACACGTCCCGACGCAGAGCCCAACACACGTCCCGACGCAGAGCCCAACACACGTCCCGACGCAGAGCCCAACACACGTCCCGACGCAGAGCCCAACACACGTCCCGACGCAGAGCCCAACACACGTCCCGACGTAGAGCTGGAAGTAAGCTAAATCCCGACTTAGAGCTGGAAGTAAGCTAAATCCCGACGTAGAGCCCAACACACGTCCCGACGTAGAGCCCAACACACGTCCCGACGTAGAGCCCAACACACGTCCCGACGTAGAGCCCAACACACGTCCCGACGTAGAGCCAAACACACGTCCCGACGTAGAGCCCAACACACGTTCCGATGTAGAGCTGAAAGTAAGCTAAATCCTGATGTAGAGCCCAACACACGTCCCGACGCAGAGCCCAACACACGTCCCGACGTAGAGCCCAACACACGTTCCGATGTAGAGCTGAAAGTAAGCTAAATCCTGATGTAGAGCCCAACACACGTCCCGACGCAGAGCCCAACACACGTCCCGACGTAGAGCCCAACACACGTCCCGACGTAGAGCCCAACACACGTCCCGACGTAGAGCCCAACTCACGTCCCGACGTAGAGCCCAACTCACGTCCCGACGTAGAGCCCAACGCACGTCCCGACGTAGAGCCCAACGCACGTCCCGACGTAGAGCCCAACGCACGTCCCGACGTAGAGCCCAACACACGTTCCGATGTAGAGCTGAAAGTAAGCTAAATCCTGATGTAGAGCCCAACACACGTCCCGACGCAGAGCCCAACACACGTCCCGACGTAGAGCCCAACACACGTTCCGATGTAGAGCTGAAAGTAAGCTAAATCCTGATGTAGAGCCCAACACACGTCCCGACGCACAGCCCAACACACGTCCCGACGCAGAGCCCAACACACGTCCCGACGTAGAGCCCAACACACGTCCCGACGTAGAGCCCAAAACACGTCCCGACGTAGAGCCCAACACACGTCCCGACGTAGAGCTGAAAGTAAGCTAAATCCTGATGTAGAGCCCAACACACGTCTCGACGTAGAGCCCAACACACGTCCCGACGTAGAGCCCAACACACGTCCCGACGTAGAGCCCAACACACGTCCCGACGAAGAGCCCAACACACGTCCCGACGTAGAGTCCAACACACGTCCCGACGTAGAGCTGGAAGTAAGCTAAATCCCGACGTAGAGCCCTACACACGTCCCGACGTAGAGCTGAAAGTAAGCTAAATCCTGATGTAGAGCCCCACACACGTCCCGACGTGGAGCCCCACACACGTCCCGACGTGGAGCCCCACACACGTCCCGACGTGGAGCCCCACACACGTCCCGACGTGGAGCCCCACACACGTCCCGACGTGGAGCCCCACACACGTCCCGACGTGGAGCCCAACACACGTCCCGACGTAGAGCCCAACACACGTCCCGACGTAGAGCCCAACACACGTCCCGACGTAGAGCTGAAAGTAAGCTAAATCCTGATGTAGAGCCCAACACACGTCCCGACGCAGAGCCCAACACACGTCCCGACGCAGAGCCCAACACACGTCCCGAAGCAGAGCTGAAAGTAAGCTAAATCCTGAGGTAGAGCCCAACACACGTCCCGACGTAGAGCCCAACACACGTCCCGACATAGAGCCCAACACACGTCCCGACATAGAGCCCAACACACGTCCCGACGTAGACCTGAAAGTAAGCTAAATCCTGAGGTAGAGCCCAACGCACGACCCGACGGAGAGCGGAAAGGAAGCTAAATCCTGAGGTAGAGTCCAACACACGTCCCGACGTAGAGTCCAACACACGTCCCGACGTAGAGTCCAACACACGTCCCGACGTAGAGCTGGAAGTAAGCTAAATCCCGACGTAGAGCCCAACACACGTCCCGACGTAGAGCTGGAAGTAAGCTAAATCCCGACGTAGAGCCCAACACACGTCCCGACGTAGAGTCCAACACACGTCCCGACGTAGAGCTGGAAGTAAGCTAAATCCCGACGTAGAGCCCAACACACGTCCCGACGTAGAGCCCAACACACGTCCCGACGTAGAGCGGAAAGTAAGCTAAATCCTGAGGTAGAGCCCAACACACGTCCCGACGCAGAGCGGAAAGTAAGCTAAATCCTGAGGTAGAGCCCAACACACGTCCCGACGCAGAGCGGAAAGTAAGCTAAATCCTGAGTTAGAGCCCAACACACGTCCCGTCGCAGAGGTGAAAGTAAGCTAAATCCCGAGGTAGAGCCCAACACACGTCCCGACGTAGAGCCCAACACACGTCCCGACGTAGAGCCCAACACACGTCCCGACGTAGAGCCCAACACACGTCCCGACGTAGAGCCCAACACACGTCCCGACGTAGAGCCCAACACACGTCCCGACGCAGAGCCCAACACACGTCCCGACGTAGAGCCCAACACACGTCCCGACGTAGAGCTGAAAGTAAGCTAAATCCTGAGGTAGAGCCCAACACACGTCCCCACGTAGAGCTGAAAGTAAGCTAAATCCTGAGGTAGAGCCCAACACACGTCCCCACGTAGAGCTGAAAGTAAGCTAAATCCTGAGGTAGAGCCCAACACACGTCCCGATGTAGAGCCCAACACACGTCCCGACGCAGAGCCAAACACACGTCCCGAGGCAGAGCCAAACACACGTCCCGACGTAGAGCCCAACACACGTCCCGACGTAGAGCTGAAAGTAAGCTAAATCCTGATGTAGAGCCCAACACACGTCCCGACGTAGAGCCCAACGCACGTCCCGACGTAGAGCCCAACGCACGTCCCGACATAGAGCCCAACGCACGTCCCGACGTAGAGCCCAACGCACGTCCCGACGTAGAACCCAACGCACGTCCCGACGTAGAGCCCAACGCAGGTCCCGACGTAGAGCCCAACGCAGGTCCCGACGTAGAGCTGAAAGTAAGCTAAATCCTGATGTAGAGCCCAACACAAGTCGCGACGCAGAGCGGAAAGTAAGCTAAATCCTGAGGTAGAGCCCAACACACGTCCCGACGCAGAGCGGAAAGTAAGCTAAATCCTGAGGTAGAGCCCAACACACGTCCCGAAGCAGAGAGGAAAGTAAGCTAAATCCTGAGGTAGAGCCCAACACACGTCCCCACGTAGAGCTGAAAGTAAGCTAAATCCTGAGGTAGAGCCCAACACACGTCCCGACGTAGAGCCCAACACACGTCCCGACGTAGACCTGAAAGTAAGCTAAATCCTGATGTAGAGTCCAACACACGTCCCGACGTAGAGTCCAACACACGTCCCGACGTAGAGTCCAACACACGTCCCGACGTAGAGTCCAACACACGTCCCGACGTAGAGTCCAACACACGTCCCGACGTAGACCTGGAAGTAAGCTAAATCCCGACGTAGAGCCCAACACACGTCCCGACGTAGAGCCCAACACACGTCCCGACGTAGAGCCCAACACACGTCCCGACGTAGAGCCCAACACACGTCCCGACGTAGAGCCCAACACACGTCCCGACGTAGAGCTGAATGTAAGCTAAATCCTGAGGTAGAGCCCAACACACGTCCCGACGCAGAGCGGAAAGTATGCTAAATCCTGAGGTAGAGCCCAACACACGTCCCCACGTAGAGCTGAAATTAAGCTAAATCCTAAGGTAGAGCCCAACACACGTCCCGACGTAGAGCCCAACACACGTCCCGACGTAGAGCCCAACACACGTCCCGACGTAGAGCCCAACACACGTCCAGACGTAGAGCTGGAAGTAAGCTAAATCCCGACGTAGAGCCCAACACACGTCCCGACGTAGAGCTGGAAGTAAGCTAAATCCCGACGTAGAGCCCAACACACGTCCCGACGTAGACCTGAAAGTAAGCTAAATCCTGAGGTAGAGCCCAACACACGTCCCGACGTAGAGTCCAACACACGTCCCGACGTAGAGCTGGAAGTAAGCTACGTCCCGACGTAGAGCTAGAAGTAAGCTAAATCCCGACGTAGAGCCCAACACACGTCCCGACGTAGAGCCCAACACACGTCCCGACGTAGAGCCCAACACACGTCCCGACGTAGAGCCCAACACACGTCCCGACGTAGATCTTAAAGTAAGCTAAATCCTGACGTAGAGCCCAACACACGTCCCGACCTAGAGCCCAACACACGTCCCGACGTAGAGCCCAACACACGTCCCGACGTAGAGCCCAACACACGTCCCGACGTAGAGCCCAACACACGTCCCGACGTAGAGCCCAGCACACGTCCCGACGTAGAGCCCAGCACACGTCCCGACGTAGAGCCCAACACACGTCCCGACGTAGAGCCCAACACACGTCCCGACGTAGAGCCCAACACACGTCCCGACGTAGAGCCCAACACTCGTCCCGACGTAGAGCCCAACACTCGTCCCGACGTAGAGCCCAACACACGTCCCGACGTAGAGCTGAAAGTAAGCTAAATCCTGATGTAGAGCCCAACACACGTCCCGACGCAGAGCCCAACACACGTCCCGACGCAGAGCTGAAAGTAAGCTAAATCCTGAGGTAGAGCCCAACACACGTCCCGACGTAGAGCCCAACACACGTCCCGACATAGAGCCCAACACACGTCCCGACGTAGACCTGAAAGTAAGCTAAATCCTGAGGTAGAGCCCAACGCACGACCCGACGGAGAGCGGAAAGGAAGCTAAATCCTGAGGTAGAGTCCAACACACGTCCCGACGTAGAGTCCAACACACGTCCCGACGTAGAGTCCAACACACGTCCCGACGTAGAGCTGGAAGTAAGCTAAATCCCGACGTAGAGCCGAACACACGTCCCGACGTAGAGCCCAACACACGTCCCGACGTAGAGCGGAAAGTAAGCTAAATCCTGAGGTAGAGCCCAACACACGTCCCGACGCAGAGCGGAAAGTAAGCTAAATCCTGAGGTAGAGCCCAACACACGTCCCGACGCAGAGCGGAAAGTAAGCTAAATCCTGAGTTAGAGCCCAACACACGTCCCGTCGCAGAGGTGAAAGTAAGCTAAATCCTGAGGTAGAGCCCAACACACGTCCCGACGCAGAGCGGAAAGTAAGCTAAATCCTGAGGTAGAGCCCAACACACGTCCCCACGTAGAGCTGAAAGTAAGCTAAATCCCGAGGTAGAGCCCAACACACGTCCCGACGTAGAGCCCAACACACGTCCCGACGTAGAGCCCAACACACGTCCCGACGTAGAGCCCAACACACGTCCCGACGTAGAGCCCAACACACGTCCCGACGTAGAGCTCAACACACGTCCCGACGTAGAGCTCAACACACGTCCCGACGTAGAGCTGAAAGTAAGCTAAATCCTGAGGTAGAGCCCAACACACGTCCCCACGTAGACCTGAAAGTAAGCTAAATCCTGAGGTAGATCCCAACACACGTCCCCACGTAGAGCTGAAAGTAAGTTAAATCCTGAGGTAGAGCCCAACACACGTCCCGATGTAGAGCCCAACACACGTCCCGACGCAGAGCCAAACACACGTCCCGAGGCAGAGCCAAACACACGTCCCGACGTAGAGCCCAACACACGTCCCGACGTAGAGCTGAAAGTAAGCTAAATCCTGAGGTAGAGCCCAACACACGTCCCGACGCAGAGCCCAACACACATCCCGACGTAGAGCCCAACACACATCCCGACGCAGAGCGGAAAGTAAGCTAAATCCTGAGGTAGAGCCCAAAACACGTCCCGACGCAGAGCGGAAAGTAAGCTAAATCCTGAGGTAGAGCCCAATACACGTCCCGATGTAGAGCCCAACACACGTCCCGACGTAGACCTGAAAGTAAGCTAAATCCTGAGGTAGAGCCCAACGCACGTCCCGACGCAGAGCGCAACACACGTCCCGAAGTAGAGCCCCACACACGTCCCGACGTAGAGCCCCACACACGTCCCGACGTAGAGCCCCACACACGTCCCGACGTAGAGCCCCACACACGTCCCGACGTAGAGCCCCACACACGTCCCGACGCAGAGCCCCACACACGTCCCGACGCAGAGCCCCACACACGTCCCGACGCAGAGCCCAACACACGTCCCGACGAAGAGCCCAACACACGTCCCGACGCAGAGCGCAACACACGTCCCGACGCAGAGCCAAACACACGTCCCGACGTAGAGCCCAACACACGTTCCGATGTAGAGCTGAAAGTAAGCTAAATCCTGATGTAGAGCCCAACACACGTCCCGACGCAGAGCCCAACACACGTCCCGACGTAGAGCCCAACACACGTTCCGATGTAGAGCTGAAAGTAAGCTAAATCCTGATGTAGAGCCCAACACACGTCCCGACGCAGAGCCCAACACACGTCCCGACGTAGAGCCCAACACACGTCCCGACGTAGAGCCCAACACACGTCCCGACGTAG
Source organism: Leptosomus discolor (assembly GCF_034619465.1). NCBI lineage: Eukaryota > Metazoa > Chordata > Aves > Leptosomiformes > Leptosomidae > Leptosomus > Leptosomus discolor. The sequence continues at coordinate 743,956 of NW_028237953.1, read as the reverse complement.
AGCCCAACTCACGTCCCGACGTAGAGCCCAACTCACGTCCCGACGTAGAGCCCAACGCACGTCCCGACGTAGAGCCCAACGCACGTCCCGACGTAGAGCCCAACGCACGTCCCGACGTAGAGCCCAACGCACGTCCCGACGTAGAGCCCAACGCACGTTCCGATGTAGAGCTGAAAGTAAGCTAAATCCTGATGTAGAGCCCAACACACGTCCCGACGCAGAGCCCAACACACGTCCCGACGTAGAGCCCAACACACGTTCCGATGTAGAGCTGAAAGTAAGCTAAATCCTGATGTAGAGCCCAACACACGTCCCGACGCACAGCCCAACACACGTCCCGACGCAGAGCCCAACACACGTCCCGACGTAGAGCCCAACACACGTCCCGACGTAGAGCCCAAAACACGTCCCGACGTAGAGCCCAACACACGTCCCGACGTAGAGCTGAAAGTAAGCTAAATCCTGATGTAGAGCCCAACACACGTCTCGACGTAGAGCCCAACACACGTCCCGACGTAGAGCCCAACACACGTCCCGACGTAGAGCCCAACACACGTCCCGACGAAGAGCCCAACACACGTCCCGACGTAGAGTCCAACACACGTCCCGACGTAGAGCTGGAAGTAAGCTAAATCCCGACGTAGAGCCCTACACACGTCCCGACGTAGAGCTGAAAGTAAGCTAAATCCTGATGTAGAGCCCCACACACGTCCCGACGTGGAGCCCCACACACGTCCCGACGTGGAGCCCCACACACGTCCCGACGTGGAGCCCCACACACGTCCCGACGTGGAGCCCCACACACGTCCCGACGTGGAGCCCAACACACGTCCCGACGTAGAGCCCAACACACGTCCCGACGTAGAGCCCAACACACGTCCCGACGTAGAGCTGAAAGTAAGCTAAATCCTGATGTAGAGCCCAACACACGTCCCGACGCAGAGCCCAACACACGTCCCGACGCAGAGCCCAACACACGTCCCGACGCAGAGCTGAAAGTAAGCTAAATCCTGAGGTAGAGCCCAACACACGTCCCGACGTAGAGCCCAACACACGTCCCGACATAGAGCCCAACACACGTCCCGACATAGAGCCCAACACACGTCCCGACGTAGACCTGAAAGTAAGCTAAATCCTGAGGTAGAGCCCAACGCACGACCCGACGGAGAGCGGAAAGGAAGCTAAATCCTGAGGTAGAGTCCAACACACGTCCCGACGTAGAGTCCAACACACGTCCCGACGTAGAGTCCAACACACGTCCCGACGTAGAGCTGGAAGTAAGCTAAATCCCGACGTAGAGCCCAACACACGTCCCGACGTAGAGCTGGAAGTAAGCTAAATCCCGACGTAGAGCCCAACACACGTCCCGACGTAGAGTCCAACACACGTCCCGACGTAGAGCTGGAAGTAAGCTAAATCCCGACGTAGAGCCCAACACACGTCCCGACGTAGAGCCCAACACACGTCCCGACGTAGAGCGGAAAGTAAGCTAAATCCTGAGGTAGAGCCCAACACACGTCCCGACGCAGAGCGGAAAGTAAGCTAAATCCTGAGGTAGAGCCCAACACACGTCCCGACGCAGAGCGGAAAGTAAGCTAAATCCTGAGGTAGAGCCCAACACACGTCCCGACGCAGAGCGGAAAGTAAGCTAAATCCCGAGTTAGAGCCCAACACACGTCCCGTCGCAGAGGTGAAAGTAAGCTAAATCCCGAGGTAGAGCCCAACACACGTCCCGACGCAGAGCGGAAAGTAAGCTAAATCCCGAGGTAGAGCCCAACACACGTCCCCACGTAGAGCTGAAAGTAAGCTAAATCCCGAGGTAGAGCCCAACACACGTCCCGACGTAGAGCCCAACACACGTCCCGACGTAGAGCCCAACACACGTCCCGACGTAGAGCCCAACACACGTCCCGACGTAGAGCCCAACACACGTCCCGACGTAGAGCCCAACACACGTCCCGACGCAGAGCCCAACACACGTCCCGACGTAGAGCCCAACACACGTCCCGACGTAGAGCTGAAAGTAAGCTAAATCCTGAGGTAGAGCCCAACACACGTCCCCACGTAGAGCTGAAAGTAAGCTAAATCCTGAGGTAGAGCCCAACACACGTCCCCACGTAGAGCTGAAAGTAAGCTAAATCCTGAGGTAGAGCCCAACACACGTCCCGATGTAGAGCCCAACACACGTCCCGACGCAGAGCCAAACACACGTCCCGAGGCAGAGCCAAACACACGTCCCGACGTAGAGCCCAACACACGTCCCGACGTAGAGCTGAAAGTAAGCTAAATCCTGATGTAGAGCCCAACACACGTCCCGACGTAGAGCCCAACGCACGTCCCGACGTAGAGCCCAACGCACGTCCCGACGTAGAGCCCAACGCACGTCCCGACATAGAGCCCAACGCACGTCCCGACGTAGAGCCCAACGCACGTCCCGACGTAGAACCCAACGCACGTCCCGACGTAGAGCCCAACGCAGGTCCCGACGTAGAGCCCAACGCACGTCCCGACGTAGAGCTGAAAGTAAGCTAAATCCTGATGTAGAGCCCAACACAAGTCGCGACGCAGAGCGGAAAGTAAGCTAAATCCTGAGGTAGAGCCCAACACACGTCCCGACGCAGAGCGGAAAGTAAGCTAAATCCTGAGGTAGAGCCCAACACACGTCCCGAAGCAGAGAGGAAAGTAAGCTAAATCCTGAGGTAGAGCCCAACACACGTCCCCACGTAGAGCTGAAAGTAAGCTAAATCCTGAGGTAGAGCCCAACACACGTCCCGACGTAGAGCCCAACACACGTCCCGACGTAGACCTGAAAGTAAGCTAAATCCTGATGTAGAGTCCAACACACGTCCCGACGTAGAGTCCAACACACGTCCCGACGTAGAGTCCAACACACGTCCCGACGTAGAGTCCAACACACGTCCCGACGTAGAGTCCAACACACGTCCCGACGTAGAGCCCAACACACGTCCCGACGTAGACCTGGAAGTAAGCTAAATCCCGACGTAGAGCCCAACACACGTCCCGACGTAGAGCCCAACACACGTCCCGACGTAGAGCCCAACACACGTCCCGACGTAGAGCCCAACACACGTCCCGACGTAGAGCCCAACACACGTCCCGACGTAGAGCTGAATGTAAGCTAAATCCTGAGGTAGAGCCCAACACACGTCCCGACGCAGAGCGGAAAGTATGCTAAATCCTGAGGTAGAGCCCAACACACGTCCCCACGTAGAGCTGAAATTAAGCTAAATCCTAAGGTAGAGCCCAACACACGTCCCGACGTAGAGCCCAACACACGTCCCGACGTAGAGCCCAACACACGTCCCGACGTAGAGCCCAACACACGTCCCGACGTAGAGCCCAACACACGTCCAGACGTAGAGCTGGAAGTAAGCTAAATCCCGACGTAGAGCCCAACACACGTCCCGACGTAGAGCTGGAAGTAAGCTAAATCCCGACGTAGAGCCCAACACACGTCCCGACGTAGACCTGAAAGTAAGCTAAATCCTGAGGTAGAGCCCAACACACGTCCCGACGTAGAGTCCAACACACGTCCCGACGTAGAGCTGGAAGTAAGCTACGTCCCGACGTAGAGCTAGAAGTAAGCTAAATCCCGACGTAGAGCCCAACACACGTCCCGACGTAGAGCCCAACACACGTCCCGACGTAGAGCCCAACACACGTCCCGACGTAGAGCCCAACACACGTCCCGACGTAGATCTTAAAGTAAGCTAAATCCTGACGTAGAGCCCAACACACGTCCCGACCTAGAGCCCAACACACGTCCCGACGTAGAGCCCAACACACGTCCCGACGTAGAGCCCAACACACGTCCCGACGTAGAGCCCAACACACGTCCCGACGTAGAGCCCAGCACACGTCCCGACGTAGAGCCCAGCACACGTCCCGACGTAGAGCCCAACACACGTCCCGACGTAGAGCCCAACACACGTCCCGACGTAGAGCCCAACACACGTCCCGACGTAGAGCCCAACACTCGTCCCGACGTAGAGCCCAACACTCGTCCCGACGTAGAGCCCAACACTCGTCCCGACGTAGAGCCCAACACTCGTCCCGACGCAGAGCGGAAAGTAAGCTAAATCCTGAGGTAGAGCCCAACACACGTCCCGACGCAGAGCGGAAAGTAAGCTAAATCCTGAGGTAGAGCCCAACACACGACCCGACGCAGAGCGGAAAGTAAGCTAAATCCTGAGGTAGAGCCCAACACACGTCCCGACGCAGAGCGGAAAGTAAGCTAAATCCTGAGGTAGAGCCCAACACACGTCCCGACGCAGAGCAGAAAGTAAGCTAAATCCTGAGGTAGAGCCAAACACACGTCCCCACGTAGAGCTGAAAGTAAGCTAAATCCTGAGGTAGAGCCCAACACACGTCCCGACGTAGAACCCAACGCACGTCCCGACATTGACCTGAAAGTAAGCTAAATCCTGATGTAGAGCCTAACACACGTCTCGACGTAGAGTCCAACACACGTCCCGACGTAGAGTCCAACACACGTCCCGACGTAGAGTCCAACACACGTCCCGACGTAGAGCTGGAAGTAAGCTAAATCCCCACGTAGAGCCCAACACACGTCCCGAAGTAGAGCCCAACACACGTCCCGACTGAGAGCCCAACACACGCCCCGACGGAGAGCCCAACACTCGCCCCGACGGAGAGCCCAACACTCGCCCCGACGGAGAGCCCAACACACGTCCCGACGTAGAGCTGAAAGTAAGCTAAATTCTGACGTAGAGCCCAACGCAGGTCGCGACGTAGAGCCCAACGCAGGTCGCGACGTACAGCCCAACGCAGGTCGCGACGTAGAGGCCAACGCACGTCCCGACGTAGAGCCCAACGCACGTCCCGACGTAGAGCCCAACGCACGTCCCGACGTAGAGCCCAACGCACGTCCCGACGTAGAGCCCAACGCACGTCCCGACGTGGAGCCCAACGCACGTCCCGACGTAGAGCTGAAAGTAAGCTAAATCCCGACGTAGAGCCCAACACACGTCCCGACGTAGAGCCCAACACACGTCCCGACGCAGAGCCCAACACACGTCCCGACGCAGAGCCCAACACACGTCCCGACGCAGAGCCCAACACACGTCCCGACGCAGAGCCCAACACACATTCCGATGTAGAGCTGAAAGTAAGCGAAATCCTGATGTAGAGCCGAACACACGTCCCGACGCAGAGCCCAACACACGTCCCGACGCAGAGCCCAACACACATTCCGATGTAGAGCTGAAAGTAAGCTAAATCCTGAGGTAGAGCCTAACACACGTCCCGACGCAGAGCGGAAAGTAAGCTAAATCCTGAGGTAGAGCCCAACACACGTCCCGACGTAGAGCCCAACACACGTCCCGACGCAGAGCCCAACGCACGTCCCGACGCAGAGCCCAACGCACGTCCCGACGCAGAGCCCAACGCACGTCCCGACGCAGAGCCCAACGCACGTCCCGACGCAGAGCCCAACGCACGTCCCGACAAAGAGCCCAACGCACGTCCCGACGCAGAGCCCAACACACGTCCCGACGCAGAGCCCAACACACATTCCGATGTAGAGCTGAAAGTAAGCGAAATCCTGATGTAGAGCCGAACACACGTCCCGACGCAGAGCCCAACACACGTCCCGACGCAGAGCCCAACACACGTCCCGACGCAGAGCCCAACACACATTCCGATGTAGAGCTGAAAGTAAGCTAAATCCTGAGGTAGAGCCTAACACACGTCCCGACGCAGAGCGGAAAGTAAGCTAAATCCTGAGGTAGAGCCCAACACACGTCCCGACGCAGAGCGGAAAGTAAGCTAAATCCTGAGGTAGAGCCCAACACACGTCCCGACGCAGAGCGGAAAGTAAGCTAAATCCTGAGGTAGAGCCCAACACACGTCCCGACTCAGAGCGGAAAGTAAGCTAAATCCTGAGGTAGAGCCCAACACACGTCCCGACGCAGAGCGGAAAGTAAGCTAAATCCTGAGGTAGAGCCCAACACACGTCCCGACGCAGAGCGGAAAGTAAGCTAATCCTGAGGTAGAGCCCAACACACGTCCCGACGCAGAGCCCAACACACGTCCCGACGGAGAGCCCAACACACGTCCCGACGGAGAGCCCAACACACGTCCCGACGGAGAGCCCAACACACGTCCCGACGGAGAGCCCAACACACGCCCCGACGGAGAGCCCAACACACGCCCCGACGGAGAGCCCAACACACGTCCCGACGGAGAGCCCAACACACGCCCCGACGGAGAGCCCAACACACGTCCCGACGGAGAGCCCAACACTCACCCCGACGGAGAGACCAACACACGTCCCGACGTAGAGCTGAAAGTAAGCTAAATCCTGACGTAGAGCCCAACGCACGTCCCGACGTAGAGCCCAACGCAGGTCCCGACGTAGAGCCCAACGCAGGTCCCGACGTAGAGCCCAACACACGTCCCGACGTAGAGCCCAACACACGTCCCGACGTAGAGCCCAACACACGTCCCGACGCAGAGCGGAAAGTAAGCTAAATCCTGAGGTAGAGCCCAACACACGTCCCGAAGCGCAGAGGAAAGTAAGCTAAATCCTGAGGTAGAGCCAAACACACGTCCCCACGTAGAGCTGAAAGTAAGCTAAATCCTGAGGTAGAGCCCAACACACGTCCCCACGTAGAGCTGAAAGTAAGCTAAATCCTGAGGTAGAGCCCAACACACATCCCGACGTAGAGCCCAACACACGTCCCGACGTAGACCTGAAAGTAAGCTAAATCCTGATGTAGAGCCTAACACACGTCCCGAAGGAGAGCCCAACACACGTCCCGACGGAGAGCCCAACACACGCCCCGACGGAGAGCCCAACACACGCCCCGACGGAGAGCCCAACACTCGCCCCGACGGAGAGCCCAACACACGTCCCGACGTAGAGCTGAAAGTAAGCTAAATTCTGACGTAGAGCCCAACGCAGGTCGCGACGTAGAGCCCAACGCAGGTCGCGACGTAGAGGCCAACGCACGTCCCGACGTAGAGCCCAACACACGTCCCGACGTAGAGCCCAACACACGTCCCGACGTAGAGCCCAACACACGTCCCGACGTAGATCTTAAAGTAAGCTAAATCCTGACGTAGAGCCCAACACACGTCCCGACCTAGAGCCCAACACACGTCCCGACGTAGAGCCCAACACACGTCCCGACGTAGAGCCCAACACACGTCCCGACGTAGAGCCCAACACACGTCCCGACGTAGAGCCCAGCACACGTCCCGACGTAGAGCCCAGCACACGTCCCGACGTAGAGCCCAACACACGTCCCGACGTAGAGCCCAACACACGTCCCGACGTAGAGCCCAACACACGTCCCGACGTAGAGCCCAACACTCGTCCCGACGTAGAGCCCAACACTCGTCCCGACGTAGAGCCCAACACTCGTCCCGACGTAGAGCCCAACACTCGTCCCGACGCAGAGCGGAAAGTAAGCTAAATCCTGAGGTAGAGCCCAACACACGTCCCGACGCAGAGCGGAAAGTAAGCTAAATCCTGAGGTAGAGCCCAACACACGACCCGACGCAGAGCGGAAAGTAAGCTAAATCCTGAGGTAGAGCCCAACACACGTCCCGACGCAGAGCGGAAAGTAAGCTAAATCCTGAGGTAGAGCCCAACACACGTCCCGACGCAGAGCAGAAAGTAAGCTAAATCCTGAGGTAGAGCCAAACACACGTCCCCACGTAGAGCTGAAAGTAAGCTAAATCCTGAGGTAGAGCCCAACACACGTCCCGACGTAGAACCCAACGCACGTCCCGACATTGACCTGAAAGTAAGCTAAATCCTGATGTAGAGCCTAACACACGTCTCGACGTAGAGTCCAACACACGTCCCGACGTAGAGTCCAACACACGTCCCGACGTAGAGTCCAACACACGTCCCGACGTAGAGCTGGAAGTAAGCTAAATCCCCACGTAGAGCCCAACACACGTCCCGAAGTAGAGCCCAACACACGTCCCGACTGAGAGCCCAACACACGCCCCGACGGAGAGCCCAACACTCGCCCCGACGGAGAGCCCAACACTCGCCCCGACGGAGAGCCCAACACACGTCCCGACGTAGAGCTGAAAGTAAGCTAAATTCTGACGTAGAGCCCAACGCAGGTCGCGACGTAGAGCCCAACGCAGGTCGCGACGTACAGCCCAACGCAGGTCGCGACGTAGAGGCCAACGCACGTCCCGACGTAGAGCCCAACGCACGTCCCGACGTAGAGCCCAACGCACGTCCCGACGTAGAGCCCAACGCACGTCCCGACGTAGAGCCCAACGCACGTCCCGACGTGGAGCCCAACGCACGTCCCGACGTAGAGCTGAAAGTAAGCTAAATCCCGACGTAGAGCCCAACACACGTCCCGACGTAGAGCCCAACACACGTCCCGACGCAGAGCCCAACACACGTCCCGACGCAGAGCCCAACACACGTCCCGACGCAGAGCCCAACACACGTCCCGACGCAGAGCCCAACACACATTCCGATGTAGAGCTGAAAGTAAGCGAAATCCTGATGTAGAGCCGAACACACGTCCCGACGCAGAGCCCAACACACGTCCCGACGCAGAGCCCAACACACATTCCGATGTAGAGCTGAAAGTAAGCTAAATCCTGAGGTAGAGCCTAACACACGTCCCGACGCAGAGCGGAAAGTAAGCTAAATCCTGAGGTAGAGCCCAACACACGTCCCGACGTAGAGCCCAACACACGTCCCGACGCAGAGCCCAACGCACGTCCCGACGCAGAGCCCAACGCACGTCCCGACGCAGAGCCCAACGCACGTCCCGACGCAGAGCCCAACGCACGTCCCGACGCAGAGCCCAACGCACGTCCCGACAAAGAGCCCAACGCACGTCCCGACGCAGAGCCCAACACACGTCCCGACGCAGAGCCCAACACACATTCCGATGTAGAGCTGAAAGTAAGCGAAATCCTGATGTAGAGCCGAACACACGTCCCGACGCAGAGCCCAACACACGTCCCGACGCAGAGCCCAACACACGTCCCGACGCAGAGCCCAACACACATTCCGATGTAGAGCTGAAAGTAAGCTAAATCCTGAGGTAGAGCCTAACACACGTCCCGACGCAGAGCGGAAAGTAAGCTAAATCCTGAGGTAGAGCCCAACACACGTCCCGACGCAGAGCGGAAAGTAAGCTAAATCCTGAGGTAGAGCCCAACACACATCCCGACGCAGAGCGGAAAGTAAGCTAAATCCTGAGGTAGAGCCCAACACACGTCCCGACTCAGAGCGGAAAGTAAGCTAAATCCTGAGGTAGAGCCCAACACACGTCCCGACGCAGAGCGGAAAGTAAGCTAAATCCTGAGGTAGAGCCCAACACACGTCCCGACGCAGAGCGGAAAGTAAGCTAATCCTGAGGTAGAGCCCAACACACGTCCCGACGCAGAGCCCAACACACGTCCCGACGGAGAGCCCAACACACGTCCCGACGGAGAGCCCAACACACGTCCCGACGGAGAGCCCAACACACGTCCCGACGGAGAGCCCAACACACGCCCCGACGGAGAGCCCAACACACGCCCCGACGGAGAGCCCAACACACGTCCCGACGGAGAGCCCAACACACGCCCCGACGGAGAGCCCAACACACGTCCCGACGGAGAGCCCAACACTCACCCCGACGGAGAGACCAACACACGTCCCGACGTAGAGCTGAAAGTAAGCTAAATCCTGACGTAGAGCCCAACGCACGTCCCGACGTAGAGCCCAACGCAGGTCCCGACGTAGAGCCCAACGCAGGTCCCGACGTAGAGCCCAACACACGTCCCGACGTAGAGCCCAACACACGTCCCGACGTAGAGCCCAACACACGTCCCGACGCAGAGCGGAAAGTAAGCTAAATCCTGAGGTAGAGCCCAACACACGTCCCGAAGCGCAGAGGAAAGTAAGCTAAATCCTGAGGTAGAGCCAAACACACGTCCCCACGTAGAGCTGAAAGTAAGCTAAATCCTGAGGTAGAGCCCAACACACGTCCCCACGTAGAGCTGAAAGTAAGCTAAATCCTGAGGTAGAGCCCAACACACATCCCGACGTAGAGCCCAACACACGTCCCGACGTAGACCTGAAAGTAAGCTAAATCCTGATGTAGAGCCTAACACACGTCCCGAAGGAGAGCCCAACACACGTCCCGACGGAGAGCCCAACACACGCCCCGACGGAGAGCCCAACACACGCCCCGACGGAGAGCCCAACACTCGCCCCGACGGAGAGCCCAACACACGTCCCGACGTAGAGCTGAAAGTAAGCTAAATTCTGACGTAGAGCCCAACGCAGGTCGCGACGTAGAGCCCAACGCAGGTCGCGACGTAGAGGCCAACGCACGTCCCGACGTAGAGCCCAACGCACGTCCCGACGTAGAGCCCAACGCACGTCCCGACGTAGAGCTGAAAGTAAGCTAAATCCTGAGGTAGACCCCAACACACGTCCCGACGTAGAGCCCAACACACGTCCCGACGTAGAGCCCAACACACGTCCCGACGCAGAGCCCAACACACGTCCCGACGCAGAGCCCAACACACGTCCCGACGCAGAGCCCAACACACGTCCCGACGCAGAGCCCAACACACGTCCCGACGCAGAGCCCAACACACATTCCGATGTAGAGCTGAAAGTAAGCGAAATCCTGATGTAGATCCGAACACACGTCCCGACGCAGAGCCCAACACACGTCCCGACGCAGAGCCCAACACACATTCCGATGTAGAGCTGAAAGTAAGCTAAATCCTGAGGTAGAGCCTAACACACGTCCCGACGCAGAGCCCAACACACGTCCCGACGCAGAGCCCAAGACACGTCCCGACGTAGAGCCCAACACACGTCCCGACGTAGAGCCCAACGCACGTCCCGACGCAGAGCCCAACGCACGTCCCGACGCAGAGCCCAACGCACGTCCCGACGCAGAGCCCAACGCACGTCCCGACGCAGAGCCCAACCCACGTCCCGACGCAGAGCCCAACGCACGTCCCGACGCAGAGCCCAACGCACGTCCCGACGCAGAGCCCAACCCACGTCCCAACGCAGAGCCCAACACACGTCCCGACGCAGAGCCCAACACACATTCCGATGTAGAGCTGAAAGTAAGTGAAATCCTGATGTAGAGCCGAACACACGTCCCGACGCAGAGCCCAACACACGTCCCGACGCAGAGCCCAACACACATTCCGATGTAGAGCTGAAAGTAAGCTAAATCCTGAGGTAGAGCCTAACACACGTCCCGACGCAGAGCGGAAAGTAAGCTAAATCCTGAGGTAGACCCCAACACACGTCCCGACGCAGAGCGGAAAGTAAGCTAATCCTGAGGTAGACCCCAACACACGTCCCGACGCAGAGCGGAAAGTAAGCTAATCCTGAGGTAGAGCCCAACACACGTCCCGACGCAGAGCCCAACACACGTCCCGACGTAGAGCTGAAAGTAAGCTAAATCCTGAGGTAGACCCCAACACACGTCCCGACGTAGAGCCCAACACACGTCCCGACGTAGAGCCCAACACACGTCCCGACGCAGAGCCCAACACACGTCCCGACGCAGAGCCCAACACACGTCCCGACGCAGAGCCCAACACACGTCCCGACGCAGAGCCCAACACACATTCCGATGTAGAGCTGAAAGTAAGCGAAATCCTGATGTAGAGCCGAACACACGTCCCGACGCAGAGCCCAACACACGTCCCGACGCAGAGCCCAACACACGTCCCGACGCAGAGCCCAACACACATTCCGATGTAGAGCTGAAAGTAAGCTAAATCCTGAGGTAGAGCCTAACACACGTCCCGACGCAGAGCCCAACACACGTCCCGACGCAGAGCCCAAGACACGTCCCGACGTAGAGCCCAACACACGTCCCGACGTAGAGCCCAACGCACGTCCCGACGCAGAGCCCAACGCACGTCCCGACGCAGAGCCCAACGCACGTCCCGACGCAGAGCCCAACGCACGTCCCGACGCAGAGCCCAACCCACGTCCCGACGCAGAGCCCAACGCACGTCCCGACGCAGAGCCCAACGCACGTCCCGACGCAGAGCCCAACGCACGTCCCGACGCAGAGCCCAACCCACGTCCCAACGCAGAGCCCAACACACGTCCCGACGCAGAGCCCAACACACGTCCCGACGCAGAGCCCAACACACATTCCGATGTAGAGCTGAAAGTAAGCGAAATCCTGATGTAGAGCCGAACACACGTCCCGACGCAGAGCCCAACACACGTCCCGACGCAGAGCCCAACACACATTCCGATGTAGAGCTGAAAGTAAGCTAAATCCTGAGGTAGAGCCTAACACACGTCCCGACGCAGAGCGGAAAGTAAGCTAAATCCTGAGGTAGAGCCCAACAAACGTCCCGACGCAGAGCGGAAAGTAAGCTAAATCCTGAGGTAGAGCCCAACACACGTCCCGACGCAGAGCGGAAAGTAAGCTAAATCCTGAGGTAGACCCCAACACACGTCCCGACGCAGAGCGGAAAGTAAGCTAATCCTGAGGTAGACCCCAACACACGTCCCGACGCAGAGCGGAAAGTAAGCTAATCCTGAGGTAGAGCCCAACACACGTCCCGACGCAGAGCCCAACACACGTCCCGACGTAGAGCCCAACACACGTCCCGACGGAGAGCCCAACACACGTCCCGACGGAGAGCCCAACACACGTCCCGACGGAGAGCCCAACACACGTCCCGACGGAGAGCCCAACACACGCCCCGACGGAGAGCCCAACACACGTCCCGACGGAGAGCCCAACACTCACCCCGACGGAGAGACCAACACACGTCCCGACGTAGAGCTGAAAGTAAGCTAAATCCTGACGTAGAGCCCAACGCACGTCCCGACGTAGAGCCCAACGCAGGTCCCGACGCAGAGCCCAACCCACGTCCCGACGCAGAGCCCAACGCACGTCCCGACGCAGAGCCCAACACACATTCCGATGTAGAGCTGAAAGTAAGTGAAATCCTGATGTAGAGCCGAACACACGTCCCGACGCAGAGCCCAACACACGTCCCGACGCAGAGCCCAACACACATTCCGATGTAGAGCTGAAAGTAAGCTAAATCCTGAGGTAGAGCCTAACACACGTCCCGACGCAGAGCCCAACACACGTCCCGACGCAGAGCCCAAGACACGTCCCGACGTAGAGCCCAACACACGTCCCGACGCAGAGCCCAACGCACGTCCCGACGCAGAGCCCAACGCACGTCCCGACGCAGAGCCCAACGCACGTCCCGACGCAGAGCCCAACGCACGTCCCGACGCAGAGCCCAACGCACGTCCCGACGCAGAGCCCAACCCACGTCCCGACGCAGAGCCCAACGCACGTCCCGACGCAGAGCCCAACACACATTCCGATGTAGAGCTGAAAGTAAGTGAAATCCTGATGTAGAGCCGAACACACGTCCCGACGCAGAGCCCAACACACGTCCCGACGCAGAGCCCAACACACATTCCGATGTAGAGCTGAAAGTAAGCTAAATCCTGAGGTAGAGCCTAACACACGTCCCGACGCAGAGCGGAAAGTAAGCTAAATCCTGAGGTAGAGCCCAACAAACGTCCCGACGCAGAGCGGAAAGTAAGCTAAATCCTGAGGTAGAGCCCAACACACGTCCCGACGCAGAGCGGAAAGTAAACTAAATCCTGAGGTAGACCCCAACACACGTCCCGACGCAGAGCGGAAAGTAAGCTAATCCTGAGGTAGACCCCAACACACGTCCCGACGCAGAGCGGAAAGAAAGCTAATCCTGAGGTAGAGCCCAACACACGTCCCGACGCAGAGCCCAACACACGTCCCGACGTAGAGCTGAAAGTAAGCTAAATCCTGAGGTAGACCCCAACACACGTCCCGACGCAGAGCCCAACACACGTCCCGACGCAGAGCCCAACACACGTCCCGACGCAGAGCCCAACACACGTCCCGACGCAGAGCCCAACACACGTCCCGACGCAGAGCCCAACACACGTCCCGACGCAGAGCCCAACACACATTCCGATGTAGAGCTGAAAGTAAGCGAAATCCTGATGTAGAGCCGAACACACGTCCCGACGCAGAGCCCAACACACGTCCCGACGCAGAGCCCAACACACATTCCGATGTAGAGCTGAAAGTAAGCTAAATCCTGAGGTAGAGCCTAACACACGTCCCGACGCAGAGCCCAACACACGTCCCGACGCAGAGCCCAAGACACGTCCCGACGTAGAGCCCAACACACGTCCCGACGTAGAGCCCAACGCACGTCCCGACGCAGAGCCCAACGCACGTCCCGACGCAGAGCCCAACGCACGTCCCGACGCAGAGCCCAACGCACGTCCCGACGCAGAGCCCAACCCACGTCCCGACGCAGAGCCCAACGCACGTCCCGACGCAGAGCCCAACGCACGTCCCGACGCAGAGCCCAACGCACGTCCCGACGCAGAGCCCAACCCACGTCCCAACGCAGAGCCCAACACACGTCCCGACGCAGAGCCCAACACACATTCCGATGTAGAGCTGAAAGTAAGCGAAATCCTGATGTAGAGCCGAACACACGTCCCGACGCAGAGCCCAACACACGTCCCGACGCAGAGCCCAACACACATTCCGATGTAGAGCTGAAAGTAAGCTAAATCCTGAGGTAGAGCCTAACACACGTCCCGACGCAGAGCGGAAAGTAAGCTAAATCCTGAGGTAGAGCCCAACAAACGTCCCGACGCAGAGCGGAAAGTAAGCTAAATCCTGAGGTAGAGCCCAACACACGTCCCGACGCAGAGCGGAAAGTAAGCTAAATCCTGAGGTAGACCCCAACACACGTCCCGACGCAGAGCGGAAAGTAAGCTAATCCTGAGGTAGACCCCAACACACGTCCCGACGCAGAGCGGAAAGTAAGCTAATCCTGAGGTAGAGCCCAACACACGTCCCGACGCAGAGCCCAACACACGTCCCGACGTAGAGCCCAACACACGTCCCGACGGAGAGCCCAACACACGTCCCGACGGAGAGCCCAACACACGTCCCGACGGAGAGCCCAACACACGTCCCGACGGAGAGCCCAACACACGCCCCGACGGAGAGCCCAACACACGTCCCGACGGAGAGCCCAACACTCACCCCGACGGAGAGACCAACACACGTCCCGACGTAGAGCTGAAAGTAAGCTAAATCCTGACGTAGAGCCCAACGCACGTCCCGACGTAGAGCCCAACGCAGGTCCCGACGTAGAGCCCAACACACATCCCGACGTAGAGCCCAACACACGTCCCGACGTAGAGCCCAACACACGTCCCGACGTAGAGCCCAACACACGTCCCGACGTAGAGCCCAACACACGTCCCGACGCAGAGCGGAAAGTAAGCTAAATCCTGAGGTAGAGCCCAACACACGTCCCGAAGCAGAGAGGAAAGTAAGCTAAATCCTGAGGTAGAGCCAAACACACGTCCCCACGTAGAGCTGAAAGTAAGCTAAATCCTGAGGTAGAGCCCAACACACGTCCCCACGTAGAGCTGAAAGTAAGCTAAATCCTGAGGTAGAGCCCAACACACGTCCCGACGTAGAGCCCAACACACGTCCCGACGTAGACCTGAAAGTAAGCTAAATCCTGATGTAGAGCCTAACACACGTCCCGAAGGAGAGCCCAACACACGTCCCGACGGAGAGCCCAACACACGCCCCGACGGAGAGCCCAACACTCGCCCCGACGGAGAGCCCAACACTCGCCCCGACGGAGAGCCCAACACTCGCCCCGACGGAGAGCCCAACACACGTCCCGACGTAGAGCTGAAAGTAAGCTCAATTCTGACGTAGAGCCCAACGCAGGTCGCGACGTAGAGCCCAACGCAGGTCGCGACGTAGAGCCCAACGCAGGTCGCGACGTAGAGCCCAACGCACGTCCCGACGTAGAGCCCAACGCACGTCCCGACGTAGAGCTGAAAGTAAGCTAAATCCTGAGGTAGACCCCAACACACGTCCCGACGTAGAGCCCAACACACGTCCCGACGTAGAGCCCAACACACGTCCCGACGCAGAGCCCAACACACGTCCCGACGCAGAGCCCAACACACGTCCCGACGCAGAGCCCAACACACGTCCCGAAGCAGAGCCCAACACACGTCCCGACGCAGAGCCCAACACACGTCCCGAAGCAGAGCCCAACACACGTCCCGACGCAGAGCCCAACACACGTCCCGACGCAGAGCCCAACACACATTCCGATGTAGAGCTGAAAGTAAGCGAAATCCTGAGGTAGAGCCCAACACACGTCCCGACGCAGAGACCAACACACGTCCCGACGCAGAGCCCAACACACATTCCGATGTAGAGCTGAAAGTAAGCTAAATCCTGAGGTAGAGCCTAACACACGTCCCGACGCAGAGCGGAAAGTAAGCTAAATCCTGAGGTAGAGCCCAACACACGTCCCGACGTAGAGCCCAACACACGTCCCGACGTAGACCTGAAAGTAAGCTAAATCCTGATGTAGAGCCTAACACACGTCCCGACGTAGAGTCCAACACACGTCCCGACGTAGAGCCCAACACACGTCCCGACGCAGAGCCCAACACACGTCCCGACGTAGAGCCCAACACACGTCCCGACGTAGAGCCCAACACACGTCCCGACGCAGAGCCCAACGCACGTCCCGACGCAGAACCCAACGCACGTCCCGACGCAGAGCCGAACGCACGTCCCGACGCAGAGCCCAACGCACGTCCCGACGCAGAGCCCAACGCACGTCCCGACGCAGAGCCCAACCCACGTCCCGACGCAGAGCCCAACGCACGTCCCGACGCAGAGCCCAACACACATTCCGATGTAGAGCTGAAAGTAAGCGAAATCCTGATGTAGAGCCGAACACACGTCCCGACGCAGAGCCCAACACACGTCCCGACGCAGAGCCCAACACACATTCCGATGTAGAGCTGAAAGTAAGCTAAATCCTGAGGTAGAGCCTAACACACGTCCCGACGCAGAGCGGAAAGTAAGCTAAATCCTGAGGTAGAGCCCAACAAACGTCCCGACGCAGAGCGGAAAGTAAGCTAAATCCTGAGGTAGAGCCCAACACACGTCCCGACGCCGAGCGGAAAGTAAGCTAAATCCTGAGGTAGAGCCCAACACACGTCCCGACGCAGAGCGGAAAGTAAGCTAATCCTGAGGTAGAGCCCAACACACGTCCCGACGCAGAGCCCAACACACGTCCCGACGGAGAGCCCAACACACGTCCCGACGGAGAGCCCAACACACGTCCCGACGGAGAGTCCAACACACGTCCCGACGGAGAGCCCAACACACGTCCCGACGGAGAGCCCAACACACGTCCCGACGGAGAGCCCAACACACGTCCCGACGGAGAGCCCAACACACGTCCCGACGGAGAGCCCAACACACGCCCCGACGGAGAGCCCAACACACGTCCCGACGGAGAGCCCAACACACGTCCCGACGGAGAGCCCAACACTCACCCCGACGGAGAGACCAACACACGTCCCGACGTAGAGCTGAAAGTAAGCTAAATCCTGACGTAGAGCCCAACGCAGGTCCCAACGTAGAGCCCAACGCAGGTCGCGACGTACAGCCCAACGCAGGTCGCGACGTAGAGGCCAACGCAGGTCGCGACGTAGAGGCCAACGCACGTCCCGACGTAGAGCCCAACGCACGTCCCGACGTAGAGCCCAACGCACGTCCCGACGTAGAGCCCAACGCACGTCCCGACGTAGAGCTGAAAGTAAGCTAAATCCTGAGGTACACCCCAACACACGTCCCGACGTAGAGCCCAACACACGTCCCGACGTAGAGCCCAACACACGTCCCGACGTAGAGCCCAACACACGTCCCGACGCAGAGCCCAACACACGTCCCGACGCAGAGCCCAAAACACGTCCCGACGCAGAGCCCAACACACGTCCCGACGCA
Source organism: Leptosomus discolor (assembly GCF_034619465.1). Lineage (NCBI taxonomy): Eukaryota > Metazoa > Chordata > Aves > Leptosomiformes > Leptosomidae > Leptosomus > Leptosomus discolor. Next base: position 726,062 of record NW_028237953.1, on the reverse strand, counting down.
GAGCCCAACACACGTCCCGACGCAGAGCCCAACACACATTCCGATGTAGAGCTGAAAGTAAGCGAAATCCTGAGGTAGAGCCCAACACACGTCCCGACGCAGAGACCAACACACGTCCCGACGCAGAGCCCAACACACATTCCGATGTAGAGCTGAAAGTAAGCTAAATCCTGAGGTAGAGCCTAACACACGTCCCGACGCAGAGCGGAAAGTAAGCTAAATCCTGAGGTAGAGCCCAACACACGTCCCGACGTAGAGCCCAACACACGTCCCGACGTAGACCTGAAAGTAAGCTAAATCCTGATGTAGAGCCTAACACACGTCCCGACGTAGAGTCCAACACACGTCCCGACGTAGAGCCCAACACACGTCCCGACGCAGAGCCCAACACACGTCCCGACGCAGAGCCCAACACACGTCCCGACGCAGAGCCCAACGCACATGCCGACGTAGAGCCCAACGCACGTCCCGACGCAGAGCCCAACGGACGTCCCGACGCAGAGCCCAACGCACGTCCCGACGCAGAGCCCAACGCACGTCCCGACGCAGAGCCCAACGCACGTCCCGACGCAGAGCCCAACCCACGTCCCGACGCAGAGCCCAACACACGTCCCGACGCAGAGCCCAACACACATTCCGATGTAGAGCTGAAAGTAAGCGAAATCCTGATGTAGAGCCGAACACACGTCCCGACGCAGAGCCCAACACACGTCCCGACGCAGAGCCCAACACACGTCCCGACGCAGAGCCCAACACACATTCCGATGTAGAGCTGAAAGTAAGGTAAATCCTGAGGTAGAGCCTAACACACGTCCCGACGCAGAGCGGAAAGTAAGCTAAATCCTGAGGTAGAGCCCAACAAACGTCCCGACGCAGAGCGGAAAGTAAGCTAAATCCTGAGGTAGAGCCCAACACACGTCCCGACGCAGAGCGGAAAGTAAGCTAAATCCTGAGGTAGAGCCCAACACACGTCCCGACGCAGAGCGGAATGTAAGCTAATCCTGAGGTAGAGCCCAACACACGTCCCGACGCAGAGCCCAACACACGTCCCGACGCAGAGCCCAACACACGCCCCGACGGAGAGCCCAACACACGTCCCGACGGAGAGCCCAACACTCACCCCGACGGAGAGCCCAACACACGTCCCGACGGAGAGCCCAACACTCACCCCGACGGAGAGACCAACACACGTCCCGACGTAGAGCCCAACACACGTCCCGACGCAGAGTGGAAAGTAAGCTAAATCCTGAGGTAGAGCCCAACACACGTCCCGAAGCAGAGAGGAAAGTAAGCTAAATCCTGAGGTAGAGCCAAACACACGTCCCCACGTAGAGCTGAAAGTAAGCTAAATCCTGAGGTAGAGCCCAACACACGTCCCCACGTAGAGCTGAAAGTAAGCTAAATCCTGAGGTAGAGCCCAACACACGTCCCGACGTAGAGCCCAACACACGTCCCGACGTAGACCTGAAAGTAAGCTAAATCCTGATGTAGAGCCTAACACACGTCCCGAAGGAGAGCCCAACACACGTCCCGACGGAGAGCCCAACACACGTCCCGACGGAGAGCCCAACACACGTCCCGACGGAGAGCCCAACACACGCCCCGACGGAGAGCCCAACACTCGCCCCGACGGAGAGCCCAACACACGTCCCGACGTAGAGCTGAAAGTAAGCTAAATTCTGACGTAGAGCCCAACGCAGGTCGCGACTTAGAGCCCAACGCAGGTCGCGACGTACAGCCCAACGCAGGTCGCGACGTACAGCCCAACGCAGGTCGCGACGTAGAGCCCAACGCAGGTCGCGACGTACAGCCCAACGCAGGTCGCGACGTAGAGGCCAACGCAGGTCGCGACGTAGAGCCCAACGCACGTCCCGACGTAGAGCCCAACGCACGTCCCGACGTAGAGCCCAACGCACGTCCCGACGTAGAGCCCAACGCACGTCCCGACGTAGAGCTGAAAGTAAGCTAAATCCTGAGGTAGACCCCAACACACGTCCCGACGTAGAGCCCAACACACGTCCCGACGTAGAGCCCAACACACGTCCCGACGCAGAGCCCAACACACGTCCCGACGCAGAGCCCAACACACGTCCCGACGCAGAGCCCAACACACGTCCCGACGCAGAGCCCAACACACATTCCGATGTAGAGCTGAAAGTAAGCGAAATCCTGATGTAGAGCCGAACACACGTCCCGACGCAGAGCCCAACACACGTCCCGACGCAGAGCCCAACACACATTCCGATGTAGAGCTGAAAGTAAGCTAAATCCTGAGGTAGAGCCTAACACACGTCCCGACGCAGAGCGGAAAGTAAGCTAAATCCTGAGGTAGAGCCCAACACACGTCCCGACGTAGAGCCCAACACATGTCCCGACGTAGACCTGAAAGTAAGATAAATCCTGATGTAGAGTCCAACACACGTCCCGACGTAGAGCCCAACACACGTCCCGACGCAGAGCCCAACACACGTCCCGACGCAGAGCCCAACACACGTCCCGACGCAGAGCCCAACACACGTCCCGACGCAGAGCCCAACACACGTCCCGACGTAGAGCCCAACGCACGTCCCGACGCAGAGCCCAACACACGTCCCGATGCAGAACCCAACACACGTCCCGACGCAGAGCCCAACCCACGTCCCGACGCAGAGCCCAACGCACGTCCCGACGCAGAGCCCAACGCACGTCCCGACGCAGAGCCCAACGCACGTCCCGACGCAGAGCCCAACGCAGGTCCCGACGCAGAGCCCAACCCACGTCCCGACGCAGAGCCCAACACACGTCCCGACGCAGAGCCCAACACACATTCCGATGTAGAGCTGAAAGTAAGCGAAATCCTGATGTAGAGCCGAACACACGTCCCGACGCAGAGCCCAACACACGTCCCGACGCAGAGCCCAACACACATTCCGATGTAGAGCTGAAAGTAAGCTAAATCCTGAGGTAGAGCCTAACACACGTCCCGACGCAGAGCGGAAAGTAAGCTAAATCCTGAGGTAGAGCCCAACAAACGTCCCGACGCAGAGCGGAAAGTAAGCTAAATCCTGAGGTAGAGCCCAACACACGTCCCGACGCAGAGCGGAAAGTAAGCTAATCCTGAGGTAGACCCCAACACACGTCCCGACGCAGAGCCCAACACACGTCCCGACGTAGAGCCCAACACACGTCCCGACGGAGAGCCCAACACACGTCCCGACGGAGAGCCCAACACACGTCCCGACGGAGAGCCCAACACACGTCCCGACGGAGAGCCCAACACACGTCCCGACGGAGAGCCCAACACACGTCCCGACGGAGAGCCCAACACACGTCCCGACGGAGAGCCCAACACACGTCCCGACGGAGAGCCCAACACACGCCCCGACGGAGAGCCCAACACACGTCCCGACGTAGAGCTGAAAGTAAGCTAAATCCTGACGTAGAGCCCAACGCACGTCCCGACGTAGAGCCCAACGCAGATCCCGACGTAGAGCCCAACACACATCCCGACGTAGAGCCCAACACACGTCCCGACGTAGAGCCCAACTCACGTCCCGACGTAGAGCCCAACACACGTCCCGACGCAGAGCGGAAAGTAAGCTAAATCCTGAGGTAGAGCCCAACACACGTCCCGAAGCAGAGAGGAAAGTAAGCTAAATCCTGAGGTAGAGCCTAACACACGTCCCCACGTAGAGCTGAAAGTAAGCTAAATCCTGAGGTAGAGCCCAACACACGTCCCCACGTAGAGCTGAAAGTAAGCTAAATCCTGAGGTAGAGCCCAACACACGTCCCGACGTAGAGCCCAACACACGTCCCGACGTAGACCTGAAAGTAAGCTAAATCCTGATGTAGAGCCTAACACACGTCCCGAAGGAGAGCCCAACACACGTCCCGACGGAGAGCCCAACACACGCCCCGACGGAGAGCCCAACACACGCCCCGACGGAGAGCCCAACACACGCCCCGACGGAGAGCCCAACACTCGCCCCGACGGAGAGCCCAACACACGTCCCGACGTAGAGCTGAAAGTAAGCTAAATTCTGACGTAGAGCCCAACGCAGGTCGCGACGTAGAGCCCAACGCAGGTCGCGACGTAGAGCCCAACGCAGGTCGCGACGTACAGCCCAACGCAGGTCACGACGTAGAGGCCAACGCACGTCCCGACGTAGAGCCCAACGCACGTCCCGAAGTAGAGCCCAACGCACGTCCCGACGTAGAGCCCAACGCACGTCCCGACGTAGAGCTGAAAGTAAGCTAAATCCTGAGGTAGACCCCAACACACGTCCCGACGTAGAGCCCAACACACGTCCCGACGTAGAGCCCAACACACGTCCCGACGCAGAGCCCAACACACGTCCCGACGCAGAGCCCAACACACGTCCCGACGCAGAGCCCAACGCACGTCCCGACGCAGAGCCCAACGCACGTCCCGACGCAGAGCCCAACACACGTCCCGACGCAGAGCCCAACACACATTCCGATGTAGAGCTGAAAGTAAGCGAAATCCTGATGTAGAGCCGAACACACGTCCCGACGCAGAGCCCAACACACGTCCCGACGCAGAGCCCAACACACATTCCGATGTAGAGCTGAAAGTAAGCTAAATCCTGAGGTAGAGCCTAACACACGTCCCGACGCAGAGCGGAAAGTAAGCTAAATCCTGAGGTAGAGCCCAACACACGTCCCGACGTAGAGCCCAACACACGTCCCGACGTAGACCTGAAAGTAAGCTAAATCCTGATGTAGAGCCTAACACACGTCCCGACGTAGAGTCCAACACACGTCCCGACGTAGAGTCCAACACACGTCCCGACGCAGAGCCCAACACACGTCCCGACGCAGAGCCCAACACACGTCCCGACGCAGAGCCCAACACACGTCCCGACGTAGAGCCCAACACACGTCCCGACGCAGAGCCCAACGCACGTCCCGACGCAGAGCCCAACGCACGTCCCGACGCAGAGCCCAACGCACGTCCCGACGCAGAGCCCAACGCACGTCCCGACGCAGAGCCCAACGCACGTCCCGACGCAGAGCCCAACGCACGTCCCGACGCAGAGCCCAACCCACGTCCCGACGCAGAGCCCAACACACGTCCCGACGCAGAGCCCAACACACATTCCGATGTAGAGCTGAAAGTAAGCGAAATTCTGATGTAGAGCAGAACACACGTCCCGACGCAGAGCCCAACACACGTCCCGACGCAGAGCCCAACACACGTCCCGACGCAGAGCCCAACACACATTCCGATGTAGAGCTGAAAGTAAGCTAAATCCTGAGGTAGAGCCTAACACACGTCCCGACGCAGAGCGGAAAGTAAGCTAAATCCTGAGGTAGAGCCCAACGAACGTCCCGACGCAGAGCGGAAAGTAAGCTAAATCCTGAGGTAGAGCCCAACACACGTCCCGACGCAGAACCCAACGCACGTCCCGACGCAGAGCCCAACGCACGTCCCGACGCAGAGCCCAACGCACGTCCCGACGTAGAGCTGAAAGTAAGCTAAATCCTGACGTAGAGCCCAACGCACGTCCCGACGTAGAGCCCAACGCAGGTCCCGACGTAGAGCCCAACACACATCCCGACGTAGAGCCCAACACACATCCCGACGTAGAGCCCAACACACGTCCCGACGTAGAGCCCAACACACGTCCCGACGTAGAGCCCAACACACGTCCCGACGCAGAGCGGAAAGTAAGCTAAATCCTGAGGTAGAGCCCAACACACGTCCCGAAGCAGAGAGGAAAGTAAGCTAAATCCTGAGGTAGAGCCAAACACACGTCCCCACGTAGAGCTGAAAGTAAGCTAAATCCTGAGGTACAGCCCAACACACGTCCCGACGGAGAGCCCAACACACGTCCCGACGGAGAGCCCAACGCACGTCCCGACGTAGAGCCCAACGCACGTCCCGACGTAGAGCTGAAAGTAAGCTAAATCCTGAGGTAGACCCCAACACACGTCCCGACGTAGAGCCCAACACACGTCCCGACGCAGAGCCCAACACACATTCCGATGTAGAGCTGAAAGTAAGCGAAATCCTGATGTAGAGCCGAACACACGTCCCGACGCAGAGCCCAACACACGTCCCGACGCAGAGCCCAACACACGTTCCGATGTAGAGCTGAAAGTAAGCTAAATCCTGAGGTAGAGCCTAACACACGTCCCGACGCAGAGCGGAAAGTAAGCTAAATCCTGAGGTAGAGCCCAACAAACGTCCCGACGCACAGCGGAAAGTAAGCTATATCCTGAGGTAGAGCCCAACACACGTCCCGACGCAGAGCGGAAAGTAAGCTAAATCCTGAGGTAGAGCCCAACACACGTCCCGACGCAGAGCGGAAAGTAAGCTAATCCTGAGGTAGAGCCCAACACACGTCCCGACGCAGAGCCCAACACACGTCCCGACGTAGAGCCCAACACACGTCCCGACGGAGAGCCCAACACACGTCCCGACGGAGAGCCCAACACACGTCCCGACGGAGAGCCCAACACACGTCCCGACGGAGAGCCCAACACACGCCCCGACGGAGAGCCCAACACACGTCCCGACGGAGAGCCCAACACTCACCCCGACGGAGAGACCAACACACGTCCCGACGTAGAGCTGAAAGTAAACTAAATCCTGACGTAGAGCCCAACACACGTCCCGACGTAGAGCCCAACGCAGGTCCCGACGAAGAGCCCAACACACGTCCCGACGTAGAGCCCAACACACGTCCCGACGTAGAGCCCAACACACGTCCCGACGTAGAGCCCAACACACGTCCCGACGTAGAGCCCAACACACGTCCCGACGCAGAGCGGAAAGTAAGCTAAATCCTGAGGTAGAGCCCAACACACGTCCCGAAGCAGAGAGGAAAGTAAGCTAAATCCTGAGGTAGAGCCAAACACACGTCCCCACGTAGAGCTGAAAGTAAGCTAAATCCTGAGGTAGAGCCCAACACACGTCCCCACGTAGAGCTGAAAGTAAGCTAAATCCTGAGGTAGAGCCCAACACACGTCCCGACGTAGAGCCCAACACACGTCCCGACGTAGACCTGAAAGTAAGCTAAATCCTGATGTAGAGCCTAACACACGTCCCGACGTAGAGTCCAACACACGTCCCGACGTAGAGTCCAACACACGTCCCGACATAGAGTCCAACACACGTCCCGACGTAGACCTGGAAGTAAGCTAAATCCCGACGTAGAGCCCAACACACGTCCCGACGGAGAGCCCAACACACGTCCCGACGGAGAGCCCAACACACGCCCCGACGGAGAGCCCAACACTCACCCCGACGGAGAGCCCAACACACGTCCCGACGGAGAGCCCAACGCACGTCCCGACGGAGAGCCCAACACACGTCCCGACGGAGAGCCCAACGCACGTCCCGACGTAGAGCCCAACACACATCGCGACGTAGAGCCCAACACACATCCCGACGTAGAGCCCAACACACGTCCCGACGTAGAGCCCAACACATGTCCCGACGCAGAGCGGAAAGTAAGCTAAATCCTGAGGTAGAGCCCAACACACGTCCCGAAGCAGAGAGGAAAGTAAGCTAAATCCTGAGGTAGAGCCAGACACACGTCCCCACGTAGAGCTGAAAGTAAGCTAAATCCTGAGGTAGAGCCCAACACACGTCCCCACGTAGAGCTGAAAGTAAGCTAAATCCTGAGGTAGAGCCCAACACACGTCCCGACGTAGAGCCCAACACACGTCCCGACGTAGACCTGAAAGTAAGCTAAATCCTGATGTAGAGCCTAACACACGTCCCGACGTAGAGTCCAACACACGTCCCGACGTAGAGTCCAACACACGTCCCGACGTAGACCTGGAAGTAAGCTAAATCCCGACGTAGACCTGGAAGTAAGCTAAATCCCGACGTAGACCTGGAAGTAAGCTAAATCCCGACGTAGAGCCCAACACACGTCCCGACGTAGAGCCCAACACACGTCCCGACGTAGAGCCCAACACACGTCCCGACGTAGAGCCCAACACACGTCCCGACGTAGAGCCCAACACACGTCCCGACGTAGAGCCCAACACACGTCCCGACGTAGAGCGGAATGTAAGCAAAATCCTGAGGTAGAGCCCAACACACGTCCCGACGCAGAGCGGAAAGTATGCTAAATCCTGAGGTAGAGCCCAACACACGTCCCCACGTAGAGCTGAAATTAAGCTAAATCCTAAGGTAGAGCCCAACACACGTCCCGACGTAGAGCCCAACACACGTCCCGACGTAGAGCCCAACACACGTCCCGACGTAGAGCTGGAAGTAAGCTAAATCCCGACGTAGAGCCCAACACACGTCCCGACGTAGAGCTGGAAGTAAGCTAAATCCCGACGTAGAGCCCAACACACTTCCCGACGTAGAGCTGAAAGTAAGCTAAATCCTGAGGTAGAGCCCAACACACGTCCCGACGTAGACTCCAACACACGTCCCGACGTAGAGCTGGAAGTAAGCTACGTCCCGACGTAGAGCTAGAAGTAAGCTAAATCCCGACGTAGAGCCCAACACACGTCCCGACGCAGAGCCCAACACACGTCCCGACGCAGAGCCCAACACACGTCCCGACGCAGAGCCCAACACACGTCCCGACGCAGAGCCCAACACACATTCCGATGTAGAGCTGAAAGTAAGCGAAATCCTGATGTAGAGCCCAACACACGTCCCGACGCACAGCCCAACACACGTCCCGATGTAGAGCTGAAAGTAAGCTAAATCCTGAGGTAGAGCCCAACACACGTCCCGACGCAGAGCGGAAAGTAAGCTAAATCCTGAGGTAGAGCCCAACACACGTCCCGACGCAGAGCCCAACACACGTCCCGACGCAGAGCCCAACACACATTCCGATGTAGAGCTGAAAGTAAGCTAAATCCTGAGGTAGAGCCTAACACACGTCCCGACGCAGAGCGGAAAGTAAGCTAAATCCTGAGGTAGAGCCCAACAAACGTCCCGACGCAGAGCGGAAAGTAAGCTAAATCCTGAGGTAGAGCCCAACACACGTCCCGACGCAGAGCGGAAAGTAAGGTAAATCCTGAGGTACAGCCCAACACACGTCCCGACGCAGAGCCGAAAGTAAGCTAACCCTGAGGTAGAGCCCAACACACGTCCAGACGCAGAGCCCAACACACGTCCCGACGGAGAGCCCAACACACGTCCCGACGGAGAGCCCAACACACGTCCCGACGGAGAGCCCAACACACGTCCCGACGGAGAGCCCAACACACGTCCCGACGGAGAGCCCAACACACGTCCCGACGGAGAGCCCAACACACGTCCCGACGGAGAGCCCAACACACGTCCCGACGGAGAGCCCAACACTCACCCCGACGGAGAGACCAACACACGTCCCGACGTAGAGCTGAAAGTAAGCTAAATCCTGACGTAGAGCCCAACGCACGTCCCGACGTAGAGCCCAACGCAGGTCCCGACGTAGAGCCCAACACACATCCCGACGTAGAGCCCAACACACGTCCCGACGTAGAGCCCAACACACGTCCCGACGTAGAGCCCAACACACGTCCCGACGTAGAGCCCAACACACGTCCCGACGCAGAGCGGAAAGTAACCTAAATCCTGAGGTAGAGCCCAACACACGTCCCGAAGCAGAGAGGAAAGTAAGCTAAATCCTGAGGTAGAGCCAAACACATGTCCCCACGTAGAGCTGAAAGTAAGCTAAATCCTGAGGTAGAGCCCAACACACGTCCCCACGTAGAGCTGAAAGTAAGCTAAATCCTGAGGTAGAGCCCAACACACGTCCCGACGTAGAGCCCAACACACGTCCCGACGTAGACCTGAAAGTAAGCTAAATCCTGATGTAGAGCCTAACACACGTCCCGACGTAGAGTCCAACACACGTCCCGACGTAGAGTCCAACACACGTCCCGACGTAGAGTCCAACACACGTCCCGACGTAGACCTGGAAGTAAGCTAAATCCCGACGTAGAGCCCAACACACGTCCCGACGTAGAGCCCAACACACGTCCCGAAGGAGAGCCCAACACACGTCCCGACGGAGAGCCCAACACACGCCCCGACGGAGAGCCCAACACTAACCCCGACGGAAAGACCAACACACGTCCCGACGTAGAGCTCAAAGTAAGCTAAATCCTGACGTAGAGCCCAACGCAGGTCCCGACGTAGAGCCCAACGCAGGTCCCGACGTAGAGCCCAACGCAGGTCCCGACGTAGAGCCCAACGCAGGTCCCGACGTAGAGCCCAACGCACGTCCCGACGTAGAGCCCAACGCACGTCCCGACGTAGAGCCCAACGCACGTCCCGACGTAGAGCCCAACGCACGTCCCGACGTAGAGCCCAACGCACGTCCCGACGTGGAGCCCAACGCACGTCCCGACGTAGAGCCCAACGCACGTCCCGACGTGGAGCCCAACGCACGTCCCCACGTGGAGCCCAACGCACGTCCCGACGTAGAGCCCAACGCACGTCCCGACGTAGAGCCCAACGCACGTCCCGACGTAGAGCCCAACGCACGTCCCGACGTAGAGCCCAACGCACATCCCGACGTAGAGCCCAACACACATCCCGACGTAGAGCCCAACACACGTCCCGACGCAGAGCGGAAAGTAAGCTAAATCCTGAGGTAGAGCCCAACACACGTCCCGAAGCAGAGAGGAAAGTAAGCTAAATCCTGAGGTAGAGCCAAACACACGTCCCCACGTAGAGCTGAAAGTAAGCTAAATCCTGAGGTAGAGCCCAACACACGTCCCCACGTAGAGCTGAAATTAAGCTAAATCCTGAGGTAGAGCCCAACACACGTCCCGACGTAGAGCCCAACACACGTCCCGACGTAGACCTGAAAGTAAGCTAAATCCTGATGTAGAGCCTAACACACGTCCCGACGTAGAGTCCAACACACGTCCCGACGTAGAGTCCAACACACGTCCCGACGTAGACCCTAACACACGTCCCGACGTAGACCCTAACACACGTCCCGACGTAGAGTCCAACACACGTCCCGATGTAGAGTCCAACACACGTCCCGACGTAGAGTCCAACACACGTCCCGACGTAGACCTGGAAGTAAGCTAAATCCCAACGTAGAGCCCAACACACGTCCCGACGTAGAGCCCAACACACGTCCCGACGTAGAGCCCAACACACGTCCCGACGTAGAGCCCCACACACGTCCCGACACAGAGCCCCACACAAGTCCCGACGCAGAGCCCCACACACGTCCCGACGTAGAGCCCAACACACGTTCCGATGTAGAGCGGAAAGTAAGCTAAATCCTGATGTAGATCCCAACACACGTCCCGACGCAGAGCCCAACACACGTCCCGACGTAGAGCCCAACACACGTCCCGACGTAGAGCCCAACGCAGGTCCCGACGTAGAGCCCAACGCAGGTCCCGACGTAGAGCCCAACGCACGTCTCGACGTAGAGCCCAACGCACGTCCCGACGTAGAGCTGAAAGTAAGCTAAATCCTGATGTAGAGCCCAACACACGTCCCGACGTAGAGCCCAACACACGTCCCGACGTAGAGCCCAACACACGTCCCGACGCAGAGCGGAAAGTAAGCTAAATCCTGAGGTAGAGCCCAAGACACGTCCCCACGTAGAGCTGAAAGTAAGCTAAATCCTGAGGTAGAGTCCAACACATGTCCCGATGTAGAGCCCAGCACACGTCCCGACGTAGACCTGAAAGTAAGCTAAATCCTGAGGTAGAGCCCAACGCACGTCCCGACGCAGAGCGCAACACACGTCCCGACGTAGAGCCCCACACACGTCCCGACGTAGAGCCCCACACACGTCCCGACGCAGAGCCCCAGACACGTCCCTACGCAGAGCCCCACACACGTCCCGACGCAGAGCCCCACACACGTCCCGACGCAGAGCCCCACACACGTCCCGACGCAGAGCCCCACACACGTCCCGACGCAGAGCCCCACACACGTCCCGACGCAGAGCCCCACACACGTCCCGACGCAGAGCCCCACACACGTCCCGACGCAGAGCCAAACACACGTCCCGACGTAGAGCCCAACACACGTTCCGACGTAGAGCGGAAAGTAAGCTAAATCCTGATGTAGAGCCCAACACACGTCCCGACGCAGAGCCCAACACACGTCCCGACGCAGAGCCCAACACACGTCCCGACGCAGAGCCCAACACACGTCCCGACGCAGAGCCCAACACACGTCCCGACGTAGAGCCCAACGCAGGTCCCGACGTAGAGCCCAACGCAGGTCCCGACGTAGAGCCCAACGCAGGTCCCGACGTAGAGCCCAACGCAGGTCCCGACGTAGAGCCCAACGCACGTCCCGACGTAGAGCCCAACGCACGTCCCGACGTAGAGCCCAACGCACGTCCCGACGTAGAGCTGAAAGTAAGCTAAATCCTGATGTAGAGCCCAACACACGTCCCGACGTAGAGCCCAACACACGTCCCGACGTAGAGCCCAACACACGTCCCGACGTAGAGCCCAACACACGTCCCGACGTAGAGCCCAACACACGTCCCGACGTAGAGCTGAAAGTAAGCTAAATCCTGATGTAGAGCCCAACACACGTCTCGACGTAGAGCCCAACACACGTCCCGACGTAGAGCCCAACACACGTCCCGACGTAGAGCCCAACACACGTCCCGACGCAGAGCCCAACACACGTCCCGACGCAGAGCCCAACACACGTCCCGACGCAGAGCCCAACACACGTCCCGACGCAGAGCCCAACACACGTCCCGACGCAGAGCCCAACACACGTCCCGACGCAGAGCCCAACACACATTCCGATGTAGAGCTGAAAGTAAGCGAAATCCTGATGTAGAGCCCAACACACGTCCCGACGCAGAGCCCAACACACGTCCCGACGCAGAGCCCAACACACGTCCCGACGCAGAGCCCAACACACGTCCCGACGCAGAGCCCAACACACATTCCGATGTAGAGCTGAAAGTAAGCGAAATCCTGATGTAGAGCCCAACACACGTACCGACGCACAGCCCAACACACGTCCCGACGTAAAGCTGAAAGTAAGCTAAATCCTGAGGTAGAGCCCAACACACGTCCCGACGCAGAGAGGAAAGTAAGCTAAATCCTGAGGTAGAGCCCAACACACGTCCCGACGCAGAGAGGAAAGTAAGCTAAATCCTGAGGTAGAGCCCAACACACGTCCCGACGCAGAGCGGAAAGTAAGCTAAATCCTGAGGTAGAGCCCAACACACGTTTCGACGCAGAGCGGAAAGTAAGCTAAATCCTGAGGTAGAGCCCAACACACGTCCCGACGCAGAGCGGAAAGTAAGCTAAATCCTGAGGTAGAGCCCAACACACGTCCCGACGCAGAGCGGAAAGTAAGCTAAATCCTGAGGTAGAGCCCAACATACGTACCGACGCAGAGCGGAAAGTAAGCTAAATCCTGACGTAGAGCCCAACACACGTCCCCACGTAGAGCTGAAAGTAAGCTAAATCCTGAGGTAGAGCCCAACACACGTCCCGACGTAGAGCCCAACACACGTCCCGACGTAGAGCCCATCACACGTCCCGACGTAGAGCCCAACACACGTCCCGACGTAGAGCCCAACACACGTCCCGACGTAGAGCCCCACACACGTCCCGACGTAGAGCCCAACACACGTCCCGACGTAGAGCCCAACACACGTCCCGACGTAGAGCCCAACACACATCCCGACGTAGAGCTGAAAGTAAGCTAAATCCTGAGGTAGAGCCCAACACACGTCCCCACGTAGAGCTGAAAGTAAGCTAAATCCTGAGGTAGAGCCCAACACACGTCCCCACGTAGAGCTGAAAGTAAGCTAAATCCTGAGGTAGAGCCCAACACACGTCCCGACGTAGAGCCCAACACACGTCCCGACGCAGAGCGCAACACACGTCCCGACGTAGAGCCCCACACACGTCCCGACGTAGAGCCCCACACACGTCCCGACGTAGAGCCCCACACACGTCCCGACGCAGAGCCCCACACACGTCCCGACGCAGAGCCCCACACACGTCCCGACGCAGAGCCAAACACACGTCCCGACGTAGAGCCCAACACACGTTCCGATGTAGAGCGGAAAGTAAGCTAAATCCTGATGTAGAGCCCAACACACGTCCCGACGCAGAGCCCAACGCACGTCCCGACGCAGAGCCCAACGCACGTCCCGACGTAGAGCCCAACGCACGTCCCGACGTAGAGCCCAACGCACGTCCCGACGTAGAGCCCAACGCACGTCCCGACGTAGAGCCCAACGCACGTCCCGACGTAGAGCCCAACACACGTCCCGACGTAGAGCGGAAAGTAAGCTAAATCCTGATGTAGAGCCCAACACACGTCCCCACGTAGAGCTGAAAGTAAGCTAAATCCTGAGGTAGAGCCCAACACACGTCCCGACGTAGAGCCCAACACACGTCCCGACGTAGAGCCCACCACACGTCCCGACCTAGAGCCCAACACACGTCCCGACCTAGAGCCCAACACACGTCCCGACGTAGAGCCCCACACACGTCCCGACGTAGAGCCCAACACACGTCCCGACGTAGAGCCCAACACACGTCCCGACGTAGAGCCCAACACACATCCCGACGTAGAGCTGAAAGTAAGCTAAATCCTGAGGTAGAGCCCAACACACGTCCCCACGTAGAGCTGAAAGTAAGCTAAATCCTGAGGTAGAGCCCAACACACGTCCCGACGTAGAGCCCAACACACGTCCCGACGCAGAGCGCAACACACGTCCCGACGTAGAGCCCCACACACGTCCCGACGTAGAGCCCCACACACGTCCCGACGTAGAGCCCCACACACGTCCCGACGCAGAGCCCCACACACGTCCCGACGCAGAGCCCCACACACGTCCCGACGCAGAGCCCCACACACGTCCCGACGCAGAGCCCCACACACGTCCCGACTCAGAGCCCCACACACGTCCCGACGCAGAGCCCCACACACGTCCCGACGCAGAGCCAAACACACGTCCCGACGTAGAGCCCAACACACGTTCCGATGTAGAGCGGAAAGTAAGCTAAATCCTGATGTAGAGCCCAACGCACGTCCCGACGCAGAGCCCAACGCACGTCCCGACGTAGAGCCCAACGCACGTCCCGACGTAGAGCCCAACGCACGTCCCGACGTAGAGCCCAACGCACGTCCCGACGTAGAGCCCAACGCACGTCCCGACGTAGAGCCCAACGCACGTCCCGACGTAGAGCCCAACGCACGTCCCGACGTAGAGCCCAACGCACGTCCCGACGTAGAGCTGAAAGTAAGCTAAATCCTGATGTAGAGCCCAACACACGTCTCGACGTAGAGCCCAACACACGTCCCGACGCAGAGCCCAACACACGTCCCGACGCAGAGCCCAACACACGTCCCGACGCAGAGCCCAACACACGTCCCGACGCAGAGCCCAACACACGTCCCGACGCAGAGCCCAACACACGTCCCGACGCAGAGCCCAACACACGTCCCGACGCAGAGCCCAACACACATTCCGATGTAGAGCGGAAAGTAAGCTAAATCCTGAGGTAGAGCCCAACACACGTCCCGACGCAGAGCGGAAAG
Organism: Leptosomus discolor; assembly: GCF_034619465.1. Classification (NCBI taxonomy): domain Eukaryota; kingdom Metazoa; phylum Chordata; class Aves; order Leptosomiformes; family Leptosomidae; genus Leptosomus; species Leptosomus discolor. The sequence continues at coordinate 710,584 of NW_028237953.1, read as the reverse complement.
TAAGCTAAATCCTGAGGTAGAGCCCAACACACGTTTCGACGCAGAGCGGAAAGTAAGCTAAATCCTGAGGTAGAGCCCAACACACGTCCCGACGCAGAGCGGAAAGTAAGCTAAATCCTGAGGTAGAGCCCAACACACGTCCCGACGCAGAGCGGAAAGTAAGCTAAATCCTGAGGTAGAGCCCAACACACGTCCCGACGCAGAGCGGAAAGTAAGCTAAATCCTGATGTAGAGCCCAACACACGTCCCCACGTAGAGCTGAAAGTAAGCTAAATCCTGAGGTAGAGCCCAACACACGTCCCGACGTAGAGCCCAACACACGTCCCGACGTAGAGCCCAACACACGTCCCGACGTAGAGCCCAACACACGTCCCGACGTAGAGCCCAACACACGTCCCGACGTAGAGCCCAACACACGTCCCGACGTAGAGCCCAACACACGTCCCGACGTAGAGCCCAACACACGTCCCGACGTAGAGCACAACACACGTCCCGACGTAGAGCCCAACACACATCCCGACGTAGAGCTGAAAGTAAGCTAAATCCTGAGGTAGAGCCCAACACACGTCCCCACGTAGAGCTGAAAGTAAGCTAAATCCTGAGGTAGAGCCCAACACACGTCCCCACGTAGAGCTGAAAGTAAGCTAAATCCTGAGGTAGAGCCCAACACACGTCCCGACGTAGAGCCCAACACACGTCCCGACGTAGAGCCCAACACACGTCCCGACGTAGAGCCCAACACACGTCCCGACGCAGAGCCCAAAACACGTCCCGACGCAGAGCCCAAGACACGTCCCGACGTAGAGCCCAAGACACGTCCCGACGCAGAGCCCAACACACGTTCCGACGCAGAGCCCAACACAAGTTCCGATGTAGCGCTGAAAGTAAGCGAAATCGTGATGTAGAGCCCAACACACGTCCCGACGCACAGCCCAACACACGTCCCGACGTAGAGCTGAAAGTAAGCTAAATCCTGAGGTAGAGCCCAACACACGGCCCGACGCAGAGCGGAAAGTAAGCTAAATCCTGAGGTAGAGCCCAACACGCGTCCCGACGCAGAGCGGAAAGTAAGCTAAATCCTGAGGTAGAGCCCAACACGCGTCCCGACGCAGAGCGGAAAGTAAGCTAAATCCCGACGCAGAGCCAACACACGTCCCGACGCAGAGCCCAACACACGTCCCGACGCAGAGCTGGAAGTAAGCTAAATCCCGACGTAGAGCCCAACACACGTCCCGACGTAGAGCTGAAAGTAAGCTAAATCCTGAGGTAGAGCCCAACACACGTCCCGACGTGGAGCCCCACACACGTCCCGACGTGGAGCCCCACACACGTCCCGACGTGGAGCCCCACACACGTCCCGACGTGGAGCCCCACACACGTCCCGACGTGGAGCCCCACAGACGTCCCGACGGGGAGCCCAACTCACGACCCGACGTAGAGCCCAACACACGTCCCGACGTAGAGCCCAACACACGTCCCGACGTAGAGCTGAAAGTAAGCTAAATCCTGATGTAGAGCCCAACACACGTCCCGACGCAGAGCCCAACACACGTCCCGACGTAGAGTCCAACACACGTCCCGACGCAGAGCTGAAAGTAAGGTAAATCCTGAGGTAGAGCCCAACACACGTCCCGACGTAGAGCCCAACACACGTCCCGACGTAGAGCCCAACACACGTCCCGACGTAGAGCCCAACATACGTCCCGACGTAGAGCCCAACACACGTCCCGACGTAGAGCCCAACACACGTCCCGACGTAGAGCTGAAAGTAAGCTAAACCCTGAGGTAGAGCCCCACGCACGTCCCGACGTAGAGCCCCACGCATGTCCCGACGTAGAGCCCCACGCACGTTCCGATGTAGAGCTGAAAGTAAGCTAAATCATGATGTAGAGCCCAACACACGTCCCGACGTAGAGCCCAACACACGTCCCGACGTAGAGCCCAACACACGTCCCGACGTAGAGCCCAACACACGTCCCGACCTAGAGCCCAACACACGTCCCGACCTAGAGCCGAACACACGTCCCGACGTAGAGCCCAACACACGTCCCGACGTAGAGCTGAAAGTAAGCTAAATCCTGACGTAGAGCCCAACACACGTCCCGACGCAGAGCGGAAAGTAAGCTAAATCCTGAGGTAGAGCCCAAAACACGTCCCGACGCAGAGCGGAAAGTAAGCTAAATCCTGAGGTAGAGCCCAACACACGTCCCGACGCAGAGCGGAAAGTAAGCTAAATCCTGAGGTAGAGCCCAACACACGTCCCCACGTAGAGCTGAAAGTAAGCTAAATCCTGAGGTAGAGCCCAACGCACGTCCCGACGTAAAGTCCAACACACGTCCCGACGTAGAGTCCAACACACGTCCCGACGTAGAGCTGGAAGTAAGCTAAATCCCGACGTAGAGCCCAACACACGTCCCGACGTAGAGCTGAAAGTAAGATAAATCCTGAGGTAGAGCCCCACACACGTCCCGACGTGGAGCCCCACACACGTCCCGACGTGGAGCCCCACACACGTCCCGACGTGGAGCCCCACACATGTCCCGACGTGGAGCCCCACACACGTCCCGACGTGGAGCCCCACACACGTCCCGACGTGGAGCCCCACACACGTCCCGACGTGGAGTCCAACACACGACCCGACGTAGAGCCCCACACACGTCCCGACGTAGAGCCCAACACACGTCCCGACGCAGAGCCCAACACACGTCCCGACGTAGAGCCCAACACACGTCCCGACGCAGAGCTGAAAGTAAGGTAAATCCTGAGGTAGAGCCCAACACACGTCCCGACGTAGAGCCCAACACACGTCCCGACGTAGAGCCCAACACACGTCCCGACGTAGAGCCCAACACACGTCCCGACGTAGAGCCCAACACACGTCCCGACGTAGACCTGAAAGTAAGCTAAATCCTGAGGTAGAGCCCAACGCACGACCCGACGTAGAGCGGAAAGGAAGCTAAATCCTGAGGTAGAGTCCAACACACGTCCCGACGTAGAGTCCAACACACGTCCCGACGTAGAGTCCAACACACGTCCCGACGTAGAGCTGGAAGTAAGCTAAATCCCGACGTAGAGTCCAACACACGTCCCGACGTAGAGCTGGAAGTAAGCTAAATCCCAACGTAGAGCCCAACACACGTCCCGACGTAGAGCCCAACACACGTCCCGACGTAGAGCCCAACACACGTCCCGACGTAGAGCCCAACACACGTCCCGACGTAGAGCCCAACACACGTCCCGACGTAGAGCGGAAAGTAAGCTAAATCCTGAGGTAGAGCCCAACACATGTCCCGACGCAGAGCGGAAAGTAAGCTAAACCCTGAGGTAGAGCCCAACACACGTCCCGACGTAGAGCTGAAAGTAAGCTAAATCCTGATTTAGAGCCCAACACACGTCCCGACGTAGAGCCCAACACACGTCCCGACGTAGAGCTGAATGTAAGCTAAATCCCGACGTAGAGCCCAACACACGTCCCGACGTACAGCCCAACACACGTCCCTACGTACAGCCCAACACACGTCCCGACGTACAGCCCAACACACGTCCCTACGTACAGCCCAACACACGTCCCGACGTACAGCCCAACACACGTCCCAATGTAGAGCTGAAAGTAAGTTAAATCCTGAGGTAGAGCCCAACACACGTCCCGACGCAGAGCGGAAAGTAAGCTAAATCCTGAGGTAGAGCCCAACACACGTCCCGACGTAGAGCCCAACACACGTCCCGACGCAGAGCCAAACACACGTCCCGACGCAGAGCCAAACACACGTCCCGACGCAGAGCCAAACACACGTCCCGACGTAGAGCCAAACACACGTCCCGACGCAGAGGCAAACACACGTCCCGACGAAGAGCCAAACACACGTCCCGACGTAGAGCCCAACACACCTCCCGACGTAGAGCTGAAAGTAAGCTAAATCCTGATGTAGAGCCCAACACAGGTCCCGACGCAGAGCCCAACACACGTCCCGACGTAGAGCCCAACACACGTCCCGACGCAGAGCGGAAAGTAAGCTAAATCCTGAGGTAGAGCCCAACACACGTCCCGACGCAGAGCGGAAAGTAAGCTAAATCCTGAGGTAGAGCCCAACACACGTCCCGACGCAGAGCGGAAAGTAAGCTAAATCCTGAGGTAGAGCCCAACACACGTCCCCACGTAGAGCTGAAAGTAAGCTAAATCCTGAGGTAGAGCCCAACGCACGTCCCGACGTAAAGTCCAACACACGTCCCGACGTAGAGTCCAACACACGTCCCGACGTAGAGCTGGAAGTAAGCTAAATCCCGACGTAGAGCCCAACACACGTCCCGACGTAGAGCTGAAAGTAAGATAAATCCTGAGGTAGAGCCCAAAGCACGTCCCGACGTAAAGTCCAACACACGTCCCGACGTAGAGCCCAACACACGTCCCGACGCAGAGCGGAAAGTAAGCTAAATCCTGAGGTAGAGCCCAACACACGTCCCGACGCACAGCGGAAAGTAAGCTAAATCCTGAGGTAGAGCCCAACACACGTCCCGACGCAGAGCGGAAAGTAAGCTAAATCCTGAGTTAGAGCCCAACACACGTCCCGTCGCAGAGCTGAAAGTAAGCTAAATCCTGAGGTAGAGCCCAACACACGTCCCCACGTAGAGCGGAAAGTAAGCTAAATCCTGAGGTAGAGCCCAACACACGTCCCGATGTAGAGCCCAACACACGTCCCGACGCAGAGCCAAACACACGTCCCGAGGCAGAGCCAAACACACGTCCCGACGTAGAGCCCAACACACGTCCCGACGTAGAGCTGAAAGTAAGCTAAATCCTGATGTAGAGCCCAACACACGTCCCGACGCAGAGCCCAACACACGTCCCGACGTAGAGCCCAACACACATCCCGACGCAGAGCGGAAAGTAAGCTAAATCCTGAGGTAGAGCCCAAAACAAGTCCCGACGCAGAGCGAAAAGTAAGCTAAATCCTGAGGTAGAGCCCAATACACGTCCCGATGTAGAGCCCAACACACGTCCCGACGTAGACCTGAAAGTAAGCTAAATCCTGAGGTAGAGCCCAACGCACGTCCCGACGCAGAGCGCAACACACGTCCCGACGTAGAGCCCCACACACGTCCCGACGTAGAGCCCCACACACGTCCCGACGTAGAGCCCCACACACGTCCCGACGCAGAGCCCCACACACGTCCCGACGCAGAGCCCCACACACGTCCCGACGCAGAGCCCCACACACGTCCCGACGCAGAGCCCCACACACGTCCCAACGCAGAGCCCAACACACGTCCCGACGCAGAGCCCAACACACGTCCCGACGCAGAGCCAAACACACGTCCCGACGTAGAGCCCAACACACGTTCCGATGTAGAGCTGAAAGTAAGCTAAATCCTGATGTAGAGCCCAACACACGTCCCGACGCAGAGCCCAACACACGTCCCGACGTAGAGCCCAACACACGTTCCGATGTAGAGCTGAAAGTAAGCTAAATCCTGATGTAGAGCCCAACACACGTCCCGACGCAGAGCCCAACACACGTCCCGACGTAGAGCCCAACACACGTATCGACGTAGAGCCCAACACACGTCCCGACGTAGAGCCCAACTCACGTCCCGACGTAGAGCCCAACTCACGTCCCGACGTAGAGCCCAACGCACGTCCCGACGTAGAGCCCAACGCACGTCCCGACGTAGAGCCCAACGCACGTCCCGACGTAGAGCCCAACGCACGTCCCGACGTAGAGCCCAACGCACGTCCCGACGTAGAGCTGAAAGTAAGCTAAATCCTGATGTAGAGCCCAACACACGTCCCGACGTAGAGCCCAACACACGTCCCGACGTAGAGCCCAACACACGTCTCGACGTAGAGCCCAACACACGTCCCGACGTAGAGCCCAACACACGTCCCGACGTAGAGCCCAACACACGTCCCGACGTAGAGCCCAACACACGTCCCGACGAAGAGCCCAACACACGTCCCGACGAAGAGCCCAACACACGTCCCGACGTAGAGCCCAACACACGTCCCGACGCAGAGCCCAACACACGTCCCGACGCAGAGCCCAACACACGTCCCGACGCAGAGCCCAACACACGTTCCGTCGTAGAGCCCAACACACGTCCCGACGTAGAGCTGAAAGTAAGCTAAATCCTGACAAAGAGCCCAACGCAGGTCGCGACGTAGAGCCCAACGCAGGTCGCGACGTAGAGCCCAACGCAGGTCCCGACGTAGAGCCCAACGCAGGTCCCGACGTAGAGCCCAACGCAGGTCCCGACGTAGAGCCCAACGCACGTCCCGACGTAGAGCCCAACGCACGTCCCGACGTAGAGCCCAACGCACGTCCCGACGTAGAGCCCAACGCACGTCCCGACGTAGAGCCCAACGCACGTCCCGACGTAGAGCTGAAAGTAAGCTAAATCCTGATGTCGAGCCCAACACACATCCCCTCATAGAGCTGAAAGTAAGCTAAATCCTGAGGTAGAGCCCAACGCACGTCCCGACGTAGAGCCCAACGCACGTCCCGACGTAGAGCCCAACGCAGGTCCCGACGTAGAGCCCAACGCACGTCCCGACGTAGAGCCCAACGCACGTCCCGACGTAGAGCCCAACGCACGTCCCGACGTAGAGCCCAACGCACGTCCCGACGCAGAGCCCAACGCACGTCCCGACGTAGAGCTGAAAGTAAGCTAAATCCTGATGTAGAGCCCAAAACACGTCCCGACGTAGAGCCCAACACACGTCCCGACGTAGAGCCCAACACACGTCCCGACGTAGAGCCCAACACACGTCCCGACGTAGAGCTGAAAGTAAGCTAAATCCTGATGTACAGCCCAACGCACGTCCCGACGTAGAGCCCAACGCACGTCCCGACGTAGAGCCCAACGCACGTCCCGACGTAGAGCCCAACGCACGTCCCGACGTAGAGCTGAAAGTAAGCTAAATCCTGATGTAGAGCCCAACACAAGTCCCGACGCAGAGCGGAAAGTAAGCTAAATCCTGAGGTAGAGCCCAACGCACGTCCCGACGCAGAGCTGAAAGTAAGCTAAATCCTGAGGCAGAGCCCAACGCACGTCCCCACGTAGAGCTGAAAGTAAGCTAAATCCTGAGGTAGAGCCCAACGCACGTCCCGACGTAGAGTCCAACACACGTCCCGACGTAGAGTCCAACACACGTCCCGACGTAGAGTCCAACACACGTCCCGACGTAGAGTCCAACACACGTCCCGACGTAGAGCTGGAAGTAAGCTAAATCCCGACGTAGAGCCCAACACACGTCCCGACGTAGAGCTGAAAGTAAGCTAAATGCTGAGGTAGAGCCCCACACACGTCCCGACGTAGAGCTGAAAGTAATCTAAATCCTGAGGTAGAGCCCAACGCACGTCCCGACGTAAAGTCCAACACACGTCCCGACGTAGAGTCCAACACACGTCCCGACGTAGAGCTGGAAGTAAGCTAAATCCCGACGTAGAGCCCAACACACGTCCCGACGTAGAGCTGAAAGTAAGCTAAATCCTGAGGTAGAGCCCCACACACGTCCCGACGTACAGCCCAACACACGTCCCGACGTGGAGCCCCACACACGTCCCGACGTGGAGCCCCACACACGTCCCGACGTGGAGCCCCACACACGTCCCGACGTGGAGCCCAACACACGTCACGACGTGGAGCCCAACACACGTCCCGACGTAGAGCTGAAAGTAACCTAAATGCTGATGTAGAGCCCAACACACGTCCCGACGCAGAGCCCAACACACGTCCCGACGCAGAGCCCAACACACGTCCCGACGTAGAGCCCAACACTCGTCCCGACGTAGAGCCCAACACTCGTCCCGACGCAGAGCTGAAAGTAAGCTAAATCCTGAGGTAGAGCCCAACACACGTCCCGACGTAGAGCCCAACACACGTCCCGACGTAGAGCCCAACACACGTCCCGACGTAGAGTCCAACACACGTCCCGACGTAGAGTCCAACACACGTCCCGACGTAGAGTCCAACACACGTCCCGACGTAGAGTCCAACACACGTCCCGACGTAGAGCTGAAAGTAAGCTAAATCCCGACGTAGAGCCCAACACACGTCCCGACGTAGAGTCCAACACACGTCCCGACGTAGATCTGGAAGTAAGCTAAATCCCGACGTAGAGCCCAACACACGTCCCGACGTAGAGCCCAACACACGTCCCGACGTAGAGCTGAAAGTAAGCTAAATCCTGAGGTAGAGCCCAACACACGTCCCGACGTAGAGCCCAACACACGTCCCGACGTAGAGCCCAACACACGTCCCGACGTAGAGCCCAACACACGTCCCGACGTAGAGCCCAACACACGTCCCGACGTAGAGCCCAACACACGTCCCGACGTAGAGCTGAAAGTAAGCTAAATCCTGAGGTAGAGCCCAACACACGTCCCGACGTAGAGCTGAAAGTAAGCTAAATCCTGAGGTAGAGCCCAACACACGTCCCCACGTAGAGCTGAAAGTAAGCTAAATCCTGAGGTAGAGCCCAACACATGTCCCCACGTAGAGCTGAAAGTAAGCTAAATCCTGAGGTAGAGCCCAACACAGGTCCCCACGTAGAGCTGAAAGTAAGCTAAATCCTGAGGTAGAGCCCAACACACGTCCCCACGTAGAGCCCAACACACGTCCCGACGTAGAGCCCAACACACGTCCCGACGTAGAGCCCAACACACGTCCCGACGTAGAGCCCAACACACGTCCCGACGTAGAGCTGAAAGTAACCTAAATCCTGATGTAGAGCCCAACGCACGTCCCGACGTAGAGCGCAACGCACGTCCCGACGTAGAGCCCAACGCACGTCCCGACGTAGAGCCCAACGCACGTCCCGACGTAGAGCCCAACGCACGTCCCGACGTAGAGCCCAACGCAGGTCCCGACGTAGAGCCCAACGCACGTCCCGACGTAGAGCTGAAAGTAAGCTAAATCCTGAGGTAGAGCCCAACACAAGTCCCGACGCAGAGCGGAAAGTAAGCTAAATCCTGAGGTAGAGCCCAACACACGTCCCGACGCAGAGCGGAAAGTAAGCTAAATCCTGAGGTAGAGCCCAACGCACGTCCCGACGTAAAGTCCAACACACGTCCCGACGTAGAGTCCAACACACGTCCCGACGTAGAGCTGGAAGTAAGCTAAATCCCGACGTAGAGCCCAACAAACGTCCCGACGTAGAGCTGAAAGTAAGCTAAATCCTGAGGTAGAGCCCCACACACGTCCCGACGTGGAGCCCCACACACGTCCCGACGTGGAGCCCCACACACGTCCCGACGTGGAGCCCCACACACGTCCCGACGTGGAGCCCCACACACGTCCCGACGTGGAGCCCAACACACGTCACGACGTAGAGCCCAACACTCGTCCCGACGTGGAGCCCAACACACGTCACAACGTAGAGCCCAACACTCGTCCCGACGTGGAGCCCAACACACGTCCCGACGTAGAGCTGAAAGTAAGCTAAATCCTGATGTAGACCCAACACACGTCCCGACGCAGAGCCCAACACACGTCCCGACGCAGAGTCCAACACACGTCCCGACGTAGAGCCCAACACACGTCCCGACGCAGAGCTGAAAGTAAGCTAAATCCTGAGGTAGAGCCCAACACAAGTCCCGACGTAGAGCCCAACACACGTCCCGACCTAGAGCCCAACGCACGTCCCGACGTAGACCTGAAAGTAAGCTAAATCCTGAGGTAGAGCCCAACGCACGACCCGACGGAGAGCGGAAAGGAAGCTAAATCCTGAGGTAGAGTCCAACACACGTCCCGACGTAGAGTCCAACACACGTCCCGACGTAGAGTCCAACACACGTCCCGACGTAGAGCTGGAAGTAAGCTAAATCCCGACGTAGAGCCCAACACACGTCCCGACGTAGAGTCCAACACACGTCCCGACGTAGAGCTGGAAGTAAGCTAAATCCCGACGTAGAGCCCAACACACGTCCCGACGTAGAGCCCAACACACGTCCCGACGTAGAGCCCAACACACGTCCTGACGTAGAGCCCAACACACGTCCCGACGTAAAGCCCAACACACGTCCCGACGTAGAGCCCAACACACGTCCCGACGTAGAGCGGAAAGTAAGCTAAATCCTGAGGTAGAGCCCAACACACGTCCCGACGCAGAGCGGAAAGTAAGCTAAATCCTGAGGTAGAGCCCAACACACGTCCCGACGCAGAGCGGAAAGTAAGCTAAATCCTGAGGTAGAGCCCAACACACGTCCCGACGCAGAGCGGAAAGTAAGCTAAATCCTGAGTTAGAGCCCAACACACGTCCCGACGCAGAGCTGAAAGTAAGTTAAATCCTGAGGTAGAGCCCAACACACGTCCCGACGCAGAGCGGAAAGTAAGCTAAATCCTGAGGTAGAGCCCAACACACGTCCCCACGTAGAGCTGAAAGTAAGCTAAACCCTGAGGTAGAGCCCAACACACGTCCCGACGTAGAGCCCAACACACGTCCCGACGTAGAGCCCAACACACGTCCCGACGTAGAGCCCAACACACGTCCCGACGTAGAGCCCAACACACGTCCCGACGTAGAGCCCAACACACGTCCCGACGTAGAGCCCAACACACGTCCCGACGTAGAGCCCAACACACGTCCCGACGTAGAGCCCAACACACGTCCCGATGTAGAGCTGAAAGTAAGCTAAATCCTGAGGTAGAGCCCAACACACGTCCCCACGTAGAGCTGAAAGTAAGCTAAATCCTGAGGTAGAGCCCAACACACGTCCCCACGTAGAGCTGAAAGTAAGCTAAATCCTGAGGTAGAGCCCAACACACGTCCCGACGCAGAGCCAAACACACGTCCCGAGGCAGAGCCAAACACATGTCCCGACGTAGAGCCCAACACACGTCCCAACGTAGAGCCCAACACACGTCCCGACGTAGAGCTGAAAGTAAGCTAAATCCTGATGTAGAGCCCAACACACGTCCCGACGCAGAGCCCAACACACGTCCCGACGTAGAGCCCAACACACGTCCCGACGCAGAGCGGAAAGTAAGCTAAATCCTGAGGTAGAGCCCAAAACACGTCCCGACGCAGAGCGGAAAGAAAGCTAAATCCTGAGGTAGAGCCCAAAACACGTCCCGATGTAGAGCCCAACACACGTCCCGACGTAGACCTGAAAGTAAGCTAAATCCTGAGGTAGAGCCCAACGCACGTCCCGACGCAGAGCGCAACACACGTCCCGACGTAGAGCCCCACACACGTCCCGACGTAGAGCCCCACACACGTCCCGACGTAGAGCCCCACACACGTCCCGACGTAGAGCCCCACACAAGTCCCGACGTAGAGCCCCACACACGTCCCGACGTAGAGCCCCACACACGTCCCGACGCAGAGCCCCACACACGTCCCGACGCAGAGCCCCACACACGTCCCGACGCAGAGCCCAACACACGTCCCGACGCAGAGCCCAACACACGTCCCGACGCAGAGGCAAACACACGTCCCGACGTAGAGCCCAACACACGTTCCGATGTAGAGCTGAAAGTAAGCTAAATCATGATGTAGAGCCCAACACACGTCCCGACGCAGAGCCCAACACACGTCCCGACGTAGAGCCCAACACACGTCCCGACGCAGAGCGGAAAGTAGGCTAAATCCTGAGGTAGAGCCCAACACACGTCCCGACGCAGAGCGGAAAGTAAGCTAAATCCTGAGGTAGAGCCCAACACGCGTCCCGACGTAGACCTGAAAGTAAGCTAAATCCTGATGTAGAGCCCAACACGCGTCCCGACGTAGAGCCCAACACGCGTCCCGACGTAGAGCCCAACACGCGTCCCGACGTAGAGCCCAACACGCGTCCCGACGTAGAGCCCAACACGCGTCCCGACGTAGAGCCGGAAGTAAGCTAAATCCCGACGTAGAGCCGGAAGTAAGCTAAATCCCGACGTAGAGCCGGAAGTAAGCTAAATCCCGACGTAGAGCCGGAAGTAAGCTAAATCCCGACGTAGAGCCGGAAGTAAGCTAAATCCCGACGTAGAGCCCAACACGCGTCCCGACGTAGAGCCCAACACGCGTCCCGACGTAGAGCCCAACACGCGTCCCGACGTAGAGCCGGAAGTAAGCTAAATCCCGACGTAGAGCCGGAAGTAAGCTAAATCCCGACGTAGAGCCGGAAGTAAGCTAAATCCCGACGTAGAGCCGGAAGTAAGCTAAATCCCGACGTAGAGCCGGAAGTAAGCTAAATCCCGACGTAGAGCCCAACACGCGTCCCGACGTAGAGCCCAACACGCGTCCCGACGTAGAGCCCAACACGCGTCCCGACGTAGAGCCCAACACGCGTCGCGACGTAGAGCCCAACACGCGTCCCGACGTAGAGCCCAACACGCGTCCCGACGTAGAGCCGGAAGTAAGCTAAATCCCGACGTAGAGCCGGAAGTAAGCTAAATCCCGACGTAGAGCCGGAAGTAAGCTAAATCCCGACGTAGAGCCGGAAGTAAGCTAAATCCCGACGTAGAGCCGGAAGTAAGCTAAATCCCGACGTAGAGCCGGAAGTAAGCTAAATCCCGACGCAGAGCCCAACACACGTCCCGACGCAGAGCCCAACACACGTCCCGACGCAGAGCACACCACACGTCCCGACGCAGAGCCCACCACGCGTCCCGACGTAGAGCCCAACACGCGTCCCGACGTAGAGCCCAACACGCGTCCCGACGTAGAGCCGGAAGTAAGCTAAATCCCGACGTAGAGCCGGAAGTAAGCTAAATCCCGACGTAGAGCCGGAAGTAAGCTAAATCCCGACGTAGAGCCGGAAGTAAGCTAAATCCCGACGTAGAGCCGGAAGTAAGCTAAATCCCGACGTAGAGCCGGAAGTAAGCTAAATCCCGACGTAGAGCTGGAAGTAAGCTAAATCCTGAGGTAGAGCCCAACACATGTCCCGACGCAGAGCCCAACACACGTCCCGACGTAGAGCCCCACACACGTCCCGACGCAGAGCCCCACACACGTCCCGACGCAGAGCCCCACACACGTCCCGACGCAGAGCCCCACACACGTCCCGACGCAGAGCCCAACACACGTCCCGACGTAGAGCCCAACACACGTCCCGACGCAGAGCGGAAAGTAGGCTAAATCCTGAGGTAGAGCCCAACACACGTCCCGACGCAGAGCTGAAAGTAAGCTAAATCCTGATTTAGAGCCCAACACACGTCCCGACGTAGAGCCCAACACACGTCCCGACGTAGAGCCCAACACACGTCCCGACGTAGAGCTGAATGTAAGCTAAATCCCGACGTAGAGCCCAACACACGTCCCGACGTACAGCCCAACACACGTCCCGACGTACAGCCCAACACACGTCCCGACGTACAGCCCAACACACGTCCCGACGTACAGCCCAACACACGTCCCGACGTACAGCCCAACACACGTCCCGACGTACAGCCCAACACACGTCCCGACGTAGAGCCCAACACACGTCCCGACGTAGAGCCCAACACACGTCCCGACGTAGAGCCCAACACACGTCCCGACGTAGAGCCCAACACACGTCCCGACCTAGAGCCCAACACACGTCCCGACCTAGAGCCCAACACACGTCCCGACCTAGAGCTGAAAGTAAGCTAAATCCTGAGGTAGAGCCCAACACACGTCCCGACGCAGAGCCCAACACACGTCCCGACGTAGAGCCCAACACACGTCCCGACGTAGAGCCCAACACACGTCCCGACGTAGAGCCCAACACACGTCCCGACCTAGAGCCCAACACACGTCGCGACCTAGAGCCCAACACACGTCGCGACCTAGAGCCCAACACACGTCGCGACCTAGAGCCCAACACACGTCCCGACGTAGAGCTGAAAGTAAGCTAAATCCTGAGGTAGAGCCCAACACACGTCCCGACGTAGAGCCCAACACACGTCCCGACGTAGAGCCCAACACACGTCCCGACGTAGAGCCCAACACACGTCCCAACCTAGAGCCCAACACACGTCCCGACGTAGAGCGGAAAGTAAGCTAAATCCTGAGGTAGAGCCCAACACACGTCCCGACGCAGAGCGGAAAGTAAGCTAAATCCTGAGGTAGAGCCCAAAACACGTCCCGACGCAGAGCGGAAAGTAAGCTAAATCCTGAGGTAGAGCCCAAAACACGTCCCGACGCAGAGCGGAAAGTAAGCTAAATCCTGAGGTAGAGCCCAACACACGTCCCGATGTAGAGCCCAACACACGTCCCGACGTAGACCTGAAAGTAAGCTAAATCCTGAGGTAGAGCCCAACGCACGTCCCCACGCAGAGCGCAACACATATCCCGACGTAGAGCCCCACACACGTCCCAGCGTAGAGCCTCACACACGTCCCGACGTAGAGCCCCACACACGTCCCGACGTAGAGCCCCACACACGTCCCGACGTAGAGCCCCACACACGTCCCGACGTAGAGCCCCACACACGTCCCGACGCAGAGCCCCACACACGTCCCGACGCAGAGCCCCACACACGTCCCGACGCAGAGCCCCACACACGTCCCGACGTAGAGCCCCACACACGTCCCGACGCAGAGCCCCACACACGTCCCGACGCAGAGCCCCACACACGTCCCGACGCAGAGCCCCACACACGTCCCGACGCAGAGCCAAACACACGTCCCGACGTAGAGCCCAACACACGTTCCGATGTAGAGCTGAAAGTAAGCTAAATCATGATGTAGAGCCCAACACACGTCCCGACGCAGAGCCCAACACACGTCCCGACGTAGAGCCCAACACACGTCCCGACGTAGAGCCCAACACACGTCCCGACGCAGAGCGGAAAGTAGGCTTAATCCTGAGGTAGAGCCCAACACACGTCCCGACGTAGAGCCCAACACACGTCCCGACGCAGAGCCCAACACACGTCCCGACGCAGAGCCCAACACACGTCCCGACGTAGAGCCCAACACACGTCCCGACGTAGAGCCCAACACATGTCCCGACGTAGAGCTGAAAGTAAGCTAAATCCTGATTTAGAGCCCAACACACGTCCCGACGTAGAGCCCAACACACGTCCCGACGTAGAGCTGAATGTAAGCTAAATCCCGACGTAGAGCCCAACACACGTCCCGACGGAGAGCCCAACACACGTCCCGACGTACAGCCCAACACACGTCCCGACGTAGAGCCCAACACACGTCCCGACGTAGAGCCCAACACATGTCCCGACGTAGAGCTGAAAGTAAGCTAAATCCTGATTTAGAGCCCAACACACGTCCCGACGTAGAGCCCAACACACGTCCCGACGTAGAGCTGAATGTAAGCTAAATCCCGACGTAGAGCCCAACACACGTCCCGACGGAGAGCCCAACACACGTCCCGACGTACAGCCCAACACACGTCCCGACGTACAGCCCAACACACGTCCCGACGTAGAGCCCAACACACGTCCCGACGTAGAGCCCAACACACGTCCCGACGTAGAGCCCAACACACGTCCCGACGTAGAGCCCAACACACGTCCCGACCTAGAGCCCAACACACGTCCCGACCTAGAGCCCAACACACGTCCCGACCTAGAGCCCAACACACGTCCCGACCTAGAGCCCAACACACGTCCCGACCTAGAGCTGAAAGTAAGCTAAATCCTGAGGTAGAGCCCAACACACGTCCCGACGCAGAGCCCAACACACGTCCCGACGTAGAGCCCAACACACGTCCCGACGTAGAGCCCAACACACGTCCCGACGTAGAGCCCAACACACGTCCCGACCTAGAGCCCAACACACGTCGCGACCTAGAGCCCAACACACGTCGCGACCTAGAGCCCAACACACGTCGCGACCTAGAGCCCAACACACGTCCCGACGTAGAGCTGAAAGTAAGCTAAATCCTGAGGTAGAGCCCAACACACGTCCCGACGTAGAGCCCAACACACGTCCCGACGTAGAGCCCAACACACGTCCCGACGTAGAGCCCAACACACGTCCCGACGTAGAGCCCAACACACGTCCCGACCTAGAGCCCAACACACGTCCCGACCTAGAGCCCAACACACGTCCCGACGTAGAGCGGAAAGTAAGCTAAATCCTGAGGTAGAGCCCAACACACGTCCCGACGCAGAGCGGAAAGTAAGCTAAATCCTGAGGTAGAGCCCAAAACACGTCCCGACGCAGAGCGGAAAGTAAGCTAAATCCTGAGGTAGAGCCCAAAACACGTCCCGACGCAGAGCGGAAAGTAAGCTAAATCCTGAGGTAGAGCCCAACACACGTCCCGATGTAGAGCCCAACACACGTCCCGACGTAGACCTGAAAGTAAGCTAAATCCTGACGTAGAGCCCAACGCACGTCCCCACGCAGAGCGCAACACATATCCCGACGTAGAGCCCCACACACGTCCCAGCGTAGAGCCTCACACACGTCCCGACGTAGAGCCCCACACACGTTTCGACGTAGAGCCCCACACACGTCCCGACGTAGAGCCCCACACACGTCCCGACGTAGAGCCCCACACACGTCCCGACGTAGAGCCCCACACACGTCCCGACGCAGAGCCCCACACACGTCCCGACGCAGAGCCCCACACACGTCCCGACGCAGAGCCCCACACACGTCCCGACGCAGAGCCCCACACACGTCCCGACGCAGAGCCCCACACACGTCCCGACGCAGAGCCCCACACACGTCCCGACGCAGAGCCCCACACACGTCCCGACGCAGAGCCAAACACACGTCCCGACGTAGAGCCCAACACACGTTCCGATGTAGAGCTGAAAGTAAGCTAAATCATGATGTAGAGCCCAACACACGTCCCGACGCAGAGCCCAACACACGTCCCGACGTAGAGCCCAACACACGTCCCGACGTAGAGCCCAACACACGTCCCGACGCAGAGCGGAAAGTAGGCTTAATCCTGAGGTAGAGCCCAACACATGTCCCGACGCAGAGCGGAAAGTAGGCTAAATCCTGAGGTAGAGCCCAACACACGTCCCCACGTAGAGCTGAAAGTAAGCTAAACCCTGAGGTAGAGCCCAACACACGTCCCGACCTAGAGCCCAACACACGTCCCGACCTGGAGCCCAACACACGTCCCGACGTAGAGCCCAACACACGTCCCGACGTAGAGCCCAACACACGTCCCGACGTAGAGCCCAACACACGTCCCGACGTAGAGCCCAACACACGTCCCGACGTAGAGCCCAACACACGTCCCGACCTAGAGCCCAACACACGTCCCGACCTAGAGCCCAACACACGTCCCGACCTAGAGCCCAACACACGTCCCGACCTAGAGCCCAACACACGTCCCGACGCAGAGCGGAAAGTAAGCTAAATCCTGAGGTAGAGCCCAACACACGTCCCCACGTAGAGCCCAACACACATCCCGACGTAGAGCCCAACGCACGTCCCGACGTAGAGCCCAACGCACGTCCCGACGTAGAGCCCAACGCACGTCCCGACGTAGAGCCCAACGCACGTCCCGACGTAGAGCCCAACGCACGTCCCGACGTAGAGCCCAACGCACGTCCCGACGTAGAGCCCAACGCACATCCCGACGTAGAGCCCAAAGTAAGCTAAATCCTGATGTAGAGCCCAACGCAGGTCCCGACGTAGAGCCCAACGCAGGTCCCGACGTAGAGCCCAACGCACGTCCCGACGTAGAGCCCAACGCACGTCCCGACGTAGAGCCCAACGCACGTCCCGACCTAGAGCCCAACGCACGTCCCGACGCAGAGCTGAAAGTAAGCTAAATCCCGACGTAGAGCCCAACGCACGTCCCGACGTAGAGCCCAACGCACGTCCCGACGTAGAGCCCAACGCACGTCCCGACGTAGAGCCCAACGCACGTCCCGACGTAGAGCTTAAAGTAAGCTAAATCCCGACGTAGAGCCCAACGCACGTCCCGACGTAGAGCCCAACGCACGTCCCGACGTAGAGCCCAACGCACGTCCCGACGTAGAGCCCAACGCACGTCCCGACGTAGAGCCCAACGCACGTCCCGACGTAGAGCTGAAAGTAAGCTAAATCCTGATGTAGAGCCCAACGCAGGTCCCGACGTAGAGCCCAACGCAGGTCCCGACGTAGAGCCCAACGCACGTCCCGACGTAGAGCCCAACGCAGGTCCCGACGTAGAGCCCAACGCACGTCCCGACGTAGAGCCCAACGCACGTCCCGACGTAGAGCCCAACGCACGTCCCGACGTAGAGCCCAACGCACGTCCCGACGTAGAGCCCAACGCACGTCCCGACGTAGAGCTGAAAGTAAGCTAAATCCTGATGTAGAGCCCAACGCAGGTCCCGACGTAGAGCCCAACGCACGTCCCGACGTAGAGCCCAACGCACGTCCCGACGCAGAGCCCAACGCACGTCCCGACGTAGAGCTGAAAGTAAGCTAACTCTCGACGTAGAGCTGAAAGTAAGCTAACTCCCGACGTAGAGCCCAACGCACGTCCCGACGCAGAGCCCAACGCACGTCCCGACGTAGAGCTGAAAGTAAGCTAACTCTCGACGTAGAGCTGAAAGTAAGCTAACTCCCGACGCAGAGCCCCACACACGTCCCGACGCAGAGCCAAACACACGTCCCGACGTAGAGCCCAACACACGTTCCGATGTAGAGCTGAAAGTAAGCTAAATCATGATGTAGAGCCCAACACACGTCCCGACGCAGAGCCCAACACACGTCCCGACGTAGAGCCCAACACACGTCCCGACGTAGAGCCCAACACACGTCCCGACGCAGAGCGGAAAGTAGGCTTAATCCTGAGGTAGAGCCCAACACATGTCCCGACGCAGAGCGGAAAGTAGGCTAAATCCTGAGGTAGAGCCCAACACACGTCCCCACGTAGAGCTGAAAGTAAGCTAAACCCTGAGGTAGAGCCCAACACACGTCCCGACCTAGAGCCCAACACACGTCCCGACCTGGAGCCCAACACACGTCCCGACGTAGAGCCCAACACACGTCCCGACGTAGAGCCCAACACACGTCCCGACGTAGAGCCCAACACACGTCCCGACGTAGAGCCCAACACACGTCCCGACGTAGAGCCCAACACACGTCCCGACGTAGAGCCCAACACACGTCCCGACCTAGAGCCCAACACACGTCCCGACCTAGAGCCCAACACACGTCCCGACCTAGAGCCCAACACACGTCCCGACCTAGAGCCCAACACACGTCCCGACGCAGAGCGGAAAGTAAGCTAAATCCTGAGGTAGAGCCCAACACACGTCCCCACGTAGAGCTGAAAGTAAGCTAAATCCTGAGGTAGAGCCCAACACACGTCCCGACCTAGAGCCCAACACACATCCCGACGTAGAGCCCAACGCACGTCCCGACGTAGAGCCCAACGCACGTCCCGACGTAGAGCCCAACGCACGTCCCGACGTAGAGCCCAACGCACGTCCCGACGTAGAGCCCAACGCACGTCCCGACGTAGAGCCCAACGCACGTCCCGACGTAGAGCCCAACGCACGTCCCGACGTAGAGCCCAACGCACATCCCGACGTAGAGCCCAAAGTAAGCTAAATCCTGATGTAGAGCCCAACGCAGGTCCCGACGTAGAGCCCAACGCAGTTCCCGACGTAGAGCCCAACGCACGTCCCGACGTAGAGCCCAACGCACGTCCCGACGTAGAGCCCAACGCACGTCCCGACCTAGAGCCCAACGCACGTCCCGACGCAGAGCTGAAAGTAAGCTAAATCCCGACGTAGAGCCCAACGCACGTCCCGACGTAGAGCCCAACGCACGTCCCGACGTAGAGCCCAACGCACGTCCCGACGTAGAGCCCAACGCACGTCCCGACGTAGAGCTTAAAGTAAGCTAAATCCCGACGTAGAGCCCAACGCACGTCCCGACGTAGAGCCCAACGCACGTCCCGACGTAGAGCCCAACGCACGTCCCGACGTAGAGCCCAACGCACGTCCCGACGTAGAGCCCAACGCACGTCCCGACGTAGAGCCCAACACACGTTCCGATGTAGAGCTGAAAGTAAGCTAAATCATGATGTAGAGCCCAACACACGTCCCGACACAGAGCCCAACACACGTCCCGACGTAGAGCCCAACACACGTCCCGACGCAGAGCGGAAAGTAGGCTTAATCCTGAGGTAGAGCCCAACACACGTCCCGACGCAGAGCGGAAAGTAAGCTAAATCCTGAGGTAGAGCCCAACACACGTCCCGACGCAGAGCGGAAAGTAAGCTAAATCCTGAGGTAGAGCCCAACACACGTCCCGACGCAGAGCGGAAAGTAAGCTAAACCCTGAGGTAGAGCCCAACACACGTCCCGACCTAGAGCCCAACACACGTCCCGACGTAGAGCCCAACACACGTCCCGACGCAGAGCCCAAATCACGTCCCGACGTAGAGCCCAACACACGTCCCGACGTAGAGCTGGAAGTAAGCTAAATCCCGACTTAGAGCTGGAAGTAAGCTAAATCCCGACGTAGAGCCCAACACACGTCCCGACGTAGAGCCCAACACACGTCCCGACGTAGAGGCCAACACACGTCCCGACGTAGAGCCCAACACACGTCCCGACGTAGAGCCCAACACACGTCCCGACGTAGAGCCCAACACACGTCCCGACGCAGAGCGGAAAGTAGGCTTAATCCTGAGGTAGAGCCCAACACACGTCCCCACGTAGAGCTGAAAGTAAGCTAAATCCTGAGGTAGAGCCCAACACACGTCCCGACCTAGAGCCCAACGCACGTCCCGACGTAGAGCCCAACGCACGTCCCGACGTAGAGCCCAACGCACGTCCCGACGTAGAGCCCAACGCACGTCCCGACGCAGAGCCCAACGCACGTCCCGACGTAGAGCTGAAAGTAAGCTAAATCCTGATGTAGAGCCCAACGCACGTCCCGACGTAGAGCCCAACGCACGTCCCGACGTAGAGCCCAACGCACGTCCCGACGTAGAGCCCAACGCACGTCCCGACGTAGAGCCCAACGCACGTCCCGACGTAGAGCCCAACGCACGTCCCGACGTAGAGCCCAAAGTAAGCTAAATCCTGATGTAGAGTCCAACGCAGGTCCCGACGTAGAGCCCAACGCAGGTCCCGACGTAGAGCTCAACGCACGTCCCGACGTAGAGCCCAACGCACGTCCCGACGTAGAGCCCAACGCACGTCCCGACCTAGAGCCCAACGCACGTCCCGACGCAGAGCTGAAAGTAAGCTAAATCCCGACGTAGAGCCCAACGCACGTCCCGAAGTAGAGCCCAACGCACGTCCCGACGTAGAGCCCAACGCACGTCCCGACGTAGAGCCCAACGCACGTCCCGACGTAGAGCCCAACGCACGTCCCGACGTAGAGCTTAAAGTAAGCTAAATCCCGACGTAGAGCCCAACGCACGTCCCGACGTAGAGCCCAACGCACGTCCCGACGTAGAGCCCAACGCACGTCCCGACGTAGAGCCCAACGCACGTCCCGACGTAGAGCCCAACGCACGTCCCGACGTAGAGCCCAACGCACGTCCCGACGTAGAGCCCAACGCAAGTCCCGACGTAGAGCTGAAAGTAAGCTAAATCCTGATGTAGAGCCCAACGCACGTCCCGACGTAGAGCCCAACGCACGTCCCGACGTAGAGCCCAACGCACGTCCCGACGTAGAGCCCAACGCACGTCCCGACGTAGAGCTGAAAGTAAGCTAAATCCTGATGTAGAGCCCAACGCACGTCCCGACGTAGAGCCCAACGCACGTCCCGACGTAGAGCCCAACGCACGTCCCGACGTAGAGCCCAACGCACGTCCCGACGTAGAGCTGAAAGTATGCTAAATCCTGATGTAGAGCCCAACGCAGGTCCCGACGTAGAGCCCAACGCACGTCCCGACGTAGAGCCCAACGCACGTCCCGACGCAGAGCCCAACGCACGTCCCGACGTAGAGCTGAAAGTAAGCTAACTCCCGACGTAGAGCTGAAAGTAAGCTAACTCCCGACGTAGAGCCCAACACACGTCCCGACGTAGAGCCCAACACACGTCCCGACGTAGAGCCCAACACACGTCCCGACGTAGAGCCCAACACACGTCCCGACGTAGAGCCCAACACACGTCCCGACGTAGAGCCCAACACACGTCCCGACGTAGAGCCCAACACACGTCCCGACGTAGAGCCCAACACAGGTCCCGACGTAGAGCCCAACACAGGTCCCGACGTAGAGCCCAACACACGTCCCGACGTAGAGCCCAACACACGTCCCGACGTAGAGCCCAACACACGTCCCGACGCAGAGCCCCACACACGTCCCGACGCAGAGCCCAACACACGTCCCGACGCACAGCCAAACACACGTCCCGACGTAGAGCCCGACACACGTTCCGATGTAGAGCTGAAAGTAAGCTAAATCATGATGTAGAGCCCAACACACGTCCCGACACAGAGCCCAACACACGTCCCGACGTAGAGCCCAACACACGTCCCGACGCAGAGCGGAAAGTAGGCTTAATCCTGAGGTAGAGCCCAACACATGTCCCGACGCAGAGCGGAAAGTAAGCTAAATCCTGAGGTAGAGCCCAACACACGTCCCGACGCAGAGCGGAAAGTAAGCTAAATCCTGAGGTAGAGCCCAACACACGTCCCGACGCAGAGCGGAAAGTAAACTAAACCCTGAGGTAGAGCCCAACACACGTCCCGACGTAGAGCCCAACACACGTCCCGACGTAGAGCCCAACACACGTCCCGACGTAGAGCCCAACACACGTCCCGACGTAGAGCCCAACACAGGTCCCGACGTAGAGCCCAACACAGGTCCCGACGTAGAGCCCAACACACGTCCCGACGTAGAGCCCAACACACGTCCCGACGTAGAGCCCAACACACGTCCCGACGCAGAGCCCCACACACGTCCCGACGCAGAGCCCAACACACGTCCCGACGCAGAGCCAAACACACGTCCCGACGTAGAGCCCAACACACGTCCCGACGTAGAGCTGGAAGTAAGCTAAATCCCGACTTAGAGCTGGAAGTAACCTAAATCCCGACGTAGAGCCCAACACACGTCCCGACGTAGAGCCCAACACACGTCCCGACGTAGAGCCCAACACACGTCCCGACGTAGAGCCCAACACACGTCCCGACGTAGAGCCCAACACACGTCCCGACCTAGAGCCCAACACACGTCCCGACCTAGAGCCCAACACACGTCCCGACCTAGAGCCCAACACACGTCCCGACCTAGAGCCCAACACACGTCCCGACCTAGAGCCCAACACACGTCCCGACGCAGAGCGGAAAGTAAGCTAAATCCTGAGGTAGAGCCCAACACACGTCCCCACGTAGAGCTGAAAGTAAGCTAAATCCTGAGGTAGAGCCCAACACACGTCCCGACCTAGAGCCCAACACACGTCCCGACGTAGAGCCCAACACACGTCCCGACGTAGAGCCCAACACACGTCCCGACGTAGAGCCCAACACACGTCCCGACGTAGAGCCCAACGCACGTCCCGACGTAGAGCCCAACGCACGTCCCGACGTAGAGCCCAACGCACGTCCCGACGTAGAGCCCAACGCACGTCCCGACCTAGAGCCCAACGCACGTCCCGACCTAGAGCCCAACACACGTCCCGACGCAGAGCGGAAAGTAAGCTAAATCCTGAGGTAGAGCCCAACACACGTCCCGATGTAGAGCCCAACACACGTCCCGATGTAGAGCCCAACACACGTCCCGATGTAGAGCCCAACACACGTCCCGATGTAGAGCCCAACACACGTCCCGATGTAGAGCCCAACACACGTCCCGACGTAGACCTGAAAGTAAGCTAAATCCTGAGGTAGAGCCCAACGCACGTCCCGACGCAGAGCGCAACACATGTCCCGACGTAGAGCCCCACACACGTCCCAGCGTAGAGCCCCACACACGTCCCGACGTAGAGCCCCACACACGTCCCGACGTAGAGCCCCACACACGTCCCGACGTAGAGCCCCACACACGTCCCGACGTAGAGCCCCACACACGTCCCGACGTAGAGCCCCACACACGTCCCGACGCAGAGCCCCACACACGTCCCGACGCAGAGCCCCACACACGTCCCGACGTAGAGCCCCACACACGTCCCGACGCAGAGCCCCACACACGTCCCGACGCAGAGCCCCACACACGTCCCGACGCAGAGCCCCACACACGTCCCGACGCAGAGCCCCACACACGTCCCGACGCAGAGCCCCACACACGTCCCGACGCAGAGCCCCACACACGTCCCGACGCAGAGCCCCACACACGTCCCGACGCAGAGGCCCACACACGTCCCGACGCAGAGCCCAAAACACGTCCCGACGCAGAGCCAAACACACGTCCCGACGTAGAACCCAACACACGTCCCGATGTAGAGCTGAAAGTAAGCTAAATCATGATGTAGAGGCCAACACACGTCCCGACGCAGAGCCCAACACACGTCCCGACGTAGAGCCCAACACACGTCCCGACGCAGAGCGGAAAGTAGGCTTAATCCTGAGGTAGAGCCCAACACATGTCCCGACGCAGAGCGGAAAGTAAGCTAAATCCTGAGGTAGAGCCCAACACACGTCTCCACGTAGAGCTGAATGTAAGCTAAACCCTGAGGTAGAGCCCAACACACGTCCCGACCTAGAGCCCAACACACGTCCCGACGTAGAGCCCAACACACGTCCCGACGTAGAGCCCAACACACGTCCCGACGTAGAGCCCAACACACGTCCCGACGTAGAGCCCAACACACGTCCCGACCTAGAGCCAAACACACGTCCCGACCTAGAGCCCAACACACGTCCCGACGTAGAGCCCAACACACGTCCCGACCTAGAGCCCAACACACGTCCCGACCTAGAGCCCAACACACGTCCCGACCTAGAGCCCAACACACGTCCCGACGCAGAGCGGAAAGTAAGCTAAATCCTGAGGTAGAGCCCAACACACGTCCCCACGTAGAGCTGAAAGTAAGCTAAATCCTGAGGTAGAGCCCAACACACGTCCCGACCTAGAGCCCAACACACGTCCCGACGTAGAGCCCAACACACGTCCCGACGTAGAGCCCAACACACGTCCCGACGTAGAGCCCAACGCACGTCCCGACGTAGAGCCCAACGCACGTCCCGACGTAGAGCCCAACGCACGTCCCGACGTAGAGCCCAACGCACGTCCCGACCTAGAGCCCAACACACGTCCCGACGCAGAGCGGAAAGTAAGCTAAATCCTGAGGTAGAGCCCAACACACGTCCCGATGTAGAGCCCAACACACGTCCCGATGTAGAGCCCAACACACGTCCCGATGTAGAGCCCAACACACGTCCCGACGTAGACCTGAAAGTAAGCTAAATCCTGAGGTAGAGCCCAACGCACGTCCCGACGCAGAGCGCAACACATGTCCCGACGTAGAGCCCCACACACGTCCCAGCGTAGAGCCCCACACACGTCCCGACGTAGAGCCCCACACACGTCCCGACGTAGAGCCCCACACACGTCCCGACGTAGAGCCCCACACACGTCCCGACGTAGAGCCCCACACACGTCCCGACGTAGAGCCCCACACACGTCCCGACGCAGAGCCCCACACACGTCCCGACGCAGAGCCCCACACACGTCCCGACGCAGAGCCCCACACACGTCCCGACGCAGAGCCCCACACACGTCCCGACGCAGAGCCCCACACACGTCCCGACGCAGAGCCCCACACACGTCCCGACGCAGAGCCCCACACACGTCCCGACGCAGAGCCCCACACACGTCCCGACGCAGAGCCCCAAACACGTCCCGACGCAGAGCCCAAAACACGTCCCGACGCAGAGCCAAACACACGTCCCGACGTAGAACCCAACACACGTCCCGATGTAGAGCTGAAAGTAAGCTAAATCATGATGTAGAGCCCAACACACGTCCCGACGCAGAGCCCAACACACGTCCCGACGTAGAGCCCAACACACGTCCCGACGCAGAGCGGAAAGTAGGCTTAATCCTGAGGTAGAGCCCAACACATGTCCCGACGCAGAGCGGAAAGTAAGCTAAATCCTGAGGTAGAGCCCAACACACGTCTCCACGTAGAGCTGAAAGTAAGCTAAACCCTGAGGTAGAGCCCAACACACGTCCCGACCTAGAGCCCAACACACGTCCCGACGTAGAGCCCAACACACGTCCCGACGTAGAGCCCAACACACGTCCCGACGTAGAACCCAACACACGTCCCGACGCAGAGCCCCACACACGTCCCGACGCAGAGCCCCACACACGTCCCGACGCAGAGCCCCACACACGTCCCGACGCAGAGCCCCACACACGTCCCGACGCAGAGCCCCACACACGTCCCGACGCAGAGCCCCACACACGTCCCGACGCAGAGCCCCACACACGTCCCGACGCAGAGCCCCACACACGTCCCGACGCAGAGCCCCACACACGTCCCGACGCAGAGCCCCACACACGTCCCGACGCAGAGCCCCACACACGTCCCGACGCAGAGGCCCACACACGTCCCGACGCAGAGCCCAAAACACGTCCCGACGCAGAGCCAAACACACGTCCCGACGTAGAACCCAACACACGTCCCGATGTAGAGCTGAAAGTAAGCTAAATCATGATGTAGAGGCCAACACACGTCCCGACGCAGAGCCCAACACACGTCCCGACGTAGAGCCCAACACACGTCCCGACGCAGAGCGGAAAGTAGGCTTAATCCTGAGGTAGAGCCCAACACATGTCCCGACGCAGAGCGGAAAGTAAGCTAAATCCTGAGGTAGAGCCCAACACACGTCTCCACGTAGAGCTGAATGTAAGCTAAACCCTGAGGTAGAGCCCAACACACGTCCCGACCTAGAGCCCAACACACGTCCCGACGTAGAGCCCAACACACGTCCCGACGTAGAGCCCAACACACGTCCCGACGTAGAGCCCAACACACGTCCCGACGTAGAGCCCAACACACGTCCCGACCTAGAGCCAAACACACGTCCCGACCTAGAGCCCAACACACGTCCCGACATAGAGCCCAACACACGTCCCGACCTAGAGCCCAACACACGTCCCGACCTAGAGCCCAACACACGTCCCGACCTAGAGCCCAACACACGTCCCGACGCAGAGCGGAAAGTAAGCTAAATCCTGAGGTAGAGCCCAACACACGTCCCCACGTAGAGCTGAAAGTAAGCTAAATCCTGAGGTAGAGCCCAACACACGTCCCGACCTAGAGCCCAACACACGTCCCGACGTAGAGCCCAACACACGTCCCGACGTAGAGCCCAACACACGTCCCGACGTAGAGCCCAACGCACGTCCCGACGTAGAGCCCAACGCACGTCCCGACGTAGAGCCCAACGCACGTCCCGACGTAGAGCCCAACGCACGTCCCGACGTAGAGCCCAACGCACGTCCCGACCTAGAGCCCAACACACGTCCCGACGCAGAGCGGAAAGTAAGCTAAATCCTGAGGTAGAGCCCAACACACGTCCCGATGTAGAGCCCAACACACGTCCCGATGTAGAGCCCAACACACGTCCCGATGTAGAGCCCAACACACGTCCCGATGTAGAGCCCAACACACGTCCCGACGTAGACCTGAAAGTAAGCTAAATCCTGAGGTAGAGCCCAACGCACGTCCCGACGCAGAGCGCAACACATGTCCCGACGTAGAGCCCCACACACGTCCCAGCGTAGAGCCCCACACACGTCCCGACGTAGAGCCCCACACACGTCCGGACGTAGAGCCCCACACACGTCCCGACGTAGAGCCCCACACACGTCCCGACGTAGAGCCCCACACACGTCCCGACGCAGAGCCCCACACACGTCCCGACGCAGAGCCCCACACACGTCCCGACGCAGAGCCCCACACACGTCCCGACGCAGAGCCCCACACACGTCCCGACGCAGAGCCCCACACACGTCCCGACGCAGAGCCCCACACACGTCCCGACGCAGAGCCCCACACACGTCCCGACGCAGAGCCCCACACACGTCCCGACGCAGAGCCCCACACACGTCCCGACGCAGAGCCCCACACACGTCCCGACGCAGAGCCCAAAACACGTCCCGACGCAGAGCCAAACACACGTCCCGACGTAGAACCCAACACACGTCCCGATGTAGAGCTGAAAGTAAGCTAAATCATGATGTAGAGCCCAACACACGTCCCGACGCAGAGCCCAACACACGTCCCGACGTAGAGCCCAACACACGTCCCGACGCAGAGCGGAAAGTAGGCTTAATCCTGAGGTAGAGCCCAACACATGTCCCGACGCAGAGCGGAAAGTAAGCTAAATCCTGAGGTAGAGCCCAACACACGTCTCCACGTAGAGCTGAAAGTAAGCTAAACCCTGAGGTAGAGCCCAACACACGTCCCGACCTAGAGCCCAACACACGTCCCGACGTAGAGCCCAACACACGTCCCGACGTAGAGCCCAACACACGTCCCGACGTAGAACCCAACACACGTCCCGACGTAGAGCCCAACACACGTCCCGACGTAGAGCGGAAAGTAAGCTAAATCCTGAGGTAGAGCCCAACACACGTCCCGACGCAGAGCGGAAAGTAAGCTAAATCCTGAGGTAGAGCCCAACACACGTCCCGACGCAGAGCGGAAAGTAAGCTAAACCCTGAGGTAGAGCCCAACACACGTCCCGACCTAGAGCCCAACACACGTCCCGACGTAGAGCCCAACACACGTCCCGACGCAGAGCCCAAATCACGTCCCGACGTAGAGCCCAACACACATCCCGACGTAGAGCTGGAAGTAAGCTAAATCCCGACTTAGAGCTGGAAGTAAGCTAAATCCCGACGTAGAGCCCAACACACGTCCCGACGTAGAGCCCAACACACGTCCCGACGTAGAGCCCAACACACGTCCCGACGTAGAGCCCAACACACGTCCCGACCTAGAGCCCAACACACGTCCCGACCTAGAGCCCAACACACGTCCCGACCTAGAGCCCAACACACGTCCCGACCTAGAGCCCAACACACGTCCCGACCTAGAGCCCAACACACGTCCCGACGCAGAGCGGAAAGTAAGCTAAATCCTGAGGTAGAGCCCAACACACGTCCCCACGTAGAGCTGAAAGTAAGCTAAATCCTGAGGTAGAGCCCAACACACGTCCCGACCTAGAGCCCAACGCACGTCCCGACGTAGAGCCCAACGCACGTCCCGACGTAGAGCCCAACGCACGTCCCGACGTAGAGCCCAACGCACGTCCCGACGTAGAGCCCAACGCACGTCCCGACGTAGAGCCCAACGCACGTCCCGACGTAGAGCCCAACGCACGTCCCGACCTAGAGCCCAACACACGTCCCGACCTAGAGCCCAACACACGTCCCGACCTAGAGCCCAACACACGTCCCGACGCAGAGCGGAAAGTAAGCTAAATCCTGAGGTAGAGCCCAACACACGTCCCGATGTAGAGCCCAACACACGTCCCGATGTAGAGCCCAACACACGTCCCGACGTAGACCTGAAAGTAAGCTAAATCATGATGTAGAGCCCAACACACGTCCCGACGCAGAGCCCAACACACGTCCCGACGTAGAGCCCAACACACGTCCCGACGCAGAGCGGAAAGTAGGCTTAATCCTGAGGTAGAGCCCAACACATGTCCCGACGCAGAGCGGAAAGTAAGCTAAATCCTGAGGTAGAGCCCAACACACGTCTCCACGTAGAGCTGAAAGTAAGCTAAACCCTGAGGTAGAGCCCAACACACGTCCCGACGTAGAGCCCAACACACGTCCCGACGTAGAGCCCAACACACGTCCCGACGTAGAGCCCAACACACGTCCCGACGTAGAGCCCAACACACGTCCCGACGTAGAGCCCAACACACGTCCCGACGTAGAGCCCAACACACGTCCCGACGTAGAGCCCAACGCACGTCCCGACGTAGAGCCCAACACACGTCCCGACGCAGAGCCCAACACACGTCCCGACGTAGAGCTGGAAGTAAGCTAAAACCCGACTTAGAGCTGGAAGTAAGCTAAATCCCGACGTAGAGCCCAACACACGTCCCGACGTAGAGCCCAACACACGTCCCGACGTAGAGCCCAACACACGTCCCGACGTAGAGCCCAACACACGTCCCGACGTAGAGCCCAACACACGTCCCGACGTAGAGCCCAACAGACGTCCCGACGTAGAGCCCAACACACGTCCCGACCTAGAGCCCAACACACGTCCCGACGTAGAGCGGAAAGTAAGCTAAATCCTGAGGTAGAGCCCAAAACACATCCCGACGCAGAGCGGAAAGTAAGCTAAATCCTGAGGTAGAGCCCAACACACGTCCCGACATAGAGTCCAACACACGTCCCGACGTAGAGTCCAACACACGTCCCGACGCAGAGCTGAAAGTAAGCTAAATCCCGACGTAGAGCCCAACACACGTCCCGACGTACAGCTGAAAGTAAGCTAAATCCTGAGGGAGAGCCCAACACACGTCCCCACGCAGAGCGGAAAGTAAGCTAAATCCTGAGATAGAGCCCAACACACGTCCCGACGCAGAGCGGAAAGTAAGCTAAACCCTGAGGTAGAGCCCAACACACGTCCCGACCTAGAGCCCAACACACATCCCGACGTAGAGCCCAACACACGTCCCGACGCAGAGCCCAAATCACGTCCCGACGTAGAGCCCAACACACGTCCCGACGTAGAGCTGGAAGTAAGCTAAATCCCGACTTAGAGCTGGAAGTAAGCTAAATCCCGACGTAGAGCCCAACACACGTCCCGACGTAGAGCCCAACACACGTCCCGACGTAGAGCCCAACACACGTCCCGACGTAGAGCCCAACACACGTCCCGACCTAGAGCCCAACACACGTCCCGACCTAGAGCCCAACACACGTCCCGACCTAGAGCCCAACACACGTCCCGACCTAGAGCCCAACACACGTCCCGACCTAGAGCCCAACACACGTCCCGACCTAGAGCCCAACACACGTCCCGACGCAGAGCGGAAAGTAAGCTAAATCCTGAGGTAGAGCCCAAAACACGTCCCCACGTAGAGCTGAAAGTAAGCTAAATCCTGAGGTAGAGCCCAACACAAGTCCCGACCTAGAGCCCAACACACGTCCCGACGTAGAGCCCAACACACGTCCCGACGTAGAGCCCAACGCACGTCCCGACGTAGAGCCCAACGCACGTCCCGACGTAGAGCCCAACGCACGTCCCGACGTAGAGCCCAACGCACGTCCCGACCTAGAGCCCAACGCACGTCCCGACCTAGAGCCCAACGCACGTCCCGACCTAGAGCCCAACACACGTCCCGACCTAGAGCCCAACACACGTCCCGACCTAGAGCCCAACACACGTCCCGACGCAGAGCGGAAAGTAAGCTAAATCCTGAGGTAGAGCCCAACACACGTCCCGATGTAGAGCCCAACACACGTCCCGATGTAGAGCCCAACACACGTCCCGACGTAGACCTGAAAGTAAGCTAAATCCTGAGGTAGAGCCCAACGCACGTCCCGACGCAGAGCGCAACACATGTCCCGACGTAGAGCCCCACACACGTCCCAGCGTAGAGCCCCACACACGTCCCGACGTAGAGCCCCACACACGTCCCGACGTAGAGCCTCACACACGTCCCGACGTAGAGCCCCACACACGTCCCGACGTAGAGCCCCACACACGTCCCGACGTAGAGCCCCACACACGTCCCGACGCAGAGCCCCACACACGTCCCGACGCAGAGCCCCACACACGTCCCGACGCAGAGCCCCACACACGTCCCGACGCAGAGCCCCACACACGTCCCGACGCAGAGCCCCACACACGTCCCGACGCAGAGCCCCACACACGTCCCGACGCAGAGCCCCACACACGTCCCGACGCAGAGGCCCACACACGTCCCGACGCAGAGCCCAAAACATGTCCCGACGCAGAGCCAAACACACGTCCCGACGTAGAACCCAACACACGTCCCGATGTAGAGCTGAAAGTAAGCTAAATCATGATGTAGAGCCCAACACACGTCCCGACGCAGAGCCCAACACACGTCCCGACGTAGAGCCCAACACACGTCCCGACGCAGAGCGGAAAGTAGGCTTAATCCTGAGGTAGAGCCCAACACATGTCCCGACGCAGAGCGGAAAGTAAGCTAAATCCTGAGGTAGAGCCCAACACACGTCTCCACGTAGAGCTGAAAGTAAGCTAAACCCTGAGGTAGAGCCCAACACACGTCCCGACCTAGAGCCCAACACACGTCCCGACGTAGAGCCCAACACACGTCCCGACGTAGAGCCCAACACACGTCCCGACGTAGAGCCCAACACACGTCCCGACGTAGAGCCCAACACACGTCCCGACGTAGAGCCCAACACACGTCCCGACGTAGAGCCCAACACACGTCCCGACGTAGAGCCCAACACACGTCCCGACGCAGAGCCCAACACACGTCCCGACGCAGAGCCCAACACATGTCCCGACGTAGAGCTGGAAGTAAGCTAAAACCCGACTTAGAGCTGGAAGTAAGCTAAATCCCGACGTAGAGCCCAACACACGTCCCGACGTAGAGCCCAACACACGTCCCGACGTAGAGCCCAACACACGTCCCGACGTAGAGCCCAACACACGTCCCGACGTAGAGCCCAACAGACGTCCCGACGTAGAGCCCAACACACGTCCCGACCTAGAGCCCAACACACGTCCCGATGTAGAGCCCAACACACGTCCCGACGTAGACCTGAAAGTAAGCTAAATCCTGAGGTAGAGCCCAACGCACGTCCCGACGCAGAGCGCAACACATGTCCCGACGTAGAGCCCCACACACGTCCCAGCGTAGAGCCCCACACACGTCCCGACGTAGAGCCCCACACACGTCCCGACGTAGAGCCTCACACACGTCCCGACGTAGAGCCCCACACACGTCCCGACGTAGAGCCCCACACACGTCCCGACGTAGAGCCCCACACACGTCCCGACGCAGAGCCCCACACACGTCCCGACGCAGAGCCCCACACACGTCCCGACGCAGAGCCCCACACACGTCCCGACGCAGAGCCCCACACACGTCCCGACGCAGAGCCCCACACACGTCCCGACGCAGAGCCCCACACACGTCCCGACGCAGAGCCCCACACACGTCCCGACGCAGAGGCCCACACACGTCCCGACGCAGAGCCCAAAACATGTCCCGACGCAGAGCCAAACACACGTCCCGACGTAGAACCCAACACACGTCCCGATGTAGAGCTGAAAGTAAGCTAAATCATGATGTAGAGCCCAACACACGTCCCGACGCAGAGCCCAACACACGTCCCGACGTAGAGCCCAACACACGTCCCGACGCAGAGCGGAAAGTAGGCTTAATCCTGAGGTAGAGCCCAACACATGTCCCGACGCAGAGCGGAAAGTAAGCTAAATCCTGAGGTAGAGCCCAACACACGTCTCCACGTAGAGCTGAAAGTAAGCTAAACCCTGAGGTAGAGCCCAACACACGTCCCGACCTAGAGCCCAACACACGTCCCGACGTAGAGCCCAACACACGTCCCGACGTAGAGCCCAACACACGTCCCGACGTAGAGCCCAACACACGTCCCGACGTAGAGCCCAACACACGTCCCGACGTAGAGCCCAACACACGTCCCGACGTAGAGCCCAACACACGTCCCGACGTAGAGCCCAACACACGTCCCGACGCAGAGCCCAACACACGTCCCGACGCAGAGCCCAACACATGTCCCGACGTAGAGCTGGAAGTAAGCTAAAACCCGACTTAGAGCTGGAAGTAAGCTAAATCCCGACGTAGAGCCCAACACACGTCCCGACGTAGAGCCCAACACACGTCCCGACGTAGAGCCCAACACACGTCCCGACGTAGAGCCCAACACACGTCCCGACGTAGAGCCCAACAGACGTCCCGACGTAGAGCCCAACACACGTCCCGACCTAGAGCCCAACACACGTCCCGACGTAGAGCTGAAAGTAAGCTAAATCCTGAGGTACAGCCCAAAACACATCCCGACGCAGAGCGGAAAGTAAGCTAAATCCTGAGGTAGAGCCCAACACACGTCCCGACATAGAGTCCAACACACGTCCCGACGTAGAGTCCAACACACGTCCCGACGCAGAGCTGAAAGTAAGCTAAATCCCGACGTAGAGCCCAACACACGTCCCGACGTACAGCTGAAAGTAAGCTAAATCCTGAGGGAGAGCCCAACACACGTCCCCACGTAGAGCAGAAAGTAAGCTAAATCCTGAGGTAGAGCCCAACACACGTCCAAACGCACAGCCCAACACACGTCCCGACGCAGAGCCCCACACACGTCCCGACGCAGAGCCCAACACACGTCCCGACGCAGAGCCCAACACACGTCCCGACGCAGAGCCCAACACACGTCCCGACGTAGAGCTGAAAGTAAGCTAAATCCTGACAAAGAGACCAACGCAGGTCGCGACGTAGAGCCCAACGCAGGTCGCGACGTAGAGCCCAACGCAGGTCGCGACGTAGAGCCCAACGCAGGTCGCGACGTAGAGCCCAACGCAGGTCGCGACGTAGAGCCCAACGCAGGTCGCGACGTAGAGCCCAACGCACGTCCCGACGTAGAGCCCAACGCACGTCCCGACGTAGAGCCCAACGCACGTCCCGACGTAGAGCTGAAAGTAAGCTAAATCCTGAGGTAGAGCCCAACGCACGTCCTGACGTAGAGCCCAACGCACGTCCCGACGTAGAGCCCAACGCACGTCCCGACGTAGAGCCCAACGCACGTCCCGACGCAGAGCCCAACGCACGTCCCGACGTAGAGCCCAACGCACGTCCCGACGCAGAGCCCAACGCACGTCCCGACGCAGAGCCCAACGCACGTCCCGACGCAGAGCCCAACGCACGTCCCGACGCAGAGCCCAACGCACGTCCAAACGTAGAGCTGAAAGTAAGCTAAATCCTGATGTAGAGCCCAACGCACGTCCCGACGTAGAGCCCAACGCACGTCCCGACGTAGAGCCCAACGCACGTCCCGACGTAGAGCCCAACGCACGTCCCGACGTAGAGCCCAACGCACGTCCCGACGTAGAGCTGAAAGTAAGCTAAATCCTGATGTAGAGC
The DNA here is from genome assembly GCF_034619465.1 of Leptosomus discolor. NCBI lineage: Eukaryota > Metazoa > Chordata > Aves > Leptosomiformes > Leptosomidae > Leptosomus > Leptosomus discolor. The sequence goes on along the minus strand of NW_028237953.1, from coordinate 675,707 downwards.
CCAACGCAGGTCCCGACGTAGAGCCCAACGCACGTCCCGACGTAGAGCCCAACGCACGTCCCGACGTAGAGCCCAACGCACGTCCCGACGTAGAGCCCAACGCACGTCCCGACGTAGAGCCCAACGCACGTCCCGACGCAGAGCCCAACGCACGTCCCGACGTAGAGCTGAAAGTAAGCTAAATCCCGACGTAGAGCCCAACGCACGTCCCGACGTAGAGCCCAACGCACGTCCCGACGTAGAGCCCAACGCACGTCCCGACGTAGAGCCCAACGCACGTCCCGACGTAGAGCCCAACGCACGTCCCGACGTAGAGCTGAAAGTAAGCTAAATCCTGATGTAGAGCCCAACGCAGGTCCCGACGTAGAGCCCAACGCACGTCCCGACGTAGAGCCCAACGCACGTCCCGACGTAGAGCCCAACGCACGTCCCGACGCAGAGCCCAACGCACGACCCGACGTAGAGCTGAAAGTAAGCTAAATCCCGACGTAGAGCCCAACGCACGTCCCGACGTAGAGCCCAACGCACGTCCCGACGTAGAGCCCAACGCACGTCCCGACGTAGAGCCCAACGCACGTCCCGACGTAGAGCTGAAAGTAAGCTAAATCCTGATGTAGAGCCCAACGCAGGTCCCGACGTAGAGCCCAACGCACGTCCCGACGTAGAGCCCAACGCACGTCCCGACGTAGAGCCCAACGCACGCCCCGACGTAGAGCCCAACGCACGCCCCGACGTAGAGCCCAACGCACGTCCCGACGTAGAGCTGAAAGTAAGCTAAATCCTGATGTAGAGCCCAACGCAGGTCCCGACGTAGAGCCCAACGCAGGTCCCGACGTAGAGCCCAACGCACGTCCCGACGTACAGCCCAAAGCACGTCCCGACGTACAGCCCAACGCACGTCCCGACGCAGAGCCCAACACACGTCCCGACGTAGAGCCCAACACACGTGCCGACGTAGAGCCCAACACACGTGCCGACGTAGAGCCCAACACACGTGCCGACGTAGAGCCCAACACACGTCCCGACGTAGAGCCCAACACACGTCCCGACCTAGAGCACAACACACGTCCCGACGTAGAGCCCAACACACGTCCCGACGTAGAGCCCAACACACGTCCCGACGTAGAGCCCAACACACGTCCCGACGTAGAGCCCCACACACGTCCCGACGTAGAGCCCCACACACGTCCCGACGTAGAGCCCCACACACGTCCCGACGTAGAGCCCAACACACGTCCCGACGTAGAGCCCCACACACGTCCCGACGCAGAGCCCCACACACGTCCCGACGCAGAGCCCCACACACGTCCCGACGCAGAGCCCAACACACGTCCCGACGCAGAGCCAAACACACGTTCCAACGTAGAGCCCCACACACGTCCCGACGTAGAGCCCCACACACGTCCCGACGCAGAGCCCCACACACGTCCCGACGCAGAGCCCCACACACGTCCCGACGTAGAGCCCCACACACGTCCCGACGCAGAGCCCCACACACGTCCCGACGCAGAGCCCCACACACGTCCCGACGCAGAGCCCCACACACGTCCCGACGCAGAGCCCCACACACGTCCCGACGCAGAGGCCCACACACGTCCCGACGCAGAGCCCAAAACACGTCCCGACGCAGAGCCAAACACACGTCCCGACGTAGAACCCAACACACGTCCCGATGTAGAGCTGAAAGTAAGCTAAATCATGATGTAGAGCCCAACACACGTCCCGACGCAGAGCCCAACACACGTCCCGACGTAGAGCCCAACAAACGTCCCGACGCAGAGCGGAAAGTAGGCTTAATCCTGAGGTAGAGCCCAACACATGTCCCGACGCAGAGCGGAAAGTAAGCTAAATCCTGAGGTAGAGCCCAACACACGTCCCCACGTAGAGCTGAAAGTAAGCTAAACCCTGAGGTAGAGCCCAACACACGTCCCGACCTAGAGCCCAACACACGTCCCGACGTAGAGCCCAACGCACGTCCCGACGTAGAGCCCAACGCACGTCCCGACGTAGAGCCCAACGCACGTCCCGACGCAGAGCCCAACGCACGTCCCGACGTAGAGCCCAACGCACGTCCCGACGCAGAGCCCAACGCACGTCCCGACGCAGAGCCCAACGCACGTCCCGACGCAGAGCCCAACGCACGTCCCGACGCAGAGCCCAACGCACGTCCAAACGTAGAGCTGAAAGTAAGCTAAATCCTGATGTAGAGCCCAACGCACGTCCCGACGTAGAGCCCAACGCACGTCCCGACGTAGAGCCCAACGCAGGTCCCGACGTAGAGCCCAACGCACGTCCCGACGTAGAGCCCAACGCACGTCCCGACGTAGAGCCCAACGCACGTCCCGACGTAGAGCCCAACGCACGTCCCGACGTAGAGCCCAACGCACGTCCCGACGTAGAGCCCAACGCACGTCCCGACGCAGAGCCCAACGCACGTCCCGACGTAGAGCTGAAAGTAAGCTAAATCCCGACGTAGAGCCCAACGCACGTCCCGACGTAGAGCCCAACGCACGTCCCGACGTAGAGCCCAACGCACGTCCCGACGTAGAGCCCAACGCACGTCCCGACGTAGAGCCCAACGCACGTCCCGACATAGAGCCCAACGCACGTCCCGACGCAGAGCCCAACGCACGTCCCGACGTAGAGCTGAAAGTAAGCTAAATCCCGACGTAGAGCCCAACGCACGTCCCGACGTAGAGCCCAACGCACGTCCCGACGTAGAGCCCAACCCACGTCCCGACGTAGAGCCCAACGCACGTCCCGACGTAGAGCCCAACGCACGTCCCGACGTAGAGCTGAAAGTAAGCTAAATCCTGATGTAGAGCCCAACGCAGGTCCCGACGTAGAGCCCAACGCACGTCCCGACGTAGAGCCCAACGCACGTCCCGACGTAGAGCCCAACGCACGTCCCGACGCAGAGCCCAACGCACGTCCCGACGTAGAGCTGAAAGTAAGCTAAATCCCGACGTAGAGCCCAACGCACGTCCCGACGTAGAGCCCAACGCACGTCCCGACGTAGAGCCCAACGCACGTCCCGACGTAGAGCCCAACGCACGTCCCGACGTAGAGCCCATCGCACGTCCCGACGTAGAGCCCAACGCACGTCCCGACGTAGAGCTGAAAGTAAGCTAAATCCTGATGTAGAGCCCAACGCACGTCCCGACGTAGAGCCCAACGCACGTCCCGACGTAGAGCCCAACGCACGTCCCGACCTAGAGCCCAACGCACGCCCCGACGTAGAGCCCAACGCACGTCCCGACGTAGAGCCCAACGCACGTCCCGACGTAGAGCTGAAAGTAAGCTAAATCCTGATGTAGAGCCCAACGCAGGTCCCGACGTAGAGCCCAACGCAGGTCCCGACGTAGAGCCCAACGCACGTCCCGACGTACAGCCCAACGCACGTCCCGACGTACAGCCCAACGCACGTCCCGACGCAGAGCCCAACGCACGTCCCGACGTAGAGCTGAAAGTAAGCTAAATCCTGATGTAGAGCCCAACGCAGGTCCCGACGTAGAGCCCAACGCAGGTCCCGACGTAGAGCCCAACGCACGTCCCGACGTACAGCCCAACGCACGTCCCGACGTACAGCCCAACGCACGTCCCGACGCAGAGCCCAACGCACGTCCCGACGTAGAGCTGAAAGTAAGCTAAATCCCGATGTAGAGCCCAACACACGTCCCGACGTAGAGCCCAACACACGTGCCGACGTAGAGCCCAACACACGTCCCGACGTAGAGCCCAACACACGTCCCGACGTAGAGCACAACACACGTCCCGACGTAGAGCCCAACACACGTCCCGACGTAGAGCCCAACACACGTCCCGACGTAGAGCCCAACACACGTCCCGACGTAGAGCCCAACACTCACCCCGACGTAGAGCCCAACACACGTCCCGACGTAGAGCCCAACACACGTCCCGACGTAGAGCCCAACACACGTCCCGACGTAGAGCCCAACACACGTCCCGACGTAGAGCACAACACACGTCCCGACGTAGAGCCCCACACACGTCCCGACGTAGAGCCCCACACACGTCCCGACGTAGAGCCCCACACACGTCCCGACGTAGAGCCCAACACACGTCCCGACGCAGAGCCCCACACACGTCCCGACGCAGAGCCCCACACACGTCCCGACGCAGAGCCCCACACACGTCCCGACGCAGAGCCCAACACACGTCCCGACGCAGAGCCAAACACACGTTCCGATGTAGAGCTGAAAGTAAGCTAAATCATGATGTAGAGCCCAACACACGTCCCGACACAGAGCCCAACACACGTCCCGACGTAGAGCCCAACACACGTCCCGACGCAGAGCGGAAAGTAGGCTTAATCCTGAGGTAGAGCCCAACACATGTCCCGACGCAGAGCGGAAAGTAAGCTAAATCCTGAGGTAGAGCCCAACACACGTCCCGACGCAGAGCGGAAAGTAAGCTAAATCCTGAGGTAGAGCCCAACACACGTCCCGACGCAGAGCGGAAAGTAAGCTAAATCCTGATGTAGAGCCCAACACACGTCCCCACGTAGAGCTGAAAGTAAGCTAAACCCTGAGGTAGAGCCCAACACACGTCCCGACGCAGAGCCCAACACACGTCCCGACGTAGAGCCCAACACACGTCCCGACGCAGAGCCCAACACACGTCCCGACGCAGAGCCCAACACACGTCCCGACGTAGAGCCCAACACACGTCCCGACGTAGAGCCCAACACACGTCCCGACGTAGAGCCCAACACACGTCCCGACGTAGAGCTGGAAGTAAGCTAAATCCCGACTTAGAGCTGGAATTAAGCTAAATCCCGACGTAGAGCCCAACACACGTCCCGACGTAGAGCCCAACACACGTCCCGACGTAGAGCCCAACACACGTCCCGACGTAGAGCCCAACACACGTCCCGACGTAGAGCCCAACACAAGTCCCGACGTAGAGCCCAACACAAGTCCCGACGTAGAGCCCAACACACGTCCCGACCTAGAGCCCAACACACGTCCCGACCTAGAGCCCAACACACGTCCCGACCTAGAGCCCAACACACGTCCCGACCTAGAGCCCAACACACGTCCCGACCTAGAGCCCAACACACGTCCCGACGCAGAGCGGAAAGTAAGCTAAATCCTGAGGTAGAGCCCAACACACGTCCCCACGTAGAGCTGAAAGTAAGCTAAATCCTGAGGTAGAGCCCAACACACGTCCCGACCTAGAGCCCAACACACATCCCGACGTAGAGCCCAACACACGTCCCGACGTAGAGCTGAAAGTAAGCTAAATCCCGACGTAGAGCTGGAAGTAAGCTAAATCCCGACGTAGAGCTGGAAGTAAGCTAAATCCCGACGTAGAGCTGGAAGTAAGCTAAATCCCGACGTAGAGCCGGAAGTAAGCTAAATCCCGACGTAGAGCCCAACACACGTCCCGACGTAGAGCCCAACACACGTCCCGACGTAGAGCCCAACACACGTCCCGACCTAGAGCCCAACACACGTCCCGACCTAGAGCCCAACACACGTCCCGACCTAGAGCCCAACACACGTCCCGACCTAGAGCCCAACACACGTCCCGACGTAGAGCTGAAAGTAAGCTAAATCCTGAGGTAGAGCCCAACACACGTCCCGACGCAGAGCGGAAAGTAAGCTAAATCCTGAGGTAGAGCCCAACACACGTCCCGACGCAGAGCGCAACACACGTCCCGACGTAGAGCCCCACACACGTCCCAGCGTAGAGCCCCACACACGTCCCAGCGTAGAGCCCCACACACGTCCCGACGCAGAGCCCCACACACGTCCCGACGCAGAGCCCCACACACGTCCCGACGCAGAGCCCCACACACGTCCCGACGCAGAGCCCCACACACGTCCCGACGCAGAGCCCCACACACGTCCCGACGCAGAGCCCAACGCACGTCCCGACGTAGAGCTGAAAGTAAGCTAAATCCTGAGGTAGAGCCCAACGCACGTCCTGACGTAGAGCCCAACGCACGTCCCGACGTAGAGCCCAACGCACGTCCCGACGTAGAGCCCAACGCACGTCCCGACGCAGAGCCCAACGCACGTCCCGACATAGAGCCCAACGCACGTCCCGACGCAGAGCCCAACGCACGTCCCGACGCAGAGCCCAACGCACGTCCCGACGCAGAGCCCAACGCACGTCCCGACGCAGAGCCCAACGCACGTCCAAACGTAGAGCTGAAAGTAAGCTAAATCCTGATGTAGAGCCCAACGCACGTCCCGACGTAGAGCCCAACGCACGTCCCGACGTAGAGCCCAACGCACGTCCCGACGTAGAGCCCAACGCACGTCCCGACGTAGAGCCCAACGCACGTCCCGACGTAGAGCCCAACGCACGTCCCGACGTAGAGCTGAAAGTAAGCTAAATCCTGATGTAGAGCCCAACGCAGGTCCCGACGTAGAGCCCAACGCACGTCCCGACGTAGAGCCCAACGCACGTCCCGACGTAGAGCCCAACGCACGTCCCGACGTAGAGCCCAACGCACGTCCCGACGTAGAGCCCAACGCACGTCCCGACGTAGAGCCCAACGCACGTCCCGACGCAGAGCCCAACGCACGTCCCGACGTAGAGCTGAAAGTAAGCTAAATCCCGACGTAGAGCCCAACGCACGTCCCGACGTAGAGCCCAACGCACGTCCCGACGTAGAGCCCAACGCACGTCCCGACGTAGAGCCCAACGCACGTCCCGACGTAGAGCTGAAAGTAAGCTAAATCCTGATGTAGAGCCCAACGCAGGTCCCGACGTAGAGCCCAACGCACGTCCCGACGTAGAGCCCAACGCACGTCCCGACGTAGAGCCCAACGCACGTCCCGACGCAGAGCCCAACGCACGACCCGACGTAGAGCTGAAAGTAAGCTAAATCCCGACGTAGAGCCCAACGCACGTCCCGACGTAGAGCCCAACGCACGTCCCGACGTAGAGCCCAACGCACGTCCCGACGTAGAGCCCAACGCACGTCCCGACGTAGAGCTGAAAGTAAGCTAAATCCTGATGTAGAGCCCAACGCACGTCCCGACGTAGAGCCCAACGCACGTCCCGACGTAGAGCCCAACGCACGTCCCGACGTAGAGCCCAACGCACGTCCCGACGTAGAGCCCAACGCACGCCCCGACGTAGAGCCCAACGCACGCCCCGACGTAGAGCCCAACGCACGTCCCGACGTAGAGCTGAAAGTAAGCTAAATCCTGATGTAGAGCCCAACGCAGGTCCCGACGTAGAGCCCAACGCAGGTCCCGACGTAGAGCCCAACGCACGTCCCGACGTACAGCCCAAAGCACGTCCCGACGTACAGCCCAACGCACGTCCCGACGCAGAGCCCAACACACGTCCCGACGTAGAGCCCAACACACGTGCCGACGTAGAGCCCAACACACGTGCCGACGTAGAGCCCAACACACGTGCCGACGTAGAGCCCAACACACGTCCCGACGTAGAGCCCAACACACGTCCCGACCTAGAGCACAACACACGTCCCGACGTAGAGCCCAACACACGTCCCGACGTAGAGCCCAACACACGTCCCGACGTAGAGCCCAACACACGTCCCGACGTAGAGCCCCACACACGTCCCGACGTAGAGCCCCACACACGTCCCGACGTAGAGCCCCACACACGTCCCGACGTAGAGCCCAACACACGTCCCGACGTAGAGCCCCACACACGTCCCGACGCAGAGCCCCACACACGTCCCGACGCAGAGCCCCACACACGTCCCGACGCAGAGCCCAACACACGTCCCGACGCAGAGCCAAACACACGTTCCAACGTAGAGCCCCACACACGTCCCGACGTAGAGCCCCACACACGTCCCGACGCAGAGCCCCACACACGTCCCGACGCAGAGCCCCACACACGTCCCGACGTAGAGCCCCACACACGTCCCGACGCAGAGCCCCACACACGTCCCGACGCAGAGCCCCACACACGTCCCGACGCAGAGCCCCACACACGTCCCGACGCAGAGCCCCACACACGTCCCGACGCAGAGGCCCACACACGTCCCGACGCAGAGCCCAAAACACGTCCCGACGCAGAGCCAAACACACGTCCCGACGTAGAACCCAACACACGTCCCGATGTAGAGCTGAAAGTAAGCTAAATCATGATGTAGAGCCCAACACACGTCCCGACGCAGAGCCCAACACACGTCCCGACGTAGAGCCCAACAAACGTCCCGACGCAGAGCGGAAAGTAGGCTTAATCCTGAGGTAGAGCCCAACACATGTCCCGACGCAGAGCGGAAAGTAAGCTAAATCCTGAGGTAGAGCCCAACACACGTCCCCACGTAGAGCTGAAAGTAAGCTAAACCCTGAGGTAGAGCCCAACACACGTCCCGACCTAGAGCCCAACACACGTCCCGACGTAGAGCCCAACACACGTCCCGACGTAGAGCCCAACACACGTCCCGACGTAGAGCCCAACACACGTCCCGACGTAGAGCCCAACGCACGTCCCGACGCAGAGCCCAACGCACGTCCCGACGCAGAGCCCAACGCACGTCCCGACGCAGAGCCCAACGCACGTCCCGACGCAGAGCCCAACGCACGTCCCGACGCAGAGCCCAACGCACGTCCCGACGTAGAGCTGAAAGTAAGCTAAATCCTGATGTAGAGCCCAACGCACGTCCCGACGTAGAGCCCAACGCACGTCCCGACGTAGAGCCCAACGCACGTCCCGACGTAGAGCCCAACGCACGTCCCGACGTAGAGCCCAACGCACGTCCCGACGTAGAGCCCAACGCACGTCCCGACGTAGAGCCCAACGCACGTCCCGACGTAGAGCCCAACGCACGTCCCGACGTAGAGCTGAAAGTAAGCTAAATCCTGATGTAGAGCCCAACGCAGGTCCCGACGTAGAGCCCAACGCACGTCCCGACGTAGAGCCCAACGCACGTCCCGACGTAGAGCCCAACGCACGTCCCGACATAGAGCCCAACGCACGTCCCGACGCAGAGCCCAACGCACGTCCCGACGTAGAGCTGAAAGTAAGCTAAATCCCGACGTAGAGCCCAACGCACGTCCCGACGTAGAGCCCAACGCACGTCCCGACGTAGAGCCCAACCCACGTCCCGACGTAGAGCCCAACGCACGTCCCGACGTAGAGCCCAACGCACGTCCCGACGTAGAGCTGAAAGTAAGCTAAATCCTGATGTAGAGCCCAACGCAGGTCCCGACGTAGAGCCCAACGCACGTCCCGACGTAGAGCCCAACGCACGTCCCGACGTAGAGCCCAACGCACGTCCCGACGCAGAGCCCAACGCACGTCCCGACGTAGAGCTGAAAGTAAGCTAAATCCCGACGTAGAGCCCAACGCACGTCCCGACGTAGAGCCCAACGCACGTCCCGACGTAGAGCCCAACGCACGTCCCGACGTAGAGCCCAACGCACGTCCCGACGTAGAGCCCATCGCACGTCCCGACGTAGAGCCCAACGCACGTCCCGACGTAGAGCTGAAAGTAAGCTAAATCCTGATGTAGAGCCCAACGCACGTCCCGACGTAGAGCCCAACGCACGTCCCGACGTAGAGCCCAACGCACGTCCCGACCTAGAGCCCAACGCACGCCCCGACGTAGAGCCCAACGCACGTCCCGACGTAGAGCCCAACGCACGTCCCGACGTAGAGCTGAAAGTAAGCTAAATCCTGATGTAGAGCCCAACGCAGGTCCCGACGTAGAGCCCAACGCAGGTCCCGACGTAGAGCCCAACGCACGTCCCGACGTACAGCCCAACGCACGTCCCGACGTACAGCCCAACGCACGTCCCGACGCAGAGCCCAACGCACGTCCCGACGTAGAGCTGAAAGTAAGCTAAATCCCGATGTAGAGCCCAACACACGTCCCGACGTAGAGCCCAACACACGTGCCGACGTAGAGCCCAACACACGTCCCGACGTAGAGCCCAACACACGTCCCGACGTAGAGCACAACACACGTCCCGACGTAGAGCCCAACACACGTCCCGACGTAGAGCCCAACACACGTCCCGACGTAGAGCCCAACACACGTCCCGACGTAGAGCCCAACACTCACCCCGACGTAGAGCCCAACACACGTCCCGACGTAGAGCCCAACACACGTCCCGACGTAGAGCCCCACACACGTCCCGACGTAGAGCCCCACACACGTCCCGACGTAGAGCCCCACACACGTCCCGACGTAGAGCCCAACACACGTCCCGACGCAGAGCCCCACACACGTCCCGACGCAGAGCCCCACACACGTCCCGACGCAGAGCCCCACACACGTCCCGACGCAGAGCCCAACACACGTCCCGACGCAGAGCCAAACACACGTTCCGATGTAGAGCTGAAAGTAAGCTAAATCATGATGTAGAGCCCAACACACGTCCCGACACAGAGCCCAACACACGTCCCGACGTAGAGCCCAACACACGTCCCGACGCAGAGCGGAAAGTAGGCTTAATCCTGAGGTAGAGCCCAACACATGTCCCGACGCAGAGCGGAAAGTAAGCTAAATCCTGAGGTAGAGCCCAACACACGTCCCGACGCAGAGCGGAAAGTAAGCTAAATCCTGAGGTAGAGCCCAACACACGTCCCGACGCAGAGCGGAAAGTAAGCTAAATCCTGATGTAGAGCCCAACACACGTCCCCACGTAGAGCTGAAAGTAAGCTAAACCCTGAGGTAGAGCCCAACACACGTCCCGACGCAGAGCCCAACACACGTCCCGACGTAGAGCCCAACACACGTCCCGACGCAGAGCCCAACACACGTCCCGACGCAGAGCCCAACACACGTCCCGACGTAGAGCCCAACACACGTCCCGACGTAGAGCCCAACACACGTCCCGACGTAGAGCCCAACACACGTCCCGACGTAGAGCTGGAAGTAAGCTAAATCCCGACTTAGAGCTGGAATTAAGCTAAATCCCGACGTAGAGCCCAACACACGTCCCGACGTAGAGCCCAACACACGTCCCGACGTAGAGCCCAACACACGTCCCGACGTAGAGCCCAACACACGTCCCGACGTAGAGCCCAACACAAGTCCCGACGTAGAGCCCAACACAAGTCCCGACGTAGAGCCCAACACACGTCCCGACCTAGAGCCCAACACACGTCCCGACCTAGAGCCCAACACACGTCCCGACCTAGAGCCCAACACACGTCCCGACCTAGAGCCCAACACACGTCCCGACCTAGAGCCCAACACACGTCCCGACGCAGAGCGGAAAGTAAGCTAAATCCTGAGGTAGAGCCCAACACACGTCCCCACGTAGAGCTGAAAGTAAGCTAAATCCTGAGGTAGAGCCCAACACACGTCCCGACCTAGAGCCCAACACACATCCCGACGTAGAGCCCAACACACGTCCCGACGTAGAGCTGAAAGTAAGCTAAATCCCGACGTAGAGCTGGAAGTAAGCTAAATCCCGACGTAGAGCTGGAAGTAAGCTAAATCCCGACGTAGAGCCGGAAGTAAGCTAAATCCCGACGTAGAGCCCAACACACGTCCCGACGTAGAGCCCAACACACGTCCCGACGTAGAGCCCAACACACGTCCCGACCTAGAGCCCAACACACGTCCCGACCTAGAGCCCAACACACGTCCCGACCTAGAGCCCAACACACGTCCCGACCTAGAGCCCAACACACGTCCCGACCTAGAGCCCAACACACGTCCCGACGTAGAGCTGAAAGTAAGCTAAATCCTGAGGTAGAGCCCAACACACGTCCCGACGCAGAGCGGAAAGTAAGCTAAATCCTGAGGTAGAGCCCAACACACGTCCCGACGCAGAGCGCAACACACGTCCCGACGTAGAGCCCCACACACGTCCCAGCGTAGAGCCCCACACACGTCCCAGCGTAGAGCCCCACACACGTCCCAGCGTAGAGCCCCACACACGTCCCGACGCAGAGCCCCACACACGTCCCGACGCAGAGCCCCACACACGTCCCGACGCAGAGCCCCACACACGTCCCGACGCAGAGCCCCACACACGTCCCGACGCAGAGCCCCACACACGTCCCGACGCAGAGCCCCACACACGTCCCGACGCAGAGCCCCACACACGTCCCGACGCAGAGCCCCACACACGTCCCGACGCAGAGCCCCACACACGTCCCGACGCAGAGCCCCACACACGTCCCGACGTAGAGCCCAACACACGTCCCGACGCAGAGCGGAAAGTAGGCTTAATCCTGAGGTAGAGCCCAACACATGTCCCGACGCAGAGCGGAAAGTAAGCTAAATCCTGAGGTAGAGCCCAACACACGTCCCGACGCAGAGCGGAAAGTAAGCTAAATCCTGAGGTAGAGCCCAACACACGTCCCGACGCAGAGCGGAAAGTAAGCTAAATCCTGATGTAGAGCCCAACACACGTCCCCACGTAGAGCTGAAAGTAAGCTAAACCCTGAGGTAGAGCCCAACACACGTCCCGACGCAGAGCCCAACACACGTCCCGACGTAGAGCCCAACACACGTCCCGACGCAGAGCCCAACACACGTCCCGACGCAGAGCCCAACACACGTCCCGACGCAGAGCCCAACACACGTCCCGACGTAGAGCCCAACACACGTCCCGACGTAGAGCCCAACACACGTCCCGACGTAGAGCTGGAAGTAAGCTAAATCCCGACTTAGAGCTGGAATTAAGCTAAATCCCAACGTAGAGCCCAACACACGTCCCGACGTAGAGCCCAACACACGTCCCGACGTAGAGCCCAACACACGTCCCGACGTAGAGCCCAACACACGTCCCGACGTAGAGCCCAACACAAGTCCCGACGTAGAGCCCAACACACGTCCCGACCTAGAGCCCAACACACGTCCCGACCTAGAGCCCAACACACGTCCCGACCTAGAGCCCAACACACGTCCCAACGCAGAGCGGAAAGTAAGCTAAATCCTGAGGTAGAGCCCAACACACGTCCCCACGTAGAGCTGAAAGTAAGCTAAATCCTGAGGTAGAGCCCAACACACGTCCCGACCTAGAGCCCAACACACATCCCGACGTAGAGCCCAACACACGTCCCGACGTACAGCTGAAAGTAAGCTAAATCCCGACGTAGAGCTGGAAGTAAGCTAAATCCCGACGTAGAGCTGGAAGTAAGCTAAATCCCGACGTAGAGCCGGAAGTAAGCTAAATCCCGACGTAGAGCCCAACACACGTCCCGACGTAGAGCCCAACACACGTCCCAGCGTAGAGCCCCACACACGTCCCGACGCAGAGCCCCACACACGTCCCGACGCAGAGCCCCACACACGTCCCGACGCAGAGCCCCACACACGTCCCGACGCAGAGCCCCACACACGTCCCGACGCAGAGCCCCACACACGTCCCGACGCAGAGCCCCACACACGTCCCGACGCAGAGCCCCACACACGTCCCGACGCAGAGCCCCACACACGTCCCGACGCAGAGCCAAACACACGTCCCGACGTAGAACCCAACACACGTCCCGATGTAGAGCTGAAAGTAAGCTAAATCATGATGTAGAGCCCAACACACGTCCCGACGCAGAGCCCAACACACGTCCCGACGTAGAGCCCAACACACGTCCCGACGCAGAGCGGAAAGTAGGCTTAATCCTGAGGTAGAGCCCAACACATGTCCCGACGCAGAGCGGAAAGTAAGCTAAATCCTGAGGTAGAGCCCAACACACGTCCCCACGTAGAGATGAAAGTAAGCTAAATCCTGAGGTAGAGCCCAACACACGTCCCGACCTAGAGCCCAACACACGTCCCGACCTAGAGCCCAACACACGTCCCGACCTAGAGCCCAAAGCACGTCCCGACCTAGAGCCCAACGCACGTCCCGATCTAGAGCCCAAAGCACGTCCCGACCTAGAGCCCAACGCACGTCCCGACGCAGAGCCCAACGCACGTCCCGACGTAGAGCTGAAAGTAAGCTAAATCCTGATGTAGAGCCCAACGCACGTCCCGACGTAGAGCCCAACGCACGTCCCGACGTAGAGCCCAACGCACGTCCCGACGTAGAGCCCAACACACGTCCCGACGCAGAGCCCAACACACGTCCCGACCTAGAGCCCAACACACGTCCCGACCTAGAGCCCAACACACGTCCCGACCTAGAGCCCAACACACGTCCCGACCTAGAGCCCAACACACGTCCCGACGTAGAGCTGAAAGTAAGCTAAATCCTGAGGTAGAGCCCAACACACGTCCCGACGCAGAGCGGAAAGTAAGCTAAATCCTGAGGTAGAGCCCAACACACGTCCCGACGCAGAGCGCAACACACGTCCCGACGTAGAGCCCCACACACGTCCCAGCGTAGAGCCCCACACACGTCCCAGCGTAGAGCCCCACACACGTCCCGACGCAGAGCCCCACACACGTCCCGACGCAGAGCCCCACACACGTCCCGACGCAGAGCCCCACACACGTCCCGACGCAGAGGCCCACACACGTCCCGACGCAGAGCCCCACACACGTCCCGACGCAGAGCCCCACACACGTCCCGACGCAGAGCCCCACACACGTCCCGACGCAGAGCCCCACACACGTCCCGACGCAGAGCCCCACACACGTCCCGACGCAGAGCCCCACACACGTCCCGACGCAGAGCCCCACACACGTCCCGACGCAGAGCCAAACACACGTCCCGACGTAGAGCCCAACACACGTTCCGATGTAGAGCTGAAAGTAAGCTAAATCATGATGTAGAGCCCAACACACGTCCCGACGCAGAGCCCAACACACGTCCCGACGTAGAGCCCAACACACGTCCCGACGCAGAGCGGAAAGTAGGCTTAATCCTGAGGTAGAGCCCAACACATGTCCCGACGCAGAGCGGAAAGTAAGCTAAATCCTGAGGTAGAGCCCAACACACGTCCCCACGTAGAGATGAAAGTAAGCTAAATCCTGAGGTAGAGCCCAACACACGTCCCGACCTAGAGCCCAACACACGTCCCGACCTAGAGCCCAACACACGTCCCGACCTAGAGCCCAAAGCACGTCCCGACCTAGAGCCCAACGCACGTCCCGATCTAGAGCCCAAAGCACGTCCCGACCTAGAGCCCAACGCACGTCCCGACGCAGAGCCCAACGCACGTCCCGACGTAGAGCTGAAAGTAAGCTAAATCCTGATGTAGAGCCCAACGCACGTCCCGACGTAGAGCCCAACGCACGTCCCGACGTAGAGCCCAACGCACGTCCCGACGTAGAGCCCAACGCACGTCCCGACGTAGAGCCCAACGCACGTCCCGACGTAGAGCTGAAAGTAAGCTAAATCCTGATGTAGAGCCCAACGCACGTCCCGACGTAGAGCCCAACGCACGTCCCGACGTAGAGCCCAACGCACGTCCCGACGTAGAGCCCAACGCACGTCCCGACGCAGACCCCAACGCACGTCCCGACGTAGAGCTGAAAGTAAGCTAAATCCTGATGTAGAGCCCAACGCAGGTCCCGACGTAGAGCCCAACGCACGTCCCGACGTAGAGCCCAACGCACGTCCCGACGTAGAGCCCAACGCACGTCCCGACGTAGAGCCCAACGCACGTCCCGACGCAGAGCCCAACGCACGTCCCGACGTAGAGCTGAAAGTAAGCTAAATCCCGACGTAGAGCCCAACGCACGTCCCGACGTAGAGCCCAACGCACGTCCCGACGTAGAGCCCAACGCACGTCCCGACGTAGAGCCCAACGCACGTCCCGACGTAGAGCTGAAAGTAAGCTAAATCCCGACGTAGAGCCCAACGCACGTCCCGACGTAGAGCCCAACGCACGTCCCGACGTAGAGCCCAACGCACGTCCCGACGTAGAGCTGAAAGTAAGCTAAATCCTGATGTAGAGCCCAACGCAGGTCCCGACGTAGAGCCCAACGCAGGTCCCGACGTAGAGCCCAACGCACGTCCCGACGTAGAGCCCAACGCACGTCCCGACGTAGAGCCCAACGCACGTCCCGACGTAGAGCCCAACGCACGTCCCGACGCAGAGCCCAACGCACGTCCCGACGTAGAGCTGCAAGTAAGCTAAATCCCGATGTAGAGCCCAACACACGTCCCGACGTAGAGCCCAACACACGTCCCGACGTAGAGCCCAACACACGTCCCGACGTAGAGCCCAACACACGTCCCGACGTAGAGCCCAACACACGTCCCGACGTAGAGCCCAACACACGTCCCGACGTAGAGCCCAACACACGTCCCGACGTAGAGCTGAAAGTAAGCTAAATCCTGACGTAGAGCCCAACACACGTCCCGACGTAGAGCCCAACACACGTCCCGACGTAGAGCCCAACACACGTCCCGACGTAGAGCCCAACACACGTCCCGACGTAGAGCCCAACACACGTCCCGACGTAGAGCCCAACACACGTCCCGACGTAGAGCCCAACACACGTCCCGACGTAGAGCCCAACACACGTCCCGACGTAGAGCCCAACACACGTCCCGACGTAGAGCCCAACACACGTCCCGACGTAGAGCCCAACACACGTCCCGACGCAGAGCCCAACGCACGTCCCGACGTAGAGCTGAAAGTAAGCTAAATCCCGACGTAGAGCCCAACGCACGTCCCGACGTAGAGCCCAACGCACGTCCCGACGTAGAGCCCAACGCACGTCCCGACGTAGAGCCCAACGCACGTCCCGACGTAGAGCTGAAAGTAAGCTAAATCCCGACGTAGAGCCCAACGCACGTCCCGACGTAGAGCCCAACGCACGTCCCGACGTAGAGCCCAACGCACGTCCCGACGTAGAGCTGAAAGTAAGCTAAATCCTGATGTAGAGCCCAACGCAGGTCCCGACGTAGAGCCCAACGCAGGTCCCGACGTAGAGCCCAACGCACGTCCCGACGTAGAGCCCAACGCACGTCCCGACGTAGAGCCCAACGCACGTCCCGACGTAGAGCCCAACGCACGTCCCGACGCAGAGCCCAACGCACGTCCCGACGTAGAGCTGCAAGTAAGCTAAATCCCGATGTAGAGCCCAACACACGTCCCGACGTAGAGCCCAACACACGTCCCGACGTAGAGCCCAACACACGTCCCGACGTAGAGCCCAACACACGTCCCGACGTAGAGCCCAACACACGTCCCGACGTAGAGCCCAACACACGTCCCGACGTAGAGCCCAACACACGTCCCGACGTAGAGCCCAACACACGTCCCGACGTAGAGCCCAACACACGTCCCGACGTAGAGCTGAAAGTAAGCTAAATCCTGACGTAGAGCCCAACACACGTCCCGACGTAGAGCCCAACACACGTCCCGACGTAGAGCCCAACACACGTCCCGACGTAGAGCCCAACACACGTCCCGACGTAGAGCCCAACACACGTCCCGACGTAGAGCCCAACACACGTCCCGACGTAGAGCCCAACACACGTC
Organism: Leptosomus discolor; assembly: GCF_034619465.1. Classification (NCBI taxonomy): domain Eukaryota; kingdom Metazoa; phylum Chordata; class Aves; order Leptosomiformes; family Leptosomidae; genus Leptosomus; species Leptosomus discolor. The sequence goes on along the minus strand of NW_028237953.1, from coordinate 658,403 downwards.
CCGACGTAGAGCCCAACACACGTCCCGACGTAGAGCCCAACACACGTCCCGACGTAGAGCCCAACACACGTCCCGACGTAGAGCCCAACACACGTCCCGACGTAGAGCCCAACACACGTCCCGACGTAGAGCCCAACACACGTCCCGACGCAGAGCCCAACACACGTCCCGACGCAGAGCCCAACACACGTCCCGACGCAGAGCCCAACACACGTCCCGACCTAGAGCCCAACACACGTCCCGACCTAGAGCCCAACACACGTCCCGACCTAGAGCCCAACACACGTCCCGACGTAGAGCCCAACACACGTCCCGACCTAGAGCCCAACACACGTCCCGACCTAGAGCCCAACACACGTCCCGACCTAGAGCCCAACACACGTCCCGACCTAGAGCCCAACACACGTCCCGACGCAGAGCGGAAAGTAAGCTAAATCCTGAGGTAGAGCCCAACACACGTCCCCACGTAGAGCTGAAAGTAAGCTAAATCCTGAGGTAGAGCCCAACACACGTCCCGACCTAGAGCCCAACACACGTCCCGACGTAGAGCTGAAAGTAAGCTAAATCCCGACGTAGAGCCCAACACATGTCCCGACCTAGAGCCCAACACACGTCCCGACCTAGAGCCCAACACACGTCCCGACCTAGAGCCCAACACACGTCCCGACCTAGAGCCCAACACACGTCCCGACCTAGAGCCCAACACACGTCCCGACCTAGAGCCCAACACACGTCCCGACCTAGAGCCCAACACACGTCCCGACCTAGAGCCCAACACACGTCCCGACCTAGAGCCCAACACACGTCCCGACCTAGAGCCCAACACACGTCCCGACCTAGAGCCCAACACACGTCCCGACCTAGAGCCCAACACACGTCCCGACCTAGAGCTGAAAGTAAGCTAAATCCTGAGGTAGAGCCCAACACACGTCCCGACGCAGAGCGGAAAGTAAGCTAAATCCTGAGGTAGAGCCCAACACACGTCCCGACGCAGAGCGCAACACACGTCCCGACGTAGAGCCCCACACACGTCCCAGCGTAGAGCCCCACACACGTCCCGACGTAGAGCCCCACACACGTCCCGACGTAGAGCCCAACACACGTCCCGACCTAGAGCTGAAAGTAAGGTAAATCCTGAGGTAGAGCCCAACACACGTCCCGACGCAGAGCGGAAAGTAAGCTAAATCCTGAGGTAGAGCCCAACACACGTCCCGACGCAGAGCGCAACACACGTCCCGACGCAGAGCCCCACACACGTCCCGACGCAGAGCCCCACACACGTCCCGACGCAGAGCCCCACACACGTCCCGACGCAGAGCCCCACACACGTCCCGACGCAGAGCCCCACACACGTCCCGACGCAGAGCCCCACACACGTCCCGACGCAGAGCCCCACACACGTCCCGACGCAGAGCCCCACACACGTCCCGACGCAGAGCCCCACACACGTCCCGACGCAGAGCCCCACACACGTCCCGACGCAGAGCCCCACACACGTCCCGACGCAGAGCCCCACACACGTTCCGATGTAGAGCTGAAAGTAAGCATAATCATGATGTAGAGCCCAACACACGTCCCGACGCAGAGCCCAACACACGTCCCGACGTAGAGCCCAACACACGTCCCGACGCAGAGCGGAAAGTAGGCTTAATCCTGAGGTAGAGCCCAACACATGTACCGACGCAGAGCGGAAAGTAAGCTAAATCCTGAGGTAGAGCCCAACACACGTCCCCACGTAGAGCTGAAAGTAAGCTAAATCCTGAGGTAGAGTCCAACACACGTCCCCACGTAGAGCTGAAAGTAAGCTAAATCCTGAGGTAGAGCCCAACACACGTCCCGACGTAGAGCCCAACACACGTCCCGACCTAGAGCCCAACACACGTCCCGACCTAGAGCCCAACACACGTCCCGACGTAGAGCCCAACACACGTCCCGACGTAGAGCCCAACACACGTCCCGACGTAGAGCCCAACACACGTCCCGACCTAGAGCCCAACACACGTCCCGACCTAGAGCCCAACACACGTCCCGACCTAGAGCCCAACACACGTCCCGACGTAGAGCCCAACACACGTCCCGACGCAGAGCCCCACACACGTCCCGACGCAGAGCCCAACACACGTCCCGACGTAGAGCCCAACACACGTCCCGACGCAGAGCCCAACACACGTTCCGATGTAGAGCTGAAAGTAAGCTAAATCATGATGTAGAGCCCAACACACGTCCCGACGCAGAGCCCAACACACGTCCCGACGTAGAGCCCAACACACGTCCCGACGCAGAGCGGAAAGTAGGCTTAATCCTGAGGTAGAGCCCAACACACAGCCCGACGCAGAGCGGAAAGTAAGCTAAATCCTGAGGTAGAGCCCAACACACGTCCCCACGTAGAGCTGAAAGTAAGCTAAACCCTGAGGTAGAGCCCAACACACGTCCCGACGTAGAGCTGGAAGTAAGCTAAATCCCGACTTAGAGCTGGAAGTAAGCTAAATCCCGACGTAGAGCCCAACACACGTCCCGACGTAGAGCCCAACACACGTCCCGACGTAGAGCCCAACACACGTCCCGACCTAGAGCCCAACACACGTCCCGACCTAGAGCCCAACACACGTCCCGACCTAGAGCCCAACACACGTCCCGACCTAGAGCCCAACACACGTCCCGACCTAGAGCCCAACACACGTCCCGACCTAGAGCCCAACACACGTCCCGACCTAGAGCCCAACACACGTCCCGACGTAGAGCGGAAAGTAAGCTAAATCCTGAGGTAGAGCCCAACACACGTCCCGACGCAGAGCGCAACACACGTCCCGACGTAGAGCCCCACACACGTCCCAGCGTAGAGCCCCACACACGTCCCGACGTAGAGCCCCACACACGTCCCGACGTAGAGCCCCACACACGTCCCGACGCAGAGCCCCACACACGTCCCGACGTAGAGCCCCACACACGTCCCGACGCAGAGCCCCACACACGTCCCGACGCAGAGCCCCACACACGTCCCGACGCAGAGCCCCACACACGTCCCGACGCAGAGCCCCACACACGTCCCGACGCAGAGCCCCACACACGTCCCGACGCAGAGCCCAACACACGTCCCGACGCAGAGCCCAACACACGTCCCGACGCAGAGCCAAACACACGTCCCGACGTAGAGCCCAACACACGTTCCGATGTAGAGCTGAAAGTAAGCTAAATCATGATGTAGAGCCCAACACACGTCCCGACGCAGAGCCCAACACACGTCCCGACGTAGAGCCCAACACACGTCCCGACGCAGAGCGGAAAGTAGGCTTAATCCTGAGGTAGAGCCCAACACACGTCCCGACGCAGAGCGGAAAGTAAGCTAAATCCTGAGGTAGAGCCCAACACACGTCCCCACGTAGAGCTGAAAGTAAGCTAAATCCTGAGGTAGAGCCCAACACACGTCCCGACGTAGAGCCCAACACACGTCCCGACGTAGAGCCCAACACACGTCCCGACGTAGAGCCCAACACACGTCCCGACGTAGAGCCCAACACACGTCCCGACGTAGAGCCCAACACACGTCCCGACGTAGAGCCCAACACACGTCCCGACCTAGAGCCCAACACACGTCCCGACCTAGAGCCCAACACACGTCCCGACGTAGAGCCCAACACACGTCCCGACGTAGAGCCCAACACACGTCCCGACGTAGAGCTGGAAGTAAGCTAAATCCCGACTTAGAGCTGGAAGTAAGCTAAATCCCGACGTAGAGCCCAACACACGTCCCGACGTAGAGCCCAACACACGTCCCGACGTAGAGCCCAACACACGTCCCGACGTAGAGCCCAACACACGTCCCGACGTAGAGCCCAACACACGTCCCGACCTAGAGCCCAACACACGTCCCGACGTAGAGCCCAACACACGTCCCGACCTAGAGCCCAACACACGTCCCGACCTAGAGCCCAACACACGTCCCGACCTAGAGCCCAACACACGTCCCGACCTAGAGCCCAACACACGTCCCGACCTAGAGCCCAACACACGTCCCGACCTAGAGCCCAACACACGTCCCGACCTAGAGCCCAACACACGTCCCGACCTAGAGCCCAACACACGTCCCGACGTAGAGCCCAACACATGTCCCGACGCAGAGCGGAAAGTAAGCTAAATCCTGAGGTAGAGCGCAACACACGTCCCGACGTAGAGCCCAACACACGTCCCGACGTAGAGCCCAACACACGTCCCGACGTAGAGCCCAACACACGTCCCGACCTAGAGCCCAACACACGTCCCGACGTAGAGCCCAACACACGTCCCGACCTAGAGCCCAACACACGTCCCGACCTAGAGCCCAACACACGTCCCGACCTAGAGCCCAACACACGTCCCGACCTAGAGCCCAACACACGTCCCGACCTAGAGCCCAACACACGTCCCGACCTAGAGCCCAACACACGTCCCGACCTAGAGCCCAACACACGTCCCGACCTAGAGCCCAACACACGTCCCGACGTAGAGCCCAACACATGTCCCGACGCAGAGCGGAAAGTAAGCTAAATCCTGAGGTAGAGCCCAACACACGTCCCGACGTAGAGCCCAACACACGTCCCGACGTAGAGCCCAACACACGTCCCGACGTAGAGCCCAACACACGTCCCGACGTAGAGCCCAACACACGTCCCGACGTAGAGCCCAACACACGTCCCGACGTAGAGCCCAACACACGTCCCGACGTAGAGCCCAACACACGTCCCGACGTAGAGCCCAACACACGTCCCGACGCAGAGCCCAACACACGTCCCGACGCAGAGCCCAACACACGTCCCGACGCAGAGCCCAACACACGTCCCGACGCAGAGCCCAACACACGTCCCGACGCAGAGCCCAACACACGTCCCGACGCAGAGCCCCACACACGTCCCGACGCAGAGCCCCACACACGTCCCGACGCAGAGCCCCACACACGTCCCGACGCAGAGCCAAACACACGTCCCGACGTAGAGCCCAACACACGTTCCGATGTAGACCTGAAAGTAAGCTAAATCATGATGTAGAGCCCAACACACGTCCCGACGCAGAGCCCAACACACGTCCCGACGTAGAGCCCAACACACGTCCCGACGCAGAGCGGAAAGTAGGCTTAATCCTGAGGTAGAGCCCAACACACGTCCCGACGCAGAGCGGAAAGTAAGCTAAATCCTGAGGTAGAGCCCAACACACGTCCCCACGTAGAGCTGAAAGTAAGCTAAATCCTGAGGTAGAGCCCAACACACGTCCCGACGTAGAGCCCAACACACGTCCCGACGTAGAGCCCAACACACGTCCCGACGTAGAGCCCAACACACGTCCCGACGTAGAGCCCAACACACGTCCCGACGTAGAGCCCAACACACGTCCCGACGTAGAGCCCAACACACGTCCCGACGTAGAGCCCAACACACGTCCCGACCTAGAGCCCAACACACGTCCCGACCTAGAGCCCAACACACGTCCCGACGTAGAGCCCAACACACGTCCCGACGTAGAGCCCAACACACGTCCCGACGTAGAGCTGGAAGTAAGCTAAATCCCGACTTAGAGCTGGAAGTAAGCTAAATCCCGACGTAGAGCCCAACACACGTCCCGACGTAGAGCCCAACACACGTCCCGACGTAGAGCCCAACACACGTCCCGACGTAGAGCCCAACACACGTCCCGACGTAGAGCCCAACACACGTCCCGACCTAGAGCCCAACACACGTCCCGACGTAGAGCCCAACACACGTCCCGACCTAGAGCCCAACACACGTCCCGACCTAGAGCCCAACACACGTCCCGACCTAGAGCCCAACACACGTCCCGACCTAGAGCCCAACACACGTCCCGACCTAGAGCCCAACACACGTCCCGACCTAGAGCCCAACACACGTCCCGACCTAGAGCCCAACACACGTCCCGACCTAGAGCCCAACACACGTCCCGACGTAGAGCCCAACACATGTCCCGACGCAGAGCGGAAAGTAAGCTAAATCCTGAGGTAGAGCCCAACACACGTCCCGACGCAGAGCCCAACACACGTTCCGATGTAGAGCTGAAAGTAAGCTAAATCATGATGTAGAGCCCAACACACGTCCCGACGCAGAGCCCAACACACGTCCCGACGTAGAGCCCAACACACGTCCCGACGCAGAGCGGAAAGTAGGCTTAATCCTGAGGTAGAGCCCAACACACAGCCCGACGCAGAGCGGAAAGTAAGCTAAATCCTGAGGTAGAGCCCAACACACGTCCCCACGTAGAGCTGAAAGTAAGCTAAACCCTGAGGTAGAGCCCAACACACGTCCCGACGTAGAGCTGGAAGTAAGCTAAATCCCGACTTAGAGCTGGAAGTAAGCTAAATCCCGACGTAGAGCCCAACACACGTCCCGACGTAGAGCCCAACACACGTCCCGACGTAGAGCCCAACACACGTCCCGACCTAGAGCCCAACACACGTCCCGACCTAGAGCCCAACACACGTCCCGACCTAGAGCCCAACACACGTCCCGACCTAGAGCCCAACACACGTCCCGACCTAGAGCCCAACACACGTCCCGACCTAGAGCCCAACACACGTCCCGACCTAGAGCCCAACACACGTCCCGACCTAGAGCCCAACACACGTCCCGACCTAGAGCCCAACACACGTCCCGACGTAGAGCGGAAAGTAAGCTAAATCCTGAGGTAGAGCCCAACACACGTCCCGACGCAGAGCGCAACACACGTCCCGACGTAGAGCCCCACACACGTCCCAGCGTAGAGCCCCACACACGTCCCGACGTAGAGCCCCACACACGTCCCGACGTAGAGCCCCACACACGTCCCGACGCAGAGCCCCACACACGTCCCGACGTAGAGCCCCACACACGTCCCGACGCAGAGCCCCACACACGTCCCGACGCAGAGCCCCACACACGTCCCGACGCAGAGCCCCACACACGTCCCGACGCAGAGCCCCACACACGTCCCGACGCAGAGCCCCACACACGTCCCGACGCAGAGCCCAACACACGTCCCGACGCAGAGCCCAACACACGTCCCGACGCAGAGCCAAACACACGTCCCGACGTAGAGCCCAACACACGTTCCGATGTAGAGCTGAAAGTAAGCTAAATCATGATGTAGAGCCCAACACACGTCCCGACGCAGAGCCCAACACACGTCCCGACGTAGAGCCCAACACACGTCCCGACGCAGAGCGGAAAGTAGGCTTAATCCTGAGGTAGAGCCCAACACACGTCCCGACGCAGAGCGGAAAGTAAGCTAAATCCTGAGGTAGAGCCCAACACACGTCCCCACGTAGAGCTGAAAGTAAGCTAAATCCTGAGGTAGAGCCCAACACACGTCCCGACGTAGAGCCCAACACACGTCCCGACGTAGAGCCCAACACACGTCCCGACGTAGAGCCCAACACACGTCCCGACGTAGAGCCCAACACACGTCCCGACGTAGAGCCCAACACACGTCCCGACGTAGAGCCCAACACACGTCCCGACCTAGAGCCCAACACACGTCCCGACCTAGAGCCCAACACACGTCCCGACGTAGAGCCCAACACACGTCCCGACGTAGAGCCCAACACACGTCCCGACGTAGAGCTGGAAGTAAGCTAAATCCCGACTTAGAGCTGGAAGTAAGCTAAATCCCGACGTAGAGCCCAACACACGTCCCGACGTAGAGCCCAACACACGTCCCGACGTAGAGCCCAACACACGTCCCGACGTAGAGCCCAACACACGTCCCGACGTAGAGCCCAACACACGTCCCGACCTAGAGCCCAACACACGTCCCGACGTAGAGCCCAACACACGTCCCGACCTAGAGCCCAACACACGTCCCGACCTAGAGCCCAACACACGTCCCGACCTAGAGCCCAACACACGTCCCGACCTAGAGCCCAACACACGTCCCGACCTAGAGCCCAACACACGTCCCGACCTAGAGCCCAACACACGTCCCGACCTAGAGCCCAACACACGTCCCGACGTAGAGCCCAACACATGTCCCGACGCAGAGCGGAAAGTAAGCTAAATCCTGAGGTAGAGCGCAACACACGTCCCGACGTAGAGCCCAACACACGTCCCGACGTAGAGCCCAACACACGTCCCGACGTAGAGCCCAACACACGTCCCGACCTAGAGCCCAACACACGTCCCGACGTAGAGCCCAACACACGTCCCGACCTAGAGCCCAACACACGTCCCGACCTAGAGCCCAACACACGTCCCGACCTAGAGCCCAACACACGTCCCGACCTAGAGCCCAACACACGTCCCGACCTAGAGCCCAACACACGTCCCGACCTAGAGCCCAACACACGTCCCGACGTAGAGCCCAACACATGTCCCGACGCAGAGCGGAAAGTAAGCTAAATCCTGAGGTAGAGCCCAACACACGTCCCGACGTAGAGCCCAACACACGTCCCGACGTAGAGCCCAACACACGTCCCGACATAGAGCCCAACACACGTCCCGACGTAGAGCCCAACACACGTCCCGACGTAGAGCCCAACACACGTCCCGACGTAGAGCCCAACACACGTCCCGACGCAGAGCCCAACACACGTCCCGACGCAGAGCCCAACACACGTCCCGACGCAGAGCCCAACACACGTCCCGACGCAGAGCCCAACACACGTCCCGACGCAGAGCCCAACACACGTCCCGACGCAGAGCCCAACACACGTCCCGACGCAGAGCCCAACACACGTCCCGACGCAGAGCCCCACACACGTCCCGACGCAGAGCCCCACACACGTCCCGACGCAGAGCCCAACACACGTCCCGACGCAGAGCCAAACACACGTCCCGACGTAGAGCCCAACACACGTTCCGATGTAGACCTGAAAGTAAGCTAAATCATGATGTAGAGCCCAACACACGTCCCGACGCAGAGCCCAACACACGTCCCGACGTAGAGCCCAACACACGTCCCGACGCAGAGCGGAAAGTAGGCTTAATCCTGAGGTAGAGCCCAACACACGTCCCGACGCAGAGCGGAAAGTAAGCTAAATCCTGAGGTAGAGCCCAACACACGTCCCCACGTAGAGCTGAAAGTAAGCTAAATCCTGAGGTAGAGCCCAACACACGTCCCGACGTAGAGCCCAACACACGTCCCGACGTAGAGCCCAACACACGTCCCGACGTAGAGCCCAACACACGTCCCGACGTAGAGCCCAACACACGTCCCGACGTAGAGCCCAACACACGTCCCGACGTAGAGCCCAACACACGTCCCGACCTAGAGCCCAACACACGTCCCGACCTAGAGCCCAACACACGTCCCGACGTAGAGCCCAACACACGTCCCGACGTAGAGCCCAACACACGTCCCGACGTAGAGCTGGAAGTAAGCTAAATCCCGACTTAGAGCTGGAAGTAAGCTAAATCCCGACGTAGAGCCCAACACACGTCCCGACGTAGAGCCCAACACACGTCCCGACGTAGAGCCCAACACACGTCCCGACGTAGAGCCCAACACACGTCCCGACGTAGAGCCCAACACACGTCCCGACCTAGAGCCCAACACACGTCCCGACGTAGAGCCCAACACACGTCCCGACCTAGAGCCCAACACACGTCCCGACCTAGAGCCCAACACACGTCCCGACCTAGAGCCCAACACACGTCCCGACCTAGAGCCCAACACACGTCCCGACCTAGAGCCCAACACACGTCCCGACCTAGAGCCCAACACACGTCCCGACGTAGAGCCCAACACATGTCCCGACGCAGAGCGGAAAGTAAGCTAAATCCTGAGGTAGAGCGCAACACACGTCCCGACGTAGAGCCCAACACACGTCCCGACGTAGAGCCCAACACACGTCCCGACGTAGAGCCCAACACACGTCCCGACCTAGAGCCCAACACACGTCCCGACGTAGAGCCCAACACACGTCCCGACCTAGAGCCCAACACACGTCCCGACCTAGAGCCCAACACACGTCCCGACCTAGAGCCCAACACACGTCCCGACCTAGAGCCCAACACACGTCCCGACCTAGAGCCCAACACACGTCCCGACCTAGAGCCCAACACACGTCCCGACGTAGAGCCCAACACATGTCCCGACGCAGAGCGGAAAGTAAGCTAAATCCTGAGGTAGAGCCCAACACACGTCCCGACGTAGAGCCCAACACACGTCCCGACGTAGAGCCCAACACACGTCCCGACGTAGAGCCCAACACACGTCCCGACGTAGAGCCCAACACACGTCCCGACGTAGAGCCCAACACACGTCCCGACGTAGAGCCCAACACACGTCCCGACGTAGAGCCCAACACACGTCCCGACGCAGAGCCCAACACACGTCCCGACGCAGAGCCCAACACACGTCCCGACGCAGAGCCCAACACACGTCCCGACGCAGAGCCCAACACACGTCCCGACGCAGAGCCCAACACACGTCCCGACGCAGAGCCCCACACACGTCCCGACGCAGAGCCCCACACACGTCCCGACGCAGAGCCCAACACACGTCCCGACGCAGAGCCAAACACACGTCCCGACGTAGAGCCCAACACACGTTCCGATGTAGACCTGAAAGTAAGCTAAATCATGATGTAGAGCCCAACATACGTCCCGACGCAGAGCCCAACACACGTCCCGACGTAGAGCCCAACACACGTCCCGACGCAGAGTGGAAAGTAGGCTTAATCCTGAGGTAGAGCCCAACACATATCCCGACGCAGAGCGGAAAGTAAGCTAAATCCTGAGGTAGAGCCCAACACACGTCCCGACGTAGAGCCCAACACACGTCCCGACGTAGAGCCCAACACACGTCCCGACGTAGAGCCCAACACACGTCCCGACGTAGAGCCCAACACACGTCCCGACGTAGAGCCCAACACACGTCCCGACGCAGAGCCCAACACACGTCCCGACGCAGAGCCCAACACACGTCCCGACGCAGAGCCCAACACACGTCCCGACGCAGAGCCCAACACACGTCCCGACGCAGAGCCCAACACACGTCCCGACGCAGAGCCCCACACACGTCCCGACGCAGAGCCCCACACACGTCCCGACGCAGAGCCCAACACACGTCCCGACGCAGAGCCAAACACACGTCCCGACGTAGAGCCCAACACACGTTCCGATGTAGACCTGAAAGTAAGCTAAATCATGATGTAGAGCCCAACACACGTCCCGACGCAGAGCCCAACACACGTCCCGACGTAGAGCCCAACACACGTCCCGACGCAGAGCGGAAAGTAGGCTTAATCCTGAGGTAGAGCCCAACACACGTCCCGACGCAGAGCGGAAAGTAAGCTAAATCCTGAGGTAGAGCCCAACACACGTCCCCACGTAGAGCTGAAAGTAAGCTAAATCCTGAGGTAGAGCCCAACACACGTCCCGACGTAGAGCCCAACACACGTCCCGACGTAGAGCCCAACACACGTCCCGACGTAGAGCCCAACACACGTCCCGACGTAGAGCCCAACACACGTCCCGACGTAGAGCCCAACACACGTCCCGACGTAGAGCCCAACACACGTCCCGACCTAGAGCCCAACACACGTCCCGACCTAGAGCCCAACACACGTCCCGACGTAGAGCCCAACACACGTCCCGACGTAGAGCCCAACACACGTCCCGACGTAGAGCTGGAAGTAAGCTAAATCCCGACTTAGAGCTGGAAGTAAGCTAAATCCCGACGTAGAGCCCAACACACGTCCCGACGTAGAGCCCAACACACGTCCCGACGTAGAGCCCAACACACGTCCCGACGTAGAGCCCAACACACGTCCCGACCTAGAGCCCAACACACGTCCCGACGTAGAGCCCAACACACGTCCCGACCTAGAGCCCAACACACGTCCCGACCTAGAGCCCAACACACGTCCCGACCTAGAGCCCAACACACGTCCCGACCTAGAGCCCAACACACGTCCCGACCTAGAGCCCAACACACGTCCCGACCTAGAGCCCAACACACGTCCCGACCTAGAGCCCAACACACGTCCCGACGTAGAGCCCAACACATGTCCCGACGCAGAGCGGAAAGTAAGCTAAATCCTGAGGTAGAGCGCAACACACGTCCCGACGTAGAGCCCAACACACGTCCCGACGTAGAGCCCAACACACGTCCCGACGTAGAGCCCAACACACGTCCCGACCTAGAGCCCAACACACGTCCCGACGTAGAGCCCAACACACGTCCCGACCTAGAGCCCAACACACGTCCCGACCTAGAGCCCAACACACGTCCCGACCTAGAGCCCAACACACGTCCCGACCTAGAGCCCAACACACGTCCCGACCTAGAGCCCAACACACGTCCCGACCTAGAGCCCAACACACGTCCCGACGTAGAGCCCAACACATGTCCCGACGCAGAGCGGAAAGTAAGCTAAATCCTGAGGTAGAGCCCAACACACGTCCCGACGTAGAGCCCAACACACGTCCCGACGTAGAGCCCAACACACGTCCCGACGTAGAGCCCAACACACGTCCCGACGTAGAGCCCAACACACGTCCCGACGTAGAGCCCAACACACGTCCCGACGTAGAGCCCAACACACGTCCCGACGCAGAGCCCAACACACGTCCCGACGCAGAGCCCAACACACGTCCCGACGCAGAGCCCAACACACGTCCCGACGCAGAGCCCAACACACGTCCCGACGCAGAGCCCAACACACGTCCCGACGCAGAGCCCAACACACGTCCCGACGCAGAGCCCAACACACGTCCCGACGCAGAGCCCCACACACGTCCCGACGCAGAGCCCCACACACGTCCCGACGCAGAGCCCAACACACGTCCCGACGCAGAGCCAAACACACGTCCCGACGTAGAGCCCAACACACGTTCCGATGTAGACCTGAAAGTAAGCTAAATCATGATGTAGAGCCCAACATACGTCCCGACGCAGAGCCCAACACACGTCCCGACGTAGAGCCCAACACACGTCCCGACGCAGAGTGGAAAGTAGGCTTAATCCTGAGGTAGAGCCCAACACATATCCCGACGCAGAGCGGAAAGTAAGCTAAATCCTGAGGTAGAGCCCAACACACGTCCCCACGTAGAGCTGAAAGTAAGCTAAACCCTGAGGTAGAGCCCAACACACGTCCCGACCTAGAGCCCAACACACGTCCCGACCTAGAGCCCAACACACGTCCCGACCTAGAGCCCAACACACGTCCCGACCTAGAGCCCAACACACGTCCCGACCTAGAGCCCAACACACGTCCCGACGCAGAGCCCAACACACGTCCCGACGCAGAGCCCAACACACGTCCCGACGTAGAGCTGGAAGTAAGCTAAATCCCGACTTAGAGCTGGAAGTAAGCTAAATCCCGACGTAGAGCCCAACACACGTCCCGACGTAGAGTCCAACACACGTCCCGACGTAGAGCCCAACACACGTCCCGACGTAGAGCCCAACACACGTCCCGACCTAGAGCCCAACACACGTCCCGACCTAGAGCCCAACACACGTCCCGACCTAGAGCCCAACACACGTCCCGACCTAGAGCCCAACACACGTCCCGACCTAGAGCCCAACACACGTCCCGACCTAGAGCCCAACACACGTCCCGACCTAGAGCCCAACACACGTCCCGACGTAGAGCTGAAAGTAAGCTAAATCCTGAGGTAGAGCCCAACACACGTCCCGACGCAGAGCGGAAAGTAAGCTAAATCCTGAGGTAGAGCCCAACACACGTCCCGACGCAGAGCGCAACACACGTCCCGACGTAGAGCCCCACACACGTCCCGACGCAGAGCGCAACACACGTCCCGACGTAGAGCCCCACACACGTCCCTACGTAGAGCCCCACACACGTCCCGACGCAGAGCCCCACACACGTCCCGACGTAGAGCCCCACACACGTCCCGACGCAGAGCCCCACACACGTCCCGACGCAGAGCCCCACACACGTCCCGACGCAGAGCCCCACACACGTCCCGACGCAGAGCCCCACACACGTCCCGACGCAGAGCCCCACACACGTCCCGACGCAGAGCCCAACACACGTCCCGACGCAGAGCCCAACACACGTCCCGACGCAGAGCCCAACACACGTTCCGATGTAGAGCTGAAAGTAAGCTAAATCATGATGTAGAGCCCAACACACGTCCCGACGCAGAGCCCAACACACGTCCCGACGTAGAGCCCAACACACGTCCCGACGCAGAGCCCAACACACGTCCCGACGCAGAGCCCAACACACGTCCCGACGCAGAGCCCAACACACGTCCCGACGCAGAGCCCAACACACGTCCCGACGCAGAGCCCAACACACGTCCCGACGCAGAGCCCAACACACGTCCCGACGCAGAGCCCCACACACGTCCCGACGCAGAGCCCCACACACGTCCCGACGCAGAGCCCAACACACGTCCCGACGCAGAGCCAAACACACGTCCCGACGTAGAGCCCAACACACGTTCCGATGTAGACCTGAAAGTAAGCTAAATCATGATGTAGAGCCCAACATACGTCCCGACGCAGAGCCCAACACACGTCCCGACGTAGAGCCCAACACACGTCCCGACGCAGAGTGGAAAGTAGGCTTAATCCTGAGGTAGAGCCCAACACATATCCCGACGCAGAGCGGAAAGTAAGCTAAATCCTGAGGTAGAGCCCAACACACGTCCCGACGTAGAGCCCAACACACGTCCCGACGTAGAGCCCAACACACGTCCCGACGTAGAGCCCAACACACGTCCCGACGTAGAGCCCAACACACGTCCCGACGTAGAGCCCAACACACGTCCCGACGCAGAGCCCAACACACGTCCCGACGCAGAGCCCAACACACGTCCCGACGCAGAGCCCAACACACGTCCCGACGCAGAGCCCAACACACGTCCCGACGCAGAGCCCAACACACGTCCCGACGCAGAGCCCAACACACGTCCCGACGCAGAGCCCCACACACGTCCCGACGCAGAGCCCCACACACGTCCCGACGCAGAGCCCAACACACGTCCCGACGCAGAGCCAAACACACGTCCCGACGTAGAGCCCAACACACGTTCCGATGTAGACCTGAAAGTAAGCTAAATCATGATGTAGAGCCCAACACACGTCCCGACGCAGAGCCCAACACACGTCCCGACGTAGAGCCCAACACACGTCCCGACGCAGAGCGGAAAGTAGGCTTAATCCTGAGGTAGAGCCCAACACACGTCCCGACGCAGAGCGGAAAGTAAGCTAAATCCTGAGGTAGAGCCCAACACACGTCCCCACGTAGAGCTGAAAGTAAGCTAAATCCTGAGGTAGAGCCCAACACACGTCCCGACGTAGAGCCCAACACACGTCCCGACGTAGAGCCCAACACACGTCCCGACGTAGAGCCCAACACACGTCCCGACGTAGAGCCCAACACACGTCCCGACGTAGAGCCCAACACACGTCCCGACGTAGAGCCCAACACACGTCCCGACCTAGAGCCCAACACACGTCCCGACCTAGAGCCCAACACACGTCCCGACGTAGAGCCCAACACACGTCCCGACGTAGAGCCCAACACACGTCCCGACGTAGAGCTGGAAGTAAGCTAAATCCCGACTTAGAGCTGGAAGTAAGCTAAATCCCGACGTAGAGCCCAACACACGTCCCGACGTAGAGCCCAACACACGTCCCGACGTAGAGCCCAACACACGTCCCGACGTAGAGCCCAACACACGTCCCGACGTAGAGCCCAACACACGTCCCGACCTAGAGCCCAACACACGTCCCGACGTAGAGCCCAACACACGTCCCGACCTAGAGCCCAACACACGTCCCGACCTAGAGCCCAACACACGTCCCGACCTAGAGCCCAACACACGTCCCGACCTAGAGCCCAACACACGTCCCGACCTAGAGCCCAACACACGTCCCGACCTAGAGCCCAACACACGTCCCGACCTAGAGCCCAACACACGTCCCGACGTAGAGCCCAACACATGTCCCGACGCAGAGCGGAAAGTAAGCTAAATCCTGAGGTAGAGCGCAACACACGTCCCGACGTAGAGCCCAACACACGTCCCGACGTAGAGCCCAACACACGTCCCGACGTAGAGCCCAACACACGTCCCGACCTAGAGCCCAACACACGTCCCGACGTAGAGCCCAACACACGTCCCGACCTAGAGCCCAACACACGTCCCGACCTAGAGCCCAACACACGTCCCGACCTAGAGCCCAACACACGTCCCGACCTAGAGCCCAACACACGTCCCGACCTAGAGCCCAACACACGTCCCGACCTAGAGCCCAACACACGTCCCGACGTAGAGCCCAACACATGTCCCGACGCAGAGCGGAAAGTAAGCTAAATCCTGAGGTAGAGCCCAACACACGTCCCGACGTAGAGCCCAACACACGTCCCGACGTAGAGCCCAACACACGTCCCGACGTAGAGCCCAACACACGTCCCGACGTAGAGCCCAACACACGTCCCGACGTAGAGCCCAACACACGTCCCGACGCAGAGCCCAACACACGTCCCGACGCAGAGCCCAACACACGTCCCGACGCAGAGCCCAACACACGTCCCGACGCAGAGCCCAACACACGTCCCGACGCAGAGCCCAACACACGTCCCGACGCAGAGCCCAACACACGTCCCGACGCAGAGCCCCACACACGTCCCGACGCAGAGCCCCACACACGTCCCGACGCAGAGCCCAACACACGTCCCGACGCAGAGCCAAACACACGTCCCGACGTAGAGCCCAACACACGTTCCGATGTAGACCTGAAAGTAAGCTAAATCATGATGTAGAGCCCAACATACGTCCCGACGCAGAGCCCAACACACGTCCCGACGTAGAGCCCAACACACGTCCCGACGCAGAGTGGAAAGTAGGCTTAATCCTGAGGTAGAGCCCAACACATATCCCGACGCAGAGCGGAAAGTAAGCTAAATCCTGAGGTAGAGCCCAACACACGTCCCCACGTAGAGCTGAAAGTAAGCTAAACCCTGAGGTAGAGCCCAACACACGTCCCGACCTAGAGCCCAACACACGTCCCGACCTAGAGCCCAACACACGTCCCGACCTAGAGCCCAACACACGTCCCGACCTAGAGCCCAACACACGTCCCGACCTAGAGCCCAACACACGTCCCGACCTAGAGCCCAACACACGTCCCGACGCAGAGCCCAACACACGTCCCGACGCAGAGCCCAACACACGTCCCGACGTAGAGCTGGAAGTAAGCTAAATCCCGACTTAGAGCTGGAAGTAAGCTAAATCCCGACGTAGAGCCCAACACACGTCCCGACGTAGAGTCCAACACACGTCCCGACGTAGAGCCCAACACACGTCCCGACGTAGAGCCCAACACACGTCCCGACCTAGAGCCCAACACACGTCCCGACCTAGAGCCCAACACACGTCCCGACCTAGAGCCCAACACACGTCCCGACCTAGAGCCCAACACACGTCCCGACCTAGAGCCCAACACACGTCCCGACCTAGAGCCCAACACACGTCCCGACCTAGAGCCCAACACACGTCCCGACGTAGAGCTGAAAGTAAGCTAAATCCTGAGGTAGAGCCCAACACACGTCCCGACGCAGAGCGGAAAGTAAGCTAAATCCTGAGGTAGAGCCCAACACACGTCCCGACGCAGAGCGCAACACACGTCCCGACGTAGAGCCCCACACACGTCCCGACGCAGAGCGCAACACACGTCCCGACGTAGAGCCCCACACACGTCCCTACGTAGAGCCCCACACACGTCCCGACGCAGAGCCCCACACACGTCCCGACGTAGAGCCCCACACACGTCCCGACGCAGAGCCCCACACACGTCCCGACGCAGAGCCCCACACACGTCCCGACGCAGAGCCCCACACACGTCCCGACGCAGAGCCCCACACACGTCCCGACGCAGAGCCCCACACACGTCCCGACGCAGAGCCCAACACACGTCCCGACGCAGAGCCCAACACACGTCCCGACGCAGAGCCCAACACACGTTCCGATGTAGAGCTGAAAGTAAGCTAAATCATGATGTAGAGCCCAACACACGTCCCGACGCAGAGCCCAACACACGTCCCGACGTAGAGCCCAACACACGTCCCGACGCAGAGCGGAAAGTAGGCTTAATCCTGAGGTAGAGCCCAACACATGTCCCGACGCAGAGCGGAAAGTAAGCTAAATCCTGAGGTAGAGCCCAACACACGTCCCCACGTAGAGCTGAAAGTAAGCTAAATCCTGAGGTAGAGCCCAACACACGTCCCGACGTAGAGCCCAACACACGTCCCGACGTAGAGCCCAACACACGTCCCGACGTAGAGCCCAACACACGTCCCGACGTAGAGCCCAACACACGTCCCGACGTAGAGCCCAACACACGTCCCGACGTAAAACCCAACACACGTCCCGACCTAGAGCCCAACACACGTCCCGACCTAGAGCCCAACACACGTCCCGACCTAGAGCCCAACACACGTCCCGACCTAGAGCCCAACACACGTCCCGACGTAGAGCTGGAAGTAAGCTAAATCCCGACTTAGAGCTGGAAGTAAGCTAAATCCCGACGTAGAGCCCAACACACGTCCCGACGTAGAGCCCAACACACGTCCCGACGTAGAGCCCAACACACGTCCCGACCTAGAGCCCAACACACGTCCCGACCTAGAGCCCAACACACGTCCCGACCTAGAGCCCAACACACGTCCCGACGTAGAGCCCAACACACGTCCCGACCTAGAGCCCAACACACGTCCCGACCTAGAGCCCAACACACGTCCCGACCTAGAGCCCAACACACGTCCCGACCTAGAGCCCAACACACGTCCCGACCTAGAGCCCAACACACGTCCCGACCTAGAGCCCAACACACGTCCCGACCTAGAGCCCAACACACGTCCCGACCTAGAGCCCAACACACGTCCCGACCTAGAGCCCAACACACGTCCCGACCTAGAGCCCAACACACGTCCCGACGTAGAGCCCAACACATGTCCCGACGCAGAGCGGAAAGTAAGCTAAATCCTGAGGTAGAGCCCAACACACGTCCCGACGTAGAGCCCAACACACGTCCCGACGTAGAGCCCAACACACGTCCCGACGTAGAGCCCAACACACGTCCCGACGCAGAGCCCAACACACGTCCCGACCTAGAGCCCAACACACGTCCCGACGTAGAGCCCAACACACGTCCCGACGCAGAGCCCAACACACGTCCCGACGCAGAGCCCAACACACGTCCCGACGCAGAGCCCAACACACGTCCCGACGCAGAGCCCAACACACGTCCCGACGCAGAGCCCCACACACGTCCCGACGCAGAGCCCAACACACGTCCCGACGCAGAGCCAAACACACGTCCCGACGTAGAGCCCAACACACGTTCCGATGTAGACCTGAAAGTAAGCTAAATCATGATGTAGAGCCCAACATACGTCCCGACGCAGAGCCCAACACACGTCCCGACGTAGAGCCCAACACACGTCCCTACGCAGAGTGGAAAGTAGGCTTAATCCTGAGGTAGAGCCCAACACATATCCCGACGCAGAGCAGAAAGTAAGCTAAATCCTGAGGTAGAGCCCAACACACGTCCCCACGTAGAGCTGAAAGTAAGCTAAACCCTGAGGTAGAGCCCAACACACGTCCCGACCTAGAGCCCAACACACGTCCCGACCTAGAGCCCAACACACGTCCCGACCTAGAGCCCAACACACGTCCCGACCTAGAGCCCAACACACGTCCCGACCTAGAGCCCAACACACGTCCCGACGCAGAGCCCAACACACGTCCCGACGTAGAGCTGGAAGTAAGCTAAATCCCGACTTAGAGCTGGAAGTAAGCTAAATCCCGACGTAGAGCTGGAAGTAAGCTAAATCCCGACGTAGAGCCCAACACACGTCCCGACGTAGAGCCCAACACACGTCCCGACCTAGAGCCCAACACACGTCCCGACCTAGAGCCCAACACACGTCCCGACCTAGAGCCCAACACACGTCCCGACCTAGAGCCCAACACACGTCCCGACCTAGAGCCCAACACACGTCCCGACCTAGAGCCCAACACACGTCCCGACCTAGAGCCCAACACACGTCCCGACCTAGAGCCCAACACACGTCCCGACCTAGAGCCCAACACACGTCCCGACCTAGAGCCCAACACACGTCCCGACCTAGAGCCCAACACACGTCCCGACCTAGAGCCCAACACACGTCCCGACGTAGAGCTGAAAGTAAGCTAAATCCTGAGGTAGAGCCCAACACACGTCCCGACGCAGAGCGGAAAGTAAGCTAAATCCTGAGGTAGAGCCCAACACACGTCCCGACGCAGAGCGCAACACATGTCCCGACGTAGAGCCCCACACACGTCCCAGCGTAGAGCCCCACACACGTCCCGACGTAGAGCCCCACACACGTCCCGACGCAGAGCCCCACACACGTCCCGACGTAGAGCCCCACACACGTCCCGACGCAGAGCCCCACACACGTCCCGACGCAGAGCCCCACACACGTCCCGACGCAGAGCCCCACACACGTCCCGACGCAGAGCCCCACACACGTCCCGACGCAGAGCCCCACACACGTCCCGACGCAGAGCCCCACACACGTCCCGACGCAGAGCCCCACACACGTCCCGACGCAGAGCCCCACACACGTCCCGACGCAGAGCCCCACACACGTCCCGACGCAGAGCCCCACACACGTCCCGACGCAGAGCCCAACACACGTCCCGACGCAGAGCCAAACACACGTCCCGACGTAGAGCCCAACACACGTCCCGACGTAGAGCCCAACACACGTTCCGATGTAGAGCTGAAAGTAAGCTAAATCATGATGTAGAGCCCAACACACGTCCCGACGCAGAGCCCAACACACGTCCCGACGTAGAGCCCAACACACGTCCCGACGCAGAGCGGAAAGTAAGCTAAATCCTGAGGTAGAGCCCAACACACGTCCCCACGTAGAGCTGAAAATAAGCTAAATCCTGAGGTAGAGCCCAACACACGTCCCGACCTAGAGCCCAACACACGTCCCGACCTAGAGCCCAACACACGTCCCGACCTAGAGCCCAACACACGTCCCGACCTAGAGCCCAACACACGTCCCGACGTAGAGCCCAACACACGTCCCGACGTAGAGCCCAACACACGTCCCGACGTAGAGCCCAACACACGTCCCGACGTAGAGCCCAACACACGTCCCGACGTAGAGCCCAACACACGTCCCGACCTAGAGCCCAACACACGTCCCGACGTAGAGCCCAACACACGTCCCGACCTAGAGCCCAACACACGTCCCGACGTAGAGCCCAACACACGTCCCGACGTAGAGCCCAACACACGTCCCGACCTAGAGCCCAACACACGTCCCGACCTAGAGCCCAACACACGTCCCGACGCAGAGCGGAAAGTAAGCTAAATCCTGAGGTAGAGCCCAACACACGTCCCGAGGTAGAGCCCAACACACGTCCCGATGTAGAGCCCAACACACGTCCCGATGTAGAGCCCAACACACGTCCCGATGTAGAGCCCAACACACGTCCCGATGTAGAGCCCAACACACGTCCCGACGTAGACCTGAAAGTAAGCTAAATCCTGAGGTAGAGCCCAACGCACGTCCCGACGCAGAGCGCAACACACGTCCCGACGTAGAGCCCCACACACGTCCCGACGTAGAGCCCCACACACGTCCCGACGTAGAGCCCCACACACGTCCCGACGTAGAGCCCCACACACGTCCCGACGTAGAGCCCCACACACGTCCCGACGTAGAGCCCCACACACGTCCCGACGTAGAGCCCCACACACGTCCCGACGTAGAGCCCCACACACGTCCCGACGTAGAGCCCCACACACGTCCCGACGTAGAGCCCCACACACGTCCCGACGCAGAGCCCCACACACGTCCCGACGCAGAGGCCCACACACGTCCCGACGCAGAGCCCCACACACGTCCCGACGCAGAGGCCCACACACGTCCCGACGCAGAGGCCCACACACGTCCCGACGCAGAGCCCCACACACGTCCCGACGCAGAGCCCCACACACGTCCCGACGCAGAGCCCCACACACGTCCCGACGCAGAGCCAAACACACGTCCCGACGCAGAGCCCCACACACGTCCCGACGCAGAGCCCCACACACGTCCCGACGCAGAGCCCCACACACGTCCCGACGCAGAGCCCCACACACGTCCCGACGCAGAGCCCAACACACGTCCCGACGCAGAGCCAAACACACGTCCCGACGCAGAGCCCCACACACGTCCCGACGCAGAGCCCCACACACGTCCCGACGCAGAGCCCCACACACGTCCCGACGCAGAGCCCAACACACGTCCCGACGCAGAGCCAAACACACGTCCCGACGCAGAGCCAAACACACGTCCCGACGTAGAACCCAACACACGTTCCGATGTAGAGCTGAAAGTAAGCTAAATCATGATGTAGAGCCCAACACACGTCCCGACGCAGAGCCCAACACACGTCCCGACGTAGAGCCCAACACACGTCCCGACGCAGAGCGGAAAGTAGGCTTAATCCTGAGGTAGAGCCCAACACATGTCCCGACGCAGAGCGGAAAGTAAGCTAAATCCTGAGGTAGAGCCCAACACACGTCCCCACGTAGAGCTGAAAGTAAGCTAAACCCTGAGGTAGAGCCCAACACACGTCCCGACCTAGAGCCCAACACACGTCCCGACGTAGAGCCCAACACACGTCCCGACGTAGAGCCCAACACACGTCCCGACGCAGAGCCCAACACACGTCCCGACGTAGAGCTGGAAGTAAGCTAAATCCCGACTTAGAGCTGGAAGTAAGCTAAATCCCGACGTAGAGCCCAACACACGTCCCGACGTAGAGCCCAACACACGTCCCGACCTAGAGCCCAACACACGTCCCGACCTAGAGCCCAACACACGTCCCGACCTAGAGCCCAACACACGTCCCGACCTAGAGCCCAACACACATCCCGACCTAGAGCCCAACACACGTCCCGACCTAGAGCCCAACACACGTCCCGACCTAGAGCCCAACACACGTCCCGACCTAGAGCCCAACACACGTCCCGACCTAGAGCCCAACACACGTCCCGACCTAGAGCCCAACACACGTCCCGACGCAGAGCGGAAAGTAAGCTAAATCCTGAGGTAGAGCCCAACACACGTCCCCACGTAGAGCTGAAAGTAAGCTAAATCCTGAGGTAGAGCCCAACACACGTCCCGACGTAGAGCCCAACACACGTCCCGACGTAGAGCCCAACACACGTCCCGACGTAGAGCCCAACACACGTCCCGACGTAGAGCCCAACACACGTCCCGACGTAGAGCCCAACACACGTCCCGACGTAGAGCCCAACACACGTCCCGACGCAGAGCCAAACACACGTCCCGACGTAGAGCCCAACACACGTTCCGATGCAGACCTGAAAGTAAGCTAAATCATGATGTAGAGCCCAACACACGTCCCGACGTAGAGCCCAACACACGTCCCGACGTAGAGCCCAACACACGTCCCGACGTAGAGCCCAACACACGTCCCGACGCAGAGCGGAAAGTAGGCTTAATCCTGAGGTAGAGCCCAACACATATCCCGACGCAGAGCGGAAAGTAAGCTAAATCCTGAGGTAGAGCCCAACACACGTCCCCACGTAGAGCTGAAAGTAAGCTAAACCCTGAGGTAGAGCCCAACACACGTCCCGACCTAGAGCCCAACACACGTCCCGACCTAGAGCCCAACACACGTCCCGACCTAGAGCCCAACACACGTCCCGACGCAGAGCCCAACACACGTCCCGACGTGGAGCTGGAAGTAAGCTAAATCCCGACGTAGAGCCCAACACACGTCCCGACGTAGAGCCCAACGCACGTCCCGACGTAGAGCCCAACGCACGTCCCGACGTAGAGCCCAACGCACGTCCCGACGTAGAGCCCAACGCACGTCCCGACGTAGAGCTGCAAGTAAGCTAAATCCTGATGTAGAGCCCAACGCAGGTCCCGACGTAGAGCCCAACGCAGGTCCCGACGTAGAGCCCAACGCACGTCCCGACGTAGAGCCCAACGCACGTCCCGACGTAGAGCCCAACGCACGTCCCGACGTAGAGCCCAACGCACGTCCCGACGCAGAGCCCAACGCACGTCCCGACGTAGAGCTGAAAGTAAGCTAAATCCCGACGTAGAGCCCAACGCACGTCCCGACGTAGAGCCCAACGCACGTCCCGACGTAGAGCCCAACGCACGTCCCGACGTAGAGCCCAACGCACGTCCCGACGTAGAGCCCAACGCACGTCCCGACGTAGAGCCCAACGCACGTCCCGACGTAGAGCCCAACGCACGTCCCGACGTAGAGCTGAAAGTAAGCTAAATCCTGATGTAGAGCCCAACGCAGGTCCCGACGTAGAGCCCAACGCACGTCCCGACGTAGAGCCCAACGCACGTCCCGACGCAGAGCCCAACGCACGTCCCGACGTAGAGCTGAAAGTAAGCTAAATCCCGACGTAGAGCCCAACGCACGTCCCGACGTAGAGCCCAACGCACGTCCCGACGTAGAGCCCAACGCACGTCCCGACGTAGAGCCCAACGCACGTCCCGACGTAGAGCCCAACGCACGTCCCGACGTAGAGCCCAACGCACGTCCCGACGTAGAGCTGAAAGTAAGCTAAATCCTGATGTAGAGCCCAACGCACGTCCCGACGTAGAGCCCAACGCACGTCCCGACGTAGAGCCCAACGCACGTCCCGACGTAGAGCCCAACGCACGTCCCGACGTAGAGCCCAACGCACGTCCCGACGTAGAGCCCAACGCACGTCCCGACGTAGAGCTGAAAGTAAGCTAAATCCTGATGTAGAGCCCAACGCAGGTCCCGACGTAGAGCCCAACGCAGGTCCCGACGTAGAGCCCAACGCACGTCCCGACGTAGAGCCCAACGCACGTCCCGACGTAGAGCCCAACGCACGTCCCGACGTACAGCCCAACGCACGTCCCGACGCAGAGCCCAACGCACGTCCCGACGTAGAGCTGAAAGTAAGCTAAATCCCGATGTAGAGCCCAACACACGTGCCGACGTAGAGCCCAACACACGTGCCGACGTAGAGCCCAACACACGTGCCGACGTAGAGCCCAACACACGTGCCGACGTAGAGCCCAACACACGTCCCGACCTAGAGCCCAACACACGTCCCGACCTAGAGCCCAACACACGTCCCGACCTAGAGCCCAACACACGTCCCGACGTAGAGCCCAACACACGTCCCGACGTAGAGCCCAACACACGTCCCGACGTAGAGCCCAACACACGTCCCGACGTAGAGCCCAACACACGTCCCGACGCAGAGCCCCACACACGTCCCGACGTAGAGCCCCACACACGTCCCAACGCAGAGCCCCACACACGTCCCGACGCAGAGCCCAACACACGTCCCGACGCAGAGCCCAACACACGTTCCGATGTAGAGCTGAAAGTAAGCTAAATCATGATGTAGAGCCCAACACACGTCCCGACACAGAGCCCAACACACGTCCCGACGTAGAGCCCAACACACGTCCCGACGCAGAGCGGAAAGTAGGCTTAATCCTGAGGTAGAGCCCAACACATGTCCCGACGCAGAGCGGAAAGTAAGCTAAATCCTGAGGTAGAGCCCAACACACGTCCCGACGCAGAGCGGAAAGTAAGCTAAATCCTGAGGTAGAGCCCAACACACGTCCCGACGCAGAGCGGAAAGTAAGCTAAATCCTGATGTAGAGCCCAACACACGTCCCCACGTAGAGCTGAAAGTAAGCTAAACCCTGAGGTAGAGCCCAACACACGTCCCGACCTAGAGCCCAACACACGTCCCGACGCAGAGCCCAACACACGTCCCGACGCAGAGCCCAACACACGTCCCGACGCAGAGCCCAACACACGTCCCGACGCAGAGCCCAACACACGTCCCGACGCAGAGCCCAACACACGTCCCGACGTAGAGCCCAACACACGTCCCGACGTAGAGCCCAACACACGTCCCGACGTAGAGCCCAACACACGTCCCGACGTAGAGCCCAACACACGTCCCGACGCAGAGCGGAAAGTAGGCTTAATCCTGAGGTAGAGCCCAACACATATCCCGACGCAGAGCGGAAAGTAAGCTAAATCCTGAGGTAGAGCCCAACACACGTCCCCACGTAGAGCTGAAAGTAAGCTAAACCCTGAGGTAGAGCCCAACACACGTCCCGACCTAGAGCCCAACACACGTCCCGACCTAGAGCCCAACACACGTCCCGACCTAGAGCCCAACACACGTCCCGACGCAGAGCCCAACACACGTCCCGACGTGGAGCTGGAAGTAAGCTAAATCCCGACGTAGAGCCCAACACACGTCCCGACGTAGAGCCCAACGCACGTCCCGACGTAGAGCCCAACGCACGTCCCGACGTAGAGCCCAACGCACGTCCCGACGTAGAGCCCAACGCACGTCCCGACGTAGAGCTGAAAGTAAGCTAAATCCTGATGTAGAGCCCAACGCAGGTCCCGACGTAGAGCCCAACGCACGTCCCGATGTAGAGCCCAACGCACGTCCCGACGTAGAGCCCAACGCACGTCCCGACGTAGAGCCCAACGCACGTCCCGACGCAGAGCCC